>NC_141696.1:584784758-585384758 GCF_964263255.1 Lissotriton vulgaris
CTTGCGCCTGCTTCTCAGCAAACCTTTCACATGGTGCTTTTTCCATGTGAAAGGACACATTACTGGAGTTGCGTCACTTTTGTGACGCACTCCTGCAATGCGTTACTTTTGTGTTTAGAGATATGTCAGAAATACTGACATATCTGTAACTCCTTGCGAATTGATTAGTCATATATTAAATATGACATATGTGGAATGTCATAAGGAGTGCGTCCAGATAAGTGACGCATCGCTATTTTCACGTAGCGATGCGTCACTTTTCAGAAATGAGGCCTCCAGTTTATTCACTGTGTCATAAATTTCTTTTCTAACACTCACCTTCTTTCAGTCCTCCTACTTCACTTCCTTTCACCTCTCATACCTTTCTGTTCTTTCTTACTCATTCTCCTTTCAATTATCAATGCACTATATTTCACTTACTCTTCATTTTTTAAGATTATAGCTCTTTGATGAGAATTGGAGGTAGTTCTGAAAAGAACTTTTGGTTTTCTTCTTTTAACTGAAGAGGAACAAAAACAGGGAATAGAAACTGCTCAACAGGAGCAAAAAGAAAAGAAAAAAATTAGGGGTGGGAAGGGCAGTGATGGTTCTCTAATGCCCGAACCATGAGCAGGACACTTTGCTCCCCATAGGTGAGGAGTTGATTGCAGTATCTGCATCTGACGACCCCATGGTTGAATGCAGGTTGGATGTTTGCTACCTGCCCCTGAGATTGGTCTCTTCCAGAAGAAGTTGCTCCTCCTGTTGATGTAGAGGCCCCACCTCTGGGAACCTCCTGTGCCAGAGCCCTGACACTTTCTCGGGCAAAATTCTGGGGGTGCCTGGTCTCCACATGGCGAATCATGGTGAAGTTGCCAAAAGAGTATTTTTTTAGGGGGTTACCCCGTGACAGGACCTTTTTGCAGATCCTGCACTCTACTTTTGGTGCATTCACCTTCTTCTGGCCTTCTGGAAACTTAAAAAATTTCCAGATGAAATGTCCCTTCACCTTTGGGGTAGGTGGCTCTTCATCAATGAAGTCATCTTCACTGCTGGATGATCTGGCAGCCATGATGAACCAAGAAAAAAGGAGCAGCAAAAAAGGCAGGTCTTTCAGTCACAAAAGTGAAAGAAGAAGTGAAGGAAATGGGTGGGGATTTCATTCATTGTAAAAAAAAACTGTTAGCAACCAATGAAAAGTGTTATTTTAGGGTCACATGACCCGACGCGCTTACGCTGCGCGCTCGGGTGCACTTCCGGGTGCGTTTACGCTGCGCGATCGTAGGCGCTTCCGGGGCGCACACGTGGCGCGATCGTAGGCGCTTCCGGGGCGCACACGTGGCGCGATCGTAGGCGCTTTTGCGTGCGTTTAGGAGCCGCGCACGTAGGCGCTTCCGAGGGCACGTACGTTGTGCGCCGAAGTGACGTCATCAATCTTTAATAGAAATGCATAATCATTTTCAATATTAAAAAAAACAAATTTTATTTGTATGGTACGAAATGTTTTGCATTATTATTAACTTTTCATTCATATTTTTTTTTCACGAACGACAGTTGCGCTCTGGGTGCGCTTTCAGATGAGCTCTCGGAGAAGCTTACAGGAGAGCTTAGCTGAAAGCTTCCAGGAGCGCGCACCCAGAGCGCAAAAGAAAAAAATTATAAAAAAAATGAATACTTAAAAAAAACAGCAAATTGTAAAAAAAAAAAGGTTAGAAACTCGATATACAAAGGAATTAGCATTAAAAAAACCTATGAAATTCACTGAAAAAACCATAGGTTTCACACCAGTTATAGTTAGGAATTAGCATTTAAAAAACCTATGAAATTCACTGAAAAAACCATAGGTTTCACACCAGTTATAGTTAGCTGGAAATTTTACTGATATAAAACCATTGAAATTCCCACGTTATAGTTAGTCGGACTCACTATAACTTGCGCGTACAATGCACTGCTGATGACATCACTCATGACATCACTGATGACACCATCCTTGTGACAGAGTGACAGACCTAATTTCAGTGTAATGTAACGCTTGAAACACATATTCAAAAATAGAAACAAACATTTTCAAAAAAATGGAGATACCCAAACCAGTAACAACAACCAATTCAGTAATTCCACCATCTATATACACATCCACTCATTCACCAACAGTTCTATATAGTCACTCATACATATACTCACTCATCATATGTAGTGATACACCTACACATCCTGTTACACATCAGCAATCATCCAAAAGTTACTCACACACATACTCACACATGCAAATAAACTATTAAACATCCATTTATTTGCATATACATTTATACACACACTGCCACCTTACTTCTAAGGAAACTTACCCATACTTACTCTCTTAAACAATCACTTATAGAAACACATACTTATTTACACAGGAACTCCTACAATCTCTCACTATATATACTATACTCACTTATATACATCAATACTCACATATACTAGATTAAAACATATGTCGTTACTAATGAAGACACTAGTGAGACAGTCATTCACTCACTAACACACACATATATACACTCATCCACCCATACAGTCCTGCACATATGCTGTCTTCAAAACACATACAAACAGTGAGTCAGTCACCAACCCCATGCAGCCACTTATACACAAAGAGAAACACTGATACAAACATTTAAATATTTAAACAATACTCGCTAATATATGTATTCACTAAGATACACATAATATGCCAGTTACCCAACCAATTTTTTTTAAAAAAACATCCATTTACACACTTATTTAAACATTTATTCTTCCATCGACCTTTACAAATACATATATAAAACAAATTTATTTTTCAGAAAGACACACATTCACTGGATGGTCTCATCAGTGATGTCATGAGTGATGTCATCAGCAGTGCATTGTACGCGCAAGTTATAGTGAGTCCGACTAACTATAACGTGGGAATTTCAATGGTTTTATATCAGTAAAATTTCCAGCTAACTATAACTGGTGTGAAACCTATGGTTTTTTCAGTGAATATATATATATATATATTAAAGCTCCGCAGGTCTGCAACCAGCAACAAATCGGCACTCTCAGCAGAGATTAAACCAGATAAGGTTTATTTGCGCAAACAATCAAAACTCAGACGCGTTTCAGCACTTGCCTTCGTCAGTGTCAGCTGGCGAAAGTAAATAAAGGCATTACAATCAAAAGTAAAAACGGACCATAATTCAAATTAAAGCGCCATCGTGGAGTGGTGAAATAACGCTATTTACAGTGCAAAAGTAAATTTTCTCGAGCAATGCATATGTAGCTATACAGTTGATCAAATCTCAATCAGTTAAATTAATAAGATATCTGTCTCCAAACATTAAGCCCTGGATGGGCAATTATTCAGTTCAAATTGCAACCCAAAATCATAAACTAGCATCAATTCCATTGCTCGACTAAGCATTCCTGCGCTGGTCAACAATTCAAGAGTTCTGTTCCCCATACATCTTCAAATAGTTGGCAATGACTGAGGCCTGGATGGCCATGTTCATCAAACTCCAATATATTTTAACCAAAACTTACATAACCATGTTAAGTCAAATCCGAAAGGGGTTGAACTGTAAACCAAAATGATTCCTAAAAGCATTTAGATGTAAATGTAGATCTTCTACAGACAGTGACACAGTTCAAGGTTCGAGGATCGTGTTTATAGGTGTGACAATAGCTCTTCCCCTGCGTTAAGTCCTCCCGGTGACTTAGTTTGGAGGTCGATAATATATCGTGACTCCAAACGTCTGAGTCTCTGTTTCAGATCTCCACCCCTGATGTCTTGAGGGATGCAGTCTAAGCTGAAGAAGCTAAGTTGAGTCCTATCACTATTGTGGTGACTTGCGAAGTGCCGGGCCATCGGATAGCTTTTATCCTTGTTTGCGATGGCCCGTTGGTGCTCTAGGATCCTGAGCTTAACTGCTTTCGTGGTGCTCCCTACGTACATCCGTCCGCAGGGGCACTTCAAGCAGTATACCACAAATGTGGTTGAACAAGTGATAAACTTGTTAATTCTAATCTTAGATTCCTTGTGTGGTACCTGATAGCTCAATACCCTCTGGCTGTTGCTGCAGGCCTTGCATTTCCCGCATGGATGTGAGCCATGCATAGCCTGTAGTTCTCCTTTGGACTTTCCCTATATATAGAGAGAGAGAGCTGTGTTGCAGAGAGGTGTTCAGAGGCCACGCCCCTTTTTACAACACTCTGCAACGCAGCTCTGTGGCGCTTACTGGAGGTACCTGGTGGGCTAGTTGGCCCCCAGGGACCCTCAGGATTGAAGAGGAATTAATTACTGAACTTCAAACGCGCTACAGAGCGTGTTTGAACCCATACCACCTCAGGCACCGTCCCCTCCCTTCACCACTGTGCAAACGCGCCCAGTGGCATGATTTATGTTGGGGGATTACCTCTCCTTGAATCTTAAGGGTCCCTGGGGTGCAACTAGCCCACAAGCTACCTCCATTAAGCGCCACAGAGCTGGTTTGCAGAGAGGTGTAAAAAGGGGATTAGCCTCAGAACACCTCTCGGCAACGCAGCCCCCTGGCGCAACCTGGAGGTTCCTGGTGGGCTAGTTTTTTACAACTGCAAGAAAATGTATATTGACGGTGCAACCCACCATTTTATTGTCATACTGTCTGTTTTAATCCCCCACTGTTCAGTCTTGCACACATAGGAGCTAAGCCTTATGCGTGATCCGCCGGGTACTGATGATGCCTGGGTAATTTACTGAATTGGGTGTGTCTTGATCTATGTCTTTCTACTACACAACTGAATATCCACAGGGGCAATTAGCCACAAAAGCTCACTGTGGGGATTCATCACTTGTTTTTCTCACTAGATGTCCTCAAACGCATTGGCGCTCACTGAACATAAATAAGGAACAGAATCAAGAGTCACCAGAAAGATCGCACCGAAATGTACTGTATACTGTATGCACCTGTATGATTTCCATACCATATTTTTTGGTTCTTAAAAACAGGTAGATCCAGGTTGCATCAGGTACATTTATCATTAGACATATTGCACTATGAGTAAATCTCATTCTAATAACACTAAGTGTAGATAGTTCTAACTATATTACCGGTCCTGAAGAATCGCTAGTATACTTTACTTGAAGCGAGAAACATGTTGACCAACAATTTTTAACAAAGGACACTCCACCACGAGACATAACACTCGGATGAGTGCCTTGTTCATTGTTTTTAATTGGAAAAGGAGACCCCCAGAATAAATAAATTCATGCAAGGTACTCCCAATCCTACTTTAATTCACCACTGTACATCTACACGGTTCTGGCCCCACACCCGCACTTCATCATACGGCTGTTGGATAAAAGATTTCCAATAAAGTGCCCCTTTTTAGGGAGCCTGTTGGGTATTGCACCGCGACCCAATGAGGAGCAGCCCATATGACGAAGCATGACACCTGAATGGGTGTTTAAGGGCATTACAACCCAACAAATGGATTCCCAAATATAGACCCAAAGTGGGCGTAATGGGACGCAGTCTTCTTTTGCACCTGTGACTCTGCCATTAGAGGAACGGCATAATACCACTTTTTTGACATTGTGACGGGGCCCCCGTTTATGCTGGACCTCCCAGTCCCATGCGAGTGGAAAAAACACCACTGTCCCTCTTCTTTGTTTACAGCTCTTTGCACGGGTAAACCCTGTGGGACTAATTCTCGGTGGGTAAAGATTTGTTCTGTTTTCCTCAAGTTTGAATTGTACACCCCTATATTTGAGTGGTCACCCCTCAAGCAAGGGTTGATTTTATTCACCCAGACTATAACCCTGCCCCCATCCAGGCAATGGAAGGCCAGGGTTCAAATTATGGTGAGGAAATAGCAGCAGAAATACTTAGGACCCCCTCAATTCTGGGCATTGACAATGATGGTGCCACTGGTAGCCAATTGGAAGATTGGCAATCATTGTCTGACATGAAGAGGGAATGGGTTAAAATCATCCTACATGGTGCACTCATGGCCGAGTACTACGGGGCTAATATTTCACCTAATGGCCTTATAGTCAAAAACTACCCAAGGATCTTCTGGGAAGATGGACGGTTTAAGATAGAACGGTCACAGAGCTCATGGAAGTGCACCAGAGATCTCCTGATCCTAATAGTCAACACGGCCAAGAGACTGACTGACGAACTACTGGCTCGAATTAAAATCGCTGAGAGTACCCTTAAGAACGCAATCCCAGGCCCTAGTTTCAAATTAAAACTGATGGAGCTTAACAATGAGATCGTGGAACATAAGGAGTAACTCATGAGGCAGAAAGTTGTGAAGCTGCAAAAGGATATCAAACGCTTTGATAAAGAGAAGGTATACCCATATCTTAAAGCAGACTTTGTTCCACCAGGGACTGGCTACCTCTCGGATTCCATTACTAACTTATCCAGGAGAGACTCCTCAAGCAACAGTGACTAAAGTACAGAAAACTGGAGACCTAACCAACACAGTGGACGGGGAGGCAGACAATGGTACAACACCTACCCGCCGCCCCAATACCAAGGGTCGCCTTTTTGTCAGTACCCGATGTTTCCGCAAGGCCCACCACAGTTTGGACCTCAAGGCCCACCCCAGTTCGGGCCTCAAGGAATGAGCCAGCCTTTTTTAGGCAGAGGTTGGGACAGAGGGCGCGGGCGAAGAAGAGGCAACCAACAGGAGAAAAGGGTGTAATGGGAGGAACCGCAACAACTGGTGATGGAGACCAGGAGTCACACCACCAAAAAACGAACCTAGTAGTCAACCTGTCACCACGGCAGCTGACAAACACAGAGGAAAACGTCCTTCAGAAAGGATTAGGATTTGTCCCCACACCTAGGGTGGATAATTTTAAACAAACTTGCGAACTACATCAGTTTTTTCCCAAAATACGCCTCAAAGCATTTTTTGACAGAAAAGCCACTGAATCGGAAGAGGATTCAGGCCTACACAAACCCCTCCACCTTCACCATCAACAGTGGGATGGTGCCTAATGAGGTGCTAACCTATGAACAGGCAGTCCTAAAAGATGTAAAAGCCATGACTGAATTGAGACATTTCAACAACATCTCTAAACAAGAAATGATGGCGACAGATTCATTAGCTAACGACCCCGCAATCACTATAACAAAGGCTGATAAAGGTGGAGCAACAGTCATAACGGCAAACTCTGAGTATGGCACAGAATGCCTATGACAATTGAGTAATAGGAAATATTATACACCTATTCCTAAAAGCCCCATTGAAAGCCTAACCAAAACCATCCCAGGACTGGTTGACTCCGCTGAGATTCAGGGATGGTTGAGTAAGAAGGAGGCCTCCTTCCTCATCAAAAAAGAACCAAAGACCCCCTATTTCTATATATTACCAAAAATTCATAAGGGGGTCACCCCAGTGCCAGGCCAACCGATCGATTCTGGAATTTATTCCGTTCTAGAACCATTGTCACAATTTTGTGATCATTTTCTTCAGCCATTGGTGAGACTTATACCGTCATACATACAAGACACCACGGACGTGTTGCGTCTACTTGACCAACTCCAAGACACTACCGAAATCGACCTCCTCATCACTCTAGAAGTGAAAGCCCTGTACACAAACATACCACAGAGAGTTACCCTGGATGTAATTGAGGAAGATCTGAATGCCACCACCTGGCAGCCCTTGACCCCACCCAGCTTCATCATGGAATGCGCCACACTGGCCCTGACTGAGAACTTTTTGAGTTCAGGGTCATCTGTACCACCAGACGCAAGGTACTTCCATGGGAACTATCTTCGCTCCCAGTGTGGGCTGCCTTTACATGGCAGCATTTGAAGGTAGACACATTTTCCATGACTCTAACTCATAACATGACAACATCTGGCTATGGAAGCGTTTCATTGACGATATCCTGATCTTTACGACAGGGACCTCATAAACCTATGGGAATTTCTTTGGATGGCTCAATAACCTGAACCCATAACTGAAATTCACCATCACTACATCTCCCTCTCAGATATCATTCTTGGACCTCGCTATCAAAATCGAAGGGGGCCAGCTGTCCACAACAATGTACAGGAAAAGCACTGACCGTAATAGCCTCCTACTCTTCGGGAGCCACCATCCCAAATCACTCAAAGAGAAACTGCCGTTTGGGCAGTTTCTTAGAGTGAGGAGAAATTGTAGCACAGTGAAGGCATACAAATAAGAACCAGCAATCCTCACAAAAAACCTTACTGCAAGGGATTATCCTCTTAGGAGTATTGCACTCTCTAGAAAGAGAGCATGAAATAACATCAGAGAAAGCCTCCTTGAACACAAAAGAAAACTGTGACAGAGACCTTAACCTGTGTGACAACATTTACACCGGCTTCCAACCAACTGACAAAGGTGATCAAAAGCATTAGAATATACTGAACACAGGTGCCATGAACCTAGAGCAACCGCGTTTTGCATTCAAACGCTCTAAAAACATTGAAGACTTGCTCATCCGTACTAGACCTAAGCCAAAGGCCAAAAACCTGCAAGGAACCCTTTGGCAATTACCAGCTGTCACAGGGCACTATCCATGCGGTACGTGCAGCGCTTGTGCTTTCACCTCTGTACATAAAACCATAACACTGAACAACACCTTTCAATGGGAGATGAGATCACATAAAATTGCAATACAGCAAATTGCATATACCTATTGACATGTCCCTGCAATCTCTACTACATAGGGATGACGACCCGCCCCATTAAACTGCGGATCTCAGAGCATTGCAGTTTCTTCCGTTGCCACAAGAATAACACCAAGATGTGTGCCCACTACCTTGAAAAGAACCACTCTGCAGACTCCCTGAAGTGGGTCATCTTAGAGGCAACACCTACAAAAGCAAAAAAGAGATTGTTCTCAAAGGAGCAAGAATGGATACATCGTTTATACACATATGATAAGGGCTTTGACAAAGAGATACCGTGGAGTGCAATCAGAATTTAAGCAAATGGGGTCTTCTTAAATCGCCCTAGACATATGTATTCAGACAACACCTAGAAAGAGGGAGAATACTAATTATGACATCTAGTACCTATAAGATAATTCTTCCTTTAGCTTGTAAACCACCTGTCAAAGAGCGATACATAAACTGCTAGTTGCTTGCGTAAAAACAGATTGGATGCCTCTCTCTGACCTTCATGACCCACTGCAATGTATTATTGATGGAAATGCCTGGGTATTTTAACGTAGGGTGGATGCCCCAATACTTTGCGCCATCCCATATCACGCGACTCACATATCCATTGATTACCTTTACCTTGGATAATTCCTACGTGATCAAATTGAGAATGTTAGATTAATTTCTAACAGTAAGAGGGTCTGACTGATTTAGGCAGTGCATCAACGCAATGAATATCACTCCAAGATGGCCATCGCCATATGCAGTGATAATACCACTTCAGAATGCCTAAGAAGTATGGCCATTTTAGTAGTTGCCGCCCTCATGCGTCATGTATGTTTTATAACGATTATTGAAGGCAAACTAAGATATGATTAAAAAGTGAGAGCGCGATTTTGTAATTATACAGAAGCAGGGTCTGAACAGAATTAAGAAGTGCTACACAATACATTTGACCATTATGGACACCACTCAAAGATGGCTGCCGCTGTACATCCTCCACTATGGAGAGGCTTCATGCCCCACCCCAGGTCATGTGATAAACAACAGAGTTAAAAAAATGGCATCCACACACCACGGCACCTCCCGGACCCGTTGGATAGGGCAGGTCGTGGGTGTAACATAAAGCTGTCAACCATGAGTAAATGCAAAGGCTTAGTGAAGTCTGTCTCAGGCTATGCAAGCGGGGTGCCTTACAAAGAAGGAGGGTAATAAGCACCTTAGTTGAGACGACTGTTAGAATTGTCTTAATGTTAACCGTGAGTAATTGCAATGGCTTGGTAATGTCTGTCACAAGCTATGCCAGCGGGCGCCGTACAACGAACAAGGGTAATAAACACCTCAGTTGAGACGACTGTTAGAACAGTTTTAATAACAGTCCCGCATCAGGCTATTGTAGCGGTAACCCTTTAGCAATTCAGAAAATGAAATGCGCGGTCTGAAATAATCATCCCAAACACGCTATTCGGAAGATCGCAAAATATCAGCACATCCGTGTGATTTAGTATGCACACTAAAGAAGATGCCGATTACCGGTACCAACCTCCACACTGCAAACATCTTTTTCAGTACGGGTTTGAAAGCTGTGACTAGCGCAACAGGCGCGGGGATGGAAAGATACACAATGGTATAAACACATGCTAATTCAATAAATGCACAATAACAAAAATACACAGTTTACCGTCCTTGCTTGCATAGTACCCAGGAGGCCATAACATGTTTGTGAGGGTATATTCTCGAACAAATGATACTAAATAAGAAAAGCAACCGAGTAGCAATCTACAGTCTGGTCGATTAAAGATTTAGGCTAGGGCTTTGAAACAGACAACTCATAAGATTATTAAACACAACAACACACAAATCAGCTTTCCCAAACAAAGATGACTTTTAACACAGAGTAAGCTTCTGAGAGTGCAACGCACATACTTGCTCAAACCCCAAAACGTCAGCCATCGGTGTGGCCATCCATAAGGTTTGAAGGCAATAGCCACACCACCATCTTGAGGCCACATCCTACAAATGGGACTGAACAAGCATTCACTCAATAGATGAGGCAGACACCGTAAAGTTACATAACACCAAAACGCTATTGGTGCACATTGCCCTAGGTTTTTACAACTGCAAGTAAATGTATATTGACGGTGCAACCCCCCATTTTACTGTCATACTGTCTGTTTTTATCCCCCACACTTTTCAGTCTTGCACACATAGGAGCTTAGCCTTATGCATGATCCAGCGGGTACTGATGATGCCTGGGTAATTTACTCAATTGGGTGAGTCTTGACCTATGTATTTCTGCTACACTACTGAATGTCCACAGGGGCATTTGCCACAATAGCTCACTGTGGGGATTCATCACTTGTTTTTATGACTAGATGTCCTCAAACGCATTGACGCTCACTGAACATTAATAAGGAACAGAATCAAGAGTCACCAGAAAGATCTCACTGAAATGTACTGTATACTGTATGCACCTGTATGATATCTATACCATATTTTTTGTTTCCCAAAAACTGGTAGATCCAGGTCGCATCAGGTACATTTATCATTAGACACATTGTACTGTGAGTAAATCTCATACTAATAACATCAAGTGTAGATAGTTCTAACTATATTCCCGGTCCTAAAGAATAGCTAGTATACTTTACTGGAAGCGAAAAACATGTTGACCAACAATTTTTAACAAAGGACACTCCAACATGAGACATAACACTCGGATGAGTGCCTTGTTCATCATTTTTAATTAGGATAGAAGACCCCCTGAATAAATCAATTCATGCTAGGTACTCCCAATCCTTTTTTAATTAACCACTGCACATCTACAGGGTTCTGGCCCCACACCCGCTCTTCATCATATGGCTGTTGCATAAAAGATCTCTGATAAAGTGCCCCTTTTTAGGGAGCCCTTTGGGTATTGCACCGACGACGCAACAAGGGGCAGCCTATATGATGAAGCATTTTTGGTATATGTGGGGGGTTGATTCAATTAAGGACTTCAGAGGCTGGAATCGGTAACACTATTATAACACAAAGGATACCTCTGACACCATAAATTACGCTTGTTATTTTTAACACATAAGTCCCTTTTATTGACTATGTGACAGCACATAGTCAATAAAAGGGACTTATGTGTTAAAAATAACAAGCGTAATTTATGGTGTCAGAGGTATCCTTTGTGTTATATGATGAAGCATGACACCTGAAAGGGTATGTGAGGGCATCACTCTGCAAACGCGCCAGGGGGCGCATTTGCAGAGAGATAAAAGAAGGGGGCATGGCCTCCGTTGCGATGCCGGTCTTTTTTTTCTTTTTCTTTTTAAGAATCGGGGCTGTGTAGCCCTCTCTTCTTTTTCTATTGTTTTGGCCCTGGGGACCCCAACCCCCAGGTCCTGCCCCCTATTTTTTTTTATTTTCAAAAAAGTGGAAGGGGGCTGTGTGGCCCCCCTCTTGAGGCCTTAATAGGCTCCGGGGACCCGATCCCATGGGGCATGGCCTTTTTCTTTGTTCTTTTTTGAAAAAACTGTTGGGGAGGTGGGCCATGTGGCCCCCTCCCAGGCCACTTTTGTCCCAAATGCCCCCACCGTCCCAGCGGCTCCCTGCGTCCTGCGGGAGCCGGCATTGCTTTTCCACATGGGGAGCAGCTAACATGCTGCTCCTCATGTGGAAAAGTAATCTGCTTTGCTTCATCGAAGCGAGAGCAGGTTTCCTTGCTCTCGCTTAAATGAAGCAAAGCAGTTTGCAATGACAGGGCAGGAGCTGCGAGGCTCCCTCCCTGTCATTGCAAACTACAGTGTCCCGGGGGTGGGCACCCTAGGACACTGCAGGAGCCGGCCCTGGGGGGTGGCTGTCCCTAGGGCAATCAATGGCTCCAGGAGAGGGGCTGCGCGGCCCCCACCCATATTTTACAAAGCCCCGGGGGTGGTGGTCCCTGGGGATGGGGGGTCCGTCAGGGACCCCCCAATTTGAATCTTCAGTGCCCCGAGGAGGTGGCAGTCCCTGTGGCTTGTAGGGGGGCTGTGTGCCCCATGCAATCTCAATAGAGTTGAGCCCCAGGGGTGGCGGTTACCAGGGCTCAGGGGGCCTTAGAGGCCCCCCAAATTAAACAATTAAGCCCCGGGGGTGGCGGTCACCAGGGCTATGGGGCACATGTGCTCCTGCAATTATTTATACTTTGCCCCAGGGGGTGGCGGTACCCGGGGCAGTGTGGGGTGCAATTGCACGCCCCCCACACTTTATTTTAATTATTCCCCCGGGATTTGGCCCCCCGGGGGCTAATTAGCATTGAAGCGGGGAAGCACACGCTTCGTCATTTGTTTTTGGCCTTGGAGGTTAGGGCCCCCAAGGCCAGAACAGGCCTAGGGGTTAGGGTATTTCTACCCTGCCCCTTTTTGCCTTTTGTGCCTTTTTTATTAGGTTTCTTGTGCCTCGGTTCTACCGAGGCACAAGATGGCTGCGAACACTTCCTGATTTGGAGTCTTGACAGCCAATTAGAATAAGCTTGTGATCGGCAGGGTGCGCTTAGGGTGTGCGGATCCGCCACGGCCATAGATATATATATGATTTTGATTTTCGCAGGAACTACTCAATTGATTTACACCATTAAGCAAAAGGCATGACTCTGAACCAAGGTCTACCTTTCTGCAAACTTTGGTGTAATTCAGTTCAGCAGTTCGGGCCGTAGCTGTGATTAACGGTCCCTATGGAAAATTGCATGGAGAAAACATGTTTTGGGGCCCCCTTTTTTCATGGCTCCCGCTTGATGAATCACCCCGAGACTATAAGGAAAAGAGCGGACCAGAGCGGGCCACCTGTTTTGAAAATTGTGCGAAGATTAGCCAACCGGCGCCAAAGATATTCCAAATAGAATGTTGCGGATTTCCTATGGAAAATAGGTCCTAACTATAACTACCTACCGGCGACCGCCAGTAGGTAATATATATACATATATATATATATATATATATATATATATATATATATATATATATATATATATATATATATATATATATTACCAGCGAGCAAGGCGTCTGAGAACGCCGAAACGCGTTTGGATTTTCTGTTCGGAATATGCACGTTTGATAAATATGCAAAATAAATGTTACCTGCGGCTGCGGTAAAAAGAAAATTTCTTGGAGTCCTTCTCTCTTTATTCTTGGAAATTGGGACGCTGCATGGAAAGCGGCGTGAAGAGTGGTCTATTGATATATATATATATATATATATACATATCTATATATATATATATATATATATATTACCTACTGGCGGTCGCCAGTAGGTATATATAGTTAGGATTTTTTTGAATAGGGATTTCTGCAACTTCTATGTTGAATAACTTTGGCGTTGATGGACGGAATTGATTGAAACTTTCAGGAAAATGGCACATTTTGTTTCTGAGCGTCCCCTGAAAGTTTGGGGGGGTTTCGTGAAGTGGGTCCAAGAAAAAAGGGGGGTCCCAAAACGTGTTTTTAACATTGAGTTTTCCATAGGGCGGTTGGACTCACTTTTAGCTCGAACGGCTGAATGGATTTCTATGAAACTTGGCAAAATTGTAGGGACTGGTAGTCCGATGTGCCTTTGCTAGGTCTCAAGATATGTGCTCTAGTGGATTTTGAGTTGTCATCAGTGATGTCATCAGTGATGTCACTGACCATGTCATGAATGATGTAATATGTGACATCATCAGCAGTGGATTGCGGGTGCGCGATTTATAGTTAGTGCAACTAACTATATATGCGAATTTCAATGGTTTTGTGTGAGTAAAATAAGGTTTTGTAAATGCTAATTACTAACTATATATGGTCTATAACCTATGGTTTTTTCAGTGAATGTAATATATATATACATATATATATATACCAACAGCAAAGTTTTTTAAAGAAATTGCACTCCTAGACACAAGATTTTCTTCCTTTGAAGTGTTTATTACTCCATAAACACAGCCACCATCACCCACCAACGTTTCGAACAAAAGATGTTCTTTCTCACGGTCTCCGGAGACCATGAGAAAGAACATCTTTTGTTCGAAACGTTGGTGGGTGATGGTGGCTGTGTTTATGGAGTAATAAACGCTTCAAAGGAAGAAAATCTCGTGTCTAGGAGTGCAATTTCTTTAAAAAACTTTGCTGTTGGAAGATTTTCACAGGACTTGGTGTCTTGAGCGTGCCGGCTACAGACTGTTTGGTAAAGGATATATATATATATATATATGCAATTCAACGTCCTGTTCCGCTGCCTCAAATCAGGACCAAGATCCTATCTGCCACACCGGATGACACAGGTACAAACCACTCCACAGCGCAAAGATGAAATTTTCTCAAGTTTATTCACACGATTTCGCCAGCATGACGCGTTTCGGTCACTCCACGGTGACCTTGATCACATGACGAACAAAACCAATGAAAATGTATATATAGGGCTTACCAATCAAGAAAAGGGGAGGGAGAGTTAATGGAAACTGAAAGAATCTCTACATGCACAACTTCCTGTCATGGAAAACAGACAAAGAAATGGATTTGAAATTACCTGACTATTTACAATCCATATACTAATTACACTATTCACACGCACACACTATAGAAAAAAACATCAATTCATTGTATCATTGTTACTATACATTAAGTACATGTGAATCCATCGAGATTGCTGTTTTCATATATTTACAAACTTAATGCCCTATTCCATTACATATATTTGCAAAATCAAAAGGATGGTGTGCAGTTATATTTCTTATTCAATATATATATATATAAATCCCCTCTCTCACTCCCGAGTTGATTGGTATTTGAACCCCTAACGTGACCACCTAGTGTGCAAAAAACGGGGGGGGAAAGGACAAACCCATAACCCAAAATTCAAAAAAGGGATCAAAATAAGTGAATTCATTTGTGATTAGTATTAAAGTTTTAACACACTGGTCAAAAGTATGAAAATTGGGAGATACTCATGCTTAACCATGTTGCGCCAATTAGGAGGTTTGCATGTGCAAGAGTAAATACACCTACTCAACCTGCTTCCCAACCTTAAATGAAACGTGACAAAAGTATTGGCAAATTGGATACCCCATACAGATAAACACCTGAGTGTATATACAATCTCAACTATAAGAGATAACATTCCGACATAGTGCCTTTAGGGTATCAAAACGTAACAGTTTGGACATTTCTTGACAGCTGGTAAACACAGAATTGAAGATGGAATACAACAAAATGTCCAAATTATAATCAATGATGTGTTAAACAGAAGATATTCACACACAAAAGAGAGGGGAACTGATTTAACACATACTGGTGAAAGCCTCAGACAGCACTGCAATAATAAGATGGAGTTCTTAATATAGATGCAGGTATGATGGTACAATATGGACTGTCCACACTTCTTACAAGTCCAATAACTCTTAGAAGGCTATCCCAAAATTTAAGGATGCTAGATAGTGGCCACCCAGGGGAGCTAAATAATGCACCTAACATAGTCAGCGAGCTGAATCAATGGAAATGATGTTATAAAAAGCAATGAAGGTCCTCCCCAGTATTAAGGCCGTTTGGGATCCTCGTGTCCAGTAGTAAAATGTACTTGCTTTCTAATTGTCTGAGGGATTTCTCCCTGTTACCCCCTCTGATGCTCTTAGAGACTCCATCAATGATATAGTAGCTAAGGTGATTCACATTTTTCTGATGTACTAGGCCAAAGTGCCGAGCCACAGGGTATTTCTCATCTGCGTTTATTATGGCCCTGAGATGCTGGAGTATTCTATTGAAGGCCTGTAATTTTGTGCTCCCAACGTACCTGAGCCCGCAGGTACACTGGAGCACATAAACCACAAACTCAGACCGGCATGTGTAATGCCCCTTAATGGAAATAGGGGAAGTCTCGAAAGCAGTTTTGTATTCCTTAGTGGAAACTCCAAACTTACAGGCCCTACATGATATACAACGATAGAAACCCGACTTCTCAAATAGACCCTCCTTTTTGGGGATAACCTCTGGGCTCGATCTTACCAGGGCATCCCGCATAGAGGGTGCCCTCCTGAATGTTAAAGTTGGCTCATCAGGTAACAAGGGTGCTATTGTGATGTCAGTTTTTAATAGTGGCCAATGCTTTCTGAGAATGCCTCTCAATTTTTTCTCCTCGCTATTGTAAGTGGTGATCAATCCCAATCTTTCAGGGACATCAGATGATTCTTCCTGTCTGGTTCTAGCAGCAGTAGTTGTTCCCAAGTAAACTGCTCGGTTTAACTCATTAGCCTTGGACATTGCCTCCCTTAGGGCCGTGGAATCATACCCTCTGGCCAAGAATCTCTGGAATGCTTCTGTCTGGCACTTAATCAAGTCCTCCTCAGAACTACAAATCCTGCGAATACGCAGGAATTCCCCATACGGGATGCTTTTCACGAGGTGACCTGGATGCGCACTCCCAGCGTGCAAAATAGAATTGCCCGCTGTGGGCTTTCTATATAGCCTGGTCTGGAGTCTGTCATTCTGGACATAGATTTCAACGTCCAGAAATTGGATTTTTTCTTTACTTATTTGGGATGTAAATTTTAAGTTAAGCTGGTTCTTATTGATCTTTTTGACAAATTCAACTGCAGAATCCACAGATCCCCTCCACACCAGACAAACATCATCAATAAAGCGCCAAAAATGCGAAATTCTGTTCTGAAATTCAGCCTCCAGAGAACCCCTGAGGACATGTTCCTCCCACCACCCTACATGAAGACATGCATAAGTGGGGGAAAAACATGCCCCCATGGCCACTCCTCTTAGCTGCTGATATACTTCCTTGTTGTACAAAAAATAGTTGTTATTTAAACAAAGTTCTAACATTTTCAACAGCATTCTACTATGTTGGGTAAAGGCAATGTCACGTTTGCTTAGAAAATATTTTACTGCATTCAGCCCATCCTGGTGTGCTATGCTGGTGTACAGCGAGTCTATATCCAAAGCTATTAAAACCGATTCATTGTCCCATACTACATCATTGATTTTGGACAAGAAATGTCCCGTGTCCTTGATATAAGAAGGTAATGCTTCCACAAAATCATGCAGAAAATGATCTACATACCGAGACACAGATTCTAACAGACTGCCTTGGGCCGAGATAATAGGGCGGCCAGGCACAGGATTTGTTTGTTTATGTATCTTCGGTATTAGATAAAAGAAAGGGGTTATAGGGAATTCATTTTTCAAAAAAGCATGTTCTTGTTTACTTATTAGACCTTCACGCCTCCATTCATTTAAATCTTTGTGTACTTTATCCTTAAGGCGCAAAATGTCTAAAAAGTTGCCCTTTCTGTAACAAGATGTGTTACTTAAATGACGTTCCGCCTCAGCCATGTATTGGTCACGGGGCCAGATGACGGTGTTGCCCCCTTTATCTGCTTTATTGATTATGAGATTGGAGTCACTCCTTAATTTTTTAATGAGTTTACTATATTCCTTCTCCATATATCTCAAACGTCTCTTCTTGCGTGTGGTATTATTTTGTAGCTTCTTCAGTTCTTCCACCACCATGTCCCCAAATGCATCAATGTTGTCCTTTGGCATTATAGGGCAAAATGTTGATGGTGGTTTGAAGTTGGTGACACATGGGAGATTGGTTACTATGCCTGCCCTCCTCAGATTTTGTTGAGTCAATCCAGATACGAAATCTTCTTCCCGTGCCAATTCCTGTGCTGCCACCAAAGCTTTAGTATCGGAAATAGAAAACACATTAGAGGGTTGATTGCTATTGACGATGTCGGTTGCTTTAGACTGCGCACTAGATAGTTTGAAATGTTTTTTTAACTTGAGTTTTCGTATGAATTTAAATACGTCCACCCTAGTTTGCACATAATTGAATGAGTTACGGGGGCAGTATGACAGGCCCAATGACAGGAGTTGCAATTCAGCTTTGTTTAGGTCAACCTCAGACAAATTGATGACCGTACTGCTTCCCATGATGTTTGATATGTGGTCTTGGCTGTTAACATTAGCTGAGAGACTTGTTGTAGAGAGCACAGTGGATGAAAGGGAAATGGGAGGATCTACCATTTCTTTCCTCTTCCTCTCCCTCGCTTTGGTTTCCCTTTGGCGTTTGCATCGTCTCCTTGCACTGCGCTTTTTGTTTGCTGCTGCTCGTTTATCTTTCGCTGTTGCCGGGTCTGTGGTCGCAAGGTTTTGAATCTGTCCTCGACCATAAAACCCAGTTCCTCAGAGGGCGTGTATTTTGTGGGTACCGGACCCATATTGGACCCCCCAGCGAAGCCATCTTCAGACTCACTGCCACTGGTGACGGAACTCATTTCTGGTTCTGACAATTCCACCACTTGGTTGTTACTTGTGCTTTGAGCTGTTACCTTTTGTGCCATTGCTTGTCTTTTCACGTTGTCAAACTTTCGAGCAAAAGTAAAGATTCTACCAGTCTCATAATCCTGTTTGTCGCGTGCAAACTTATATTGTTTCCGCGTGCTGATAGTCTCCTGATGCTTTGCGAGTCTGATATCAATTTCCTCTCGTGTTTTTTTGATAAGTTCTTGATCCTTTTCAGCCTCCAATTCTTTGTTGAGGATTTCTATTTCCTGCAAGATGTCATTATGATCTATTTCAGCGTACTTAATCAATAAATTGACCATATTCATTGAGGCGTCCAGGTTCCCTGTTGCCCATTCCTTCAACATTAGAGGGTTGGGATTTTCGAATGATGGTGCAATTAATATCCTCAACCCTCTAGGAACTCTGCCTACTTCTTGATATTTCTGCAAGGACCGTTTTTCCCACCATTTTGTGGTCTCAGTTCTTAGAAGTTTTTCCAGCTTTTTTAATTTGCTTTTTAAATCCGTACTTTCATTTTTTTATGTCACCGGTTCATTACGCTTGTTGGGAGCAGGTAGGTTCTCAAACAAAGCATCGGCTAGAGCCTCCCGGTTTCGTAAGGCTTCCGCCGGCGTGGCCATGATGCGTGTGAATAATCAATTAACTTGAGACGACCGGCTGCTAAAGATTTACACGCAGCCGGTAATCTGTTATACAGCGCGTTTCCTTTCACTCGTCTAATGGCACAGTTACTTCCAATAGTACACCAATCCCCATCCGCTGTCTTACCCTGGAAAACGCCGACGGTGGCTCCCGGTCTTCCAGCTGTAACGGGATATGTTGCCTGACGAGGGGCAGTCGGCTTACAATACTCCTTCCGGGTTGATTGCAGAGGTGCTTCCGCTTGGATCGCAAAAACCAACACGCCCAATTTGAAAGGAGGGTTTGTAAGGAAGGCAACGATCCAATGCCTTCCAAATGAAATGCAATTCAACGTCCTGTTCCGCTGCCTCAAATCAGGACCAAGATCCTATCTGCCACACCGGATGACACAGGTACAAACCACTCCACAGCGCAAAGATGAAATTTTCTCAAGTTTATTCACACGATTTCGCCAGTATGACGCGTTTCGGTCACTCCACGGTGACCTTGATCACATGACGAACAAAACCAATGAAAATGTATATATAGGGCTTACCAATCAAGAAAAGGGGCGGGAGAGTTAATGGAAACTGAAAGAATCTCTACATGCACAACTTCCTGTCATGGAAAACAGACAAAGAAATGGATTTGAAATTACCTGACTATTTACAATCCATATACTAATTACACTATTCACACGCACACACTATAGAAAAAAACATCAATTCATTGTATCATTGTTACTATACATTAAGTACATGTGAATCCATCGAGATTGCTGTTTTCATATATTTACAAACTTAATGCCCTATTCCATTACATATATTTGCAAAATCAAAAGGATGGTGTGCAGTTATATTTCTTATTTAATATATATATATATAAATCCCCTCTCTCACTCCCGAGTTGATTGGTATTTGAACCCCTAACGTGACCACCTAGTGTGCAAAAAACGGGGGGGGAAAGGACAAACCCATAACCCAAAATTCAAAAAAGGGATCAAAATAAGTGAATTCATTTGTGATTAGTATTAAAGTTTTAACACACTGGTCAAAAGTATGAAAATTGGGAGATACTCATGCTTAACCATGTTGCGCCAATTAGGAGGTTTGCATGTGCAAGAGTAAATACACCTACTCAACCTGCTTCCCAACCTTAAATGAAACGTGACAAAAGTATTGGCAAATTGGATACCCCATACAGATAAACACCTGAGTGTATATACAATCTCAACTATAAGAGATAACATTCCGACATAGTGCCTTTAGGGTATCAAAACGTAACAGTTTGGACATTTCTTGACAGCTGGTAAACACAGAATTGAAGATGGAATACAACAAAATGTCCAAATTATAATCAATGATGTGTTAAACAGAAGATATTCACACACAAAAGAGAGGGGAACTGATTTAACACATACTGGTGAAAGCCTCAGACAGCACTGCAATAATAAGATGGAGTTCTTAATATAGATGCAGGTATGATGGTACAATATGGACTGTCCACACTTCTTACAAGTCCAATAACTCTTAGAAGGCTATCCCAAAATTTAAGGATGCTAGATAGTGGCCACCCAGGGGAGCTAAATAATGCACCTAACATAGTCAGCGAGCTGAATCAATGGAAATGATGTTATAAAAAGCAATGAAGGTCCTCCCCAGTATTAAGGCCGTTTGGGATCCTCGTGTCCAGTAGTAAAATGTACTTGCTTTCTAATTGTCTGAGGGATTTCTCCCTGTTACCCCCTCTGATGCTCTTAGGGACTCCATCAATGATATAGTAGCTAAGGTGATTCACATTTTTCTGATGTACTAGGCCAAAGTGCCGAGCCACAGGGTATTTCTCATCTGCGTTTATTATGGCCCTGAGATGCTGGAGTATTCTATTGAAGGCCTGTAATTTTGTGCTCCCAACGTACCTGAGCCCGCAGGTACACTGGAGCACATAAACCACAAACTCAGACCGGCATGTGTAATGCCCCTTAATGGAAATAGGGGAAGTCTCGAAAGCAGTTTTGTATTCCTTAGTGGAAACTCCAAACTTACAGGCCCTACATGATATACAACGATAGAAACCCGACTTCTCAAATAGACCCTCCTTTTTGGGGATAACCTCTGGGCTCGATCTTACCAGGGCATCCCGCATGGAGGGTGCCCTCCTGAATGTTAAAGTTGGCTCATCAGGTAACAAGGGTGCTATTGTGATGTCAGTTTTTAATAGTGGCCAATGCTTTCTGAGAATGCCTCTCAATTTTTTCTCCTCGCTATTGTAAGTGGTGATCAATCCCAATCTTTCAGGGACATCAGATGATTCTTCCTGTCTGGTTCTAGCAGCAGTAGTTGTTCCCAAGTAAACTGCTCGGTTTAACTCATTAGCCTTGGACATTGCCTCCCTTAGGGCCGTGGAATCATACCCTCTGGCCAAGAATCTCTGGAATGCTTCTGTCTGGCACTTAATCAAGTCCTCCTCAGAACTACAAATCCTGCGAATACGCAGGAATTCCCCATACGGGATGCTTTTCACGAGGTGACCTGGATGCGCACTCCCAGCGTGCAAAATAGAATTGCCCGCTGTGGGCTTTCTATATAGCCTGGTCTGGAGTCTGTCATTCTGGACATAGATTTCAACGTCCAGAAATTGGATTTTTTCTTTACTTATTTGGGATGTAAATTTTAAGTTAAGCTGGTTCTTATTGATCTCTTTGACAAATTCAACTGCAGAATCCACAGATCCCCTCCACACCAGACAAACATCATCAATAAAGCGCCAAAAATGCGAAATTCTGTTCTGAAATTCAGCCTCCAGAGAACCCCTGAGGACATGTTCCTCCCACCACCCTACATGAAGACATGCATAAGTGGGGGAAAAACATGCCCCCATGGCCACTCCTCTTAGCTGCTGATATACTTCCTTGTTGTACAAAAAATAGTTGTTATTTAAACAAAGTTCTAACATTTTCAACAGCATTCTACTATGTTGGGTAAAGGCAATGTCACGTTTGCTTAGAAAATATTTTACTGCATTCAGCCCATCCTGGTGTGCTATGCTGGTGTACAGCGAGTCTATATCCAAAGCTATTAAAACCGATTCATTGTCCCATACTACATCATTGATTTTGGACAAGAAATGTCCCGTGTCCTTGATATAAGAAGGTAATGCTTCCACAAAATCATGCAGAAAATGATCTACATACCGAAACACAGATTCTAACAGACTGCCTTGGGCCGAGATAATAGGGCGGCCAGGCACAGGATTTGTTTGTTTATGTATCTTCGGTATTAGATAAAAGAAAGGGGTTATAGGGAATTCATTTTTCAAAAAAGCATGTTCTTGTTTACTTATTAGACCTTCACGCCTCCATTCATTTAAATCTTTGTGTACTTTATCCTTAAGGCGCAAAATGTCTAAAAAGTTGCCCTTTCTGTAACAAGATGTGTTACTTAAATGACGTTCCGCCTCAGCCATGTATTGGTCACGGGGCCAGATGACGGTGTTGCCCCCTTTATCTGCTTTATTGATTATGAGATTGGAGTCACTCCTTAATTTTTTAATGAGTTTACTATATTCCTTCTCCATATATCTCAAACGTCTCTTCTTGAGCGTGCCGGCTACAGACTGTTTGGTAAAGGATATATATATATATATATATATATATATATATTTTTTTATATATATATATATATTTTTTTTTTCTTTTCTTTTTTTGTTATATTAATCAAATGAAGGAATAAATATAACTCCGTTCGGCTGAATTGAATTTAATGAAATACAACTATTGGGCTACTTAATTAGAAAATATTTCCTTATTGTTTTTGTTTTGTTAAAATTGACTTGTGCAGGTAATCTCTGCCTTATTATTATTTCTTGTTTCTTTTCCTAACTAAACCACAGATTAGATTTTGTGACAAAAAGAAATTGTTTCCTAGTAAGTTCCATGTGAACACTTGTTTTAATCTACAGCTTAATACCCAGTTTGCATGGACATATGTGTCGCTCTTGTTTTTTGAAATATCAAAATACGATGAGAACACACCCTCAGGTTACTGCTGAGTCCACTATGGTCCTCAGAGGATTAAAGGTGACAGGTCCAGCCAGTCCAGCCAGCACTCCAGGGCTCAGCAGGAGGACTACATTAGGAGACTGTCCCACTTCTCTTCATCTGAGCAGCATACCAGGATCAATGAGGGAGACACACTCCTGTGCTTAGATAGGCTCCTGTGAAGTCTCTCCGGGTTGGAGGTGACCACAAGCTATTGTCACATCTGGAATGTTCAGTGCAACACACTAGGTACAAATTGGGGGGATGCTGGCAGGGCAACTCAACTCTAGGGTCCGCTTCTGTGATGTTTCCCCTGACGATGTGACCAGGAGCAATATTCATACTTGGAATCTTGTGTGCAGAATAGAAAAACACCCTAATTTCCATAAATCAGTTATTGATTAATGTAGTATAAAAGGAATCAAAACAATGTGCATTTATTTTTTAATGTGCATTATTTAAAATATGAATTTATTAGTAAGCACTCCACAAATTGTAAGCATGAATATACATAAAGATATGACATACAAAAATAGGACACAAAATGAATCTCACAAAAATCAAATTAAATGCAAGCATTATATCATGGTGTCCCATTAATTATCATACATAGCTGTTTTGTCTTAATTAGGATTGCATTATTTTCAACAAATGAAGTACCAGAGGTGGGTGTTTGCATTCCAATGGTCCATAAGACCGTTCATTTATGGAATGTGCCTTCACTTTAAATATTGGCAAAATGTCCTGTATTGATATCACATTTCTCCTATCTATATATTTGCTAGCAACGTGTTTCGACCTTCTTCACTTGGAACATAATCATTTTGTAGATGTCGCCCTCAGGGTGCTACCGTCTGTAAATGTGGACACCAGTTTAGTCAAATGAGTAGAGCACACATTAGCTAATTGCTTTGATTAAATCATGTAGCGCTGCATGGTTAGCCGTGTACCTCTATGTAATCATTAAACAATCTTCTCATTATAAGCAGCCACATTGAACGAGTAGTGGTGAGAATAAGCTTTCCTGATATTCTTTAAAGTATAGCTTGGTGACATTTGTTAGTTTATTGATCTCTTCCACATGAGCCTTAAAAAGCTCCGACCCCATTTTATTTAAGTTTTGAATTTTGGGTAAAACTTGCCAGGATCAAAAGGAGGGCTGAAGGGAGGCCTACTTTAGCACTTGGGTCGGATCCTGCTCCATCGCTTTAGATGGATCAAATTTCTGGGTAGCTCCTTCTTCCATGACAGCACAGCTGAGCTTCTTCTATGGGCATACTTTGTGCTGCAGGGGTGTGCTCCACTCCCCTTTCTCAGCAAGCAAGGTAGACTCATTTTCAAGCCAAACCCATAGCTGTCCTTCAGCAAGTAGCTTCAGACATTGAGATGATATCTTGTCCCCTCTGGTAGATTGACTGTAAGTGATACCATCCCATGATCTCCTAAGTGTGCCTCACTTTCTGTGAAATGTCCCCTTTTCAGTCAATGAGAAGTCTCTGAACCATCTGAAGAAGTTTCAAGCTTTCTCATAGAGTCCTCTTCCTGATGAGGACTGTTGATCCCACTATCATGGTTCTGGAACTAGTTTTAGGCAGTACACTCAGTTTGTGTTTCACTCCTGTCCAAGGCACACATAGTCTTTGTCTGTAGGTGATGGTTCCATCACAGAAAGTAACATTAGGTGTCTCCAGGGACAGTAGCATCTCTGGAACAGGAAAAAACATAGGCCCTGACAGAATCCTTCAAGCTGCACCTACAAAGGAGACTTCTGGCTCCACCTCCATATATCCTGAAGGGAGTTGCAGATCAGGTAGGAATAACCAAACAGTTGAATGGTCACTGCTACATTTCTATAGGATGCCCCATTTTCGCCCTCCCATGACTCAAAGGCAGGTCCTTCACAAAAGCATCAGGAATGTCAGCAGCTTTGTTCATCTGGGAGGTAGTTACCCAACCACCATCTTGCATGATGCATTTCATGGGGAAATCCAAAATAGATTGGACTGGTTTTACACCCACATACTATCATGCTATGCAGATTTATAACAGTTACCTTGGACTGTTTACACACATGCCATTCACTCAGAATTCCAGCAAAGAACCACAGCATGGCACTGTAGTGGACCTCTGGAGAGAGAGGCCAATACCAGGACAGGAAAAAAGGCATGTCTGGTACTGGAGATTCAAATGTGGTATGCTGCCTCACCTGTTAAGAGTCCAGGAACCAGTACATGGGCAGTAGACCGTGTAAAAAAAGGCACACTTTCTACACCACTACAGGGCACAGAGCCTGCTCTCAGTCGTCAGCACCTTTACACACATAAGGCCTCCGCATTTATACAGAATTGTCAGGTGTTGGGCACACAAAAAACCCATAAATACCATGGATACTTGCAGATGAGCAACTCGGGTCAGGGGTACATTAACAAACCCATGAGAAGTGCATTCCACTCCTGACATAAATTAAAGTGCAAATACAAAATACATTAGCTATTCAATGTATTCAATAGCAATCTGGCCCAGAGTTCCTGAGCAGCAAAGGTCTCCATCTTAGATGCATCCTGTGGTAAGCATTAACAGAATTGGTTATGACATAGATACTCTGCTCTAATGCATATTATTGGCAGTGTTTACTCCAGAGTGATAAGAAGACAAGAGGGCACCTAGCAGTCATGGGCTTTTAGGAATCTCGGGCACCACACTGCATCTCCAGAGAGGAAGTCAAAATAACCTGGAAGCATATTCAGAGCAAGGCAGAGTACCTGGGCTAAGAGTAAGACTGCCTTATCTTCTTTGTGTAAAGACTAGTGTACAGTCAATCTCCAGAATGTCTTTTGTGCCATTCTTGTTGGTGCCCATAGGTCGTTCATCTTTGTCTGGCTGACCCAGTCACTATATTGCTCATATCTGCAATAACACTTAAACTACTGCTTTTCTTTTCTAGTCCTGGTACATTTTCACTGTGTGTTAACTTTCGTCCATCGCATTATTGTCCCTAAATATTTTGGGCCCAATTCACAAAGGTAAAGCTAGACCAAAAGTCTAACTGTACTACTTTTTGGTATTCCAAAAGATAAGTTACGACTAGTAACTTTACTACTGATCAACTTACTAGTAGTAAACTTACTACTAATTAAAAAATATTTATCTTAGTTTTATATTAAACCACAACAAATTAATACTTTAAGAATCCATAAACAGTGCCTGCAGGTGCACCATAGAAGCAGGACTTAAGTTTTTTTTGTTTCGTAATTTTTATTAAGAAAAACATATAATGAATATAAAAATAAAGATACATAGGAATGACATTTAACAATTTAAGCTCACAAGAGGATATTAATATAAAAGGTTACCAAAATAAACAGAGGAAGATTTACATGAGGGATCTTATATGAAATGGAGAAGGAAAGGAATATGAAAGAAAATAATATATTATACAATAAGTTAAAAAACACATATATTTCATTACAAAGGTAACAGTAAAATAATTATAAGTATGAAATAAAAAATTCAAAAATTGATCCATGAGATACAAAATGCATAAAAAGAGGTGAGTATTGAAAGATTTGAGGGTAGCTGTTTGAGAGTGATAGATAAATGGATAGTTAGATAAATGAGTTAATTTGTATATATACTCATAAATAGAGAAATAAAAGTGAGAGGGTAAAATAAATGAATATAAGTAAATAAAACGATGCATGAATAAATGCAAATATAAGTATAAATATATAAATAAATACAAAGATCGATATAAAGATAAATATAGAAAAATATAAAGATACATATAGATATAGATAAATATAGATATATACAGATATAGATTCCTTAGATTCCTTGTCCAGATGAAGGAAAGAAAGCGAGTAAAAGTTGGAGAAAAGATATGAGGAGTGGAAGAAAATATTTAGGGATCTGGAAGAAAGGGAGCCCAAACTTGTTAGAAACGTTCCTCTTGATCCTGAAGTCGATATATAATATGTTTATGGGACGCTGTTTGAATCATCGCTACCAGCCATTCTTCATTCGAAGGAGGATTAGGTGATTACCAGTGTCTTAGAATACATATTTTAGCTGTAGAGAGTGCAGTGTGTAAAAGACGACATTGCGGACGTGTAATGGTAGGAAGAGTCCTAAGATCATGCAATAAAGTAATGGAAAGAGTAAGGGTAGATGAAGTGAGGGAATAGTTCCCTTCTACGTGGCCCCTATGAACGTCCAAAATCCAGCGTGGAAGGACAATCATGAAGTAAATGGGGAAGATCACAATAGGCTTCAGAGCACCTCAAACATTTAGAATGGGTCAATAATCCTGCTTTTTGCAGTTTCAGAGGTGTTCAGTACCAATCATGTAGAATTTTAAAAAGACAGAATTTCAGGTGAGCTTCTCAAGTGCCTTTTTCAAGGGCTTACAATTTATACCACCAGGCTCTATCTTCATTAGCAATGTGTAGACGCTCCGGCCATTTCATTTGAAGAGCTATAGCAAGTGGTTGTGAAAATAAGTGAAGAGTTAAAACACCATACAAGTGTGACATCACTCCTTTGTGTCGTCCCCATGTAAGGAGATAATCTAATATTGGTGAGGAGCTCAATATCCAGGAAGGAGAACCTAAACATCGTCTTAGACAGTGCTGTAGCTGTGAGTATTGTGAGAATTGAGTGTGATGGGAGGTTAAACTTTTCACGAAACAAATCAAAGGATTTTAGCTCTCCATTTGATATGATCTGATCAAGTGTTTGAATGCCGCATGACATCCATGTAGAACATTGAAGCACTTTACTATTTATTCTGATACTTGCATTATTCCAAAGTGGAGCTTTATAGTGCAAACAGTAAGGAATTTGTATGAGATGGTGAGCTCGATGCCATGCTTGATATGGAGCTTGCATCACCGGACGTGGAGGGGGAAGAATGTGGATGTTGAGTACCATAAAGAAAATTAAGGACAGCATTTTGATTAAGAAGTGAATGTTCTATTTGAACCCATTGTGGAGGGTTGGGTGTGTCTGAGAGTAAATAAACTAATTGTGAAAGGTGCAAGGCTAGAGTAATGTTCCAGAGATGGTAAACCCAAACCACCATAGGAGTGGTGAGCCAGTAATTTAGCAGCAGCATATAGAACCCCAAACAAAAGACCAAATATGAGCATACACTCGACATAATGTAGATATTCCCAGTATATTAGTAATGCGGGGTAAGGTGACCATTCTAACAGCCTTTACCCTACCACACATAGAAAAACGTAAGAGAGACCATTTAGCACAACCATTTTCCATTTGTGTTATAAGGGGAGTGAGATTGTCTGAGACCATGTTTGATAGACTTTTATTAACTAGGACTCCCAGTTATTTTAATTGTGATGATCTCCAACAGAAGGATTAACCATCAAGGCAGGACATCCATGATCTGATAATGCAGCAACTATACAGTTAGAGGCAATAACAGACTCAGCAGTCTCTTACAATGCAGCACAGTCCTTCATGATAGGTCCTGACAACTCAATGGTAGTATGAGCACTAGACCAAGATGGACAAGTAGATTCATCTCCCCCAAGAAGCTTACTTAATGCAGGCTCCCAGAGCCCTCTCCCTGACAATAGTGAGAATCTGTAAGACAACGAGAAAATACAATAAGAAATAAATAGGTAAAATAAAAAATAAGATTTGGGGGCTAACAGGGGTGCCACTGGAGACTGGCCTCAGTCCTCCAGTGTTCAATGCCAGATCAGGGCCATCAGATGGAGAATCATCCACTAGCACCCAGTCCCCTCAGTCCTTACCTGGACCAGCCCCTCCCAAAAAAGGGCATTCAATGCAGGCAGTATTGGAATCCTTCAGACTCCCCGAGCCTCCACACAGCAGAACACCTCCTGCTCGCAGTCCACCTAACACTTCTGTTCTGACCACTACCAATATATATCGGGTCCCATGGAAGATTTCCAACTTATAGTCATTTATCTGCAGTTGAGGATCTAAGCCAGATACAGAAATCAATCAGTGAATTTCCTCACCTCCGATCAGTCATCAAGGCCTAGCAGATACAACAATGGGCTCAGGGGGAATTCCCTACCTGTGGCTCCGAACTACCTGGAGGACCGTCGTCTATTAGGGTAACCGAATCAGATAGGACCAGACCATATGGAAAAAGTCTGCGTCCTTGGTGGCAAACCAGGGGTACTCCTAGGTCATGGCTGGGTAAGTAAGTAAGTGTTTATTGTAAAGTTAATTAAAACCTTTACAAACGTACATCTCATATCATTTTCCAGGACAGCAATTTAAAAGGCTGTTAACCACCATTAAAAACGCAATAAAATAACATTAAAATGAGCCCCCCAAAACCTTAGTGGACCAAAGTGCAGATTAACGACTTTTATAAACAGAGGTTTAGCAGCAATGCAGGAAAACGTTATGCTCCTTAGTCAGAATGTTAGCAGCATGGTGGAAGAAGCAGCAAGAGGGAGGTGCCAAAGTGTGCAGAGGAAAGTGCAGAGTGCAAGAGCGACTTTTTGCCTCAGTGCAGGGCAGCAAATGTTAACCCACTATTGTGTTCAACGTATACCTCTAAGGGTACAAAAGGCTTTCTACATAGTTGATTAAGACCTTTGCACCAAGATGAAATGCTTACATTTAAAACCATTGAAAGAAAGTAGGAACTAATTGTGCAAAATAGGAAAGGTTTCTATGAATAACTAATTTTGAAAATTCAGTTCTAGCGTTCCATGGCGTGAGGCTCGGGGCCCTATTGCTGTTTCGGAGGGCTGTTGTAATTTGGGTGGGCTGTTCCCTAATCCGTTCAGAGTTGGATGATCCATTTAAGTGCAAGGTCTGCCAGGGCTGGACTGTGCTAGAGTTCTCGATATAGTGGAATGCAGTCTGAGTCTTGCATCAGGTGGGTCAGTGAACCAAGTTCAGCGGAGCTGCAGTGTCACCTCCCAGGCAATCAGGTTGTTTCTTGACACCGAGTCTGCGGAGGTTAGGACTTTTACCAGGCGACAGCTTAGTTGGATGTCCTCACCGCTTGCCTACAGGTCCGTATATGTTTCTTATTGAAGAGTGGTCTAAGGAAGGACCAGCGCTCCCATGTTAATTTCCTGCATGTGGTGATGAGGTGCACTATGTCCTCTTCTCCTTCCCCGCAAAGTCTACAGGTTGCTGGCTTCGGAGAGCGTAGCCAAGGTGGCAAGTGGTATGCAGATGGTAATAAGCCTAAGGGGAATTTCAAGAACTTCTCTTTGGTGGTTTTAGAGAAACTGGTGTGGAGGTATGCTAGCGGCGATGCTTTACTGTAGGTCTGAATGGTATGCCAGCCATGTGCAGGTTCTGACAGGGTGGCTTTGTCTTTTATGATTGATTCTTTTTTTACAATGTTGTCTACTATTTTTTTTAAACTTGCATAGGTCCCTGATAACTTCTAGAGTTGCCATATCCCCAGATGATCAAATGCGGTGTCCAAATAGTGTCTGGCTGGGTCTGTGGCTTGTAGTTCTTTCCACAGGTATGTTTTTAGCGAATCGGGTTGCCCACTTTTGATTTTATACCCATTTTTAATAAATGCTCCTTTGCTGGCTAGCTCTTGTCCTTGTAACTCGAATTCTAGCCTCATTTGTGTGGGTGATGTGTATCCTGGTAACCCGTAGATCATTCGCAAAGCTCTTGCTATGGTGCCAGTGTTTCAGCATCTCTCCCGCTCATAGCTCCGCTACTGTAGGTGATAGATGGTATTAGTTTTGTCTGTATCACCCTTGTTAGGGGAAGGAAACATGGTCCAAAGATCTTATTTTTTTAGGTTTCTTAGTGCCACTGCTTTCATTATTCCCCTCTTTTTTATGGTCTCACGTTGAGCTGTGTAGTTGCCTTTGTTATCGATGATAACTCCTAGGTATTGTAGTCTTGTACGACTTCCAGCTTACGTTTTGCCATGTACCAGTTGTGCTTTGTTTTTATTTTCCAGTTGTTTACACTCAGGACTTTTGTTTTTACTTGATTAATGCTGAGTTTGTTGGCCTCCAAATATCGAGTTGTAATTACGAGCAAGCATTGTAGGCCTATGTGAGTCTGGCTAATGAGCACCAGGTCATTAAGGGTAGAGTAGATTGGCTTGCTGAAGGACCCCTAGCTTAGGAGCATGTGAGCTACTTTCATTGAGAACGACTGATAGCTCTGCCATAAAAAGATTAAAACATTTTGGGGCAAGCATGCAGCCTTATTTTAATCCAGAAGTTGTTTGAATCTTCTTTGTTAGGTGTTCTCCTGCGCCCAGCTTTACTTGCATCCAGGTGTTACTGTGCAAAAAAATGTGTTGTTTTAGGAGCAGGAAAAAACAAGGGTAGGGGAGGGTCAAGGGGAATATTTAAAGACCTGTCTGCTCATACCCCTATTCACAAACTACAATACACAATAAAGCAGACCAGGTCTAAGAGATAGTGTGTGTCTGAACCAGACTGTGATCCAGTTGGATGACTGTGTAAAAAAAGTACCTTTGAAGAAAATGCGATAGAGTGCATAATGTTGTTGAAAGCACAGAGGGCTAGGATGATTCCCATCAGACCACCATTGTGGTGGAAGTTACGTCATGTGGGAATTATTTAGACAATCCATCATGTGACCGACCAGATAGTGCCGGGGCGCGAGTGGATGTCAGTAGTCTAGCTCCAATGTTGAACCTAGACTATTGTGAGAAAAGTGCAGTGCTCGATTACTAGTGAAAAAATGGATAAAATAGGCTACGTGGATCGTTATTGCTTTGAAAAGGGAATCCAAGTGTCTATAGTTAAAAACACGCTGGGTAGTAAGACTACCCTGAAGCGCAATGTACAATGTATGTTTTAGGAGCAGCCATGGGATGTTAAGCCTTTTTAGTTTTTGCCACAATAGGTTTCTGTTTATATGGTCAAACGCAAGGCTACATATCGATGAAGCACAGGTACAGAGGCTGTTTTATTAAAAGAGTGGCATCTATCATTAATAGGGGGCTGAGATGTTGGTGGTGGTAATCATATTCTTGCAGAAGCCTGTTTAGTTATATGGTATTGCTGCGATTTCTGTGACCCAGGATGTTAATTCTTGAACTAGTTCTCCTGCATAGTATTTGGATTAATTATCCAATAGAGCTACCAGCCGATAGCTTTTCGGGTTGTTCCTATTGCCTTTTTTGTAAATAGGTGAAATGATCGAGCCCCTCTATGATGATGGTATTGATGATGCTTGCAGAATTGACTCAAAGATCGGTTTCAAAGCTGAGGCCCAGAATTCCGGATCATGTCTGAACAGTATAGGCGGGATCCCATTTAAACCAGGAGCTCCCTCTCACCTACCCCTGGTGATTCTTTTGCAGATTTGTGTGTTTGTAATTATAAAATCCTGTTCCAGTATTGTATTGGAGTTGATTTGGAATGGTGGTACTTCCAAGTCGGGCGAGAGGTTATTTGTGCAGGTTCGGGATCCTCGATCTTTGTTAAAGTGTGATTCGAGGAAGGTTGTCCATGCCTCTTCTGTATCTTGTGAATTGATACCCAGGCTTAGTGGATTGGCCAGAGTGTTGATATTTTGCCAGAATTTAGCACTGTTGTTATTTTTGATATCATGCAGGAGTTTCGCCCAAAGAGACTCATCAGCTTCTTTTCTGAGGCACTAAGTTAATTTCCTGCGAGAGGCTTTAGCTGGCTCAGTTCTTGCAGCGCTGTGGGATTTTTCTTCAATTTCCGAAGTGTGTGGTTTATCAATGCTTTTAGCTATTTTAGTTGAGCGTTATTTCTGATGTTGAGGTACGATTGTTGGTTTTGCTGGTGAGCCATTTTCCTGTTTTGGGGGGTTCCCTTTTTGGCTCCATAGTGGTTTCATAGAGTTTTTGTAAACGCCTTCCAGCTTCCTATTCTGTCAGGCTCAGCTGCTTGTGCTTCTCCGAGAAGTTACTTTGCGAGAGAAAAGAGGTCTTTTGGGTTGTCTGTTCTGAGGTTCCGTGACGATTTGAACCCGTGTTTTCAACATTGTCGTAAATACATAATTTTGGTATCAGTGAACCGCAAATGATCCATTTAGTATATCCTGGTGTTTTCGCTATGCTACGAGCAAGAGCACTCCTGTTACGAGCACATTTCTGATCTACCCATGGCATCCATCTTAGATCACGGAAGCCATTTTGTGTTTCTTGCCCTCACATAGACAATGGACACGCAGTGACCTCTTTCACTTAAGGACACGTAAGCTTTAGCCGGAGATTCACCTTGCTAGTGACACGTGCACCTTAGAACAGAACACACCATGGCTACATGACTCGACAGAAGTTGCCTCCTCTGCCTGAGGCCAGTCCTGCTATACTGGTTCTCGTGTTCGTTGGCCTGATCATGATTAGGCAGCCGAAGTTGGTAGCCTTGCCCATTTACGACCCACAAACATCTCTTATCCTGCTTTTCTATCTTCTGCACCTGGCTCTGCTCCTTTCCTTCTGGGCCTTTATTAGGGGGAGGTAACGAAATTTACGATGAGGCAGTCCGGCTCTTGAATGTAAAGTTGACATAAGATTATGATGGAACAGTGGGAACCCCTCGTTCGTAATGTTTTGACATCAGATATTGTTGACGATTCCTGTGCAACGCCAAATATTTATTGTTTAAGATACAAAGGTTTAGGAATGTACTAACTTGTAAAGAATTTGCCCGAAGCCCAATATTTAGTATATAAGGAGCAACCCTCTTTGTACAAATCGAACAGGCTCCTAGACACTGCCCGTGTGTAGTTTCTGTGACCTCTGTGTCCCTGCAGTAATAAACCTTTGGTCTTTGACGCCACCATCGAGAAGCCCGTGTTTCTGTTTATTTGTGCACCGAGACAGGTAGAACTCCGGGGTCTTCGGGTGTTATCCCTGACACCTCTGGACGGAACCAAAAAGTCCAGAACTCCAATTGGCGCCCAACGTCGGGCGACGTCATTCGGTACCGGTCCAAAAGCCTGAAGAGTTCGAGAAGCTTTGTGTGAAGATTCCTGAGGGAGGCGCCCACTTCATCGATCCCGGCATATCGCAAAAGTGGCCCGACGTTCTCTTCCACGAGGGTTCCCGTTCGGACGGCTGCAGTGGTCCGTTGCCTTGACCGTCGCCCTGTCTTGGACCCGAGGTGCAGTCCTTAGTACGGCGAGACGTGACGGGTTTCTCCTTGGTGACGTCTTCAGTGCCTCAGTTAAGTATTAAGTGGTTGCTAGTTGGTTATCTCGTAAGGGTTGTTCCTGTTAGGATAAAATCCTTTTAGTTCTTGGTTCGGTTTGGTTTCGTAAGATTATCACTGGTTGTTCTAGTTACGATAATCATTTGGTTTAGTTTTGGGTATCGATACATTTGTTCGCTTTGGTAGGCCTAAGTTCTTGGTTCGAGTGCGCACCTTTGTTTGTGTTTTTGTCTGTTCTGTGTTCCGGGTTATAAAATGGTAAGTCGGAAAAATTGTATGTTGTCGTGTTTTGGTTGCAAAAGTGATTCCCGGTTGGAGGACTCATGTCTGGTTCCTCCGATTGGAACTCCTCTTTATGATCTGTATTGTAAGTTTGGAGTGGGTCCTATATCTTATAATGAGGTGTGGGTCCGATATACGCAGAAAGACGGTGTCCTTAGTTGGCCACTGCATGGTAGTTTTGAACCCCAAGTTCTAGATAATTTAGAAATGAAATTGTTTAAGAAGAAAGCCCGGCCGGCAATGTTTGATTCTCTTCGTTATTGGCGAAAAGAATCTAAACAGAGAGAAATTAAAAAGTTGAAGAAAGAACAGAAAGAACAAGAGTTGACTTTAGAACAGTCTGCTAAGCAGCTGCAACTCAACGAGTCTGAGAAAGCAATGGAGGTGCCCAATAGAGAGCGTAATTTAGCGATAGACAAGTGCTATCCTGCCTTGCCATCGAGTACAGCTAAGATAGTAGAGGACCCCAAAAACGATCCTCTGTTGTCTTACCTGTTACGGTCACCCCCACCGTATGCACAGGGTGCTACGGCTCCACCTTTACCGGTTGCTGGACAGCCTGGTATTCCTGCTCCTGCTCCACCGAATCAAGCTCCCGTACCTCCTGTGGTCAATGTTAATGTTCCTTCGGCACCCCCTCTTCCAGGGTTGCCGGCTTCTTTACCTATACCTGTACCGCTTACACCTGCTATTTCACAGGCTACTTTGCCTGCTACTCCTACTGCTCCTGTTCTATCTGTTCCAACTGCTACTTTATTTTCTGCTTCTGCTAGTGTTATGACTCCGCTTTCTGTTCGTCGGAGAATCACTGATTCTGTCTCTAATATTCTATCTCCCTTCTATAAAACTTTAATTAAAAGTCCTGCCTCTGACTCTGTGCAGAGACGTAGTCAGCTTCCCAGTACTGAAGAACGGGGAATATTAGATTCCACAGCTCTTAGATGGATTTCGAAAAGTGGAAGATATAGTACTAGAGATGTATTAGATACATTTATGCAATGGAAGGAACCGACACAACGATATGTGTTCGATGAAATGTGCTCCCTTTTGCGTGAGGAATTGGAAGAGGATGACTCTGAATCAAATCTAGAAGAATTAATTAATGTTCAGAAAGAGTTTGCTGCTGGTATGATAGTTGGTCAAAATATAAAAGAAGCGATGGAATTGATTTTAAGTTATAGGAATGATCCATCCCTTCGTTCACCGAGGGAGTTAGAAAAACGTAGTACGAAGCAGAATCGCCAATATCCAATGAGGGAGGTTCCTCCAATTTGGCGCAAAGCTGTACAAGCTGATGCGGTCCTTGGTATTGCTGCCGCTCCGGCCCAATTCCAGAGAGTGTGGATACACATTCCGTGGAAGCGAGCTGAAGTGTTAGCAGTGAAACAGGCCTTGCCTGATCCACGTAAGAATCCAGCCGGATATTACAAAGAGTTAGCGCAGACAGTTGAAGCTTGTGTGATGAATTTAGCGGACATAGACATGTTATTCGGGAATGTAGTTCCACAACCAATTTGGGCTAAAATTCGTAAAGAAAATCATCCAGTTGCTCTAGGTGGTGATTGGGCAGCTATAATTGCAGCAGATGGTCAACAAATAGGTGGTTCCAAACCCAAACCTCTAATTGCTGATTTACCAGGTAGAATAATTGACTGAATGAAAACTCTGATGCCAGCATTGCGCGTTAACTGGGATAAATTGTCCGCATGCAAGCAAAAGAAGGACGAAAGTGTTTCCGACTTTTTCACAAGGTTTGAAGAGACTTTCGTAGATCATAGTGGTCAGGATATGAGTACTGAAGGGGGACAGAGACTATTTGTTGATAAATTTGTGCACAATCTGTTGCCAGAGCTCAGTAATAAATTGAAAGATTCCGAGAGTGCGTGGGCTGTCTCTACGACTGCGCAAATACTTGCAACTGCTCAGTACTATGAAAATAGGGATAAAGAGGAGAAGGAGAAGTCAGAGAAGAAGACAAAAGATTTAAAAACTAAAGTTCTTTTACAGCAAGCGTATCCGCCTCGCACGAATCAGACTAATACACAGCAAGGGTCATATCAAAGGACAGATTATAATTCTCAGAGACCGCAATACCAGTGGAATCAGTGTGCATATTGTAAGAAGGAAGGCCATTATAAGAATGAGTGTCCAGTCTTAGCGCAGAATAATGCTGCAGCAGCTCAGAGAGGTCGTGGTGGTTATATGCAAAATTCTAGGGGTCGAGGACGAGGTGCTATGCCTCCATAAACGAATGATCGCCCTTCTAATCATTTTGATCAGCGAAATGGACAGTCTGCTCAACAAAATAGATCTCAGCAGAATCATGTTGAAGACTATTGTGAAACTGGTGAAGGATTTCAGCAGAGTGAATACTAGGACAGCCATGGACAAAGAGAGGGAGTAGTATCAGTTCCAGTAGATCAGAGTGGGCCTTATGTTGCAGTAGCAACATCAGGTGTAGTCGAACCGTTTCTGTTGGATACTGGTGCAGCAAAAAGTTCTATCATACATGAAAAACTCCCTGGCGCACCTTTGTCTGGCTTAACAAATGTTTCTGTAGGTTTTTCAGGCGCCCCTGTTTACAACCCCGTATCTGGTCCTTTGTCTATTTCTGTTGGACCACGTCAATTGAAAGCACCCTTGATTTTGACGACAGGTTGTAATGAAAATCTGCTTGGTTTAGACTTATTAAAACGCCTATATGCGACATTGTACTGTTCTCCGGAAGGAGTACAGCTTACGTTGGGTAAAAGAATCACCTCTCCGATGTACTTGTCGATGGATGCGCTCCCACCAGAGCTGCGTTCTCTCCCTGATACTCTTTGGGCGACTGGTCCTAACGATGTAGGTCTTTTAGAAATTCCACCATATGTAGTTACTTTGAAAGCGAATGTCAAATTTCCACGAATTCCACAATACAAGATCTCTAGTGAAGGTGAACGCGCACTTTTATTAATTGTGCAAGATTTGATCGAAAAAGGTGTAGTAGAAGAAACTAGGGGAAATGTCTGTAACAGTCCTGTATTGCCAATTCTGAAACGTACTGATCCTTCAAAACCTCCGGTCTATAGATTTGTAATAGATTTTAGAGAGGTTAACAAAATTGTGATTCCACAGTTTCCTGTGGTTCCAGACATTACTGCATTGTTAACGTTGATTCCTGCTACAGCCACATGGTTTTCAGTTATCGACTTAAAGAACGCATTTTTCAGCATTCCGATAGCCGAGGAAAGCAGGGATATTTTTGGCTTCTCTCTAGGAGGTCGAAGTTTCAGGTTTAAACGTGCTCCACAAGGGTATTGTGAGAGTCCGTCCATTTACAGTCAGGCATTAAAAAGTCAGTTAGATTCCTTTGTACTTCCTCCTGGTTCTGCTTTAGTGCAGTATTTAGATGATCTTCTAGTGGCTGCCGATGACAAGGAAACTTGCAAAGCAGCTACAATTTCTTTTTTGCATCATTTGTCTAGTTTGAATCACAAGGTGTCACCTTCGAAAATGCAATACTGTTGCCAAGAAGTGACCTACCTAGGTCATCTCTTGTCAAAGGAGGGAAGGAAGTTGACCCCAGAGAGAATAAAAGCAATCACGCAGATGAATGTTCCTACCACACAGAGAGAAGTACGTGCCTTTTTAGGTATTACCTCATACTGTAGGCAGTGGATCCCAAATTCTTCTCTTTTGGCAAAACCGTTGGTAGCTTTGACTGGGAAAAATGTTCCGAGTCCACTGCCATGGTCTGCCGAATGTCAGCAGAGTTTTTCTGAGTTACGAAATGCACTGTGTTCAGCTCCTGTGTTGGGTACACCTGACTACAGTAAGCCATTCACGCTCTATGTCCACGAGAGAGAAGGTTGTGCGTTGAGTGTTCTGACACAGAGATTTGGTAATAAACAACGCCCTTGTGCGTATTTTTCATCAACATTAGATCCAGTAGCTAGAGCGTTGCCTAGTTGTTTGAGAGCTACAGCGGCAGCTGCGGCTTCCATTCGACAATCTGCTGGTTTGGTGATGAACAACATGCTAGTGGTCATGGTTCCTCATGCTGTGGACACACTCATGAACCGAACCAAGACGCAACATCTTACCAGTGCTAGATTATCAGGCTACGAGCTGACACTGCTAGCGAGTCATATTCAGATCAAAAGATGCAATGTATTAAATCCAGCAACATTGTTGCCGACTAGTCGAGAGTCGAGCGATTCCGAACCTCATGACTGTTGCTTCAGAACCGAGGAAGAGACAAAAGGACGAATTGATCTTAAAGACACCCCGTTGTCAGATCCAGATGGCACGTTGTATGTTGATGGGTCTTGCTTTAAATTGGAGAATGGTGATGTGACTGCTGCTTATGCAGTAACGACTTTGAGTACGATCGTGGAGACTGCAAGAGTGAGTCAGAATTCTGCCCAAGCTGCGGAATTAATTGCACTAACGAGAGCGTGTGTTTTAGCTAAGGGAAAGAGAGTGAATGTGTTCACAGATAGTCAGTACGCGTTCGGCGTGGCCCATAGTTTTGGCCGTTTGTGGAAAGAGAGAGGTTTCATTACGTCCCATGGGACTAAGATCCAACATGGTCAGCTAGTTAACGACTTGTTGGAATCTCTAACCTTGCCGACTGAAGTTGCGATTGTGAAGTGCAGTGCTCATAAAGCAATCACGGATGATGTTGGTCGTGGGAATGCTTTTGCTGATGAGACCGCTAAACAGACAGCTAGAAATATGATGAGTAGAATGTATGTTGCAACGTCTGCAAGATGGATTTCTGAGTCTGGAATGTGTGAGGACACAGTGGAAAGTGTGAAAGAAATTCAGAAAGAGGCGACTGAGGAGGAAAAGCTTGCATGGAAAGAGAGCACGGATAAATTGGACTCGAGTGGGTGTTGGATTGATTTGTCGGAACAGCAACGTTGGATGTTGCCTGATGCGTATGTGCTTGCAGTAGTGACGATGGCGCATGGAGCAGCGCATATCAGTTCTAAGGGGATTTGTAAGATGTTGGCTCCAGTCTGGAAGAATGATGGGATTAGTAAGTGTGCAGAGAGAGTGGTGAGAAATTGCATGGTATGCCTGATGCATAATCCTGGCAAGGGAATCCCCACACCCGCTGGTCATTTCGCTCCTCCTTCTTGTCCCTTTGAAGTGATTCAGTTAGACTTCATTCACATGGATCGTTGCAACAATTTAAAGTACGTCCTAGTGGTAGTTTGTGCTTTTTCCAGATGGATCGAAGCATATCCACTGAAGGACAATACTGCCTTGTCCACTGCCAAAATCCTTCTCAAAGAATATTTCCCCAGGTATGGCATGCCACGGATTGTATGGTCAGATAACGGAAGTGAGTTCGTAGGGAAAGTTATGCAGAGTGTGTGTGCCGGTTTAGGGATCAAACAAAAGTTCCACAGTGCGAACCATCCCCAGTCTGCTGGTTTAGCTGAGGGTTATAATGGCACCCTCAAGCTGAAACTTGCTAAAATACAAGCATCCACGGGTTTGCCCTGGCCAGATGCACTACCTTTGGCCCTGTTATCCACGAGAGCGACTGTACATTCTAGAGTAGGGCTTAGTCCATATGAAATAGTGTTCGGTCGTCCCGCCAATGTTTGGGGGGTGCCTAGGCCAAAGGAATTCAGACAGCTGGAATACCCAATGTTAATTGATTACCTTTTCAACTTGACTGCTAAATTGAGTCTTATTCACCAACAGGTTTTCGATGCATTGCCAAAGCCACCGGAGAGTCCAGGTCATCAGCTGAAACCAGGAGACCAAGTGGTCATTCGTAATTTTGCAAGGACGAAAAATCTTCAACCCAGATTCATTGGCCCATACCAGGTGCTGCTAGCAACGAGAACTGCTATTCGTGTGGCTGGACGAAAAAACTGGATTCACACGACACATGTCAAACGTGTGCCCCTGCCACTTCCTTACGACAGCTGGGTGAAGAAAGGAATCGGTACCTCCGAAACAGAACAAATACCCAGGCTTATCCCTTTCAGCGATGCAAAACTAATCACTGACACATTGAACTCTGACTCTCCTCCTGAAACTGCTCTTTTGAACTCTGAACATTTGCCATCTGCGAACCTGAACATTGCAACGTCTGCTGAAAATACACTGTTTCCAGATCAAACAGCTCCTACTAAACTGAGATACAATTTACGATCTCGCAATATGGACAAATAAAGCAGGAAACTGCCTATTTTTTACATTTGAATTTTGATACATTGCCTCCAGCCAGGAAGTTTGCTATTGTTTTGTTGTTTTAAAATTGCCTTGCCGTCTGGGTAGCCGTAGGGTCGTGGCTGTGTGCCTAGTTGAATCTGCGGGGGTCAGACACAAGGTCGATCTTTCTGTTAGTTCTGGGAACTCCCAGGGCTGATAGAGGCATTTTCATCTACGTACACATCATCAGTGGTCGCGAGCGGATTGTAGAAGATGGAGCTTCCTGAGCTGCAACGAGAGAATGTAATTTATGTTCGCAGAAATAGACTGTACAAAATTCTTCACAGCAAATGCTTTCTAATGCAATGTGCAGTTACGTTTTTGATTGTTTTAATAACGTTGGTTGGTGGAATCGTCTTTGGTGTGCATTTGATTTTTATGCCGGTAACTACAGTACCTCCCCTTGATCCTGCTACTTCTACTGTTTCTTCTATGCATTCTTTTCACTCGTTTCCTGAACACGAGCAAGCTCGACGCTCAGAATTTATTAATAACACTTTTGTACAGCTCTTGCATCAACACCAACTGGTAGTTAATACTACAGACTGCTGGGTGTGTGGCTTGATACCCCACACTATGGATAAAGGCATTCCCTATCTAGTCTTGCCTTTTAGCTACAATGGATCATTACAGGCCTTCCAGACCATCTTTGCCTATGCCCTTGAGACCTATCCTCCGCGTCCACCACGTTCCACTAAATACAACTCAGCCAACAAAGCTTTAGTCCAGGGAATTATTGACATGATTAAAGACGTCAATAATACTCCATCTTACCCTAGAGATGAATTACGGGTATATTTGAGTTGGAACTCCACAGAGTATCGCCTTAGTTTGGGAGAAAGCAAACGTAAAAGCTCCACTCCAGTCTGGGTCGTGCCTCACCGAGGTCAAGTCTGTTTGCAAGGAAATGGGAGAAATCCGAGAGCTCAGCTAGGGAGGAGTGAGTGCGTTGAGACTTACGTGTTTCCGTCTAACTCTTCCCCTGCCTTCTTTACTGCTAGGGGTACCTACTTCATCTGTCAAGACAGAGCGTATACATGGCTGCCTGCTGACTTTTCAGGTTCATGTTACATTGCTCAATTGTTGCCTCCAACGTACACTGCTTCTTCAGATTATCACAAGACCAGAGTAGCAAGAGGTGTTTTCAGCAAGGAAGATACCGCTGGTCAGGAAGCTGGAGACTTCTTCAAAGGTTTCCTTCCGTTTTGGGGGCCTATGGCCAATAGTAGAAACCTACGTCAGCTAACACGGGTAGTTGAATCTACTATTACAGAAACTGCTGGTGCCCTTAGTAACTTGACAGCTGAGCTTCAGGCGGATCGTCTCATGACGTTGCAGAACCGTATGGTTCTAGACGTAATACTTGCAGATCGAGGTGGGGTATGCAGAATGATCCAATCGAGCTGCTGTGTTTTTATTCCCAATAATGCTCCGACTGCCTATGAAGCGATCTCTAAGCTACACAAGATTTCCGACTCTATACACGTAGACAAGGGAAACTGGTCCTTCATGGAGTGGTTTTGGACTATCAGCGTGGGGATGGAAGGTTCTGATGGTCATTGGTGTCATCCTAGTATTTCTGTTCTCATGCTGCCTTATTATCCAGTGTGGTCCCGCTTTGTGTAGTCTCTGGGCTGCAACATGTTTCAGAAAACCACCTGCGTTTGGAGAAAAGGCGCGAGAAAGAATGATGATGCAACAACATGTCACTGACCTGATGAGCATAGAGATAGACTCGGACATAGAGTAATTGCCTACGTAAGGGCAAAAGGAGGGTCTGAGGTTCCGTGACGATTTGAACCCGTGTTTTCAACATTGTCGTAAATACATAATTTTGGTATCAGTGAACCGCAAATGATCCATTTAGTATATCCTGGTGTTTTCGCTATGCTACGAGCAAGAGCACTCCTGTTACGAGCACATTTCTGATCTACCCATGGCATCCATCTTAGATCACGGAAGCCATTTTGTGTTTCTTGCCCTCACATAGACAATGGACACGCAGTGACCTCTTTCAATTAAGGACACGTAAGCTTTAGCCGGAGATTCACCTTGCTAGTGACACGTGCACCTTAGAACAGAACACACCATGGCTACATGACTCGACAGAAGTTGCCTCCTCTGCCTGAGGCCAGTCCTGCTATACTGGTTCTCGTGTTCGTTGGCCTGATCATGATTAGGCAGCCGAAGCTGGTAGCCTTGCCCATTTACGACCCACAAACATCTCTTATCCTGCTTTTCTATCTTCTGCACCTGGCTCTGCTCCTTTCCTTCTGGGCCTTTATTAGGGGGAGGTAACGAAATTTACGATGAGGCGGTCCGGCTCTTGAATGTAAAGTTGACATAAGATTATGATGGAACAGTGGGAACCCCGCGTTCGTAATGCTTTGACATCAGATATTGTTGACGATTCCTGTGCAACACCAAATATTTAATGTTTAAGATACAAAGGTTTAGGAATGTACTAACTTGTAAAGAATTTGCCCGAAGCCCAATATTTAGTATATGAGGAGCAACCCTCTTTGTACAAATCGAACAGGCTCCTAGACACTGCCCGTGTGTAGTTTCTGCGACCTCTGTGTCCCTGCAGTAATAAACCTTTGGTCTTTGACGCCACCATCGAGAAGCCCGTGTTTCTGTTTATTTGTGCACCGAGACAGGTAGAACTCCGGGGTCTTCGGGTGTTATCCCTGACACCTCTGGACGGAACCAAAAAGTCCAGAACTCCAGTTCTGCATTTTACTCTTTTCTCTTTGCAAGTAAATTCTAGGCAGTATTTCTTTTTCGGGGAGTGACTGAGTTATTGGTGGCGCTTCTACCATGATTTCCTGGGGCAGATCGCTGTAATCTAAAGTTGCAATGTGGTAGTCTTTTACTTTTGGGAACATGCAATGAGAAGAAAATGTGTAGTCTATTGTTGTCCTTGCTACTGCATTATGAAATGTTGCGTCTGTGGGCGTTCTCCTGAGAATCTTCCATTTAATGCGTGAAAGCCTAGCTGCTCTAATGTCACAAGAAGCTTCTGAGCTGTTTTCATGTGTCTTCTGCCTGTGTTGTTGTCTTGCAGTGTTGCTTCCCATACTAATGCGTGTTCTTCCGAATGGTTGTCTTCGGCTCTGTTGCTCAGCATGTTCAGATTGAAATCCCCAGTGATGATCACACTGTTTGTTTTCTCCTCCGTTAGTATTTTCATCAGTTCTTCCTTCAGTTGCTGGCTGCCTTTGATTTTATCGTGTGGATGTTGATAAAGATTTACAAGTATTATGTGCTTTTTCTTTTCCGTCCCCTGTATGGTAATTCAGAGTGCCTGCGTTGCATTGGGAGGTGCTAGATTGTATGGTATTGGCTCCACTGCTTAGATTCTTCTTATAGAGCTACATGTACCAAGGCTTCCTTGCTGTGGCAAAAGTTGGCACTTTTTGTAGCTGGTTTATAGTGCAAGTTAAATCCGTGCAATGCTGTTGGTGATTCACACCATGTTTCTTGGAGCGAGATGATGTTGAATGTTTTAGGTAAGATTGCAGTTCCGGGTCCAGAGACTTGTTTTCCAGGCTGTTGATGTTCCACAAACAAACTTTCAGGGTGTTTTTAGCTTCTGTTGCTGTAAGCTTGATATGTCATGGACTTTGGGTTTTAATGCTTATGGTCCTGGACAACCAGCTTCACTCTTGTGTGGCTGTGCTTTTGGTTAAGTTTGTCATTTGTACCTGGTGCTCTCTGGTTTCTCAGTTCTCTGGACTTCTGCTGCGTGCTCCTCACAGCACTGAGAATGATTGTGTGCTTCATTGTGCCAGCCCATGGCCTTTTTGACTTTCTGGGTCGACTATTAGGGGGTCCAGGTATCTTGATGTGGTAAAAGGTCATAGCTTAATGCCCAAGGCATTGAGCTTAGTATATTCCTTTAAGACTTTCTCAGCTAGGTCTGGTGTGGCCCAGACTGTTTTTGTTGCTTCTGCTTCCAGTTAGTCTGGTGGCTCTACAAATTCGACTGACTCCAGGTCAATGGTTTTTTGGTTCTTTAGGCTATTGGTGGACCTTAGTAGACATAGGTTGTTTCCCCTGTTTATTATGTCAACCCATCCCTTTGATATATACTCAGGATAAAAAGCGCAATTGTTTTCGTGCCTGGAGGCACTTTTTGTTCGGCCGACCTACTCTGTTTGGCTATTTGATCATCCACTGCCTCGGTTAGTTCGCTTGATGGTCTTACCGGCCGAAGTAGGTGATTTACGCATGCTCGGTCTATCTCTATGCATGGGCCTGTTATAGTTATGTCCCCTTTTGAGCGTCCTCTGCACTGTTTGGTCATTTATTCGTCCACTGGCTCTGTAGGTTCTCTTGCTGTTGTTGTTGTTACTGAACCTTGTGTGCACTTTTTGCGTGCCCAATCAGTCTCAATGCGTGGGCCTATTGTTGTAAATGATTCCCCTTCTTAGCACCCTCTCTATTCTCAGGTTTGTTCTTGGGACCATATCTTGTTATTTTGTTGAAGGAGGTGTACACTTTTGTTCCTGTCACCTCTTCCTGAATCAGCCTTTCTCTTGGGGGCCTGCCTGGATCCATCGCTTCTCCCACCATGGTTGAGAGGTCTTGTTGATTTTCCTTTAGCTTTTTCCCAGGGCTATAGGTTTTGTCCCTGCCGAATGGTAGAGCCTGTGTTAGTTTTTGGTTTTTCCCCTTCCTCCTCTGTTTCCTCCGCTGTTTGGAGGTTTGTACACTTTTAGTCTGATTCATTTTTTGAAGGCGTTTGCATGTGTGTGCTGTGTTATTCTTTGGAAAAGCTAGGGCTCTTTGGCTCAGTAAGTTGTTATTTGTACCTATTGTGGATAGGTCCGCTGCCTCCCTGAGCTGCTTTATCTTTGGTGTCAGATGTGCGGTGGGCTGGGCCCGACCCTTGGTTCTTGGGTTTATTGATGATTGTTCATCGTTACTCATGCGAGCAGATCCGTCTGCTAACTTGTTTGTCACAGCTTCTCTTATGTCAGAAAGGAGATTGGCCGTTACTTTTGTTAGTGTTGCCGCCTTGTCCACAATTGTTATGCAGCTGCAGCTGGCCTTTGTAAATTGAGTCTCTGATTGAACCCTTCTGATCAGGCTGTTGTGATCAGCCAGCTTGTCACCGATGTTTGCGACAGAGATGGAAAGTAAATTGAGAACTGACAGTTAAATATCCATCTTATCTGATTGGGATTGCATGGCATTTATGGACATTTGCATTGTGTGCATCAGTGTGGTCCAGATGTCTTCTTTTACTTGCGATTTGTCCTTTTTGATGTTAGGTTTTGGGGAGCTTATGTTTCTACCTTGTGGTCCACTTCCAGGGGCAATGGAGTATGAGGCTACCAGTTCCTTCCATTCCTCTGGTGTGAGGTACGAGAACTCTGGTTTCATTTCCTGAGTAGTTTACGTGAGTGCCCCTTGCGTCTTTCTGTTAGGTTGGGCTTGGCCAGTGTCATGTCCAAATTGTACGTGAAATTGTTCCTGGGTTGGTTGAACAGGCTGTTCTTGCACTGTCAATTGAGGAATGGTTTACATTTTTCCGGCTCCCATTTTGGTTGGCTTATTATAGGGGCTTTTATTTCCCCAGGTGGCCTCCATGAGCTTGTTGCGTGTTTATCTAGGTTCCTGATCGATACTGTGACCTTATGCCCCTATTCGGCTATAAATCCATTTATTCCCTATATTGGCATAACCGTTCAAGTGCGATTTTCTGAAAAGTCATCTCTGGCCTCACACGAACAGAGCCACATTCCAGCATGACTCTCTGCTACTTCCTTTGCGACCAATTATTGCAATGACAGTGCAGCAGTCCCTATCTGATATTCCTAGATAACACTCCGAGTTCTTCAACAAGATAAAAACTTAGCAAACCTGGAAATCCCCGCTTGCTGTGTTTTGATTAGTAATGGAACTCTAATGAGCAACTGATAACTATCACTTCCTAGTGACATCTTTAATTGACGTCTTATGTCCAGCAAACTTGCGTCAAACCCGGCACCTGTCAGGTATAAATATTACCAACGTTGCCTTAAGCAATGTTCGTTGCCTGTTGCTGATGCCAGCTGCCTGCATGACCCTGTGTTTGTAAATCTAGCACTCTGTCGCTGCAGCCTGCTATCCTGTGGTGGTGAAGCTGCTGATTACCATTATCGCCGCTACAGCGCGAACTATGGTGCAGTACGCTTAAGGAGCTGAACAGCCGTCCTCTGCGAAGACATCCAGCAGATTCCAGCTGCCCGCGGACGCTGTCCCCCCTCCTTCCTCGACGCGCTGAAGAGAAGCCGCTGCCTTTCTCGTGCAGAGAAATCCAGCCACGGCGTTTCCGGTTTACCCTCGCGGGTGACTGGGATATCGAGAGAGACCCCTGAAGGAGATACCAATCCTCCATCATTCTATTCAGAGGTATGGTGTTGACTAAACCCTTAGACGAGAATTCTTGAAACAAACCTTGGCAAAACCAACTTAACTTAAAGCTACTTACTTACTCCCCTTTCACGTGTTAGGCTTAGGTCAGGCACACTGGGGTAGGCTTAGTTAGAAGCACCAGTTGAGTATGTTAGCCTAATGTATATATGACTGTATATATGTTTTATTACTTTTAAACCATTGTATGGCTAAGAAACCATATCAATGCTTTTACAGTTCTATTTCGCAATACTTATCTTACTGTACGTACTTTTTATAATAACAATTATTGCAATTGTGGCAATACATTTCTCTTGTACGAGAAGAAAGACTGTTCAATAAATGTTAACCCTTTATTGATACACGCCCGTCTCTCTATTCTCTACATCTCGTGAAAGTAAACTGCACTAGACTGACTGAGTGAAATCTATGTCTATTGTTTCACACGACCCTAGAGATTGACTCTTGATCTGAGGAGCAAAGTTGTCATGTTGCACGGTTGTTGGAAAGCTGAATCCCTTCTTGTCTGTGCCAAGGAATCTGATCACTTCCTATGCAGAGAAGAAAGTTTCCAGTGACCTCTGAGCTAGTTGGTAACACAACCCAATTAAGTTTAGCATAGTCAGTGGAGGCCTGGAATATCCGCAGTTCCACGTCGATACTACTGTTTATGTTATTCCAATGCGCAGGGCCTAGTGGGAAACTAGGAACTACACTACATGGCGCCCAACGTTTGGTAAGGCGATAAACTAACGCAAGACTTGTAGAGTAACTCAGTCGTGCATATTTCACACCCCTTTCTCCCGTAAATACTCCAATAGACGTCTGGAGTGGGTGAAAGGTTAAAATCCGCCCGAACTCAGTAGGAAGAGATTCCTATGTAAAGCTCTGGTTTATTCAACGTTGAAGGATACAGTGTTCCAAAATATTGTGCACCTAATCTTTGTCTCCTTGGAGACCTACTCTGCAAACCTCGCATTTTTACAATGCCAGAAAACGGAACCACTGGGGCCGCAGCAGATGCGACTCAGCAAGGTCCCGAATACACAGACCCGGATGCAATAATCATCCCGGCACATTTAAGAAAATCTATAACTTCAAAACTTATAGTAAACGGACTGACACCTCAAGGTGGTACAGTAATTTTCGTGATAGAGGCTCACGAATATCGGCAGACAGAGGTATTCTATTCATGGATAAACTTTCCAGCGGTAAACGCTATAACAAAAGAGTTTCACTATTACAAAATAGAGAAACCTCCGGAAGAGTACGCTCCTTTTGAGGAGATTGAAATTCCACTTAAATTTCAAGAGTACCTGCTCTGGTTTAATGGCGCCCTAAAACACACTGATCAAATAACTAGGCTCGGTCCACTAGGTAGACCAGGAGCCACGTGGCCGGCTCTAGCCAGCTACACACCACATCCTGACATTGCAAAAATGTCTAAGGAAGAGCTGTTAGCACAGCTAAACACATTAATAAAAATACATAGGCAATTAGTCCAATATGTAATGCGGACTGCAACAGTCCAGCCAGCTGTTAATTCACACCAGCTGACCCCTCACCAGGGGAACACAAATAAAATTACACCACAGAACATACAGTCATGTCTTGGTAAAACACCAGTAAAACGGGAACAAATTCCTTTCTGGTTAGCACAGAAAATCACTCAAATAGAGGCAGTATTTCCTGATACTACCCCTATTGAGAAACACAGAATCTTGACCATCTGCCTTCCTATGGGAATCGCACCACACGTGGAGGACTGTGACACTTGGGGTACAGTCTTTGCTTCCATTTACACAAAAACACACGGTGTTCCGTCTATGGCGGTAATACCAGAAGTGCTAAAACAGATTCAAAATGAATTCGGTCCAGAGCCCGCTTTAAATCTAGGTATGAAATTACTGAAAGACTTCAAGCAGGTCACGGCTATATTATTAGCCAATATTAGAGGAGAAGCAGCATCTGTGGCGATTCGCCAGGAGTTGAGGGAAACAGATATAAAAGATCCTGTTGAGCTAGCAAAAATCATAGAAAAATGCTATGAAGAATTAGGTAGAGACAGCTTGGGTGGAAAACCAGTAAAACCCCAACTGCTCGAAAAACCTGAAAAATTATTTATTAAAAATAATTCAAACACTCCTAAAAAAAGCTGGGATGGAAATAAACAATCCATTCCCAAGGAAAAAGTTTTCCAGTCCAGAGGAAGGTCTCCTCGACGGAGGGAAAGAACTCCGACTCGAGAACGCCAGTCTCCCCAACGGGAGCCCTCTGAGAAAAGATATAACCTTAGAAATAGGGATAATATAAAAAAACCTGATAGATATCAAAGTATTGATACATGTCCCTCTCGATCTTTTCCACAGAATTCGGAAAGAAGAGGACGGTCAGACCCAGGAGAGCACACCAAGTCCAAAGACAAGGAACCTGCTCAAAATAAGAAATCTCAATTTCAGAAAAAGAAGGTAGCCAGTATTAGAGTAATCACCATGCCGAGAATACTGAGGACACAGTTGAAAAACGGGGAGTGGGCATTGACAATGTTGGACAGTGCAGCAGAAATCAGTATAGCGCGCAAGATCTTGATGAGTCATCTGGAGACAGTGGACACGAATGAATACATTCAAGTTGAAACTGCCGACGCCAGGCTTAGCGAGCCCCATAAAATATACGAAATAACATTGCGTATAGAGGGTGATAAGACTAGGAAAATTAAGGGTCTATTTTGGGATAAGCTCTCAAAAGGCTATGATATTCTGTTAGCTGAAAAAGATTGGCCCCCAGAGTTTGTCAGGGAGTGCCCTCGTGGCGAAGAAGTGATTATGCCTACCTTCTCGAATCACATTCCGATTCACAAAAAATATACATATGCAAGGAAATGGGCAGTAGCCCAGGCACCTGCATTGTATAAAAATCATGTAGGATGGGATGAGGATTCACCTCCTCACAAAATCCAACTAAAAAGTGAACCAACTGCCCAACGGCAGTATCCCATAAAGCAAGAAGCTAAAAAACAAGTCAGGGAGATCTTAGATCAACTTGAGTACCAGGGGGTGATTGAAACATGCACCTCTCAAATGAACAATCCTTTGTTTCCTGTCTCCAAGCCAGACAATTCATATCGTCTAGTTTTGGACTACAGACATCTTAATACATGTTGCAAAACTTTTGCAGTACAAAACTCCCATAGTGCAGCCCTAATGAATAACATAGTTAGGAAAAAATACAAAACGACATTAGACATATCTAATGGTTTCTTTTGTCAAAACATTGCACCAGAAAGCAGATATTTGACCGCTTTCTCCGCATTTGGGTCACAGAAAAAATTCTGTCGACTCCCACAGGGGTTCAAGAACAGCCCAGGACTATTCTCAGCTAGGGTAACAGAGTTACTACAAATCTATGATGATGAAGCATTGTCTTACGTAGATGATATTTATCTCACAGACGACGACTTGGATACTCACTTGAAAAGAGTGAACACCATTATACTTGGGTTCGCAGCAGAGGGTTACAAATTCAACTTTAAAAAGTCCCGAATTGCCCATCTGACAATACTATTCTTAGGGTACGAATTATCAAGTGAAGGGAAAAGCCTAGCGGACAACTTCTTAGAGAAGTGCGCTGTACTCCAAGCTCCAAAAACGCTGAAGAATTTACAATCAATACTAGGTTTTCTGAATTTCGGAAGAACTTACATTCTAAATTACGCAGAGAGGGTTAAACCTCTCTACGAATTAATAAAACCTGATTTAAAACAAATCAATTGGACTCAAAAACACACAGAAATTTTGAGATCACTGCAAACAGACATGTTAGCAAAAACAAAATTAGATACACGTGACAACACACGTGATCTTGTAATCCGAGTCATCCCAGGAAGATGCGGATTCACGTACCTAACCTCTAATGAGGGAGAAAAGGTACCAATAGCTTACAAATCACATTTGTACACAAAGGCTGAAATAAAATTCAGTTCAACGGAAAAAATTCTAACTGCGGTTCAGACTGCTGTAGCGAAAGAAAGGCCCCTAGCACAAGGTAAACGAATAATAATCGTAACTCCTATACCGGCTTTAGAAGCGGTAACTAAAGCAAGCATTCCTAATGCTAAAGCTTTGCATCCGAGATGGATTCAGTGGGTTAATTCTCTTGCTGCAACAGACGTAGTTTACGAATTTGATCCTAACTTAAAAACACAGGAATTTTTACAATATGAATATGAATGTCCTCTGCCAATTGAAATCCTGCCTCTCGAAGAATATGGAAGTATTATATATACTGACGGATCAGCACAACCCGCAGTTGGGGGTAAGCAAGCTTACAGTGCTGCGTGCGCGATTGTAAAAGGTCGCTGGCACAAAGGAAAATTCAGACCACTGGTCACTAAAACTCAATCTCTAGGAGATTGCTCGGCTCAACGAGCTGAATTAGTAGCATTTAAGATGGCGCTAGAAAATACCGATCGCGAATTCCCCACACTAATAGTGTGCGATTCTTTTTATTGCGTACAATCTTATAATGAATACTTGCAGAATTGGGTGGAAAATGGTTTCAAAGATGCAAAAGGTGGCACAATAAAGCATAAAATGCTTTGGGAACAGGTAGTTCTTTTACAGAAAGAACTACAAAAGACTCACGTGATACATACACTGAGTCATCAACGTGATGGTGTTCACGTTGCAGGGAATTCATTGGCTGATGAAGCCGCGAAGGCAGCTGTGCAAACGGCTTCCGTAGCTGCGATAACTCGGTCACAAACAAAAATAGACAGCGATATTCTACAAGCTGTCAGTGCGTCAGTAAATAATGATAAGAAAACACTCCCAAAAGGCTTTCCTGAAAAGTACTTGTACTTAACGGATACAAATAATGTTCCTTTTGCTCGAATCCCTGGAGTGGGGGATAGAGTAATTCCAAACAGGGAACACAGACTAGGACTAATCAAAGCGGCACACGAAGGGCTTGCTTCTGCACACGCTGGCGTTTCCGCAACAATATCACTATTAAAACAGAGATATTGGTGGCCTCGCTTGAGAGTACAAACTAAAAAGTATGTATTAGAATGCGACATATGCCAAAGGATAAAAGTATCAACAGTGAAACGACCAGCGCAGACACCCCTTCTTATCTCGGATAAACCATTTGCATGCGTTTACCTGGACCACTGTGGTCCCCTACAAAGGGACGGCAACTATAGATATATCATGGTAGCAGTGGATTCCTGTACGAGGTTCATATGGATGTGGCCCCAGCGCTCGGCTGACGCTAGAACGGTTATAAAAGATTTGCGAGTCTTTATCGGCACATACGCAATTACCACGTTCCATTCTGACCAGGGTCCTGCTTTCAGCTCTTGAGCCTATAAGGAGGCCATGGCCAGCATGGGAATTGGGTTGCGGTATTCTTGTCCGTCGCACCCCGAAGGGAATAGTGTGGTAGAAAGAAAAAACCGTGACATAAAGCAATCTATAACAGCGAAGGTCTTAGGTTCAGGCGCTGGGTGGGTCAAACATTTAATAAGTGTCCAGACTAGTCTTAACAACATGCCAAGAAATTCTCTAAAAGGTTTCAGCCCATACGAACTATTGTTCGGAATTAGAATGCGCGTTCAGGACCTCGATAGTCAGATGTCAGTGGTACAAGAAGAAACAACGCACTTTGATGTAAAAGATCGTTTGGCTGTTTTACAGGAACTGAATGAAACAAGAAAATCATTAAGCAACATAAAGTTAAAACAACAGCCAAGTACCACTGACGAGGCACCACCCGCAACAGCCCCAGCAAGGCCTGTCTGGATTCCAAAGATTGGGGATCTAGTCAGAGAAAAGATCGCGGTTAAGAAGGAATTTGGGCCTTCTTACAGAAAAGCAGTACCTGTCTTAGCAGTCACCGGAACAAGATCAGTTGTGCTACCGCCCCTTGCTGGTAAAAAGGAGAACAGAGTCGTGTCTATCGATCTGGTAAAACCACAGCATGTGGCCTATAATCAACAGTAGGCCCAGTGGACTCCCAAGAAACAACAGAATACCCAAACTTGCAACAATCCAAGAGGTTCAAACTGAAAGACTAATCACATTCGATCAGCCTGCAGTGCACAATGAAGGACTATGCAATAATGCCATGGAACTCGTGCCTCTTGTAACACAGATTGAAACAGTTCGTCAAGAAACAACACCAGTCTACAATGATGTGGCATCAGAAAGTGCTACCGAGAGACAGATTGAAAGAACAATCCCATCAATTGACAGAACTGCCTCTGGTTATTTCATCAACTTCAACAACTTCTCTGAAGATTTAAATGACCCCGAAGTGATGCCAGAAACAAAAAAGATTTCTAAAGAAAATACAACAGGACTCCTTCAACAAATCAAAGAACTATATCTGGATTCACCGTTGATTGAGCATTGGATTATCTCAGGGGTATTCATACTCCTACTATGCCTAATTTTAGTTTTAATTTTAGGGAAGTTCATTACAATTGAATGGACACAGCAAGTCAGAACATCAACATAGTCCTGAAACCACACAGATCATCCCACGTGAAGAAAAGAGAACTGTCAACAGTAAATGTCACAGCAATTCCAATACCTGGTGGGGTAGTATGGGAGAAAACAGACTATGAGATCTATGGTCCGGTCGAAATCCTGAAGTATCCTCATCAACTAAAGGTTTCCTTAAGTGACTTTGTGACACCGAGTACATTCTCTGATGATTGGGACTTTAACAGTATTAATGACATGATGTCTGATTTAGTAATGTCAGCTAGATTCACAGATCATGATTATTTACAAGGTTCATCTAGTTATGAGCAGTTATTCTGTTACACCCACTATGGGAATCATTACTTGCATAAATCTGCACAGCCTAGAAATGTTTTTATGTATAATCAATGGGAACATTGTTCTACACCACCTAAAAGCAGTTCTAAAGCATTTTTTGAGAAATTCAAATACTTCTCAGGGTTTAACACCAGTGATGCAGAAACGTTTTATTATAAACTGTTAGATAAAACAGGAATGAAAACAATGCTGACAAATTCTAAATTGATATATTCAGAAGCATTTTATGACAAAATGATGACATTTGGTTTTGATTATTGGAAAAATAATATTGAAACGAAAACAATTTGGGGTACAAAAGATTGGCAGGTGCAAGGCATTGAAGCACTATTTAGAACCTGCATGATACCTGAACAAATGTTATTTTTAAATGACACAATACACCAAACATCTTGTCTTGGCCTAGCTAAGATCAAAGACCTTAAAACACCGTCTATACCAAAGCCAATACCTGAGAATACAACCACAGATATTAAGTTAGATGTGTCACAAATTTTACATTTCAACAGAACAAATCCTGATTGGAAAAAGTGGTTAATCTGGCCTACAGACACAAATAGCTGTCAAGATAGATACCTGAATAAAACACAGGGGTTAAAAATGACCAGATTAGACCCTAGATACTCCCAGAGACAACATCCAGGGATTATAACAACATACAGTGTAGGGAAACTCTGCCTTGAATGGCTAACTTCGTCCACACTGGCTGAAATTAAGCAACACTTGTCTTTATTAAAAGATGGTGCTGATTTGCGCGATTTCATTCTTGGACCACGCAAACAGCGTCAAAAGCGTTTCATAGCGACCAGCATCTATGCTGCTTACAACGAGGCTTGGAAAGTAAAGCAAATTGAAACTGCTGAAAAAATACGAGAAATTGATCGTATTAATTTGGAGAAATCACTTTCTGTGGTAGACAATGGGTTAACAACTCTGTCTTCCAGAATATATTCTTTGGACAATATTGTATCCTCTGCCTTTGATGTGATAGACAGAGATTTGCTAATGTTACAACATGGCCAATCTCAATTACGCTCTATTATAGAATTAGGCTGGACGCTGCAAAATCTTCATTCGGGCTATGTGCCTTGGCGTTTAATCAACACAACGTCATTATTTTCCAGTTTTAACCTTACTGATAAACAGATCAGTTTGGCACAGAAAGGAGCAGACTATACAATCCTGAGCATCGAAAAACTTGAGAGATTACCATTGACAATGTCAGAGAGTCCTGTCATTGAATGGATAATACACGGAATTATCACAATTCCGATAACAACTTTCCGATTTAAAAAGTGCCTTGAGTACATACCTGCTGGCCAATATGAACAATTGGGTAAAGGATATGTAAAATCTATATGGAAATTACCATACACTCATTCTTGCTATAGTGACAGTGACAAAAATGTATTTCTTAGTGGTGAAAATTGTAAACATTCACTAAGCGGTATACTTTTGTGTCAGGGTATTAATTTACACGGAGCATGTGATGGAAATTCAAACAACCTTTCATGCCACCAGCTAGTCACACCTGCAACTCAGATAGAGCCCTTCTTTATGCAACTCGCAAACGGGAGTTACATTCTTAGAACGGATCACAGATGTTGTGGCCTGACGCCAGGGAAAAGTTATCTAGTACAAGTAACGTCCATGGTCAAATGTTGTATGCAAGCATTGTTCCCGAGCGGGCCTCCAGACATAGTGACTCCCCTCTGGCCTCGTCTGAATCTCTATTCTATACGAATTGATACATTAAGCAAAATGAAATCTGTACTTTTACAGACAACAGTGCCTATAACGTCATCTAAAGAGACGTATGATCTTCTAGTCGCAAGGACGGCTACTGAGGTTCATGACCTTTTATCAACAAATTGCCCCGTGCATTTCGTAGAAATGTTCAGCCAACTCCTTAATATGTCTAGTGCTACAAGCATCCCAGGCATATTTAAGACAGTCTTTACGGGACTGCTAACACCCTTCCAGGCAATTTTGGGAATCTTTCCTAATTTTGTGCACTCCATTTTTGGCGGCATACCATTATTTTTGGGACTCGTTGCAGGGATTCTATTTTTGACCCTCCTGCTACGTTATGGCAAGCCTCGGCTCAGACATAGCTCCCATGGGAATGGAAGAGACAATCCTAGCAATGCGCTACAGGGACAGGATAACTAACGTCCTCGGATTGGCCAGGCTGAGAGATCTAAACATGACCTGGTTCCTTTCATTCAGACCGATATGGCAAAATTGCATTTTACCTGTGCTACGGTGTATGCTTTGCGGCGATGAATGCGTGTTGGACATCTGTCTTTCACTTCCATCAGCAGTACCAATGGACGTCGATACTTTGCTCAGTCCAATAACGGCTCACGCATTGTGTTGTCCCCAGCGGCTACCAATCCTGATGACGGCATTCGTGGAGACTCCTGTACTACAGCCAAGTGGTAACAGTGGAGCGAGTGACAAAAGCAACATCATCCAGGTACAACGTTCTGTGAGCATTGCTGGTCCTGCCTTCGATGACAGCAATCATTCTCACTCCTGCCAAGTTACAGCGCTATCTAATTTGGTTGAACTATCACCTGAATTTGTAGACCAATTCTTTGAGAGCCTGTCTGATACGATGTTCTCACCCATAGAGAAACAATACATTTTTGAGAAGCTTTCCGACACACAGTGTTCCCATGAACTCTGAATTCGGCCTTCGGTTTTGATCAACAAAAACTGCCAAGAGCTTTGGAAATCTATTTTTCCCCGTTCAAGCAATAACTTTTTGTTTGGACAATTTTTCTAATATTGACCCTTTTTGGCACGAACAATTCTTTGCTTAACGTAAAAACTATTCATAGAGAACAGAAGCTTCACACTTCTATTTCTAAAAACACATCTAGAGACATAACATCATTACACCAGCCTCTAGCACACATGTTATTACAATGCATTTTTATGTGATGATTTATCTCGCTTTTCTTCTGTCAGAGATACTTCATGTGTAATTCCTTTTGCATAATCGTTCATTGATTTCATATGCGATAAATTTTGAATGATTACTATGCTTTAAAAAACGTACAGTACCTAAATTCCATGTATTACAAGTACGCCTATTTCGAATGCATTTATGTATTTTGGGGTGGGCAATGTTACACATGCATCTAATTGCTTAGTTTTAGTAATTTTGATGGACATTAACCCGTGGAGTGGGTGTTGCGTGTTTATCTAGGTTCCTGATCGATACTGTGACCTTATGCCCCTATTCGGCTATAAATCCATTTATTCCCTATATTGGCATAACCGTTCAAGTGCGATTTTCTGAAAAGTCATCTCTGGCCTCACACGAACAGAGCCACATTCCAGCATGACTCTCTGCTACTTCCTTTGCGACCAATTAGTGCAATGACAGTGCAGCAGTCCCTATCTGATATTCCTAGATAACACTCCGAGTTCTTCAACAAGATAAAAACTTAGCAAACCTGGAAATCCCCGCTTGCTGTGTTTTGATTAGTAATGGAACTCTAATGAGCAACTGATAACTATCACTTCCTAGTGACATCTTTAATTGACGTCTTATGTCCAGCAAACTTGCGTCAAACCCGGCACCTGTCAGGTATAAATATTACCAACGTTGCCTTAAGCAATGTTCGTTGCCTGTTGCTGATGCCAGCTGCCTGCATGACCCTGTGTTGGTAAATCTAGCACTCTGTCGCTGCAGCCTGCTATCCTGTGGTGGTGAAGCTGCTGATTACCATTATCGCCGCTACAGCGCGAACTATGGTGCAGTACGCTTAAGGAGCTGAACAGCCGTCCTCTGCGAAGACATCCAGCAGATTCCAGCTGCCCGCGGACGCTGTCCCCCCTCCTTCCTCGACGCGCTGAAGAGAAGCCACTGCCTTTCTCGTGCAGAGAAATCCAGCCACGGCGTTTCCGGTGTACCCTCGCGGGTGACTGGGATATCGAGAGAGACCCCTGAAGGAGATACCAATCCTCCATCATTCTATTCAGAGGTATGGTGTTGACTAAACCCTTAGACGAGAATTCTTGAAACAAACCTTGGCAAAACCAACCTAACTTAAAGCTACTTACTTACTCCCCTTTCACGTGTTAGGCTTAGGTCAGGCACACTGGGGTAGGCTTAGTTAGAAGCACCAGTTGAGTATGTTAGCCTAATGTATATATGACTGTATATATGTTTTATTACTTTTAAACCATTGTATGGCTAAGAAACCATATCAATGCTTTTACAGTTCTATTTTGCAATACTTATCTTACTGTACGTACTTTTTATAATAACAATTATTGCAATTGTGGCAATACATTTCTCTTGTACGAGAAGAAAGACTGTTCAATAAATGTTAACCCCTTATTGATACACGCCCGTCTCTCTATTCTCTACATCTCGTGAAAGTAAACTGCACTAGACTGACTGAGTGAAATCTATGTCTATTGTTTCACACGACCCTAGAGATTGACTCTTGATCTGAGGAGCAAAGTTGTCATGTTGCACGGTTGTTGGAAAGCTGAATCCCTTCTTGTCTGTGCCAAGGAATCTGATCACTTCCTATGCAGAGAAGAAAGTTTCCAGTGACCTCTGAGCTAGTTGGTAACACAACCCAATTAAGTTTAGCATAGTCAGTGGAGGCCTGGAATATCCGCAGTTCCACGTCGATACTACTGTTTATGTTATTCCAATGCGCAGGGCCTAGTGGGAAACTAGGAACTACACTACAAGCTCATGCTCGGATGTGGTCAGGGGGTTGGGATGCTTTTCTGATTTGGGTTCCACTTTAGCCTCCGGCAGAGCTTTGTGTAGTTGAAGTAGTCCTGGGAGTACTATTCCTTCACTTAAGGTGGTGTTATCGGGGGCTGCCTGCGTAATTGTAACTCCATCTCCTCTTCTTCCATTTGGTGAGGTGGCCTTTTTCCAGGGATTCTTCCTTTATGTACCTGAGAGGGATATGATTATTGATCCTTTCTTTCCCTTGCTTTTCTGTTGCCGCTGCATAGCTCGTGGCCTGTCCTAGGCCACCTTTCTTGCTCCCATTCGGTTTGTCAATATATTTGGGCATATCCAGCTCTGAATGGCCTGAAGAATCTTGGCTTAAATGCCCATTTTCCTCGTTTCCTTTAATCTTTACTTCTTTGCTTGCGTCTATTAGACTTGCTGCATGGCTTTTATCGATGACTGATGACTCTCCACAGTCTATCTTCAGCTGCTGCTGTTGTGCCTTCTGAAGCGCCATCTTATGTGCTTTGATTAGTTGGAGAGGAGATGGGAGGTTTGTTACTTTGTTGCTGCTCAGACACAATACCGGCCCAGCGTCCTTTATAAAAGAGAATTTAGTTTTTTGGTTGACGACTTGATTTGGTCGAGGTAGACACATTGGGCCCGATTCACAGAATGAACTTAAGACTCAATCCTAAACTTACTACTATTTTGGTATTCACAGATTGCACTTACTACTTTTGGTATTCACAGAATGAACTTACTACTTTTGGCATTCACAGAATGCACTTACTCATTTTGGTATTCACAGAAGTTAGGACTCCTAACTTTAGGACTCCTAAATGCCTTCTGTGAATACCGAAAGTCCTAAAATTACGATTTTTCTCAATTTAGTAGTAGTAAAGTTAGGACTACTAACTTTAGGACTCCTAAATGCCTTCTGTGAATACCGAAAGTCTTAAAATTAGGATTTTTCTCAATTTAGTAGTAGTAAAGTTAGGACTCCTAACTTTAGGACTCCTAAATGCCTTCTGTGAATACCGAAAGTCCTAAAATTACGATTTTTCTCAATTTAGTAGTAGTAAAGTTAGGACTCCTAACTTTAGGATTCCTAAATGCCTACTGTGAATACCGAAAGTCTTAAAATTAGGATTTTTCTCAATTTAATAGTACTAAATTGAGAAAAATCCTAATTTAAAGACTTTCGGTATTCACAGAAGGTATTTAGGCGTCCTAAAGTTAGTAGTCCTAACTTTACTACTACTAAATTGAGAAAAATCATAATTTTAGGACTTTTGGTATTCACAGAAGGCATTTAGGAGTCCTAAAGTTAGGATTCCTAACTTCTGTGAATACCGAAATGAGTAAGTTCATTCTGTGAATACCAAAAGTAGTGAGTGCATTCTGTGAATGCCAAAAGTAGTAAGTTCATTCTGTGAATACCAAAGGTAGTAAGTGCAATCTGTAAATACCAAAACAGTAGTAAGTTTAGGATTGAGTCTTAAGTTCATTCTGTGAATCGGGCCCATTGCTTGCACCGCTTGCCATGATATTTGGAAGGTTCTGCGGGCTGATGAGAAGTGGTGAGATCAGGGGATGTCCTCATCCTTTATCTTCATCTGGTCATCTTCGCTTCCTTTAGTAGGTACCTTCTTAGTTCTCCTCCGCATTCTTTTGTTAGGGTTAACTGCCGTCTGCTGCTGCCTCGACTTCCCGATCTCATTGTTGTGGCTGCTGTTGTAATTGTTAGTTGTGACCGTTAACAATGCCCCTTTTCCAGTTTTCCCCCTTCTCTCCTTATCCAGAGAAGGCAGCAGCTTGATTGTCTTTGTCTTTGTCTTTATGTCTAAAATATTTTGTCCTTTTGCCCTGCCTTTTGTCCTTTTGTCTTTTGTCATTTTATCTTTTCTAGTTGTCTGGCAAATGTAGCCTGTAACCTGTGGCCAATAAGAGCTGGAGCGTGGTACAACGAATGTCCGACAAAATATCGGAAACTAGAATATCGATGTACAAAAATATCGGAACAAAATTATCGATGTCAAAAATATCGGGATCCTATACTTAACTATATATCTACACAAATATCGATTTTTTTATATCGATATACAAAAACATCGTTTACTGTGATATCGACTACATTAATATCGGAATACAAAAATATCGCTATCTGCAAAATATAATGACATTTACAAAAATATCGAAATCAAAAATATCGTGCACATAAATATCGGATTATTAACTATATCGACTTTTGTAAAGCTTTTCTTTACATAATTAATTAACACTTTATATGTTTTCACATCAAAAATAACATGCAACACTTTAATTTCTACTATACACACACTATAAATTCATATAATTTTTTATATTGGTTAAAAAAATGTCACCTACACATATAAAAATATTCTATGGTACTGTGTATATTTTTATAATTATTGTTGGTTTTTCAATTCTAATACTAATTAATGTCAACAGAAATTCAAATCTACTAACTAACCAATCACAACCCTAATTTTTTGAATGAACCAATAGTAAAGTAATTACTACTGACACGCCCCTATATAAGCAATGAAAACGTAAGCACAAACTACTTGCCAAAAGTCACAGAAGGAGATTCATCTCTATCCGAATTGCTGCACAACAAGTAGAAGAACGAGACTCTAAACCTACTATTACATCTTCTAAGTAAGTAAATAAAATATATAGTACATTATTTGCTAATTGTATTTACTTACCTGCTAAATACCCAGTGCCCCTTTGCTATTCATACTACTTAACATTCTAAATAATGATATAAAATTATTTTTTTAGATACTACCACTACTAATAATTCTACTCCAAATAATTGTGAACAAAACATAGGAATACAGATTCAGATAAGTATGTAAGTAATTTGACATTGTTTCATTATGTGCACATTAATCTAAACACCCTGAAATAATGACTTTTGCACACCATCTTTTTATTTTTCTGTAGATTCTGCTACTGAAAACTGCACTACTACAGAACTAAGGACATCAGTACTACATCTACAATCCTTTATATTAAGTAAGTAAATAAAATAGAAACTGCTTTATTTGCTAGTAATACTTAATTACCTGCTAAATACCCAGTACCCCTTTGCTATTCATTGCAGTTAACATGCTAATAAATGATCTACTACTATTTGTTTAAGATACTACGAGAACGGAATATTCTACTCAAAATAACTGTGAACAAAGCATAGGAATACTGATTCCAAAATATATGTAAATAATTGCACATTGTTTCTTAATGTCCACATAAATCTAAACACAATGAAGTAATCATTTGTCCCCCACATATTTATTTTTCTCTATAGATTATACTACTAAAATCTGCTCTACTACTGAACTAAGAACATCAGAACTATTTCTACAATAGTTTGTCCTAAGTAAGTACATAAAATAGAAACTGCATAATTTAGTACTACTCATTATTTACCTGCTAAATACCCAGTGGCTCTTTGCTATTCATACTACTTAACATGCTAAATAATAACATATTATTATTTTTTAGATACTACGACAACTGAATTTTCTGCTCAAACTAACTGTGGACAAAGCATAGGAATACAGAATCGAATAACTATGTAAGTTAGGTCACATTGTTTAATTATGTGCTCAAAAATCTAAACACAGAATAAAAATCAGTTGTGCTCAACATATATTTTTTTCTCTGTAGATTCGACTTCTGAAAACTGCACTACTAATTAACTAAGGACCTCAGTACTATTTCAAAAATACATTTTAGTAAGTAAGTATTATGCAACTGCAATAAATGTGTAAAAACAATACTAACATTTATAGCTCTTCTAATAATTTTCTGACATATTGTTTATTTACAGAGCAAACACAGTGAATAGATATACAGACAACATACAGAACTTCACATTCTAAACAATAGTAATACAAATCACTAAGTAAGTATATTAAATAACGTTTTTACCACATGTTTAAAAAAACATACCAACATGGTGATTAAACTAACTCATATGTTCCTTATTTTTTAAAGATAACACTACAAAGTATTCTACAGAAGCTGAAGAAAGAATTATACTGCCAAATACCAACCACAAAAAATATGTAAGTATCTTCACAATGTGAATAATGAAGATACACTTTGTTGTAAAAATGAGCTTTAAAATTGCTAATTTACCTAAACATTAATTAATAATATACTACTTTCATGTTTCTCATAACAGCTACAACAACATCAAAACCATTTATCCTCAACTAAAGAAGCAAGAAAGTCCTAAGTTTAGCTGTACATTCTAAAACACGTAAGTATAAACATTCCTACTTATCACTAACATAGATTATTGATCACATTTAAATTGACATTAACTATTATATATATATTTTATAGATATACAAAGTACAAAATGACCGAAGGAGCCGAATTTGTGACCAGCCAAAAAGGAAAATTATTATTATGCTACATGGGTTACACGTACACACAGGAAAAACAATATGGCATGAAAGTGAATTGGAAATGTTGCAAATATTATTCGAACAAGTGCTATGGCAGAGCAACAACAAAAGAAGCTACAGTACTATATACTAGGGAACATAATCATCCACCTAATATTACAGAAATAGAAGTCAGAACAGCTATGGAAAGTATAAAAGAAGCTAGTACCGGATCCCAAAAGCAAACTAATGTCATTTTAAAAGAAGCCATTCCAAAAATTCCCAAAACAGCCACAACCCAAATGCCAAATATCCTATCATTAAAAAGAACAATAGCACGGACCAAAAAAGCTACAACTTCTTCAACACCATGTCCCAGAACATATCAGGATATTACTTTTAGTGCTAACGAAATAATCACTTTAAATGAACAACCCTTTATAATTTATGACAACGAAAGCAATGAGAATAGAATTATAATTTTTGGTACCAGTATGAATTTAGTAAAACTGCAGCAAAGCCAATATTGGATGATGGATGGGACATTTAACATCTGTCCCAAACCATTCTTCCAATTATATACAATACATGGCCTCTATCACAACTGCAACATCCCTTTGTTATATGCACTATTGCCTAACAAAAACAATTCTACATATATGGAATTATTAAATGTCATAAAACAAAAAACGAATGATTTCTCTCCTGACAAAATCATTCTTGATTTTGAGCATGCAATGCTCTCAACTATTCTAAAAATCCACCCCCATACCTCCATTCAAGGGTGCTATTATCATTTCAACCAGTGTTTATGGCGACACCTTCAAAAAACTACCCTAAGTGTCGAATATGCTACAAATTCATCATTTGCTTTCCAAATAAAAAACTTATAGCACTTGCCTATGTCCCTACAACAGATGTAGCTGAACATTACAATATTATTATAGACAGTCCATTTTACAAACAAAACGAAGCTAGATTAACTCCTTTTCTTGATTACTTTGAAGACACCTGGGTAGGCAGACTTCACAGATCTGGCCACAGAAGAAATCCAAAATTCCTCATTCCCTGGTGGAATGTGTACAATAGTACCCTTAATGGGGAGTCAAAAACTAACAATGCCGTTGAAGGTTGGCACAATGCATTTGTCCAATCAACTGGCAGAAGCAAACCTACTCTCGAAAAATTCATAAAATGCCTACAGAAAGAACAGAGCTATCAAGAATTTAGAATGGACCAATCTGTAACCGAAATTGTCCCTAAAACATCCAAGCAAAATAAACAAATGCACAAGTACCTGGAAGAACAAGTTAAACTTTACCCTAATACGAAAGGCATAGAATACCTAAACATCATAGCCAAAACACTACTGTAAATAATTCCAAAACTGTTATAAAACACCAAAAGTAGCACCTAAGTATGTAAAAATATGTAACGTGAGCTTCTAAAGTATTTAATGTATGCAATATATAATGATATTATTTTCATATATGCACACATTAAAACAAAATAATAAGTTAAAAACAATTCCATAATAAATATGACATTACCCACCCACAAAAATAATAGAAAGCAAAGACTTACCAATTATGTTGTCAATCCAATAACCTCCATCACCACCAAAGTAATCCAGGTAGTGCAAAAGTAACCCAAAAAAAAATGTAAAAATACAACTGTTCCACAATTACGAAATCCACGCGGTCCTTAGCCATCGAACTACCATAAAATACCCGGAAAAGTAGAAAAAAATAAAGAATCGCTCCGGAAAACCCGAAAAATGTAAAGAAGTGTTTGTAAATCAGTGTTGGGTGAAAAAAACTAACACTTCCTTAAAAAAAAAAACGGAACTTCCGATGTTGCGTACACCTATGAAAAAAACATAGAAAACAGACATTCCCACCCACAATAATTAACTAATAATTAGATACCAACATATTAACATAAATGATTTAATGTTAGATATACCCTAAAAGACTTAAATGAACTCTATAAATAATTAGTTAACTAACTAACAGGACGTGTATATACCATACGTAAATATGTGATTTCAAAATCTGAAACATAGCTCCCTCACATTCAACAGCACTAAATATAAGCTCACTAGTCTCAAACCATAATAATAATACACATATAACATATAAAATGAACCTTACCTGCAGCGATGTGAAGTGTCTCCCAACCGCGATCAGCCCTTCTTCCAAATAACCCAAAACGACCTAACCCGGTTACAAAAGAAAGCACCAAAAATGAATAAAATAGTCCCAAGTGTAAAATATAATATCTATACAGAACTAAATGTGTAAAAAAAGAAGTATTAATTTATGTTATAGAGAAAAATTGTATTTTTTTATCCTACAAAGAAATCATGAAAAAAATGTACATGAATATAATAATTTAATATGATTAAAACAATAATGTTTATGTTAACAATGTAAAAAAATGTAAGTACATTGTCACAAAAAGAAAAAAAGGAGAAAAAAGGAAAAATGTTTTGTTATATTTTAAAAATGTGATCTTCACAAATGAAGCTGAAAAAAGCTTAACAGAAAAATGTTTGTGTTATTTGCATTTATTTTCTGACATAACAATATGTAAAAGAGATAATAAAGAATGTTAATTTCATATGAAAAAGAAGAAAAATAATAATGGTTCTGTATAGTTGTTATTAAGTGTGTTTATAAAATTATTTTTCCAATGAAATGTAAATAAAAAAATGTTATTATGCATTTATGTTATTTGTTAAAACGTAAATAAAATAAAAGTTTATTAAATCATGCTGAATAATTTGTATTATTATCTTACTAAAAAGTATCAATGTAATAAAAAATAATTAACTGTATATTACATGTGAGTATATGTTGGACTCTAATAATGTAATGAATCATATACCAAATCCAGTGTACATTAAATTAGAATAGGTGTTGCACAGTAATTACATAAGTATTAATATTCCTACTGCATTCTACATAAAATGTTAATTTGTACTATACACTAATTAATTAGAATAGATTATTCCAACTGTAGTCTACAGTAAATTAAACTTGGTGTAATGTTATATATGTATAAATTCCTTTAATTGATTAAATGTAAAATAAATATATTGTTATCCTGTAGAACTAGGTACCAAAAACACAAAATTGACCCTGAACCCTACAAATACTCCTTTACCCAAAAACAGAACACTGACCCAGAACCCCAAAAATAGACCTTAACCTAAAAACGTAAAACTGACACAGGACCCAACAATGACCCCTTTACCCACAAACTGAAAACTGACCCTGAACCCAAGAAATACCCCTTTACCCAAAAACTAAAAACTGACCCTGAACCCTAAAATTCGCCCTTTACCCAAAAACTGAGAACTGACCCTGAACCCAATAAATACCCCTTTACCCAAAAACTAAAAACTGACCCTGAACCCTAAAAATATGCCTTTACCCACAAACTGAAAACTGACCCTGAACCCAACAAATACCCCTTTACCCAAAAACTAAAAACTGACCCTGAACCCTAAAATTAGCCCTTTACCCAAAAACTGAAAACTGACCCTGAACCCAACAAATACCCCTTTATCCACAAACTGAAAACTGACCCAGAACCCAACAAATACCCCTTTACCCAAAAACTAAAAACTGACCCTTAACTCAACAAATACCCCTTTACCCAAAAACTGAAAACTGACCCAGAACCCAACAAATACCCCTTTACCCAAAAACTGAAAACTGACCCTGAACCCTAAAAAATACCCCTTTAGGCCAAAACAAAAAACTGACCCAGAACTCTAAAAATACCCCTTTACCCAAAAACAAAAAACTAACCCTGAACCCTAAAATTAGCCCTTTACCCAAAAACTGAAAACTGACCCTGAACCCAACAAATACCCCTTTATCCAAAAACTGAAAACTGACCCTGAACCCAACAAATACCCCTTTATCCAAAAACTGAAAACTGACCCAGAACCCAACAAATACCCCTTAACCAAAAAACTAAAAACTAACCCTAAACCCAACAAAAACCCCTGTCCCCAAAAACTAAAAACTGACCCTGAACCCAACAAATACCCCTTTATCCAAAAACTAAAAACTGACCCTGAACCCAACAAACTACCAATTTACCCAAAAACTGAAAACTGACCCAAAACCCAACAAAGACCCCTTTAACAAAAAACTGATAACTGACCCTAAACCCAACAAATACCCCTTTAACCAAAAACTAAAAACTGACCCTAAACCCAAAAAATACCCCTTTAAGTACAAACTGAAAACTGAACCCAAAACCCAACAAATACCCCTTTTACAAAAAATAATTAAGTACATTATTTAAAATAATTACAATAAAATTTTATTAATTACAAATTATTTCGTAAATAATAATTTTGACTATATAATATTAATTAATGAACTAATTAATAATAATTATTTACCAATTAGGTATAATGTACAAATAATTATTTACATTTATTAATTAATGAATTAATTATTAATAAATAACTTCCCACCCTTATCCCCTATAAACCCAATAACCCGCTCCTAAACCTAGAAATGTAATTTAAAAATAACAAAATTTAACATAAATTTAGAAATACTAAATAAACATGTATCTACATAGAATTATTTAAGTATATATTTATAATTTCTTAATTAATATTTATTAATTACCAATTAATTAGTCATTAATATTATAGACTATATGAGCTTAAATAATTAACTAATTAATTATAATTAATAATAATTAATTCACAATTAGGTATAATGTACAAATATTTAATTACATTTATTAATTAATTATTTAATTATTAATAAATTACTTCCCACCCTTATCCCCTATAAACCCAATAACCCGCTCCTAAACCTAAAAATGTAATATTTAAAAAAAAAATTTGTAAATGTAGAAATACAAAATAAACATGTATCTACATTAAATTATTAAAGTATATATTTATAATTTCTTAATAAATATTTATTAATTATCAATTAATTAGTAATTAATAATATAGACTATATGAGCTTAATTAATTAACTAATTAATTATAATTAATTAACAAATAGGTATAATTTAGTATTTTTTAATAACATATATTAATTAATTATTAATAAATTACTTCCCACCCTTATCCCCTATAAACCCAATAACCCGCTCCTAAACATAGATATGTATTTTTAAATATTTTATTTATAATTGTTTTATTTATAATAATACACCTTTTTTAATACTTTTTATATACAATTATTTTACTTTTTCCTATACTATTGATTATTTCCATTACTACACGATATTTTTTTTTAACGATATTTTGACACTCGATATTTTTTTTTTCGATATTTTTGCATACTTACCTATTACGATATTTTTGTATCCGATATTTTTGCTTTACTATATTTTTGACCTTCGACATTTTTGCTTCGATATTTTGTCTTTCCGATATTTTTTTTTCGATATTTTGTCTGATTACCGGTACAACGCCTTGAGCAGTGTGGAAGGGTGGTGTGGTTGGGAGGAGGAGCACCGGGCCAAGAGTCAAATGAATCGGTTGATTCTTATTGGGCAAAGAACCCCCTGTCTCCTTTCTCTGCCCCCCTGTGCCCCCGGCTTTGCACCAAATCGCAGTTGCAGTCCCAGGAAGTGAGATGGGGGATGCGTGGATGAATGATTCTGTACTGCTCTCTTGCTTGAGAATTCAGGCACACCTCCTGGAGCATCCGCCTCCCCATGCCGCCTTATTGCCTTCAGCCTTCTGATTTCACCGCTGTCGGTAGATCAGGTGGGGATAAGTGAGCAGGGCAGAGAGGAGCAACTAGCGTCTGGCTGGTTGGCTGTTTGGTTGGAGAATCCTGGTTGGAGGATCGTGGCGATGGCAATGCTGTGTCCATTTTTGCTGTGCTCTGCCAAGTTTTGGATGGTTTTGGAGGGTACCTTTTGGTACCTGCTGATCTGGTGCTGTAGTGCCTTTAAGTCCTGCAAACCTTAATGTCCTGCAAGCCGCTCCTGAACCTGTAGGCAAGAAGCAGACCTCATGCCGCAGTGCTCAGTGCTCTGCCGGAGAAACCCCACACCGTTCCACTGCCACAGCCACACCCTGCAAGCCGCACCTGGTCTCAAGACCACCGGGCCGCTTCAACAGGAGCGAATTAGGGGGGGCAATCAGCAATCGGCAAGATCTCTTGGGCTCCGGTCGCGGAAGTCGAGTAGAGACTGAAGGGGGACAACACCTCTGATGGGCTGGGAGAGGAGCCAGTTCGTGGAGGCTGGTTTGCAAGGGAAACGCAAGAGAAGGATCATAGTATGAATGCATCGGGTCTCAGATAGACCTGGTGTAAATAAAATAAATGAATGAGTTTGAAACAGGCAATATGAGACTGTTAGAATTGGGGGTCTCTGGTTGGCGCAGGTAGGTACTTGTGCCAAGCAGGGACCCTCTTCTCTAGTCAGGGCAAGGGAATTACCCTCTTAAAATACCCCCTGCTCACCCTCTAAGCGGCGTGGGGCGAGCAGTCAAGGGTAGTTCAGAGGCAATGTAAGTTAGGGATTTGTGACTACATACAGTAACCCAGTGACAACACTACAAATGTGCAAAAAAATGAGACCCTGTGGTTTGTATTTGCAAGAGAGGTCAGAGATACTGACTGTACACAGGAGTGTGGGGAGATTATGGTCTGAGCGGAGTCCCTAATTTCAATTGGAATATAGTTGCAAAGGCATATAGAGCACTCATCATACTGTATACCAAGACATTAATCAATAAACAAATCCACCAAAAATATTAAAACAATTAGTGCAATTTATTATGATATGCGGTCACAGGCCTCGAAGTCAGCAGCAGTGACAGCGTCGGTCAGACCAGTTCAATTTGGTGTAGCTAAGCGTTGCACGTTGCGCTCTCCTTCCAGTCGCAGTGCAGGCTACGGCTCGTTGATGGCGTTGAGACAGAGTTGGTGAGCGCAGAGCTTGCGTTGTTCGAGGCGGACGTTGCTTAGTGCGGTGCCAACAGGACACCGGGCCGGTCGTGAGAGTCGGTCACAGCTCTCTGCCTCTGTAGCCACTGGAATAATTGCAATTCACAAAGGCTGGTGAAGTCCACTGGTCCTGGGACTTCGGTGAGTAGACAAACTCTCTTCCAAGCCCTTGGAGATCTTTTTAGCACAAGTTGAAAAGCAAAGGTAAAATCCACAAAGTCCTTTCTCCTCTCTAGGCAGCCAGGCAACCACTGCAGGCCAATCCCCCAAGCAGCTCTTCAGCTTCAGAATAGTCTCTCCTCAGTTTCTTCAGGTTCCTTCTCCTCAGCAGAGGTTTCTTCTTGTCAGTTCCAGGAGTGATCTAATTTCATGGGATCAGGGTCCCAATACTTATACCCCAAAATCCTTTGTTCTCTGAGGGGAGAGGGGCCTGTGCCCAGTTAATAGCCAGCTCTGAAGCACTGTGTTTACCAGACTTCTTCCCTTTCACAGCACAAGGCAGGCACATTAGACGCCCCACAGGAGGTGGAGCCAGCATTGTGGAAGGCAAGTACAGTCCAGGAGCACTTTGTTGACAGTCTTCTGTCTCTTCTTTCAGTGTGCAGGGCAGAGACATCAGACGCACCACTGGGGATGGAGCCAGCACTGTGGGGGGGCATGCACAGTCCTATTCAGGTCCCAGGTGCAACTCCTCCCTCCCATCTAGTTGCAGATCTCCCTATTCACCACTGGGCTGCCCCAGCCTGTCTCCTGGAATTCCCCAGGCCTGTCACACACAAACCCAGACAAGGAATACACAACCTAGCAGAGGCGGCTCAAATGGTTAGGCAAGCAAATACCTACTTTCTAAAAGTGGTATTTGCAAACACAGAATATTAAAATAAACTTTACTAAAAGATGTCTTTTATTATTCTGAGTCCAGGCATACTAAACTTGAATTTCTACCATGCTCCCTGAGTCTGCTAGGATTATAAACATGTAACAATCCAGCAGCCCATTCTATCCTATGGGGAACAAGTAGCCTTGCAATAGTGAAAAACGAAAATGGCTGTAATTCACTATTAGGACATGCCACACACATCAGGGCTTGTCTTACCTTATACTTACAATGCACCCTGCCCTTGGGCTTACCATAGGGGTAACTAATATGAAGACAAGGGAAGGTTTAGGGACTGGCAAGTGGGTGCACTTGCCCAGTCAGCATGACAGTCCCAGACTGCATGCAGACTCTACAATGGCAGACTTTAGACACATTTTACAAGGCTGCTTCTGTGGGTGGCACAACCAGTGCTGCAAGTCCACTAGTAGCATTTGGATTTACATGCCCTGGGCACACTCAGTGCACTGTACTAGGGTCTGACAAGTAAACCAAATATCCAATCATGGGACCACTAATCAATACATCAATTTACAGTAGGGAGCACTGGCACTGTGGCACGGGACAGCAGTGGCATGGTGCCCAAAGCATCTAACACAAGAAAAACACATGAGGCAACAGCAAAAATGGAAGGGAGACCCACGACAATGGTGCCAGGTCTAACAGAGACACATTAGGGCTAAAGTCTAATATCTTCTTCCAGGAAGAATCCGAGAGAGACTTCCCGTGGTCCACCACCCACTGTGACCGGAGGGTTGAGAGATCCACTTGTACTCCCTGCAGCAGGGCCCGATATGTAGCTTAACTGCTTTGGTTCAACAAGGGATAAGGAGGAGGAGGCTCATGCAGTCATGCCTCGTAGGCTCCATGACCCTGGTACCCCACCATCCTGTATCTTGGGAGTCAAGGCTCCATGTAGAATTAAATGGCCCACTCGAATATCATAAGACTCCTGGAGGTCCTTTGACCCCGTAGAAAGATCTCCCAGGTAATCGATTCCTGCTGCTAGCCATTTAGAGACCACCCACCACACAGAATGGCTCCAACATTGAATCACAAAAAGAGGAAGTTCAAACGTTGTATGTGGTCGATAATACGGTGTGGCATAAAGCACGAGCACATACATAAGGTGCTGCCCTAACTAGAACGTTCAAGGTCCGCACCCTGGAAGCAGGCGTAGGCTTCAGCAAGAAACCCAAGAGACAATCCTTGGAGGGGGAGCCACATTCGGCAACTCCCACACCATCTCACAGAAAAGCCCGCCAATGGGTCACCCATATCTCCAGGTCTAGGTGTTGCTAAGCCACAACCAGACACTGGCCAGTGCAACTTCCAGATGGCCACCAACATCGTGAAGAGGCCCAGTAAAGCGGGAGAAGCAAGCTGTCTAGTTCCCTAAAGAATTGTAGAGGTAACTCCAATTGGAAGGCAGCAAATAGATAAAGAAGACGTAGTACTAGGATCCTTTTTGGATACAGCCAAGCAGCCATTCACCGATAGAGGCAAGGTGGACCAGAAGGCAACCGAGCTCCTTAACCCAGATAACACCCAGCCAAAATTCCCAGCTTATAGCAAATTCAGGGAGCAGTAAACAGCCACTCCTAGATACCATATGGTATCCTGGTATCCAAAAGGATTGTTTTTAAGGCGCTTACTTTTGCCTACAAATCTCTTCATCGAATAGGCCCCAAATACCTCCAGAAATTCCTGTCTTTCTATGTGCCTCGTAGGACGCTACGATCTGCGTCTCTCTCCAAAGCTTTGATTCCCCCTATCCGTCTGACTAGAATCGGAGGACGCTCCTTTCGATTTCTAGCGACTCAAAGTTGGAATGGTCTCCCTGTTCTACTCAGGAAAACTGATGATTTGCTTTCCTTTAGAAGGGGACTTAAGACTTGGCTTTTTACCCAGTAACTGATTTCTTTCTTCCTCTTTTTCATTTATGCTGTGCTGTGTTTTGCCTACCCTTTAGGCTCTTTGCTAAAGCGCCGGGACACTCCTCAGAGTAGCCGTGCGCTATAAAAGAGCATTTTAACATAACATAACATAACATCCGGCTTTCATCACAGTGTTGGAGCCGTGGGGATAGGGCGATGCATCGGGGCATCTACCCATAAAGGATAAACACAGGACTTAGTTCAATTTAACCTGTGTCCCAAAATTCAAAAAGGCCAATACCGCTACCAAGAGGTCAGAGCCCCACCCCTAAGGTACAGTGAGAGGCAATGTGTAGACCCTGATAATGTATTCCCCAGCGGACACTGCAAGCAAAGGGCTCCATGGACAATGCAAATAAAACAGGCAACTGAGGGCAACGGTGCTCAGTACCCTACTCCACCAGAAAGGCTTCCGAGACCAAGCCTCCATTACAAATCCTAGCTAGAGGGTCCCCGTAAAGAAGCTTAGTCCACCTAATCAAGGGGAGACCCAGGCCCACGTGAAGTATAGAAACTACCAGCGTAGCTAGTTGCATACCTTTCTAATATCCACCAAGATAACCAATGCCTCCGGCAGGAGAAACTAGATGGTCCCAGGCAAGAAATAATTGACAAATGTTAGCCATAGTGCTGCGTGTCAGATGAAGCCTGTTTGGTCTGAGTGGCTGAGGGAACCCATACAAAGGAAGTAAATGATTTGCCTATATTTTACTCAAGATGTCATAATCTACATTAAGCAGAGACAGAGAGTGGTGAGAGTCCAGAAGAAGTGGGTTCTTATCTTTTAGGTAGTGACACAACAGCAGCCTCTAGCAGAACAAAAAGAAAGTAGCCTGGTCCGAATTACTGTAAGTGTGCCATATTGAGTCTAGAACCCTGAATCCATTAATAACACTGAAGTGATAGCACAGGGCTAGAAAAAATTCCCATCAGCCCACCCATCTGGTGGAGTATCGTCACGTGGGAGATGTATCATGAATCCAAATCTTGGTCAAGGCACCTAATATCGATGCGGAGATGGATTCCGTAGATATAATCTTAGACCACAGTGCTTCACTGGTGATGCTAATGGAGTGCAGTGCAAGTGAGAAGTGAAAGTGAGTGTAAAATTGACTCAAAGGACCAAAAATAAGTTTATTAGGTATGGTGCTAGGGTCAAAATTTAAAAACAACGCCCAATAGTTTTAAATAATAACTATATCAAGGCACGGTGTATTGAGGTCAACATGTTTCAGCTAGATGGACAATTGGTCCTAGCTTTCTTTAGGACCTAGTGAATACTGCGACTGCAAACTAAAGTCTGACGGACAGAGCGGGCCTCCTTCTTCCCGAGTGGGTGCCGGGTGAGGTGAGGCATACTCCCACAGAACGCTGGGAAAGACCGCATGATTGGATTACCACTAGTACACATCTGGGCTCAGAGTAACTGGTAGGATTTATCCATTATAAGTGTACAAGTTCACTGTTTTTGTAATTTGTTTACTTTAGTTTGCTGTCGCAGTATTCACTAGGTCCTGAAGAAAGCTAGGACCAATTGTCCATCTAGCTGAAACATGTCGACCTCAATACACCGTGCCTTGATATAGTTATTATTTAAAACTATTGGGCGTTGTTTTTAAAATTTGACCCTAGCACCATACCTAATAAACTTATTTTTGGTCCTTTGAGTCAAGTTTACACTCACTTTCACTTCTCACTTGCACTGCACTCCATTAGCATCACCAGTGAAGCACTGTGGTCTAAGATTATATCTACGGAATCCATCTCCGCATCGATATTAGGTGCCTCGACCAAGATTTGGATTCATGATACATATCCCACGTGACGATACTCCACCAGATGGGTGGGCTGATGGGAATTTTTTCTAGCCCTGTGCTATCACTTCAGTGTTATTAATGGATTCAGGGTTCTAGACTCAATATGGCACACTTACCGTAATTCGGACCAGGCTACTTTCTTTTTGTTCTGCTAGTTGTTATAGGGGCTTAAGTTGTCCTGGTCGTTAAAGATGCCCTTCTGACCCCCCCCCCCACTGTATTTTTTCACAACAGCAGCCTCTCTCAGTGATGGCAGAAGTTGACCACACTGCTGATTATAAAGCACCACCAGCCTAGAATCAAGTTCTGATGTAAACGGTGCATAGAATTCTATCAGAAACGCGTCCCTACCCCTCTCCATATCCTTAATTGCTCCCGCACCTCTTTCTTGGTAATATCCGTGCCTAGTTGATCTGCCACCGTTGGATCAAGAGCTACCAAAGCAGCATCCTCAATATAGTGCAGCATCTCCTGCTCATTACTTTCCTCTTTGGCGGAGTATAGATTGAGATAATACTGCAGAAAGACCTCAGTAATCTCCTTCTGGGTGAACACATCCTGTTCCGAAGGGACTCCCAACTGAAGAACAGACTGTCCTCCCCCAGCTTCCCACAGAAGCTGTGCCAACATCTTCCTGATTTATCTTGCTATACATGAGCCCTAGCCATATACACTCTGTAGTAGTAAATGAACTGTATTCGGTACCCTACTACCATCAAAGTGCACATGTGCATAAACTTTACAAAAAACATTTCATAAAACCAATATAATAGATATTACAGCACAGTTCATTGTAAAAGAGTCAGCACCATTCAGAATTCCTTTTTCTTTATGCATTGTTCATATGCCAGATGGAAAAAAAGAATCAGACAAAACTACGTGCAAAATTGAGCAATGGATACTTAAAAGATCCATAAAAAGAGCTTACAAACTATCTTTGGCAATATATGTATAAAAGCAATGTTAAAATATGAGAAAAGCATTAAAAAGACCTAATCACTTGGGGGAACAGGCAATAATCTTCCACGTTTGTACCACGCCGCCTGTAGAAATTTGCTCGTAGCAATAGCTATTACTGGCGTTGTGTCACTTCTGAGTATTCGAAGGGCCACTATATATTTTATGACCTTCAAATTTCTGCATACAGGAATAATTCACTTCCGGCATGGGCTATGATAGCTTGGGCAGAAGAAGAATATATGCGCTTCATCTTCATCTGCCAAGCCACATGCCGGACAAGTGCCAGCATCAAGAGACTTCTGCCATTGGCTCATTGCAGATCTTAGAGGGAAGGTGCCAAGATGAAAACGGATGTAGAGACTCTTGGCCAAAGGTGAGGAAATAAAAGTTAAAACGCCTCAAAGTGAGGGAATGGCTTAATATCCAAGAATCGGTTTGTTAGTTTGCCAATTGAGTTAATATTTAAGTGGATATCTGAGATATTAATCCAGTAACTAGTTTTTAAATAATTAAGTTTTACATAGTCTTTCTGGGTAGATCCAGAGCCTTACCACTCCTAATGTTTTCAACTAAAGCAGCATCCTCAATATAGTGCAGCATCTCCTGCTCATTGCTTGCCTTTCTGGAGGAGTATAGATTGTGATAATACTGCAGAAAGACCTCAGTGATCTCCTTCTGGGTGAAGACATCCTGTTCCAAAGCAACCCGCAATTGAAGAACGAACTGTCCTCCCCCCAGCTTCCCACAGAAGCTATGCCAACATCCTGTCTCATTTATCTTGCTCTAAATGAGCGCTAGCCATATACACTCTGTAACCAAAGTGACAGAGATGCTCAACAAGTGCGCACAGCCCCGTTTGTCCTCTAGCAGTCCTCTCCTACCATCTAGAGTGCCCTCCAGCTTACCCGAAAGAGCGTTTAAGGCTGCCTCCTGTCGCTGAACATCTGAAATGAGCTGGACATAAACTACCACCCTACACAGTACCCCTGTATCACCACCACCCTAGCTTCCCACTTCATGCCCATTGATGAGGCCGTTTCAGCATTATCATTCCAGTATGGAAAAATTTACTCACCAAACAAGCCCCAAAAGGCTGGATCATCATAAAGGGTCGGAGTCAGGTGCCACGTAGGCACACTAGTACTGGGCCAAAGACCATTAAAACGTGCCCAGCGCAGGTGCATGATCAGAGTATGTTGCTGCTAACTATTCCAAAGCAACCACTCAACCATAGTGTTCTACGTATGTAGAGCCTGACAAGACAGATCTTAAGGTTGGGTAATCCAGAGCGGTAAAAGTATACATGAGATTCTGGGTAATGAACCCGTCAGCAATCTATCAAGTGCCATTGGCTGGACTATGAGTGGGCCGCCACCACCAGCCCACCCATACGGGTACCATGTAGGGGCGTTACAAACTTTTCTAAGCCTAAATCCTCTGCACAATTAAAATCACCTCCCACCAATCTCTACTAAGGGACCATTAGAGAGAGCAGGGGTGTCAAGCCAAACAGAAATGAGGATTGATCCAAATTTGGCACACAAATATTAAAGGAGGGCTACATCCCTGCCACTCAGTCTCCCCAGTGATTGGATGTAACGACCCTTGAGATACGCAATCGCCGTATGTAAGTGAAAGGGAACTGCAGGCTAAATCCAGATAAGGGCGCCCTGTGAGAAGGCGGAGCATGAGGTTGCATAGAGCTTGCCCTGCCAGCCCCCTTTGAAGGATGCGGCCCTTGAATTCTGTAAGGTGGGTCTCCTGAAGGAGTGCTATATGGGCCCCTTTACATTTCAAATAAACTAGTGTGTTATGACATTCAGAGGGAGAAAAGAGGCCCCACACATTCCATGTAATCAGTTTAATTTGCGGGGCCATGTGTGGGAGTAGACAAAGACAAATGACAACCCGGTCTTCCAGTCAGTGGTAAACCCTCCATAATCAGGCAGGCCCGACTGTACCAAGCGCACAGGGCCACAGCCCCACACACCCCTTCACCAACAGGCAAACAAAAGCAAAAATAAACAGTTGTCAAGCAATACCCTCCCACACCCCCCAAGAGACATATACCCATCCACTCCAAACAACACCACAAACAAGTCCCTAAGAAAAATGAACTAAAGTCCGATAGGCTGACTAAGTCCATAATGGGAAGTTGTGTGTGGAGGAGGAGTCGTCATTGACAAGTGGAAGCATAACTCTCACGAAAGACAATATGAAAGGACGCTGTGCACAAACTCCCCCCTGCCCAGACCCTCAAAACACATTAAGCAGGATCAAAGATAGCAAACCGTAAGGAACAGCCTGCAAACCAACTTGACCCATATATGCTGAATGTAAACAAGGCAAAATAATCAGTACAAGCCCAAAGGACCACATCAAACTAAGTTGTGTGCTGATCCCGGAGTGACTCTCGGCAGAATGCCCTCGAGACCAAGAGTTGTAGAGTCATCAGAGTATGAGGCAGAGGATCAGCACTGAAGGGATGTGGGCCATAGAGAGCTCCCACCTGAACCCTTAGTGACAGCTACCTCAACTACCCTCAACAGGTCCAGAGCAGCCTGTGTTCAAAGAAGCATGCTGAGGTTCCTTGACGATTCGAACCCGTGTTTTCGACATCGTTGTAAACCCATAATTTCGGTACCAGTGAACCGTAAATGATCCATATAGTATATTCTGGTGTTTTCGCTATGCTACGAGCAAGAGCACTCTTGTTATGAACACACTTCCGATACACCGATGGCATCCATTTTAGATTATGGCATCCATCTTGTATTCTTGCCCTCACATAGTCAATGAACACACAGTGACCTCTGATCAATTCATTTCACTTAAGGACACATAGGCTTTTGCCGGCGATTCACCTTGCTAGTGACACGTGCACCTTAGGACAGAAACGCTGTGACCGCATGACTCGGCAAAAGCTGCCTCCTCTGCCTGAGGCCAGTCCTGCAATACTGGTTCTCGTGCTCGTCGGCCTGATCATGATTACGCGGCCGAAGTTGGTAGCCTTGCCCATTTACGACCCACAAACATCTCTTATCCTGTTTTTCTATCTTCTACACCTGGCTCTGCTCCTTTCCTTCTGGGCCTTTATTAGGGGGAGGTAATGAAATTTACGATGAGGCGGTCCGGCTCTTGAATGAAAAGATGACATGGGATTATGATCGAACAGTGGGAACCTCTCATTCGTAATGTTTGACATCAGAAATTTGTTGACGATTCCTGTTTAACGCCAAATATTTATTGTTTAGGACACAAAGTATAAGAAACGTACTAGTATGTGAAGAATGTTGCCCCCAGCTAAAAAACTTGTATTTAAGGAGCAACCAACTTAGTGCAAATTGAACAGGCTCCTAGAATCTGCCCGTGTGTAGTTTCTGTGACTTCTGTGTCCCTGCAGTAATAAACCTTTGGTCTTTGACGCCACCATCGAGAAGCCCGTGTTTCTGTTTATTTGTGCACCGAGACAGGTAGAACTCAGGGGTCTTCGGGTGTTGTCCCTGACACCTCTGGACCTTAATAAAAGTCCAGAACTCCAATGCCATCTCTTGTCTATGGGAATATTTGTTGTTGGAGCACAAGGAGAGGGTTGGCCCGGAAGACTCCAGATGCACTGTGCCCTTTATCATAGATGTTCAATCCAGTGCCACGCTGCAGATTGATCCATAAAGAAGTGCACTTTACCCTCAGACTGCACTCGCAGGCGAGCGGGGAAGATCAAGGAGTACAAAAGACCCAAGTCACCTAGGGCCATATGTAGGAAGCAAATTCGCATTCGCAAACACCTAAATTCGCCGAATTTCGGCGTTTGCGAATGCGAATTTGCTAAATGGTATGTATTAAGGAAAATCAGGTGCAAAACAAGGAATCGCAAAATTTGCGATTCCTTATTTTGCAATTGCATTTAAGGAATCGCAAATTTTGTGATTCCTTAAATGCAATGTATGAAGCAAAAGAAAATGCTAATTGTCCTTAAGGAATCGCAAATTACCACCAACTTCAAGTTGGTGGTAAGTTGCGAATTCCTTGAAAAATGCACATTTTGCATTGACGCACATACATACCCTTAGGGCATGTATGTGTGCCACATGTGCACCCATGCTTATTTCAGGGGGTGAAACAGGGTGTCCTTTGAATAGCCCTGCACCCTTGAAATTATTCTCAATTTGCGATTTTCAAATTGCGAATCGCAAATTGAGAATAACTTCCCATTCATTCCTATGAGCCTCCTGGCCCATAGAAATGAATGGGAAAGTATTCCTTAATTGTGATTTGCAATTTGCAATCGCAATTAAGGAATACTAGGAATTCGCAAAAAAATTGCAAATTTGTACATACATCCCAATTTGCGATTCTGAAATAGCGATTTCTAAAAATCGCTATTTCAGAATGGCAAATCAGATTGAAGATACATATGGCCCCTAGTTTCTTCTTTACTGCCATAAAGGTAGACCTTTTTATTTGAACCTGAAGAGTAAAGTCAGGATGCAAAGACACCTTGGAATTGTCCACCACAAATGAGGGCTGCAAGGAATTGGCAGCTACTAGTGAGCGGCGGTAGAGAGAAAGGGACTTAGGGCACGGTTTTTCCGAGCTCTGAAAAGGTGCCGCCCTCTCAATCTCTAATCGCTTACCGCGCTGCAGCACAGCTTCACCGGCCTCGTCTCACCTCTCGCTTCACGCCACCGCCTCCTGCTGCCGCCTCCCGTTCGTCCGCCTGATCCGCCCTGGTCCTTGGGGCGTCTTTCGTTCACGGGTGCGGGTGCCGGTATAACCACGGCACGCATTGACACTTGGCTCTCACTCCCGCTTGGCTTTGCCGCTCTCTCGGCACAGAAGTGCAGGGAAGCTTGGAAAGAGCTCTATTTCGGCCGCTCGACCACAGCAAACCACAGCAAGCCGTCTGAAAATCCGAGGTGGAGCGGAATGCTCGCCTCTCTCGTCCGTCTCTCTAGCACCACCGTGTGGCAAAAGCTCAACTGTGTTCTGAAGCATTAGAGTAAGCCGTGGAATATGGAAAAACCACAAATGGGTCGTGGGCTCAGGCTTGCTAAAGAAGATGATCCAGAAGGAGGGTGGCCACCACGGACAAGGCTCTCGAGTCGGTACCCTGTGAACACATTCCAGGTATAAGTTGGAGAGGTACTCGAGCCACAACCTCCTAGAGCCAGGCCTAAAGAAAGGCCAAAAGTGAATCTCCCTCTGTATGCTAGGGCAATCCCACAATAAGGATGCTGTTGAGCCTAGCCCTCCCCTTCTGATCATCCAGGTGGGAGGTTAAGGATTGAGTCAGCATCTCAAGGGCCTGAATGCGGTAATCCATAGTTTGAAATCGCTGGTGACAGAAAGTGAACTGTGTTCTCTAGGGCAATGATCCTCTATGTGACCCTCCGTGAATCCTCATTTATAAGGTCCAGCTCAATGGAGAAGGAATCGGTTTCGCCCTCCAACCATTCCCCCAAAGCGTCAATGGCAGCTAGGAGTTTGTCAAACTTGTAGTCCATGTACGACTTGTCACCACAATCAGCGCCTGCTTGATCCCCTGAAGGAAAGTGCCCACATCCAAGTCACCTATAGCCTGCTGTGGGAGTCCCATATTGACACCTTAAATGAACAAAGGCCTCCAATTAACATCTGATGTAGCACCACAGGATGAATAATGAGGTGGGGGGAAATCAAAACATTCTTGGGCCCCTCACAGTAAGTCAGGGAGAACAGAGCACTAGTCCCACAGAAACACACCACTGGGGCCACAGTTTTATTAGGAGGCAGACCTGTTGAGTTGAAGAAGGGAGAAAGTAGGAAAAAGACGGGGTACACTGGCCCGTAGGACAGTGGGACGAGGGATAATCAGCACCTGGGCCCCTTTGCAAAACCAGCAGAATGGTGCCCACGACCGTGGAACTCTGCTGCTGATGCCACGGCCAGCGGCATCCTGGCAAACAGCTGCATTAAGATACTGGGTGGGTCCACAAATTTGTGCACAGGTGCTGGCCATTGGAAGTTGCGGGATTGGGGCCACAGGTGGCTCTCATGTGCACCAGCCCCCAAGGAAGTCCACCATTGGGGGGGCTTTCCTGGCCTGCAAGATACCACCAACATCAGTAGGGTGGGGGACAGTAACAAAGAACAAGTTCTCCTGGGCTCTTTTGTTAAAGGGGCTGGGAGCTACCTGATCCACTGGGGTCCCCAAGCAGAGAAAACAGAAGGGGCCTGAAGAAAAATAAAACCACTGCCTCTGCAGCTCAGAAAAAGGCAAGGTAGACTGAGGAGAGCTATTCCCTGTCCATGTGCCGGCCGCTGAAAAGTGGCGAGGGGCACCAGGGCTCTAGGCTCCCAAGGAGTGACTTGGCATGAGGGGCGCCCCTGCACAAATGTTCACTGCCATGGCCTCAGGTGTTGGTAGAGTGGCTGCTGCAAACAAAGTGAGCCACCATCTTGAAAAATGAGGCACCACGACAGCTGGGAAGTCGCGGCGGTCCTATGAATGAAATCTGGCCAAAATCTTCACTCCTAGGGTGCCTGGGGTGTCTGATGCAGCAGAGAGGAGCCCACTTCCCCCATGGAATTGGGAGGAAGCTCCTACAATGTAGTGCTGGGTAGATTGCGGACAACGGGGAGCTCCGTCACTTGTGTCCTCAGGGCATGGCGGCTGGCACTGCCTCCTGTAGTAATGTTACTAGTAATAACTTACATTTGTAAATACCAAAAAGAAGTAAAGTTAGACTTTTGGTCTGAGTTAGACATTTGGTCTAACTTTACCTTTGTGAATCGGGCCCACAGCTGGTAGCGATTTGTAGATTCGATTTCCCTACCTTACAACCCTTACTTTTCAACTTCATTAATCAGCGCTCCCTTAGCCTCAGCCTTGTTCTCTTCTTCCCTTGATTACTATTTATTTATAATATCGTCTCTCTGTTGAATGTACTCTTTCAGTTCCCAAAATGTAGTCCCATTCTAATACTTGCAACTGTTTGTTCCACCAAATAAGCATCCTTCCCCCTTTTGCTTTAATCATGTAATTTCTAGTGAACTAAGTTGCTGTCAGGTCCAAACTGGTTACCCTGCAAGTCGATCTCTTTTTCAAATTACTCTGTTTTTGTCATTCTGTCATTTCAATTTTATATAATAAAAGGGGACATCAAACACTATATACATCCATCCTCATATTTTGTCAACTCAGAGCTCGTATTCAAATGTACTTTCTTACTCTTCACAATATGATCCATGAAAATCGATAAACAAATGACAAACCTGTGGTAATGGTAAATAAATCCATGTAGCCGAGGTGTAGCTCAATGAAGCAGATTTATTATAGATCATAAGGTGAACCCCACCAGGAGCAGCTTCCTTGCTGCTCAGCCCGTAGTCTCAACTGACACTCATCCACCAGGCATCCCCAACATTCCATTACCTCACATGCACCAGTATTCAACAGCACATCCACTCTGGCTGAGCAGCAAGGCAGAGAACCAGGAAAGATGCATAGCACTGTGAACCAAATACCACACATCTTCCCTCTTTACAAAACAACAACAAAGAGTGTGAGCTGCCAAAAACGTAATATAAAATAGACGGCACAAACCATTTCATGGAAAGGAAAACAATAAATGGATAAGTTGAAATTGAAAGAAACATCACAATAAGGAAGGAGAAGACAATGCAAAGAAAAATCAATAATGACATGACCCACATCTTCCCATTTTACGGAGCAAAACATAAAATGCAGTATACAAACCCTGGTTTCAATAAAAGGATACACATTTTTAATATTAAAGGCTGAAATAAAAACACTTAAACATTGAGAATAAAGCATCATTCTCATCATAAGCACAGCAATAAAAGCACCAGAAAACATGCAAACACAGGACAAAATGTCGAGAGTACACCAGTACATGCCAGTTGGACAGACCAGCAAGTAGAGGATAATCAACGAATGCCAAAAATGAAAAGTAAGGTACAAAAACCAAGAAAGACAAAATGTACTGGGGCCGTTGTGGAGAGTAAGCAAGCTATTGCCCTGAGTCACAGAGTGGGACCCATGATTAGACTAGGCACCGAGGCGAGAATTATCAGGTTTGGCGAAATTGTGTCCAAGAGCCGCCAAGGCGGGGATTGAACCCTGGTCCCGGGCCAGACCTCTGCATCAGGGTCTGCCGCTCTAGCCATTGAGCCACAACAACTGTAAAGCTTAAAATACTCCCAACAAAGAAACCAAAAAGGAAACACACACACGCATACATGAAGAAGGATGAAAAATACACCCAGTAGTAGTACCTACAAGAAATTTGAGGAAAGGACCTCAAAATTCCAGGCTTTTCATGCACAATACTACAGCGGAAAAGTAGAATAGACTGACAAAATTCGTAGAAAAATAGGAAGGATCCCACATACTGAGATCATGCCACCCAAAAACTGTAAAGTAGAGTATAATGCACGAAAACATAGGTGACAAATAAACGCACAAAGCAAAATGGGTAAAAAGTCACATAGCTACAAGGCTATCGCAAAGCATACCTCAACCAGAGGAAAATTCCCAACAATTGAAACTTGTAAGAAGCAAACTGTAAAGATAATAATCATGCAGGAAATATAGGTGACTAATGTGCACACAATAAATTGCCCAGGTGCAAAATCGCATAACTAAAGACTATCTAATCACAAACTTCAAACAGAGAAAAGGATCCCCCTTGCGTAAAATTTGCAAGCCAGAACCGAAATTTAAAATTGAAAACAAAAAGCATGTAGGTGACAATTCCACGCAAGTATTATATAAAAGTGGCAAGTCACATAGAGAAAAGCTATAAAAAACATACCCCAAACAAGAACAATTCCCATAATAAAACTTGTAACAAAGTACAGTAATGTTAAGTATCATGCTGCTAAAAGTAGGTAACATGAAAAGTCACAAAGCCAGAGGCTATCATCACAAAATTTAAAAGAGAAGATTTCCCAAATGGAACCTTATAAATAAGTTATAGAAACTTAAATTATCATGCAGTAGGGGGCATATCCATGCATAAATATCTGCGCATAAGGTGGAAAGTCACATAATGGCTAGGCATTATGAAAATAATTAAAAAGATTTTGCCGCAGTGAAGGAGTTTGCAGAGGAGGAAACTCCAGCCCCCTGAGACACCCGCGCCATGAGGTGCTATCCAGCCGCGTCACTCCTGCTATGCCGGAGGCTCTTAAAAACACCCCAGGGCCCCCATAGCACCGGACGCTAAAGGATTGCATCGCAGTGGAGGAGCTTGCACAGAGGGGGGGACTCCAACCCCCAAAGACACCCTCTCCAGCCGCGTCACTCCCGCTGCGCCGGAGGCCCTTAAAAACACCACAGGGCCCCCGTAGCATGGGGAGCTAATAGATTTTGCCGCAGTGAAGGCGCTTGCACAGAGGAGGGGACTCCAACCCCAGAGACACCAGCGCCAGGAGGCGCTCTCCAGCCGCATCACTTCTGCTGTGCCGGTGGTCCTTAAAAAAACACCACAGGGCCCCCGCAGCACGGGACGCTAAAGGATTTTGCCACAGTGAAGGAGCTTGCACAGAGGAGGGGACTCCAACCCCCAGAGACACCAGCGCTCTCCAGCCACGTCACTCCCGCTGCGCCGGAGGCCCTTAAAAACACCAAAGGGCCCACGCAGCGTGGGACACGCAGGGGCATGCACGGGTCGCGCCCAGACCAAGGGCGGGCCCGTCTGCACCCGTCTGAGACCAGATAATAATAATAATAATAATAATAATAATAATAATAATAATAATAATAATAATACATAATAATATTAATAAGGACGGGTCTGCAATATCTCTTGGCCCTGTGATCCTGAAGTCAATTATACTGGTAAGGAAATGGTTTAACGCATAAACCGTCTAGTTGGAGTGCTACAGTAGAAATGGGGAAAAGAAAATAAGCCTCAAATAAAGCGAAGTCTGGTGGGAAAATAGTTCCCATCACAAACTATTTGAAAAGTGCCATGGGGATCATAAATAATGAAATTGTTCAAGTTGCAGAGCAACTGGCAGCTACTAAAACAGCCCTAAATGTTGCACAAAAGAAGACTAAGACTACAACTGAGGATTATGTTCGTGATGATAGCCTTGGCCCAGAGAGCCCAGGGGGCAGGGCACAAACCGATGATCGAGGAACAGTAGTAATCAGCGTAACGGTCCGGACACCCCCAAGGTAATCCCACCAAACGTTTTGGGCCCATATGTATTAAATTCCCCATTGGAAATTTCAACAACATCTGATGCTCTTGATCAGGCCTCACCACCAGCAAAAAGGAGCCAACAGCATACTGCACCGGTAAAGACTTGCCCCAAGAAAACTCAATATAAAAAATGGAAAACACAAATCATGAGGGAAGGGGCATAGGGACTGGAGACAGAGATTTACCATTAAATGTACCTGGTATTGATATAATTTTTAAGAAATTACATGTAAAAATTGACACCATTGAAAGGCGCATTATGACTAAAATAAAATCAGCAAAACCAAAGGGGATGATGGACGGAGTGTTGAACATTGCAAGCACTCACCCCCAGTCAACTGATCTGGGTTTAATCCACCATCATACTTTAGCTCACTCCGCTACCCCAGTTCAGACTTTGCCATATGCAAATCAGTATGACCCTGTGCCTCATGGGAACAGTCCAGACCGAACTGCCAACCATGTCTTCCCTGGACCGGAAACAAGCATCTTGGGACCAGTTTCTGGCTAATCAGCTGTCATCAGCCAGGCAAGCTTGAATTCAGTGGCAATGTAAGCAAGGGACCCATGTCTGGGCATACCCTGCCAACTTAGGGCGAACAAAGCAAAACCAAAGGGGATGATGGACGCAGTGTTGAACATTGCAAGCATTGGCATATATATATACTCAATTTTTCTGGGTAGTAACTCTACTAACTGGTTGGGTTCTCGCAAGGTTGGCTTATTTGTCGATTTGTTAGTTGCTATTGCCTTTCAGGTAATTACTTCTAACTGGAAGGATGCTTCTAAGGTTTCATTTTCCGTTTGGTGGAACCTTCTTTGTTATCATCACAGACTGGACAGAACTTCTTCCAAAACTTCTCAACAACTTATTCGTAAAGAAGCCCGCTGGTCTCCGCTTACCAATTATTTATCTGCTTCTGCACTTCGTAATCAAGAAAGCTCCTTCGTATTTCAACCGCCTTAAGTATTGTACAATTATCATTTTGTTCCGTTTTGGGATACAATGTTATTTTTTTCTATAATTTCAATGTTTCAATAAAATACCGCTGAAGATACTGCTATGTCTTTGTTCCCTTTTCTCTCTTCTTTCTCTTTCCTCTTTCTTTCCCCCTTCTCACTTCTCTTGTCCTTCTTCCCCTTTTCTTATTCATTCCTTCTTCCCCTTCTCTAGTTCGTCCCTTTTTTCTCTCAAAATTCAAAAATATAAAACGCTATATTGTCTTTAGGTACAATCCTTTTATTACTGCTTTCCTTTTTCTTGGAATAGTTGTATACTTAAGATAGATTTTTGGTTTGTCATTTATTCAAACAACCATTTATTCAGTATGCTAATTTAATGCTATTTTTTTATATATGCCTTGTTATATATTGTACCCATGTATTTAATCTTTTCAATAAAGCTCCTTAAACTCAAAAAACTAGTAAGTTTAGAATAGCTAAATTCTGCTATTGAAAAATCTGCCAAAGAGAAAGCTCACGGCCATCTAGGGTCCCAATAGATGTCTTTAAATCTTGTATTACACTATGGGCCCCAATCCTGGCACAGGTATGCAATGCAATAGCACAAAGGTGTATCCCCTCCCCTTGGGCAGATAATATAATAGTCCCAATACTGATGAAAGGGGACAGAGGTAATGCAAAATGCTCCTGCCAGTATCCCTTCTGGACTCGTCTGCTAAATTAATGGGTAGATGCATCCTAGAGAGACTATAAACTTGGGCATTGGAAAATCATGTGCTGTCAGACTCTCAGTACGGGTTCTGAAGAGATATTGGCACAGTGGAGCAATGCATTGAATTCAATCTTCTCATCAGTAAATACACTTTAGTGAAGCAGGGACAAATTCATCTTTGTTCTGCTGAACTAAGTTGCGCCTTTGATCTGCTAAACCATTCAAAGTTATGGTAGACTATAATGGAAATGGGTTCAGTGGAAAAGATTATATCACATTTGTCTCAGATGTATGCTTCCATGACAGGACAAGTGCTCTTTGGCGTAAATGGGGAATGTCACCAAGCTTCAGGGTTACTAGGAGTATTAGGCAAGGTTGTATCTTTACCCCCTTTCTATTCTCACTATACATATATGGGGATGAACAGAATATTACAATTCGTGTATGCCGATTTTTAAGAGTGGGATCTCATCATACCTCCATGAGGTTGATGCAGTGTTATTAAGAACCGCTACTGTTCTACAACACCTGATCAGTACATTTGCAAAATATATGGAAGAGAAAGATTTGAAACTTTACTTGACACAAACCTATGTAATTTTTTTGTGGAAAGGGGTAGGTAAGGAAAAACTCATTATATGAGGGGACATTATTAAGAGGAAACTCAAAATGCTACTTATCTGGTCATACTTTTTTCACAAGCAGGCCTTTGGGGCCCCTAGTAAACAACAGCGAAACTCAAATTTATAAGGAAAATTGAAGCCCTGTTCCCATTTGCAAAAATGATTGGAAGTAAACCGGTAAGAGAAATGGTGCATTTACATAAAAGTAACTGCATATCGAACAATATTTACGGGGCAACCGTGGGGTACGGGAAAGAACAATATTGCAGACAGAGAAAATGTCCTTTCTATACAGACTTTGGCAGCCCCATGCTCTATATTATTCACAAGAACTAGACGCATCTTATCTCGAAGATGCAATGCAGCTAAGTGTGATTATTAGCTAGTATAGCATCTGGAGTAAGACAGGTACCAAATTCACTAAGGAAACTATTGAAGACTGTCTTACACTCAAGCACTTTGATAAGCATCCATGGTTGATGTATGTAAATAGTTTACTAAAGGAGACAGATAAAAAAGGACCATAGAGAACTCTACTAGTATTTTGCAATTTGGCAAAAAGTAACTGAAAATGATTTCTACTGGGAAACCGGGGACTGGAAGAGCAATAAGAGAAAGTCCAAAATCCACTGTTTTTAGATTATATAAACATAGATTATGGGTTTGCTTACAATGAACCGCACTTCTACAAATTGATGCCAGTTATATTGAAACAATATGATAGTATCTGTGGCAACCAAGGCCGGGGTGCTTCAAGGTATATGACACCTACCCACCAAAGTGTCAGTTAGTCCTTAGATTCAGCCGAATCAAGGTCAATTGTGAAAAAATATAATACCCAAGCTACACCAACGTCAGTATTTTCATGTGGAGGGGCGCGTAAGTGTTCTTGCAAACTTGTTTCTTAGTTTTTTTCCCCCAAGCGCCCTGTATCCATAAACTATACAAGAAATCTTAATGGAGCAAATAAGATAGTCCAATCACAAAGCTTCTGTCTTGAAGTCTGTTATTTTAATTTCCACAGGTTCATGATATTCCAAATTACAGCCGACGCGCATTTCGCCCTCTGGGCTTTCTCAAGGCTCATTAAGATCTGATAAGGCTTGACAGATTTGGATTAATTCCCTTTGTTAGGTGTCCCTGGATATTATACAATATTCCGTTCCGCGCAATGATGGGGACACATTCGTAGATCAGTGGTAATTACTCAGGCTTCAATTGATTTTTAATAAACTTCAGAGAAAGATTTATCGCGGTATCCAGTCAAGATATCCATTGACATTAGTAGTCGTATATCGGCATGTTGGCCATGTGTTTTCATAGGATTTTGATAGATCCCCAAATACTGAGCATATTAGTTTTCGGCCATGTTACGATCCCGGTCAGTGCCCGTTCCGAGACGGAGCGGGCACTGACCGGGATCGTAACATGGCCGAAAACTAATATGCTCAGTATTTGGGGATCTATCAAAATCCTATGAAAACACATGGCCAACATGCCGATATACGACTACTAATGTCAATGGATATCTTGACTGGATACCGCGATAAATCTTTCTCTGAAGTTTATTAAAAATCAATTGAAGCCTGAGTAATTACCACTGATCTACGAATGTGTCCCCATCATTGCGCGGAACGGAATATTGTATAATATCCAGGGACACCTAACAAAGGGAATTAATCCAAATCTGTCAAGCCTTATCAGATCTTAATGAGCCTTGAGAAAGCCCAGAGGGCGAAACGCGCGTCGGCTGTAATTTGGAATATCATTAACCTGTGGAAATTAAAATAACAGACTTCAAGACAGAAGCTTTGTGATTGGACTATCTTATTTGCTCCATTAAGATTTCTTGTATAGTTTATGGATACAGGGCGCTTGGGGGAAAAAAACTAAGAAACAAGTTTGCAAGAACACTTACGCGCCCCTCCACATGAAAATACTGACGTTGGTGTAGCTTGGGTATTATATTTTTTCACACTGTTTTTAGATATATGACAGGTCCTATGCAACAAGGTTTTCAAGGGTATCTGACTATTTCAACAAATAAGTAGAAGGAGTTATCCCTTGGTAGAAAGATTCTAACTGATCCTTCGGTGAAATGCCTGCGTTAAACCCTCTTACTATAAACAGTCAATGCAGCCCATAACAGAGCCAAACAACTACATGTACAACACTTGTATATCAGCAATAAAATATTTTATTTTAATTAAAACATCCCAAATCACAATCTTATAAATCCTATAAAAATCACAACAATGGAAATATTAAAATTCATACACACAAGACATTCATTTCATCAACCACACATGCCTAGACGCCTATTGTTGCATAATCCGTGGAACAAGTTTATTCTGCAGAGAAAAGAAAATATAGTAGATCCAGGAGTAGCTAGTAAAGTGTTCAGATCGGATATGTTTTTGAAGACAAAGTGTATTGTCTCTATGTGTCTCTCTAATGTGTGTGGTTGATGAAATGAATGTCTTGTAATGTAAGTATACTTGTAAAGTGCACTGTTACCTCGTTACGTGGCGTCCTGGCGCTGTATATCACTGGGGAACCCGTCCTGGCTTTCCCTGTGAGAGAGCACCCCCAAGGTGAAGCCAGGCATCCCCAGCGCTGCTGGGGCCGTTGTGGAGATTAAGCAAGCTATTGCCCAGAGTTGCAGAGTGGGACCCATGGTTAGCGTAGGCACCTAGGTGAGAATTATCAAGTCCGCGGACATTGACCCAAGACCCTGCCGCGTCGGGACTTGAACCCTGGTCCAGGGCTGACTTCTGCTTAAGGGTCTGCCGCTTCTAACCAGTGAGCCACACTTCTCCACTACTTGTGTATTTGAATTTTAATATTTATGTTGTTTTGGTTTTTATAGGATTTATGAGATTGTGATTTGGGATGTTTTAATTCAAATAAAATATTTTATTGCTGATATAAAAGTGTTGTACATGTAGTTATTTGGCTATGTTACATGGGCTACATTGACTGTTTATAGTAAGAGGGTATAACGCAGAGGCGATATATTCTTGTTTGTGCACCCAGGCATTTCACCGAAGGATCAGTTAGAATCTTTCTACCAAGGGATAAACTCATTCTACCTTTTTGTAGTACCCTATTCGCCTGGTGTGGCGTGAAGGGGCCTCTCTTTCTTTTTTCACCTATTTTAACAGATATACAGAATAGATTTTACCTTACTAGTCTGTGGCAGGGTACTTAACATTTAGTTACATTTCCAAAAAATGACGGCATGGGCAGAAAAATTGCTCAAATGTCCATGGGACGGGAAAGTCACTTAATCCATGTTACATTTCATACTGTTTGGTGTGGTATACAAAGATATCTGAATACGTTTGTTGCGCCCTGTATTTTTTAATCAAAGAAACTCATTTATAGGAACGCTTTAAATTTTCTATGCAAACTGGAGGATGATAGTTTTAGTTACTCAGTTTTTTCATACATATTGTTTGCATTTATAAGAACGAAATCTTTTATATATTCAGATAGATTAATATATGAGAGAGATTGATGGAGTCAAACCAGTCTGATTTTAATATTCTGGTGCGTTAAACATCAAAATAACTATTTCTGATATGTTTTTTGCACATCTTCCAGTAGAGTGTAATGTTCTTAAGGATTACCTTTTGTCCGTGTTTCCAGCATTTATAGTCTAGATCAATTGTGTTTTCCAATATTTTATTTATACCTCAGTGTTTTTTATAATACTGATGGATGTGTTTTTTTATTTTATTCTACAGCATGTACTGTAGTTTTGATTAGGTTACCTTCCCTAATACGGTCAGCATATGACCCTGTAGTGATGATGGATTCTAGTTAATTGTTCTCATCATTCTACCCTCTTACCTTTTTTGCGAATTTTGCACATTCATGATAGTTTGCACAATAGAATATTATTTACTTTAAATCTGATCATACATCGTCCTGACTTGTTTATGATGCGATGAAGCTCTAAAACTGAATGTCAAGGTCATTGTAACATATGTATTGTGTGTTTTTATGTTTTTACTTTTTTACAGATTCTTACAAAATCAGAATAAAGCTTTATGAATATGATGACTCCTTCGGCCTGCCAACCTGGGAATAATTTCTTCAGCCGTGTACAGGGAATAATACCCACTGTGTAATACGAAGGGAAAGGTGGGTCAGTAGCCTGAGGGATAGGGCAGAGCAGCACGGGCAATGCCCAGAACAACTGAGCGGCCATATTTACCTTGCCAAAAACATAAACAAAGGAAGATGGGACCACCTTTCATTCTTTGAGAGTCTGTGAAATCTGAAGGAGAGTATAATAATGCACAGCCCTCATCCAGGAGCTGGAAATGTACTCAGCTTTTAGGCTTTCCAGAACATCTCAATTTGCACCCAGGGATTAACTCCCAGATTCATCATTGTCATGTTTTGCGAGTCCTTAATAGCGATTTTTAAGGAATCGCTATTAAAGACTCGCAATATTTTTTGCGATTTCTACTGCTTCCTTATTAGCGATTAGCTAATTGCTAATCGCAAATAAGGAATGGCTTTCCCAATTATTCCTATGGGCCTAAAGTCCCATAGAAATGAATGGTGAGTCATTCCTTATTTGCGATTAGCAATTAGCTAATCAAAAATGTGCCGCAATTTCAAGGGTGCCAGGGTGTCCAAAGGACGCCCTGTTGCACCCCTGAAATGGTAATGTACACTGGTGTTGCGCACACACATGTCCAAAGGACATGTGTGTGTAACATGAAACTTAGAAAAATGCAATAAAGTGCATTTTTCTAAGTTTTTGCTATTTACCACGTAGTTAGACTTCGCGGTAAATAGCGGCCCCAGATTGCGAATTCGCAATTTTATAATGGTTCATGAATTGCATTTAAGGAATCTCAAATTGAGATTCCTTAAATGCAATTAATCGCAATTTGGCGATTTCTAGAATTGCGATTTTTGCATTTGGGATGAAGAATCTCAAATGCAAAAATAGCGCTTGCAAAGGGCCAGATTCTCAGAATCTGGCCCTTTGCGAGCCGATTTCGGCTTCATGAATCTGGCTGTAAGGGCCCAATTATTACTTTGGTGGTACTGTGCCGGCTCTATGCAGGCACAGAACCGCCAAAACCGTGCAAGAACTGCCCACCTGATTACAAGTTCAACCTGTGCAGGTGGACGGTCCTTTTGCCTTTCCCATGGTGGTACCCTGAAAAAGAGCACTTCAATGGGAACAGCAAAAATGTTTCAGTGCGGCATGGACTGTGAATTCCATGCTGAGCTGGAACTGGGGGTACAAGCAGACAGGGGGCATTTGTTGTGCCCCATAAATGCATCCCAATGGCAGTGAGGGCATGGGGATCCCTTAGGGCCCCCTTTTTCCCTCCACTGCCAGCCTTATTGTGGCAGGCTTACCATGAAAAGGCAGTCGGTGAGAGGAACTCATAATATGCTTGGCGGGATTGCACCAGTCTTGCTCAGCATACTGCATTGCCACACCACTGCAAGGTATCAGTGGTTGCCTAGCACAGCGGGCACGCTACCGCCAGAACGACTCAGTCGTACACCGGCAGTCTGGCGGTCCATGGACTACCAGACTCATAATCAGTCCCTAAGTTTCTTTGTTGGGTAACTGCATGAAGAGTGCATATAACGAGTGACAAATTTTATGAGTTACAAGTTGTTTTTTCCCTCAAAATGGTCTCTCTAAACAACTTAGGTATACCCCTTTGAAAGTAAGCTCTTGCAGAAATGCCAGCAAGATCCATTTTGCATTGTGGTATTTCCACCATCCAAATGGCCACTGAAACATATTGCCAGTCTTTTTTTTGTTTATTCTTAATCCTCATCTGTCCGACTCACGTCCCTTAGATGCGGAGAGAACCACCCAATCATCTCACTGCCTTTGGGAGCAATGCCCTGGAGATTGAGCCGCTTCACAACTCGGCAGAGAATTTTATGAGTTGGTAGGAACAACCGTACATCTTGTGACGATGTCTCAAGGCAACTTCGTGCCAGAAAAGTCAGTATATAGATGTCGAAATCTGGGCGGACCACAATACTGAACTGATGAGTAGGTGGGCTTAATCATCGGATATTTGGGGGCGGGGGAAAAAAAACCCAAAAAAGGACCTCACTTCCACTCTGTCAAAAGTTTCCAAAATGTGAGATTCTGGACTCTACATGATCTTCTCAAGTCTACCTTTGAGGTTTCATATAATGAGGTTAGCCATGCTGAGTGGGTGGGAGGGGTGGTGTCCACCCAGTGCATGCATATCTGCCGTCTTGCCAGCAAAATGGCGTAAAACAGAAAAGACCGTGCTGCCCCAGTTATGTTCTGGTCGAAATCAAGGATGACAAATGGTAAGGATAAGGAAATGTTGGTTTTAATAATTGAGTCCAAAGTTACTTTGATCTCCATCCAGTAGGTAGCTATATGGGGGCATTCCCAGAACATATGAATGTCAGATGCTGAGGGCAGTTGGCATTTATTACAGCATTTCCCCTCTTGAAATTTGGATAGACGTAAGGGGGTGAGATATGCCCGATGTAAAGTAAACAGATGGTTTTGTTTAAGCCAAGCGGGTTTTACCAATTTATACAAAAGGGTGAAAGATTCTATCCAATTGTCCTCATCCAAAGCCGCAATTTCTCTACCCCATAACTCTTTTGGGAGATGAAAGTCCCCATCTATCTCTTCATGTATAGACCAATACCAACAAGCCACCTCCTTACCTCCTATCTGTTTTTCGACTAGCTGTTGTTCTAGAGGACTAATTTTCCCGATATTAGGGACTTTCCTGAGTAATTCTCTGGCCCAGCTACTAATTTGTGCGTATTTAAATCTTGACAGTGTCGGCCCTACTTTCTCCCTAAGAACTTCCCACGATATCAAGATGCCTCCACATAACAAGTCACCCCATCTAGAAAGTTCAGCTGTTGTTAGGGGAGTTGCCAGAGAATCCTGCAGGCATGGTGGAAGCCCGGGAGAGTCCCAAATTTGTGCATGATTAGAATAGTACGCCAACCCCACTCTACGCTTAATTTGTACCCATGACTTCCGTTGTGTTAGTAGAGTCTTCAGCCTCACCTTCTTGAAAAACTTTCGATCTCCAAACTTGAAAAGAAACCCATCCAATGGGAGGTTTGCCCCTACCAACATAGCTTTAAATAGCTTCCCATTTGAAGTAAGATCTGGTGACTTCAAAAGCATTCTTGAATGGGAAAGCTGAAACGCCCAGGAATAGTACTGTAAATCTGGGAGGGCCAATCCACCTTTTTCCCTCCTCCTCCTCAATTTTTTCCAAGCCAACCTCGTGGCTTTGTAACCCCAGATGAAAGAATTTATTTCTTGTTGGCACTTAAGAAGTTGCTTAGAGTCAAATGCAATGGGTATTGTGTTAAAAATAAAAGTCAGTTTCGGAAGGATAGACATCTTTACGATGTTGACCCTCCCAAAAATTGATAATCTAAGACCTACCCAGGATCTCAAAAGGGCCCTACACTCTTTAGCGACCAGGTCTAGGTTTGTTTTTGCTAAGGCTTCAATATCTTGTGTTATTTTGACTCCAAGATAACGTATTGAGCGAGTTGAGGGCGTCACCCCTACACCCGGATTGGCAATATTCCATGTCATTAACTCGGTCTTATCGGCGTTAATGTCGTAGCCTGAAATACCTCCAAATTCTTTGGCTTTTTCGACCACTATGGGAAAAGCATTTGCTGGATCACTGGTATATATTACAATATCATCGGCGTATAGCCCTACTTCCTTTCCCAACCGCCAAATTTAAATGAAGAAATTCTTAAATCGTCACTAAAAGATTGTGCAAGTGGCTCAATGTATATATTAAAAAGTAAAGGGGACAGGGGACACCCCTGTCTTGTCCCCCTAGTGATCAGAAAGGGCTGGGTACACACACCATTAACCATAATACTTGCACTGGGATTTTGATATAAGAGTCCAATTGATCTTCGAAAATTTTGACCAAATGCAAATTTCTTCATGGTTTCAGCTAAGTACGCCCAAATTACTCAGTCGAACGCTTTGGTAGCGTCGAGGGTTATAATGGCCAAAGGAAGAGAGAACCTAGAGGCAATATCCACTGCCCCGATTAAGTCATACGTAAGGTCCGAGAGTTGTCTACCCTTTATAAAACCTTTTTGGTCAGTGTGGATTATTGAGCCAACCTCACGTCCAAGCCGGTTTGCCAACACGGCTGCAAAGATCTTATAGTCACTGTTTAGAAGTAAGATTGGCCTATATGAGCCACATTTAGCTGGGGCTTTCCCGGGTTTCGGAATCAAGACAATAATCGCCTCTCCCCATGATTTAGGAGGGGGCACACCATTTATTAAGATATCATTAAAAAGTCTTGTCAGCACCAAAACTATTTTGGGAGCTACGACCTGTAATAGTTCGCCAGGTAGACCATCCGGGCCAGTTGCCTTACCCCTCTTAACCTTTTTGATACTTTCCCTCACTTCTTCCTCTGAAATAGGCCTGTCAAGACGATCTCTTTGTTCAGAGCTAAGAGTGGGAAGAGTAATCTTCTCCAACCAACTGAAGTTTGAAATGGGGTCCTCCAAGATTTCTTCCTTATATATTTGCTGGAAAAACTCCAAAAATGCTTCCCCAATATCTTTAACAGATGATCTTTCAAGTGACTCGTCCTCTACAATAATATGTTTTATATGTTTTTTTGCCTGATCCGATTTAATTTTTCAGGCGAGGACCTTACCTGCGGACTCACCATATTCAAAGTTGGAGAGTTTACTTACTTCCCATTTCAGAGCGACCCTTTCCTGAAGAATATTTTCTAGCTTCTCTTTTAATTCTTTACGCTGTTCTTGTTCCATGTTAGTCCCAATTCGGGAGCCAATACGTTGATCCAATAATGCAATATCCCTTTCGATAGTGGTGATCTTTGCTCTATAAATGTTCCCTCGATAAGAGGCCCTGTTTGTTATGTAGCCTCTCAAATAAGCTTTATAGGCCTCCCATACTGTATTTAGCTGGGTAGAATTAATATTAGTGTCCATGAAAAGTTTTGTTTCTTGAATAAGGAGGTCTATTTCTTCTTCCTCTAAGAGAATAGTGCGGTCAAATGACCATAAAGTCTGAGAGGATTGCTGAGCCGATTGCAAAAAGAAAAATATAGCGGAGTGATCTGATAAGTGTAAGGGCAAATACGTTAAGTCCTTTAGGGGGGTCTCTTAGTGAATAACTAAAAAGAGCGTAGTCGATTCTTGATTTATGGTTGTATTTATAATTATGATACGATACACCAAGTGCCTCACCAGCTCTCTCCCTCCATGGATCTGCCAATTCGAGTGTCGACATAACATCCCCCAATACCTGCCTGGATTTTTTAAAGGTTAATGCCCTTGAATTAGGGGATTTATCCAGTTTTGGGTTAAGAACCAAGTTAAAGTCTCCCATCCAAATTATTGGACCTTGAGTTGATAGTAGCTGACTCTGAATTTTATTCAAATAAGAGGGGTCATCCTGATTGGGACCGTAGTAACCAACCAAATTATATATACTATTATCTAAACTAACTCTAGCGTATAACCATCTCCCACTGAAGTCCTCCTCATATGCAAGAATCTGAGCTTTTATTTGCTTTTTGAAGATAATTAATATACCACGAATGTTCGCATTGTGGTTAGTGCAAATAAAACAATCTACCCATCTGGTTTTACTCAACATTTCCTTCACTTCGTGTTGAAGAAGATGTGTTTCCTGGATGACTATGACCTGCGCCGGAGAGTCCCTCAGATATTGCATTATTCTATATCTCCTACTCTTAACTCGCAGGCCATTGACATTCCAGGACAAGAATTTATTTCCCATCAGCTAATGTCCGAACCCCTACTCCAGCTCAATGAAGAGTTGCATCTCCCAATGAAAATTGAATAGAATATAAATAAAAATAAATTTGATGGAAATTGTGAGTTTGAAACGGTGCCTGAACAGTGAGGATATTTTATAATTTTACCCCTTCCCCCCACCCCACCCCACCCTGGAAACCCCCCCCTTAATTAATCTGGCTGTTGGTGCCAGATTTGCCTCTCTATGGTGTTCCCTATGCCCAGGTCTATTACGTAATTGAAATATAGCCCGGCATGCCTAAATAAATTCTTTTTAGGGGAAACCGTCATAATTAAAGAAGGTAGTATTAATAATGATATTAAGGTTGGGTGTTTGTCACACTCCTTCCCACATATCTTTCCAATCGGAGTTATTGTTCTAATAAATTTTTCCTTTTTAGTTGTTATATATATATTTTAAATTCAAATATATATATGTATTTTTTACTCTTTTATTTTTCCTTTTTTTTTTCTTTTCTTTTTTAAGCACCCTCTGTGAAGAAACCCTCTTCCCCACACTCCCTATGTTTTTTCCCCCTTTTTTCCCTTCCCTTTCTCCTTCCCCTCTTTTTTTGTCATAATATTTTATCTCAATGACTCAGTTTATCACTTCTGTTTTAGCCTAAGAACTATCCCTAGATGTTACCCTGTTGATGATCATTAATAGACGTCAAAAGTTCATCTGCCTCCAATGGGGAATGAATGTTATGCATTTTATTATTATACATGACCCTCAGGAAAGCAGGGAACCTCATCTGGACAGTGGCTCCCAGAGCCCTAAACTTCTCCAGTTTCTGGCCTAACTCCCATTGTCTATCAAGAGTAGATTTAGATAGGTCGGATCTTACAACATAAGAGAAGTCTGGAGCTTTTAAAGCAGTGGATTTTAGAGCTAAATTCAATATCTTCTCTTTTACAGAATATGTCAAGAAATTGACTAGAATCTTCCTTGGTTTAGACCTTCCCTGTTTTAAGCGGAAGGGATCTCTGTGAGCTCGTTGAATATCCTTTTCCAGCTCTTCCACGGATTCCTCCAGATTCAAGGACTCTTTAAGCAGGGAAGCAACAAATTTTTTCATTTCACTACCCCCTTTCCCCTCTGGAACTTTCAGGATTCTGATGTTGTTTCTCCTTGAGTAATTCTCCAAAGATTCCACTCTCTCTTTTGTTGCATTCCCATCGCGCCTTAAGTAGTAAATCTTTTCATTAGCAGAATCTAATTTGGCTTTTAGTTCATTTACTGTGCTTTCGAGAGTATCTGTCCTCTCAGAGAGAAGATCGACTCTCTTATCCAGGGCATCAAACGCCGCTTTTATTTCCTGCTTGTTGTGCTTTGATTCAGCGAACCCACTTTTGATTTCATGTAGTAAATCTTCCAATGAAATCTTCTCCTTCATCTCAGGGGTCTCACCCGCCTTGTCCTGGAGGGCTAAAAGCCCAACTTCTTCCGAGGTATTTTGGACAGAACCACCTGAATCTACTTTCACTTCCACTTCCACCACCTCCACCGGGGCGGATCCTTGGGTGTCATCTATATCGCCCATCTTTTTAATGTCCTCTTGGGGTCTGCTAGGGATTTCTAGGACCTGAGGCAACACCTTAAAGTAAGATCTAAGTGAGAGGGTGAGCCTCACTGCACTACTTTTAGTATTTTTGGATCTTGATTCAGTGCCAATTTTTAAGTCTTTTAGTCCTTTTAGAACAGACAACCGGGGGGTTATAGCCGCAGTTGCTGTAGTGGCGGAATTTGCGGTGTGGACACCGGAAAACTCTAAAATAGAAGGGCCCTGAATAATCTCATTAGAGCCACATTCTGAATCTTTTGCACCGTCTTTAGCACCCTCCTTAGGGTTGAGACTCAGTTTAGTACAAGTATCAGCAAGGGTGTTATCTTTAACAATATCTCTGTATAAAGTTTGTGCCTCATCGCCAACCTTGCCGCCCTTAACAACCACACACCCCTGCCCGAACACCTTACTTGGAGGTAGTGCTTGGACGAGTGATTTTTCTGCTCCTTCCTCCTCTGGTGCTGCCCTTGTCCTTGTTTTAGATTTAGGGCGACGAATCCTCTGGGTTTTGTCCACGTTGAGAGCGCCGCCTAATTGAGTTCCTTTGGTTGTATTTGGGCACTTTAATGGTGTATGAAGGCTGCTGAGATCACCACGAGCAGCCGCTCTGCGGCTCCTTCGCAGCTCCACGGCTGCCTCTGCCCAACGGAAAAGTGTAGCTGAAGGCGGGATCTTGAAGCCACACATCCACACACCTGCAAAATAGACGTTTTTGCTTGAGACTGAGCTGAAACCGCTACTGCCGCTTTCTGTTCTGTTATGTCTCCTCCGTAAGAATCAAGAAGCCTGTGTTTCCATCCACACACCTGCAAAATATACGTTTTTGCTTGAGACTTGAGCTGAAACCGCTACTGCCGCTTTCTGTTCTGTTCTGTCTCCTCCGTAAGAATCAAGAAGCCTGTGTTTGAAACTCTAAACTGTCCTGACCACCGTGATAAACCTGTGACATCTGAACAGCCGACAAGCCGACAAGCAGCCCAGCGACGAGGCAGACGTGGGCGGGTAAGGATAGAGACCTCTCACGGAGCTCCGCTCTGCTCCGCTTTGCTCCGCTATGCTCAGAGCGGCTCCTGCCACGGGAGGGGCGTCGGACGCCGAACGCCAGAAACAAACGTAATGTACTGAGCGCCGAGATAAACGCTAAATAAACGACGAATAAATTTGGCGAAGTAAGATCAAATCCGCTTAGTGCACACTTTCTTCAGGAGGAACCGCCAATCATGCCGATTTAACAATAGTTCACTGAGCTTACCGGAGCTCCACAGTAGAGACGCGACCTGCCCTAACCGGCGGCAGCCATGTTTTCCCCCTCCATATTGCCAGTCTTGGGGTACCTTGTCAGCACCCACATTTTGTAACCCTCTAACATGATGGGATATGTTTCCCCAATAAGTTTAAGAGTCAGCATCTCCTTTTCTGTGTAAATCCCTCACACGCTTTTCATGGCTCCATCTTTGATTCAGTTAGCATTGCACCTTGGCAGACCTGATGGCAGAGACAGAACTGTTTCAGCCAGTGGAATATTCACCCAGGAACCTAGGAACATATTTATGAATTTTGTGGTGCAGCGCAGCACAGAAAGTCACCTTGCTGTGCTGTTCTGTGTCACAGGCCAAGGTGCAAATGCATTATATTTAAACAATATGGTGCATTTCTGTCTTTTTTTCTTGCACTGGCGCAGTTTTGGCAACACAGGGCCAATGCAGGTGCCTGTGTTTTAGGCAGAATGTTTTGTGCAGAAGGGTCACTTTCCTGCACAAAAACAATGCTGAGAGGCCTTCCTCCTATGTGTGCTTCAGAATGCAGAACACATAGAAAGAGTAAGCAATGAGGAGAAATAAAGATATTGGGCCAGATGTAGGAAGCCTAATACGGGTCGATAACGGCCAAAATTATCGAATTTCGGCCGTTACCGACCGGTATCAGGCTTTTCAGATGTAGGGGCCTAATTTAAGGATTCGGTAATTTACCAAATCGGTAATTTAGGGAATCAGTAAATTACCGAATTCTTAATGTAGGAAGCACTCAAGTGAGTGCTTTTCACTTGTAAGGGTTTGTTATTTACAACCAACTACAAATTGGTGGTAAATATTTAAAACCTTAAAAAAAGCAACTTTGTGCTTTTTTCCACTGTGCCATGTGGCAGACATGTATGTTTAAAATAAAAACAAACGGGGAGAAGAGGGCCCGAGGGGATGTTTAAAGACCTCTCACCGCTACAACCCCTAAACAATCAATATACCAACAAAGAGTAGCAGTGGGTCATTAGCTAGCTAGCTCAAATTATGCATCTGAAAAAAGGGGGGACACCCCACAAAAGATAGTGAATCCAATCTCAACTATGTCCAGGGATGCTATCTCAGGGTAAGTATCTTTCCTGTGTAGAAAGATACCCATCAGTTGTTGATCCTGGACGCCCTGTTCATCATCTGGGTTCCTTCACACCGGGAAGGTAAGTTTTAAATGTCCACTGTAGACAGCAAGAGCTCACACCTTTGTCTGAACAGTGGAACCCAGTAGGTGTTATCATATACTAGGGTGTGAAAAGACAACTGTAGAGCAGTGCAAGTGAAAGGTGAGAAAAAGTGAAATGTGATATGAACAAATAAAATTGGGTATTAGAAAGGATAAGAAACTTTAATATACACCTTAGTACTCCCAAGTCAATAAAATGCGTGCAATAATAGTGGCTTCAACCTATAACCACTAATCCTTAGGTACGGTCAACATGTTTCTGCAGACTAGAGTGGTGCCTCAAAGGTATCCTGCTGCTTTCTTCAGGACCATGATCGCGACTGCTCAATAAAAAGGTGAAAAAGAGGAAAACTATCACCTGGGTATTTAGTAGATCTTCATTCTCCTCGCTTTTGTGATCTCCAAGTCGTCACAAGAAGAATAGGCACCCAAACAGATACATAAAAGGAGACAGACAACCAAACAACAAAACGTAAATTTGGTTACACAATCCATAAGTGATGTGCATCAGTGATTGTTTAACGAAATACCAATCTTATGCCATGAAATGACATCCACACTTTCATTATCGTAAAGTGGCCACTCTCACTTACCTAATTAGGAGGAGAGAAACACTCCACCCCACCTGGCCACAGCTCAGGTAAATGGAGCCCAGCACTGGTGAGCAAAATAGAAAACATTAAGAGCAAGGGTTACTCGGACATGTCAGAAAAACTGACTTCATAACACTACCCCAAACGTAGCAAACAAAATGGCAATTTTTGCCTGTATGTACTCATGGATAATAATGTGCAGACGTCTTCACTATCTCAGGGCACTCGTATTTATTTTTATGTTTATGGCGTCTCGTCCTATATTCATCATATTTGTTGACGATATGATGGTTTCACACAGTTGCAAAAAAACAGTTGCAAAAAACACATCCGCCCCACTAAATGATATGTTGGTAAGACTTTACATGACTCGATCTCATTCTAAAGCTCACACCACCATCCAACAGTATAGGGAAGCGTAATACTATCAGCGCACAAGCACTCCAAAGTCAGATCGCGTGTATCCCGCGTCATGACTGGTAGAGAAAAAAACCAAGTTCGTACTAACGGTCCTCCTGCCTGATGGTTTTCCTTCCGGTCGGTACTCCAGACGTCCTTCTGGGCTGTCTTGGGGAGGTACTGACCGGAGCAAAGGTTCGGGCTAAAAAACCTCTCTCTCTGCTGTAGTCGGTCACATGAGACGCGTCACAACCGTGCGCTGTCTCCGAGCATCATGGGAAATGTAGTCTTTCTCATTATGCAGTCATGTGTGTTTACTTTTGTATTGCGGGATCTCAGCTTTATACAACTGAGTCCACTATAGTGATATTCCTTAATAACAAAAGCCAATAAGCCGCATTTGGCTATTTTATGTGTCAAATACCTTTACAGAAAGATTATTCATGATTTCTTTCTTTTTCCTTTTTATGTTCTGTGTTATGGCGATCTAAAAAAGCATATTCTAAGTATATTAAGGGGATGCTATATGCTGTTTGGTTTTATGGTGAACCGTATGACAACTAGGGTATCAGAAAGCAGCTGTAGGGCAGTATAAGTTCAAAAAATAGCCCAATTGTACATACTGCCATAATAGAAATTGTTGTGTGTATGTCACAAAGTGGTATATCCCTTCACATCGTGTACAGTACAAGGGTCACATGCCTAAACATTGGGTTTAGGGACCAATATGGTACAAATAAACTCGAGCTAGATATATTTTGTTCATATCACATTTCACTTTTTCTCACCTTTCACTTGCACTGCTCTACAGTTGTCTTTTCACACCCTAGTATATGATAACACCTACTGGGTTCCACTGTTCAGGCAAAGGTGTGAGATCTTGCTGTCTACAGTGGACATTTAAAACTTACCTACCTGGTGTGAAGGAACGCAGATGATGAACAGGACGTCCAGGATTGACAACTAATGGGTATCTTTCTACACAGGAAAGATACTTACCCTGAGATAGCATCCCTACACATAGTTGAGATTGGATTCACTATCTTTTGTGGAGTGTCCTCCCTTTTTTCAGATGCATAATTTGAGCTAGCTAGCTAATGACCCACTGCTACTCTTTGTTGGTATAGACATGTATGTTTGCCACATGTGCACCCATGCACTATACAGGAGTGCAACAGGGTGTCAATGTGACACCCTGCCACCCTTTTAAGTCTACCCCCTTCTACCGATTCGGTATTTACAGAATCGGTAATTCTCATTCATTCCTATGGGAATATGTTATAAACCATGGGAGCTGTGTGGGAACACCGAGGCAAAATGCCAATGGAATGCCTTCCCAGGGCAGAGTAATGCAACATATTGGTTTACGCTGTGCTGCATTGCGCTACTCCACATTTTTGGAGTGGCTTTGCCTGGCTTCGAAAATCTGACTTAAGGTTTGCGTTGCTCTTGCATCACGTTGCGTGGTGCGTGAGCGACCCACACCGGGTCATAAGCATGGCCCCTAATGCCAGAGCAGGGATAGAGATTTGAAGTTATTTGGCGCACCTATCGTTCCCTCCCTCCTCTATGCAAGACCACTGATCTTTTTTATGATTCAGTTTAGTTAATTTCATGCTTCTGACATGAGATTTTCCACTCTTCCTGCCAATGCACATAACTATTTTTGCATTTTGTCTTGACTCATTTCCTTCATGCACTCTGAATTATTGTTAGTTTGTTTTCCTTTGGATAACCTCCGGCGCAAACCTACTCTGAAGATTTCTTGCAATGTTTTTTTCAATTCTTTGATACATTTGGCGATATTCTTAACACATCTCTTTGCATCCGTTTTGCCATGCACACATGACATTGTACCAACTCGATACATCACAGAAGTGGAATTAAGTTAGTTCTTCTGCTTTTAAAACATCCCTTGATCTCCTGATGAATAAAATTAGCTTTTTTCATTTGTCTTCGCATAATGTATACTCTTGTTGATTTATTGGCTATAACTGCCAGATCATCTTTGTTTCTACTGATGTAACGTGTCCTTCATGAATTATACACTTACCTTTGATCTGACATTATACTAGGTAAGCCACACTGGGGCAGATTTATGTTAACTGGCGCATCCCCAGGGATGCGCCAGTTAACGTGCGCCACAGTGCGCCACAGCTCCGCCACCCATGGTGCGCCGCATTTATAATGCGGTGCACCATGGTGCAAAAACGGCACAGATGCGTGACGCATCTGTGCCGGAAATGTGGCGCATTGCTGGAGTTGCGTCGCAAGCGCGACGCAGCTCCAGCAAGGCTCGGGGGTACACCATCTGCACAATGCTGCGTCAAGAACTACGCCTGCTTCAAGCAGGCGCAGGGTTTTGACGCAGCATTGCCCTGAAAGTGACTGAGTGAAATCTCATGGATTTCACTCAGCCACTTTCAGGAGGCGTTCCTGCGCAGGAACGCCCCCTCTGCGCAGGAACGCCTCCTTATGGCGCAGTGCTTTACAACGTGACGCATCTCCTAGATGCGTCACGTTGTAAATAGGGCGCATTGTTTGCGCCGTAGTTGCGTCAAATAAAGTGACGCAATTGCGGCGCAAAGAGGCGCAACGGCCTCATAAATCTGCCCCTCTGTGTTTTATTTCTTTTTTTTGTAAATGGGTAACCAACAAGCTAAGGAAACGTATTATGAATATTCGAAAATAATAAATACAACTCTTGTGTAAGTCACGAGTATAAGATGTCCACAAACATCGAAATGTAAACATATTCGAGTTTCTACTTGATGAAGAGTTTGACATATCTGTTTTAAGTTCCATCTCTCAGACCCTCAAGCAAATTGCGACAAGGACTAAGAAAGTTTATGGCAAAAATATTGAACGTCTGCGACCCGCAATTATAGGAAAGTTAATGGGACAAACATTGAAAGTTTGTGACACACAATTATAGGAAAGTTTATGGCACAAACATTGAAGGTTTGTGACACACAATTACGCTTTTCGCAGCATTTTGCGGTCGTGTTTTTATTAGCTTTCATTAGTTCCGCATAATTCTGAGACAGAGAACCACATGGTTCTTTGTGTCATCGCCAGATCATAAAACTTCAGAGACAAATGTCCAACTTAAACTGTTTAGAAGGAAAGTAAAAATTCAAGGACCCAGAGCAGTTGTGCCAAAACCGCTTCAAAATGAAATAAGAGCAACTCAGCATCGGGAGATTCAAAGAACCTAAGCATTAAAGTTGGGAAGCAAATGGCTAAATCCGTAAATATATTTTGTGGAACAGATGGAAATAAAAGCTCAACATGAAGGGTGTATTAAAGTCACAAATACTGTGGACATTTGTTTGCTAGAGTTCTCAGACCTGGAAATACGTACTTAGGTCGCTAAATGGATCAAGATTTTTATTTGTGCGCCTCAATGGCTGTAGCCTCGGATGACCTAAAACTAGCTGGAGTCTATGTTGACTGTGATTAAAATTGCAGTCGCCTCCGGTTTTTAAAATAATCAGCATCTTTAAGCCTTATTCAGATGTTGATGGGTTGCCCAGTGCTCCGGCAGAGAGGCAGAGGCCATGACCACCCTGGTAGATGCTTGGGACCACCAGGCTTTCTCTGGACTCCCAAACAGGAAAAAAGCATTGATAGGCCTGTCCTCAACAGACTAATGGTACAATATCCGACGGCCATCGGTCAAAGAATTACAGGTCACCTGACTCTAAAAAAATGGGGTGGACCGAGAGTTTGGTGGACAGGGTACGCCGTCCCATTTGTAACAGAGGGGCACATGAATCAATATTGCATTTTGCGATTCCTTAATTGCGAAAAATAACGAATCGCAATTAAGGAATTACAAACTGCAATGCATCAAGAAATCGCTATAAAAATAGCGATTTCTTAAAATTCCTTAATTGCGATTCTCTACTTGAGAATCGCAATTAAGGAATACCTCCCCATCCATCCCTATGGGCCTAGAGGCCCATAGGAATGAATGGAAGGACATTCTTAATTTGCAATTCACAATTAGAAATTCACAAATTAAGAATGCAATTTCAAGGGTGCAGGGGTGTCCAAAGGACACCCTGTTGCACCCCTGAAATCTGCTTAGAAGTATATTTTGCACACTCACATGCCCCAAGGGCATGTGTGTGTGTGAATTTGAACTTTGAAAAATTCACTTTAGTGCATTTTTCAAAGTTTTCCAAATTACCATGAAGGTCAACTTCATGGTAATTTGCTCCCCTTATTTGCGAATTCGCAAATTTTTTGAGTTTGATGCATTGCATTTAAGGAATCTCAATTTGAGATTCCTTAAATGCAATCGCAATTTAAGAAAAATCGCAATTGCGAAAATTACAAAAATGTTAATGCATCCCAAAAATGGAAATTGCATTCGCAAATGCCCGGATTTTGCGATTCGCACCATTTGTGAATGCAATTTCCTTTGATGCATGTGCCCCATAGTTCCTTGTCTGCCCAACTCTAAACGTGGCTCATTGTCCCTTTCATGTCGGAAACAAATGTTGTCCCCCTCATATATAAAGAAATGATTTGTTGAGTGATGGTGTTCCTTTACCACTCCTGATTATAGCCCAAGGCATAATCAAATGGAAATGGCAGCAATAATCACTTATGTAAATCACCTTATGTGTTAATTGAAAATGATGTCAGTAATTTTGAAAGATATTAACTCTAAACTTTTCACCAGGCATAAGAGTCTATTCAGCAGATATGCTACAGTCATTTGATGTTCCGAATTGTCTGTCTACTGCAACCAAAGATATAAGTGTAGTCTTAATAATTGCTCCATAGAGGCCTTGTTGATGGGATGCCTTTGGATGAAAAGTGGACAGCGGAGTGTTTCTATTATCCTGGCACAGAAGGATTTATGTCAAACTTTTGGATATGATGAGCAAATATGATGTGATTTGGTGGCAATTCAAAGAATAGTCTAATTAGACTATGAAGATTTGTCTTTTTCTTGTTAAGCTTCATCTCAATGGTGCTCAGGGCTGGACTGGCCATAGCGGGTACCGGGCAATCCCCTGGTGCGCCGCACGGGTGGGGGCCGTTTTTGGTACAGGGCCGTTTTTGCAGCATAGCTGCAACATCGGCCCTGTACCAAAATCGGCCGAAAACCGGCCCCGGCAAAGAGCTCGGCGGCCCCTCCAACCCCTCGAGTGGGGAGGGTGGGGGCCGGCCAAGCACTTTGCCAGGGCCGGTTGTGGTTCCCAGTCCGGCCCTGATGGTGCTACATATGCAGCGATAGGAGATAAACGTTGTGAGGATATTCAGAAAAAGGGAGTCCTCAGGACATTGCCAGGAAAAACCTGAAACACGTTACCACTTACAACTGCATTGCAAGGAGCCCATTATGGCGGCACTCTTTTGCTGTGATTAAACAAAGAGGACTAGCTTAAGTTGACCAAAGTGTTACAGTACTCAAATTAGTTCTGTCACGGGCACCTTGTTGGTGTATTCATGAAGCCCTCACCCACCAACCTAGTTGGTGGCATGCTTCATCATCGGGCCCACCCAGTGACACCTAGTATGTCCCGGGTGTGCTACGACGCCTGATTACAGTGGAGCTGGTATACTGCTGAGAGTGCAGTGAGGTTGGGTGAGTTGTGATTTAAAACGGCTTTGCGGTGGTCCCAGTCCCTGAGGGTAAATTAAATTTTAATAACTGGGCCGTCTATTGCACTCTTTTGCTCTCACACTTGGTTATAATTTTTAGCAACTTGTGAGAATCCGTGTGATGATATCAGATTCCCATTCTTGTAGAGTGCTACCTCTCATATAATTCTTGGACGTATAGGCATTCATGTAAAGATGACCTTTGCTCACCTCTGGTAAAACGGTCACCCTTCCATAACAGTGGTGTAAGAAATTAGGGGACATATTTATGAGAGGTTTGCGTCACGTTTTTACCACGCAACATGATACATGCATGACACAAACCTCTTAGTCGGATTTTTGAAGCCACGCAAAACCATTTTGTGCGGCTCTGAGAATCTTCAAAATTCTGGACTAATGCAATGAAGAGCAAATAGCTGCCTTGCGTTACTCAGCTCTGGGAAGGCGTTCCATGGGCACTGCGTGGGTGTTCCCACGCAACTCTCATGGATTTTGACACATCCCCAGATTTACAAGAACTTTGAAAACTGGGGTCGGGTCAACATCTTTCACCATCCCAGGGGAGGCATAACAAGGAGAATCTTTCTATTTTTTTCTCGTTTCTTTCTCTGTCTGCTGCATGCTGCATAGGAATAGGAATATGCCTCCCAAGATTGTTTTTATGCAGGAAGGTGCCCCTCCCTACACAAAAACAACTGTGCATGCAAGACAGGTACCCTTGCACCATAGTGTAGAAAGTGCTGCCATGGCTATCATATTTATTTATATGATTGAACTATTTTTAAACTATGATTGGTTGTCTACATTTTATATTATTTTAGTGAATATGTAAATTTGTTTATGGTTTTATTGTTTTTAACCTAAATAAAAGCTCTTGATGATGATGCCTGATTTGATGGGGTCAGGGACCAAGAAATTATACCCAACTGTGTATTTGATGTGGGGGAACTTCAAAGAAGGGTCTTTAAAGTGCACACAGGTAATGTATTCCTAGCCCTGGCTGGAGATTTATTAAAGGGGGGGGTGGGGTAATCAACCCTTTGTGTGGGGACAGCACACTGAATATTCAGGTGTGTGAGCTGCTCCCTCCCATCCTGCCCAAGATAAGTCATCAGGATACAGATGGGCACTTAAACACACCTAACATTCCTCTGTGTGTGCCTGTCTAGAGAGAATGCACAAAGTCAAGCTGTTGCCTACCCTAGACATGTATTAGGGATAGGCTATAGGCACTCAGAGCTTTAAGAGCAGAGAAATGGCAACTTTCTAAAAGTGTTATTGATAAAATATTTCTGTTAAATACAACTTTACCAGTAAAAAGGCTTTATCATTACCATTACACTGATAAAAAGCACAACAGAGCTACTTGTTCTTAATCAGGAATTACAGCTTAAAAGTGTAATAAGTAATTATCAATGTAAGCCTATGAGAGAAGCAGGTCTCACAGTAGTGAAAAACGAATGTCGGTGTTTTTCACTGCCAGGACATGCACAACTTAAAAGTACATGTCCTACCTTTTACACTGCACCCTGTCCTATGGGCTACCTAGGGCCTACCTTAGGGATGACCTGTGTGTAATAAAAAAGGAGTTTAAGGCTTGGCAAGGGGTTTTAAGTGCCAAGTTGACATGGCAGTAAAACTACACAGGCTCTGCAGTGGCAGGACTGAGACATGTGTAAAGGGCTAATTGGGTGGATGACACTAGTAGCTTTTAATTTACAGGCCCTGGACAAAGGTAGTGCACTGCACTAGAAATGTACAAATAAATTACAAATCCCAATTGTGGATAAACAAATGTAAACATGTTAAACGGAGAAGCACATGCACTATAGCTTTTTTCATCAGTGGACCATCCTAAGACTGACAGGTCTAACACATGTCCCCCACAGTGGAAAGTAAAGAGAACTACCCAACCTCTATATTGAGCGCTCTTCACTTAGGTGGAAAAAATCTGGACAGACCATCAGCACTGGCGTGGTCTACCCCTAGTCTGTGTTCCACCATAAAGTCCATACCCTGTAGGGAAAAAGACCTCCTCAGCAATTTTGGATTCTCACCCCTCATTTGCATTAGCCACCGGAGGGACCTGTGGTCTGTCTAAGAATGTATGACGGTATTTCGCATGCATTTAGCACACATGCCTTCTGAACGCTGTCATTAGAACAAAAAAGTCTTTAGCACAAATTTGTTCAGCATGCAAGTCGTTATAACAAATTTCCTTAGGGGGCGCTGGATTTTGGTTTCATTTGCTAGTCCAAATCCAGTCTGTGCAACAGTAGGGACCGTGTTGGAGTTTTAATCCAACACCATTCCACCAATGCGCCCCCAAAGCAAATCCTTGTAATGACTTGTGTGCTGAAGATGTCTTTGTACTATTGCCTGCGCTGTGAAGGCACAGCATGATTCCGGCTTTGTCCTAAAGGACATTTCCTCTGTCTGAATCAGGAAGTGAGTCCCAAAAAGGTATGGTCTCAGCTTCTGTAGTGCCCAGATCACAGCAAAGGCTTCTCTCTCAATAGCACTCCTCTTTTGTTCCCGGGGAAGTAACCTCTTGGAGGTGAACGCTACTGGTTAGCCTAGGCCCTTTTCATTATGTTTTGAAAGTACTGTCTCTATGCCAAGCTAGGAGGCCTCTGAGCAATACATTCACTGGAAAGGTCAGGAGCCTGGGGAACAGGGGTGGTACAAATGGCCTGCTTTAGGGAGTCCAGTGCTTTTTAGCATGCCTCTGTCCAAATCACATTCCTGGGCTGCTTCATTGAAGTCAGCTCTGTCAAGGGGGCAACACTGGTGTCACTTTAAACCTTCTCTTGGCTTGGAGGGGCTGCACCTTACCTCTGACCATCAGGTGCCCCAAGTACACAACTGACCCCTGCCCTATGTGGCTCTTACTGAGCTTGATAGTCAGGCCTGCCTGTTGCAAAGCCTGCAGCACTTCCTGGAGGTGAAAAAGGTGGTCCTCCCAGCTGCTACTGAACACTGCACTGTCATCCAAGTAGGTAGCACTGAAGGCCTCCATTGAAACCAGAACCTAGTTCACCAAACTCTGGAAGATGGCAGGGGCATTCTCAAGTCCAAATGACACCACCCTAAACTGATAACAGCCCTCTGGAGTAGACCTCTCATTTGTTCCTTTTTGTTACGGCAATCTGCCATTACCCTGATGTAAGATCAAAAGGTACACAAGTACTGGTCAACCCCTAACTTGCCTATCAATTTATCAGCCAGGGGGCTGGGATGAGCTTAAGTATTGTGATGAATTGGGCCATCGGTAATCCACATTGAACCTGTGTTCAGGTGTTGTGCTCAAGTGGGGCTTCATTTCGTACCAGTGCCACAGGACTAAACCAAGGGCTTCTGGATGATTCAATCACCCCCAATTCCAGCATTGTAGAAACCTAGTCTTTAATGCTGTCTTTATCAGATAGCCTGTAATATGTATTCTTAACAGATAGGTCATCTCTTGTGTTCACGTCATGAGTACACAGGTGGGTACTCCCAGGGATGATGAAAAATAAAGAGGGGGTACTGCTCCAACAACTGGTGGTAGTCCCTCTTTTGTTGAGGAGTCAAACTGAGGGAAGGGTTCACACCTTCCACTGATCTATCTTTCTCCTTTGAGTCTAAGAGGTCAGGGAGATGTGCACTCTCCTCTTCCTCCCCTCAATCTGTCATCAACAGCATGGTGAGGTCAGATTTCTCAAAGTGTAGTTTTAGAATATTATCATTGACATACACGGGTGCCATGGGGTCTTGAGGCCCACCAGGTAGGTGACCTCACCTTTCCTCTCAAAATCTCATAGCCCCCAGTCATTGGACTCGTGGAGCCCAGGGCCCTCCAAGACCATTCGGAGGGCCCTGGGCTCCACGAGTTCCATCACCCACATTTTGTGCCCAGGTTGCAATTCCAGCACTTGGGATTCTGTGGTTGACTTTTGTCAGGGAAGCTCTTCTTCTGGTGGCCAGTTAGGGAATTGGACCCTTTCCCCTGTGAGGTGTTTTGGGGGCCTTGAGAGAACTCTTTACTTTGTTTCCCCCTCCTTCTTCTGGTGGGAATACTATCCACCCTTTTGGTATTCAGCCCCAGTTACCTTCTTGGACACACTGGGGCTTACCCACATGTCCACCTCCTCAACAAGCTTCCTGGAGTCATTCAGCTTGTTATCAGCCAGGTGTTGGCACAGCTCTGGAAAACAACTATCAAGCATATGTTCTTTCAAAATTAAGTGTTCCAGCCCTGTGTAATCATGAACCTTGATGCCCCTCACCCAGCCCTTCCTTGCCTTGCTAGCATAATCTAGGAAATCCACCAATGTTTGAGAAGAGGTCTAGTGGCTACTCTTAAATCTCTGCCTATATTTCTCAGGAGTCTGAGTAGAACGGCCTAAAATGCAGTGTAGTGTGTCTGTTCCTTTGACTCCAGTGTTAAGAGAGTGTCCCTCCCCACTGTAGGCATGTACCTCCACAAACTACCCCCTCAGGACTTGTCAGGAATCTTGTGCATCCTTAGATCCACTTCATAGGCTGTGAGCCATGTATCTATGTCATCCCCCACCACATAGCTTGGTACCACTTATTTTGGTATGCGGACCCTTACTTCCTCAGTGGACACTGTAGGTATGCTGCCACCATTACTGCTGGACCTCACCTGTAGTGCTCTTATATCCAGATCTCGGAGGCTTAGCTCATGGGTCATCTTCCTCTCCTCACCTCTTCTAAGCTAGAGCCTGCTTCTGCTCCAACTTAGCAAGCTCCAGCTTCAGTATTCCTCCCTCCCTTCTGTCCTCCAGCTCCTCTGTGGGCAGGCTGCTAAATGAGATGCAGCTCCCTGCCCTAGCGACAACCACTGCTCCTGACAGTATGCTGGCTCCCTTCTCCTCAGGCAGTCCCAGATCATCCTCCGAATCCAGGAGCTCCTCATCTACCTCAATTTATGCCCTTCCTCTCCTTGGGTCATAGGCCCTGCATTACGAGCTTCTGCCCAGGCTTTCAGTGCTTCAATTTCCTGGCAAAGCCTTTAGTGGATGGGTCAACCCCCTTGCAAAAGTCCTTGAGCTGGACCACATCTAAGCCTCCCGCTTGGCAAGTTCAAAATCCATCACTGCAGGTGCCGAGGCTTTTTCTAGACAGACATTTTTTAGCAACAAAAGAAAAACATTTCGATTAGGGAGAATTGAAAAGGGTTCAAATTGGTCTAGAAATGGAGTAGTAGTCTAGACTAAGCCACTGTATGGTATTGCACAAACAAATCCTATCCTCACCGCTGATCACCAATGTTAGAAATCTAGTCTATAATTGGCAGAGGTATGCATCCTTACCCTTACCAAGGAGGGACCACAGTCTTAGTAAGGGTAAGTCGGGTACACATCATAAATTAAACTATGCTCACCCTCTGGTAGCTTGAAACAGAGTAGGCAGGTTTAATGTACTAAGCAATGTGTAAAGTATTTGTGCAACACAACACACAGTAACACAATGAAAAGCATCAAAAAAAGACTCCACACTAGATTAGAAAAATAGTTTATGATTTTATAAATAATAAATAAAACAAGACCAAAACAACAAAAATCCCAAAATGAAAAGTCGAAATATATATCCAGAAAAATGAAATGTAGAAATAGCGTGTAGTATTCTCCTATTTCTATTTATCTTTTATGTTAACTTGCTCCTAGCTGCTCAGCCTGTGTGAGTGATCTGAGTGGAATGTTGGTGTGTGGGCTGTGTGTGGAATGCTTGAATGACTGGAGCTGAATGACAGTTGGATGGATGGGGCTGAGCAGCTAGCAGGCTGCTCCCGGTGGGACTGTTAATGGATACTTAGGACTGTTAATGTGGAGAGACCTTATTAGCTGCTTTATCTACTCTGCAATAAAACAACGTTGACTTCATCATACCTGTGTTTTCCTGATTACTACATAGCGCTTAGAAGCAATAACCTCCTATGGGTTCACCTGGTAGTGCTGGACCAAGGCAAATTGAAGAGTTCAGGCTTCCCTCAATAGAGAGCAGCTTTATACCCACTTCCAATGGACCAGGCACAGGAGCAGGTGGTGAGCCTTTGAAATCCCTGAGTCTCCGAAACTGGAGGCCAGCCAACAAGCTCTTGGAGATCACTCTGGGTTCAAGGAAGAGTCCAGCTCTTCTTCGGCAGAGTCAGAGGGCAGCAAGGCAGCACAGCATAAAATCAGTTCTTCCAGAGCAGCAAACTAGCAGGGTGACTTTCCTTGTAGCAGCACAGCAGTCCTTCTGACAGACTTTCTTTACAGGTCCAGGAGTGACTGAATTAGTGGGGGGTCAGGCAGCGTGTACTTCTACTCAGTTGTGTCTTTGAAGTGGAGGTGAATTCAAAGAAGGGTCTTTACAGAGCATAGAGTTCCTTTTTCTTCCTAGCTTTCGCTCCAGACTCACTAAAGAGGGGTAATCAACCCTTTGAGTGGGGACAGGACACTGTCTATTCTGGTGTAAGTATGAGCACCTCCCTCCCATCCTGCCCCGGATGAGGCATCAGGATACAGATGGGCACTCAGACACATCTAACCTTCCTTTGTGTGTGGCTGTGCAAAAGGTCAAGCTGTCACCTACCTCAAACGTGTATGAGAGACAGGCTGCTGGCACACAGTTTTAAGAGCAAAGAAATGCCAACTTTCTAAAAGTTGTATTTCTAAAATACTAATGTTAAATCCAACTTTACCAGTAAAGAGGATTCATCATTATAATTCCAATAATATAAAACAGGACAAAGCTACCCCTTCTGAATACAAAATTATACCTTGAAAGTGCAGTAAGGAATTCCCATTGTTAACCTATGAGAGGAGTAGGCCTCACAGTAGTGAAAAGCAAATGTAGGTATTTTTCATCACCAGGACAAGCAAAACGTAAAAGTGCATGTTCTAAAGTTTACTTAGACAGCACCCTGCCATATGGGCTACCTAGGGCCTACCTTAGGGGTGACATATGTGTAATAAACGAGGGGTTTGAGGCATGGCAGGCCTGAGACATGTTTAAAGTGCTATTTGTGTGGGTGGCACAATCAGTACTGCAGGCCACATAGTAGCAATAGATTTTCAGGCCTTCGGCACAAGTGGGACACTTCACTAGGGACTTACAGAAAAATGTAATATATCAGTTGTGGATAAACAGGTCTAACCGTGTTTAGGGGAGAAGCACATACACTTTAGCACTGGCCAGCAGTGGTAAAGTTCTCAGAGACTTAAGGACAAAACAAATCAGCAAAAAGAGGAGGTAAGCAGGCAAAATGTTTGGGGGAAGACCACCCTAAGGCTGACAAGTCTTACACCTCACAATCACAGGTGCGGGGATAGGCAACGCAACTGACCAGGTCACTCTGTGGGCCCTAAGTGATAATGTTCTCAGGGCCTGTATCTTACAGCACCTCCCATGGAGATGTGACCCCGGGGATGAAAATCAGTACAGATAGGGTCCTCACATATGACCCCATTTCAAGGCATATCATTTTAGAAAATAATCCATGCTGCAATGAGCCCTGGGCCCTTTACCACCCATGGAGATTGTTTGGGAAGGCTTATTTCCCCTATATTGTGTACACAGTTAAAACACCAAAGACCTCAGTAAGTGCTACAAACCTAAACTATGGATGGCCACTCACTTTATAATGCCTTCCCAGCTCAGCACCTATACCTGAAGAGTTCCTTCTATGACCGGCTACCTGTGCACATATATTAGGCTGAGCATAACAGTAATCTTACATGTGCATCTGTGCACATGCACATACGCTTGTGCACACATGTCACGTATACCTAGCCGAGAGTCTCTTACCTAGCTGAACTGCAGCTGCCTTATCTTAAAAGGTGGACACTTGCAGTTAACACGCTCAGTCCAATTTCTGCGAACTTACCATAAGACTCTCGGCAAAAGTCTAAAAGTCGGGTACCTGCAAACAAATCCTGGTGGAGTTAATGGGCGGAACCCATTTGCGACATACACCTCCAGCTGAAACTAGTGGAATAACCAGCCACTGCTCATGGGTAATCTTGCCTAGTCAGCTGCAACAAGTGGCAATGGGTTCCGACCAGACACATCATTTGCCAGGTGTCCATATCACTGATATCTTACACTCACAGTCCTACCCCAACAACATGCACCTAACTCACCATTAGGGCACAGGGAATGTAGACTGCACTAAGAGCCTTCCTGGTTCTTTGTCAGATGAATCCAGTACACTAAGCGCCTACATGGTCTGAGCAGGTCTAGGCCTACCCTTGCTGTGAGTTATCATCACTGTGCCCACAACACTGTTCATTGAAAGGGCTCAGTGCCTCAACACTAATACCTTCAGAATAGGCAGGTCTGAAACCTCTCATCGTTCACTACCGCTTCTACCTCTGGAGACTATACAAACCCCATAAACTCACTCATATGGATCACTATACACTGAAGGTGCAAACACCGGGCCCACACAGGATCTGCGACCCTCAACCACAACACTTATGCTGGGGTCTATTGCTGCAAATACCCTTACGGGATGACTGACTTTCCTAAGGAGAGAACAGCCCTCTCAAAACAGACAGCCCTGCGCCCTGGACAGAGATTGGCCCTGGGCATTGTCTCCCTTGGGTACCACACAGGGAACCCTGGCCCATGTTTCCACCATGAGAACATGATTCATGTTCACCGCCTGTTAACACTCAAGTCCTATTGGTTCAACTGAGAGTGCTGCTCTGTACTGTGTAGGTTATACTTCACCCAGGCCCACCTCGGGCCACTTCCTAGACTTGCAGTGGTAAAGCTGGAGCCTAACTAGGGATTTGAAAGATCACTCTGTAGGCACACACTGCCACCTTCCACCCCACTGAGCTGAGGTCCTCCCGCACCTGCTGAGCCCATGTCTGGCACACCAAGACCTCAAGGGGCCTCAGGGACTCACACCCCAAAGCAGGTACTTGTAAAATTCACCAGGCAGAAGCCTGCTAAGACAAAAGCCTTGGTAGCCTGTCCTTCTGACAGAGCAGAGCTGGAAGCCATAACTGAAATGTTTGGCTAGCCCCCTCCAACTAATGCTCAGGGTCCTCTTTGTCTGGAGAGGATACCACACAGTCACCAGCTTGGGCTACTGCATTCTCCCTTCCTGTCTCCTGCACCTACTACTCCTCATGGTCATCTGCCCCAAAACGGGTACATCTAAAGTACACCTGGCAATCGTCTGCCGAGCAAAATCCTCTGCAGCCTGCCCTTTCGACAGCTCACAGCAACAGCCCCAGCTAAACGTGTCCCATGCTGATGCCCAGGGTCTCCTTCTCAAGAGGAGGCATCACCTGGCCAACCAGTAGTGCCACTATAGGCACCCCACCTTCTGCACCACCAAGTTGAGTGACACACCCACCAGCTAAACCAATGCCTGGAAAGCTAGGACAATTCAAAGGATCCCAGGGCCATACACCAAGGTTGGAACACCAGGCAGAAGTCTGCTAAGGAAATGTCCTCTGCAACCTTTTGCCAGACCCAAAACTCCTTTTTAGCACATATATATCACCCTGAGGACTAAACAGTCCATAGGGAAGGGCGCAGTTTATTCAAATAAAAATCAGGCTTCTACTTTTAAAGTTTACATGTCCTGGAAGGGATAATCTCTCAATTTCCTTTTTCACTACTGCAAGGCCTGTCTCTCAATCAATCAAGCAATCAATCAGGGTTTTTAAAGTGCGCTACTCACCCGTGAGGGTCCCAAGGTGCAGGGGGGAAGGTGCAGCTCGGGATCAGTCGAAGAGCCAAGTCCTGAGGCTCTTTCTGAAGGTGTGCAGAGTGGGGGGGCATCGGATGTTGACTGGGAGGTTGTTCCAGGCCTTTGCTGCGATGTAGGAGAAGGTTCTTCCACCTGCTCTGGTTCTGTGGATGCGTGGATTCTTTGCCGGGCGAAGTCAGCGGAGCGGAGGTTCCTTTCGGGTACTATGATAGCATTGAGTTACCTCATTACAGTTAATGAGTGATATAATTCCTATGCCCCTTCATCTGGGTCTCTGTACCCTCCTCTTTGGAGTGGTACCCCAGAAAACTGAGCTTTCAGGGCACCCTGGGTGGCCACCCCTCCCAGTTCTCCTAACATGGGGGGCAATTCATTGCCCAGAATGGAGTCTATTGGCATCTAGGTTCCCACTATGATCCTCTTTTGCTTCACTTACCCACCCCTCTCCAGGGATACCAGGGCCATAGGGCATACAAATTCCTGCCCCTGTGCATGGGTTACCCTACACACCTGGCCAGTGTACTGCTCTGGGCAAACTATATTTTCCACAACAATGGCCTGGCTAGTCAAGTGTCCCTCAGAGCAATGGCAGGAATCCCATTTAACTTCATCTGGTGGAGGTGACGTCCTCCAACCTCAGGGCTCACATTCTCACTCTCAAAGTCGATTTTTCAGCTGAGGATGATCAGAGTATGGCCGATAACCTGCCCCGGGGGCATTTACCCATGCCCACATTTTCCACCTCCATACAGGTCCCACCAGTGGGTGGTTCCATAAGACAAGCAAAGTCCCCCTGCTTGTGTCCTAACTGGGATCACTCAAAGCAGCAGCGATGGAAATGGTGTACCCTGGGCCAAGGCCCACCAAAACCCGGTTTCACAGAAGGGTGTTGGGAACCCTTCCCCCTGTTCTGGGACTTGTCTGGATCATCTTTAACATCACATCACTGTGCGGGTGGAACCTGGGGTATCCTTCTTAGGGTCACTCATAAGAACCTTCTTGGACACTCTGGTCTTGGTCCACAACCTATGTAAGCTTTTTAGGGTCAGTCAGCTTGCTGACAATCAGGTGCTGTTATAGCTCCATAAAACATGTACTGAGCATGTGTTTTCTCACTATCAGATTAAACAATCTAATAAAGTCATCAACTTTGCTACCCCATACACACCCAGTCAGTGCCTTGCTAGCATAATTAGGAAACTTTACCCAAGATGGTTCTGCAACTGTTGGCTATCCCTGAATCTAATTAGGTACTTCACCTGGAGTCACAATTTGGTGACAAGGATGGTTTTCATTGGGATGTATTTCATCTGGACCCCACCACCTGTGCAAGCCAGATATACCACTCTACTGTAGGCATGTTTTTTAACAGTGACGCTGCCTTAAACTATAGGACCCTGTGCATCTTTAGGGCCACTTCATAAGCTGAAAACCACTTGCCGATGTCATTGCCTACCTCATAGCTGGGCATCTTATCTTTGAGTTTGTAAACCTTATTATTCCCTGTAGACAATGCAGATATGCTTTTATCATTGTTGCTGGACTCTTCTTGTAAAGCACTTATGTCTAGCTCACTGAGGTTCCTATCATGAGCCATTTTCCTCTCCTCAGCCTCCATGGCCAGTTTCTTCTCCTCCATCTTGAATTTGGCCATTTGCAACTGAAATTCCTGCCCTGCCTTCTTGTTCACTAGCTCTTGTAGGGACAGGCCATATAAAGATACACTGCTTCTCGCTCTGGTAGGGAGTTCCTGACAGGAACTGAGTCTCCCCCCTCCCCTGAGTGCTGCATCTTTGGGCTGGTATCCGGGTCCTCCTCCTGGTGAATACTCAGGTGTCTGCCATAGGAGCCCCATCATGGAAGACGTGAAACACTGCAGTGTTGCCAAACAAGAGAGCAACCATAAAGAAACTGACGAGGCTCTGTCTCTGGCTGCAAGTGTAGTGGACAGTAGTTCACAGGAGGACAGGGCTGCAGCTGGAGAGGCTTACTTAAGCAGGAGCTGTTTGCAGCATTCAATAAAATGAATGTTGCCTTTGTCTGCCAGGATTACATTTCTGTCGAATGGTGTCACCATACAGTTCAAACTGAAAATACATATTTTCTGATGTTTAAATGACAAAGTTCCAATCCTTAGAACAGAAGATATGCAATTTTCAAGATTTAAGTAAAAGCATTGCCTAGAAGCACAAAGCGCAAACTGTGATTATCTGGTCATGCCTAAACTGGATAAAATCACAAGTTCAGGCCAACCGCGATGGAGCATTGACCAGATACAGGAACCACGTTAGGTCGACTTTAAAAAGTACTGTAAATCCTGGTTGCAAACCTTTGAGAGGTCCTTCATCGAAGATGTATCGTACAGCAGTGATCCCGGAGAACCTGGGGGCTGCTAAACAGAGTCCTGCGTTATCATCGAGAATGTCACTGATGATGGCCTTGCAATGTGAAGGCATGTGTTGAAAATGAGTCTTGAAGCAGCAGTTCTGATGAGACTGTGGGCTACATGCTTCATTGGTTCTGCTCACATGGCCACACCCAGGCTGGTAGCGCACTTTCAGGCCCACTTCCAAGGGTCCACACCTGGGGAGGCACCACTTTGGGGGGGGGGGGGCACAACTCACAACATGTAGAATCCAGGTGCTGGTTGGAGCCTTTTCTAGACATCTAGCCCTTGGAGTCACTTTGGTGGTCCTGGGTTCAAGATGCATGTCCAGCCCTTTCACTCAGGAAGCAGGGCAGCAGTACTTTTTTACACGCAGCACAGCAGTTCTTCTAAGTGTTTTACAGGTTGAGAGTGTTCTTAAGAGTTGGATCTGAAGACCCATTATTTTTACCTGGTGCCTACTTTGAAACAGAAGTTTCTAGAGAATTCCCTCTGCAGTGTCAAGGACCCCACAAGTCTTACCGTCTGCCTGTAGAGTAGTCTCGCAGGGATGATATGAATAACATCCACTGTCTCCACCCAGCACCCCTGTCCTACCTTGAATAGTACCAGACTGAGGCATGGTGAAGACCGGGGGAAGGAATCCTTAAGAAGGGATGTTCCTTGAGGTGTGATGAGACAATAATGGACACCCAGTGGAGTTGTTGCCTTTCCTGACCTTTAGCCTGAAAGGATAACCAACAACCGGTCACTACTGCTTTAACCAGTATTTATACATACACATACATATTCAACAAGAAGATGGTAGGAAGATCAATACTAGTCACCTGAAAGGATATGTCCCTTTAAGAATCTTCGGTGTGCATTTGAATTGAACAGAGAGAGCACCTGCTCTGAACACCACAACCTCAAACAGCAGGGGAATCCTTGGGATAGCAGTTTACAGTATAAGCGCTCCAGCGCTCACTGCGGTGCCAACAAAGGAATGGGCGGTGATGTGCTCCTGCGCTCACCGCGATGCCAACAAAGAAATGGGCAGTGATGCGCTCCTGTACTCACCGCAATGCCAACAAAGAAATGGCTGTCGACAAGCTCCTGCGCTCACCGGGATGAAAACAAAGGAAAGGGCGGTGACGCGCTCCTGTGCTCACCGTGATGTGGTCTTGAAAGAATAAGTGGTGATGCGCTCCTGCGCTCACCCTATGGAAAGGAAAGGGAAAGTGGCGATACGCTCCTGCGCTCACCGTGGTGCCAGTAGAGGAATGGGCGGTGACGCGCTCCTGCGCTCACCGCGATGCTAATAAAGAAATGGCCGTCGACACGCTCCTGAGCTCACCTGGATGAAAACAAAGGAAAGGGCGGTTACGCACTCCTGTGCTCACCGTGATGTGGGCTTGAATGAATAAGTGGTGATGCGCTCCTGCGCTCACCCTGTGGAAAGGAAAGGGAAAGTGGTGATACGCTTCTGCACTCACCGCGATGCCAGTAGAGGAATGGGCAGTGACACGCTCCTGCGCTCACCGCAAAGGGAACAGAGAAAATAACGGTGACGGCATCCTGCGCTAACCGTGAAGAACAACAAGGAGAAGAGTAAGTGCCCCAGCACAGACTCTTCCAAGGCAGGAGCAGCACTCCTGCGCTGTCAGGTCAATGGAAGGCTGCTATGCGTCCTATGCGTGCAGCTGATAATCATAGAGGCGATAGCAATTCAAGAAATGGGTTCGTACTCTGGATACCTGATTGGAAACATGAATCCACGGGTTTACCGGCTCCAGAAATGTAGCATCTGTGTCAGGATCAGAAGCACCTGGTCCAGAGCATCACAGGTTTTTAAATGTTGTCACCCGGAAGTGCTCTGGAGGTGACCTGCGGTACTGCACTCCAGTGGAAGAGCTAGACAGCCAACCAACAGCAACACACACTCTCCACTATGTAGGGGAACATGACATTCAGTCCTTGATGTTTCCTGCCTATCTGTCCTGGCTCCTAGCTGGCTGCATGAACAATTCAGTAGTGACAAGTTCTTTATGTGAGGGCAGGGCATAGCCTCTTCAGTTGCAAGTGGGACTGTGCTTGGGTCCACCTCTCTAGCCTGTTAGTTGAAGGCCCATCCAGGCCCACCTAATCCCTCTATTGTGTGGCTGTCTGTAAACAATAAACAAAGTCCAAATACATCCAGTCATGAAACCTAGGAACAGGCTGCTGGCATCAAATAGTGCAGAATACTGCCAACTTTCTAAATCATAACTTAAAATCTGACTTTTTCATTAAAAATGACTTTTAATTAGAATTTCTCAGCTACAAACATGACTTCTCTATCTGTTCCCAATTGAAAGATACCACTTATTAAATGTAATATGGGAACCCAATACTATCGTATGGGAGAGATATGCCACACAACAGAGAAAAATGAATGTAGGTGTGTTTTACTGCCATGATATATAAAACTTAAAAGTATATGACTAACTTCTTAAATATCAATTAATCAAAAAGAGACTAGCTAAGAATGGGGTTGACATGATTTTTATATTTTAAAGATCATAGTGACTCAGTTTAGTTTTGTCAAGGGGTGGTGGCACCTGCTGGGTGTCCTTTAAAAGCCCTCACCCACCAACCTAGTTGGTGGCATACTTCATCATCGGGCCCACCCAGTGACACCTAGCGTGTCCCGGGTGTGCTACAACGCCTGGTTACAGCGGAGCAGGTATGTCACTGTGTGTGCGGTGAAGGGTGATGAGTTTGTGAGTTTAAAACGGCTTGGCGGGGGTCCCAGTACCCAGAGGGTAAAGACACTTTATTACCTGGGCCTCCGTCAGCGGTTAAAAATAAGGCTATGGGACGTTAGAGGCGAGTTACGACCTCCCACGTCCTTTAGAGTGTCAACATGTTTCAGCCAGTGCCTTATCAATATGCTGGCTTTCTTCAGGACTGATAAAAAGATGTGTGCAATTAAAACTAGTGGGTGTGTGGAGCAGGCTATGTGTCTACACGCCCTAAAGTGTATCTATGTGTGAGAGGGGGGATTCCCTTCTCAAGATCACGCTAGTTTTAAGTTGTTTTCTCTTCAAGGTTATTGAAGTGGCAAGGGGTTGGCCAGGATTTCTGGCCAGCGCCGGCTTTGGACCTGTTGTGCCTCCTTCACAGAACCGGTCAGTAACTTCTTAAATACACTGCACCCTGTCCTCTGAGGTGTATAGGACCCACCCTAGGGGTGACATATGTATTTCAAAGGGAGGTTCGGACTTGGTAGAGATTTAATTTAAAAGGAGAAAAAAAGTTATTTTAAAACTGCACACACAGGCTGCAGTGGCAGGCTTGAAACATGTTTGAAAGGCTACTTAAGTGGGTGGCGCAATGAGCGCTGCAGGTCCACTAATAGCATTTAGTTTACAGGCCCTGGGTAGATATAGTACCACTTTGCAAGGTACTTACAAGGACATTAGATGTGCCAATTGGTTGTAAGTTAAATTTACAATATTTAAAGGAGAGATCACGTTTGCACTAGTTAGAATTGGAAAAGTGTGCAGAGACCTTGCTGAAAGAGTCAAGTTCAACACAAACCATGAAGCCCATCACTAATAAAATTATGACCCTTGTATTATGGTGATAATTACCAACATGTTGTAGGTATCTATGGTACAATGGTGTCTGACACTGGCAAAATTTTGTGCATTACATAATGGCATTCATTTTTTAGAAATTATGCACAGCCATGGCACAGTGGTGCCCAACCATCATCATCATGAGGGGCCTGGCACTATTGTAATACTTTTTGGCATATCATGGGCATCTATTTCACAAATGTGCCCAACCCTGGTATGATGTTTACCCTGGCACATTGGAGGCATCTTTGGCACAGCAATGGTTTAGAAAGAATGGCAGCGATTCTTGTCATTTTGTGGATACCCATTGTACAGTAGACATTTCTTGACCTACTGCGGGCATCCATTACACCAATACCTGCTATAATTGTACCGCCTGCATTGAGGTGTTATTTCAGGTAATATGGCATAATGAAGGGGTCAAGCATAATGTTGGCTATTGCTTAATGGTGGTGCTTCCTGGTGTTGGGTACCCATGCTAGGTTGGTGCACAGACATTCTTTGGATAGAAGAGGAACCAGGGCAAGTGAACGTATGTAATATGTATGATTATGTTCATGCTTAGCCAACCATCTATTCAAAATGTAGGATATATATATATTTTTTTGTCAAGGTTCAGGGTTTGAAGAAAAGGATGGGTAAGCCAAAAACTATTGGATTTGAAAATGCTTGGTTTCTTTCATTCGTCTTTCTTCTTTCCCATTGCCATTGAGTGTTTTGATCTGTGGTATATTTCAATTTTAAAACCATGTTCACTTTGAGTATTTATTACTTTTGACCAAATTATGTGATTTGTGGCAATTCCTGTTTTAATTTTCATTACTGATATTTTAGATACTGAACAAGAACCGATTCACAAAGATAAACTAAGACCTGAAGTCTAACGTTAGACCTAAAGATAGACCTAAAGTCTAAAGTAGGAACTTCAAGCCTAAACTTAAACTTCAGATCAAAGTTTACCTTTGTGAATCAGGCCCTGAATATTTTAGCTACATGTACCACATCCGTAGTAAACCTGTTCTCTAACTTTGAATCGCCAGACCTCCTTCAGTTAGTCACAAGGCCCACAGACCTGGCTAGACACACTTTCAAACTATCCTATCTCCAAAATATCTAATCACAGTCACTAGAAAAAACCTAACACATAGCAATCCCCACAAAATCCACTTTATATTTCCCATCAATCAATCAGGGTTTTATATAGCGCAGCTACTCACCTGTAAGGGTCTCCAGACTCAGGGGTCTGGTGATCCGTTTGGTTGCAGGGGTTCAGTCGAAGTGCCAGGTCTTGCAATCTTTCCTGAATTGGGTCAGTGAAAAGGATTGTCTGAGGTGGAAAGGCAGGGTGTTCCAGGTCTTGGCGGTGAGATGGGAGAAGAATATTTTTCTGGTTCTGGTCTTGTGGATCCGTGGGACGGTGACCAGGAACACAGGGTGGAGCGAAGGTGTCGGGCGGGTACATGGCATGAGAGCTGGTTGCTCAGATTTGCTGGTTATGCATTATGGAGAGCTTTGTAGGCGTGTGGGAGGAGCCTGAAGGTGATTGTTTTGTTGACTGGGAGTCAGTGGAGTTCTGAAAGGTGTTCGGTGATGTATATGCTGTCATGAGATATCACATGGTACTACAAAAAAACAGCTTACAGAAAAAAATTACTAATACCTATTCAGTGATCCCAAAAATGTCTACAATTCAATTCTATCTCTAGATGACACTGGATTTGGCAGAGTGGTCTCCACCACACCAAGCAGGAACCATTCTGTTTTCAACCTCATTGCCAGAAAATAGGGTGGTTACATTTGTGGATAAAGCTATGCAAAAAGGAAACAAGAAGTACTGAAAGGCAAGTGCTGAAAATATACAAGCAGAATGACAAAACTCACCTTGAAAAGGCAGCACAGAAAACACAAAATGTCCATCAAGAATGCTAAGCGATTCCACTTTTCTCATTGCATCTCTGTGGCCAAAAGTCAGAGTTAATCTCAATTTACATATTCTTAAATACCGAATTTTACCGATTCGGTATTTAAGAATAGGTAAATGGGATGTAGATAATTTTTCTGTAAAAATTACTGAATCGGTAATATTCGGGAATTAAGAATCGGTATTTACCGATTCGGTATTTACCAAATCGGTAAATACCGTTTCAGTAATTCCCATTCATTCCTATGGGCCTGGAGGCCCATAGTAATGAATGGGAATTAACGATTCGGTAAATACCGAATCGGTAAATACCGAATCGGTAATAGGGGGAACCCTTTGAAGGGTGGCAGGGTGTCACATTGACACCCTGTTGCACCCCTGAATAGTGCATGGGTGCACATGTGGCACTCATACATGCCCTAAGGGCATGTATGTCTGCCACATGGCACTGAATAAAAAGCAAAACATTGTTTTTTAAAAGGAATTTGTTATTTACCACCAACTAATAGTTGGTGGTAAATAACAAATCCTTAAATGTAAGAAGCACTCACTTGAGTGCTCCCTACATTACAGATTCGTTAATTTACCGAATCGGTTTTTTAAGAATTGCGTAATTTACCAATTTCTTAAATTACCGATTCGGTAAATTACAGAATCCTGAAATGTTTCCTCCTACATCTGAAAAGCCTAATACCGGTCTGTAACGGCCGAAATTCGGTAATTTCGGCCGTTATCGACCGGTATTAGGCTTCCTACATCTGGCCCCTAGTAATTAACTCTTCAAAATACTTTCCATAATGCTGCATGCACATCCATAGTTACAAAACTAATCAGGAACCATGCAACTCTCTGGCTGACCACTGCATATAACACGCTGATGAACTTCAAATTTGCTTTCTCATTGATTACGAAGAAATCGCCTTGTGAGGTGTCCTCAAGAATACAGTAGATGGAAACGGAGTCACCGCTCTTCTCCACTAGGACCGATCATCTGCTTTCAATATAGTAGACAACCATCTACTATTGCAAAGACTAAATTACACGGGATATAAAGATACTGACCCTACCTGAATAAACGCAAACGTCACAGAGCCCAAGTCATTACTTTAAGGCCATTCCAATCAGCCCATTTATCTAAAAGGTTGAATTCCACAAAGATCAGCAATTGTTCCCCTCCTCTTTAACATACCCGTAACCACTTCCTGTCTTCCTTCACTTCTCCAGACAGAACTCCTTTAACTATGGGGATGGTGCACAGATCATCACAAAACTAAAAAAAAAACATCTGATCTAAAAACCTCCTGCTGGCACTACACCAGTAGATGCTAGAGTATCATCTTAAATTAAGCTCAGAAAAAATAGAAATTATGGGACTTCATTATAACCCACTATCTAAATGGCTGCCAGTAATTTGGCTGCCACTATCCACATCAATCAATGTCAAAAACCTTGGTGTGTTTATAGATTCCAATCTCTCACTTACAGCCCAAGTTACCAAATTAACCAGAAGTGATATCTTCACAATGAGAACATTACAAGTTTCTTCTCATATACCTTTCAATGACGGTGCAACCATCAATGGCCATATTGTCTTCCCTTCTTGACTATATGAATGGCTTTTACATCAGTCTACCAAAAAAGGCTAACTGGAAAGCCATACAGAATCCAGAATATGGCAACCAGACATGTCTAGGTACAAGGGACCACACTATCCCTGCTCTCAAAACCGGACACTAGTCACCCGTACAGAGAATAGTCGTCTATAATGCACCCTGCATTGTATATTGAGATATTCATTGTGCAGGACCAACCTTCGTACAGCCAAAACATAATCTAAATACTCAAAGAAGTAATATTCAAAATGGACCTATAGCTGACCATTCCTCCTTTTAAAAAACCATGCTTCAACGGTAGTTCCCTCTCTGTGCAGACGTGAAAGTTATGGAATAAGCTCCCCAACAAATATGGAACATCAACAGGCATCTAGGTTTCAGAGAAGCAGTGATGACCTGGCTGTTCCCGAAAGCTAGATTCAATTACATTAAAGACTACAAGTTCTAGTTTGTATACTCAAGATGTGCAACTATCCCTCACACTTATATTACCTACTATCCCCAGGCCTCATATATGGCTTCCAAATGCTCGTTTCTTTATTTTCTGCATAATTTCTTAAAACCATTGCAATGTTAGTGCATAAAATACAAATTTAGGACATAAAAAACAACAGTATATAACATTTTTACAATGTGTATATGAGTTTCTCCGTTTTCGCGGCTTTATTTTTTTGATAATGATGGCAATCCTCAGATTAAAACCAGAATAAAACCCATTGTTGGATAACTCCTCCAGATATAAAATCAGACTTACATGTTAAACATAATAGATGTCCTTAATAGCTAAAAGCTGTCAATTGCAGTCCCGTGTTCCTTTGGACCAACCATGAACTTCTTTTTGCAGGTCATCTTGTTTATGTTTTGTCAAAAAATTCTTTCACTTATTGCGAGGATTATCTCTTTGCTGCTGGCAGTATCTCCTTATAGTGGGCTGGTTTGGGGCACGTTCCTATCAGGGTGTACTAAAATGCCAAGGCCTGGTTCAGTTTTTGTAGTTTTGGGCATTTTTTGTTCAGCCAGCAAAAGGAATTTTACCAGTCTACAGTTTAGTTGTGTATTTTCTGGATTTAACCAGGCTAACACCGCTTGCCTCCTGGTGCAGATGCCTTTCTGTTTGAATGGTTCTTTGAGAAACTGTTGCAGTGCTTGGTGCATTTCCTTGCATAAGCAGATTAGATGAACTAAGTCGCCTTGTTTAGTTTGCACAACCAGCACGGCTCTTGTGCTTGTGTCCTCAGCCATGGTGGAAAATGTTGAACACACGGAAAGATTCCCATCCTGTGTCTCAGAAAGTCAATTTTTATGGATTTCGGATAACCCTGGTTGAAAAATGGTTGTGGGGCCAGTAATTTATAGATGTTAAGGGTCATCCAGGCATGCGCTCTATTTGAAAAGCTTACTTTGTCCTCCAGCAAAGAAATTTGTTTTAAGGTTTTCCAGACCAGTTTTTTGAAGTTGGGGTAGCCAATTTGCGCATTCCAGATTTCAGTGAGTTCGATATATTCTAAGGCTAGCTGAAGGTAGCTTCTGTCTTGGGAGCGCTCCCTGTGCTGTATATCCTGCCACAGCAGATGGTTTAACGTGCTTGTAGTGGCCCTTCTGATCCTGTGCAGGCAGATGATAAAAGTGCCATACCTAGCTAAATCTTGTCGTAGCAGTCCAAACGCCAGCCTTATTTGAGGGGGTGAATTATGAGACTGAAGGCTGAACATGATTCTATAGGCTTTAACCTGCAGTTGTTGTCCAGCTCCTTTGGATCTCTTCCCCGCATTGCCTCGCTGCCGAAAGCAATTGAGGGAAGTACTTTAGCCTGGAGTACCTTCAAAAGCAGAGTCAGGGTAGGCCCCATCCGTTTATTTGCGAGATTTTTCAGCGTTAGGGCAATCAGCAGACCTTTCCTTCTAACTTCCTCTTTCTGGCACCAGAATGACCCTTCCTTATCAAATATAACTCCAAGATACTTGTATTCCTTGAACTGGATTGAGTTTTTTGCCACCAAGGAGCCAACTTCTATGGAGGTTCTTTTTGTTGTTAATTGACATTCTCCATGTCTTTCTAAAGTTTATTGTTAAGTTGTTTTCTGTGGCGTAGTTCTGCATTTCCATCAGTAGATGCTGGAGTCCAACATCAGTGTGACTAAGCAGAACTACGTCATCTGCGTACATAAGGTTGGACAATGTTTTCCCTCCTATCCTCAGCGAGTGTGAATCATAGGCTTCAAGCACCTTTGGAAGGTCAGCCACGTATAAATTAAACAGGGTTGGTGCAAGAACACAACTCTGTTTCAGTCCCTTTGTTGTGGGAACTTTCGAAGAGATGTGGGTCCGCCGCCTAATTTCATCTACACCTAGGTATTTGTATGTAGGAGTTTCAGCATGTTCAGAGAAGACTGTGGTATGCCCCATTGCACCAATTTGCCCCACAGACTGCTCCTCTCTACTTTATCGAAAGCAGCGCTAAAGTCAATGTAGCATAAATGTAGAGGTAGTTTTGAGGCTTTACCTGCATCGATTAACAGTGAAATTGTAAGGATGTTTGTGGATGTGCTGGCCATTTTGCGAAAGCCTGTCTGGTTCAGCGGTATTATAGCGTTCATCTCCGCCCAGTTTGTCAGCTCCTCTAGTATAGTGCCCACAAAATATGTTGCTTCATTATTTATGAATTGCCACTATTGTTGAGCCCTTCCACGATTCCGGTATCCTGTTTAGCCGTCTGACTTCCAGAAATAGAAATTGCAAGATATCGGCCCAGTCTTCGCACTTTGCTTTAAACAGGGCAGGTGGAATTCCGTTCGGTCCCGGAGCCCCTTCCTTCCTCCCTATGGCAATCTGCTTTTTGATTTAGAGAGGGAGAGAGCGGTTATCAGTGCCTGATGGTCTGTTTTCTTTGTGTGGCTGCTCCGGTTCCCTCATCTCAGTTTTGCTAGCTCTAATTTGTTCTTCAGATGTCCAACTTTTGGCCATTTGGGTTCCAGCATTGTCTGTTTGGCTATTGAAATGGGTTGTGAGAAATTTTACCCAGTGTGCTACCGAAATGTATGACCCAATACTCTTATGGTGTGGGTGGATGGTACTGTTCACAGTCTTCCAGAAGCGAACACTGTCATTGCTGTTTATAACGTGTAGAAGTTTTGCCCAAAATACCTTCTCATGCTCACTGTTTAGTTCCCATTTCAAACTTTTTAATTTTTCCCTTTGAACATTTAAGGAGGCTTGTGCAGTTGTATTCTCAATCTCTGGGAATCTTCTCAGCCTGCGCAAAGTTATATTTATTGATTTTTTTAAATGTTTCAGCAGTAGTCTTTGGTCCTTCGAAATTATGTTTCTTTCCCATTCTTTCTGGGAGTAATTTTTTGTGGCAAAGGTTTATGCATGTCGATCTAGTAGCTTGGCAGTAAACTGTTCCCAGTGATCTATTTTAAGTTGAATAGCTGCTTCGGCCTTAGAGTTTGTGTTACTTGTTGTACATTTAATCCTTCTTAAGTTGGAAGAAAAATGGTCCCCAGAGTTTCATCCAAGCTGATTGGTCTTGCTGCAGTCACTATTAGTCGGAATTCTTGGGGGCGATGGTCTCTGTCGCCCTTGTCCCCCATTCTGTACCCAGATATATGTGGTAGGTATGCGAGGCTTGGAAAGGTGTTGTCCAATAAAGAGCTTGTTGTGGGGGAATAAAAAGAGTCAGTTGAAATTTTTTATTCTCCCACAACAAGCTCTTTATTGGACTACACCTTTGCAAGCCTCGCACTCTTACCACATATATCTGGGTACAGAATGGGGGACAAGGGCGACAGCGACCATCGCCCCCAAGAATTCCAACTATCATCCGAGAATCTTCTATTTAAAGCTTAAAGGTTTAGATGTTCTAGATCTGCAAGTAGGTGACTATTGCAATGCTTCTTCTTTATGTTTGGTGGATGACACTGTATAGAAATGTTGTGAATTCCATTTTGTATAGGCACCTTCTCTCCTTGTGATGAACCTATAAGATATTAGTTTAGGTCCCCGGTCAGGATTAAGATCGGGTTTTTCATCATTGTGGCCTTCTTAGCTACTTGGTTTACAAGTGCTGTTGAATCTTTTGTTTTCCATTTGGGGTGGACATACAAGTTGATTAGGCACACCTCCATTTCTTCATCCTCAAGAAGGATTGAAATAGTAACTGCTATTGTTGTGTTTGAAATTGAATCCATAAGAGTTGTTAACGGTACACTTGTTCTGAAGATATAGGTTGCCAGCCCACCTGAACAATGGCCAAATTTGCCCATCCTTGTTGCTGGAGTAGCAAAGCAGGTGTAGCCCTCAAAGTGCTGAGGAGCCAAGAGCCAGGTTTCATGTAGAAAAATTATATCAAAAGTTGCTACATACTGCAGGAAGTCTCGATTCTCAATTTTAGTTGCTAAGCCATTTATATTTCACGAGAAGAGTTTGAAAAGGGACTCCTTTGTTCTGCTGTGGCTTCTGTCTCGCTGATCACATCAATGATCCTCTGTTTGTAAGATGATGGTGCACGATATTGCATCCTTGCTACTGCCTTGGGTTGTTTTAGCAGCTGCCCATGAAACCGTATCTTGTCGCTCCCAGGTGCTGCTTGCACTCTGTTGACGCAATCTTCCCTGTGCTCCTCTAAGTACGCAGTTTAAGTGAACTTGGCGTGTTTTTGGTTCTGGGGTTGCATTGATCAGTAATGGAGATGGCTAGGCTGGTTTTTGGAAAGGGGCAATATTGATGCCCCATCTTTGAAATGTGCCCAATTCGGCCAAGATTGCTTCTGCGGTTTCGCTTGTGGTCCATGTTGTTTTTGTGGCCTCTGGACATTGAGGGTTGGTGGTATGTATAAACTCTATAGAGAGTAGATCTGTTGTCCTTATACCCGCAAGGTTAGGTATTGACGCTGTTAGTCTTAGGATGTTACCTCGATTTAGTGTGTCCTGATAACCCTTGGAGGTAAATAGAAGGTAGAATACTAGAGCACCTGCTTCCTGATGCCTTCTTTGTTTTAGCGGCGGCTGCAGGTTTGCTGTGGCCGACGGGTCGGATTGGAATATAGAGCTAGTTGTTCCTTTGGACTGTGTTACCACTTTAATGGTTGATACGTCACCTGTGGGGTTTCTAGAGATGAGTTTGTGTTTTCTTGGCGTGGGGTAGGTTTGAGGTGTTTCTTTCCCTCCGTGCTGTGCCCCTTTGTCTGGGAACCTCCAGCTGGCTCTGCTATCCGGCAATGTGATAGGCCCTTTAGATTCCTTGAGCCATTGCTCCTGGTTTGGCCCAGCTGGTCTATCTTTCCACAAGCTTCTCGTCTGGGCCCGTTATATAAGCTCGTGTTGGAGTTTTCATGGTTTTTGTTTGTTGAGTTTTGAGCCTCGGTGTAGCACGTGTCTCGCCTTGATTCTTGCGGGAGTGCAGGTTTGTTAAGTAGAATCCTTATCTCTCCCTTCGTGTCCTGCCATTGTATTTGCTGATCAATATGACCGCTGTCCAATTTTGTTGTGAAAAGGGTGGTAATGCAATCTTGTTTTTTTGCTTCTTTATTTTCCATAGTAGCCTTAGCTGTAGCTCTTTGTCCATTATCTTCTCAAATTTCCCGATATGCCCTAATTGCGGGAGTCTGATTTAGAGCTTCATCTTGATCCGGGGGATTTTTGGAGGGGCTTGAAGACAGTTCTTGCTTATTTTAGAGCGGTTACATCAACTGGGTTACTATCACCTTAGCTGACTGGGTCTGAGAATATGGGAAAATAAGCTGTTGCTTTTATGTGAGGCTTTTGATTACGCCCCTTTCTTTTCAATTGGCGGCGTTGCTTAGCATTGAGTTTTGGTGATCCTCCATTTCCGAGACCGCCATTTTTCTCAGTGGCACCTTGACGTTTCTTCTGTGCATATTGCTGGCTGTTTGGTCATTGATTATTCCCTCCAGGCTGTTAGAATTGTCTTGGCATTTTGTTATTTTCCCTGCTGTTACGCTTTTAATGTCCTTTACCGGGCTACTTAGAATTGAGGGCAGGGTAGATAATTTGTCAATGACCTGATCGCAATTGCATCTGAGTTGGGCACTGACTTGTGCTTTTGTTATTAGGCCATTCAAATTCAACAATTTTTCGTTAATGCCAGCAGTGAAAACTGCCAATGTATTCAGTATTGATAGTTGGATCTCCATCTTATCAGTTTGAAATTGCAATGTATTGACGGCCATTTTTATAGTATTTAGTAGGGAAGTCCAAACACCAGCATTTTGATTGTTTATCTGCGCAGTCTTTTCTGCACCCTTTGTAATTTGTCTGAGGCGAGTGCATTCTCAAAGGGTTCTGTGGTGGTATCCACCCTTTGATCCTGTTCATGGTTTGGCGAGTAGGCTGTGAGCCTGCCCTCCATTCTTGTGTGTTCAAGTAGGACACGAACGCCTTCCCCTCTTCTTCCTGGTTTGGTATCCGTGTCCATGGTCCTGATGCTGTTTCACTTTCTTGGTCAGGGGGTGATATGGTTGTAGGTGATTTAGTTTTTTGGGAGTCTGTTCTTTTAATGGGGGTGCGGTGGCTGCTGGACAAGATCTTGTCTCTGAGACTGGAGTTAACTACGCTGAATTGTTCAGCGTCTGCTTTCCTTGAAACTTCTTTAGTGTCGCTCGCAGCCTCAGTTTTTGTGATGGCCCAGTCCTCGTCCCTGGCGTCGAATTGTGGTAGTGGTGTAAAATTTTCTTGTAGTTTATAATCTGTGGTAGAGGTCTCTTGAGGACTGCACTGTTGGCTAATTTTTGTTGGGGAAAGTCCTGAGTACCCGGACGCTCCCTCAAGGGGTATTATTTCTGGCACTTGTGCCCCTGGAGGTTGTGGCATGGTTTGTAGTTGCTGGCTTTGTTGGTCTGGTGCCCTGCCTTCGTCATTGAATTCTTTAGGCTCTGTGCTTAGAGTAAAAGCTTTGGTCTGCAGAGGTAGCAGCGGACATTGCAGACCTTTTAAGGAAGTTGAATTTGGTGTAGATCTTAGGTTGACTGGAGCTTGTAGCACTACTGGGTCCCGTCAGTGCTGTAGTCTCGCTCTGTCGCTGATCTATTGTACCTAATTTTAGTTCAGCACTTTCGTGATTTTTCTTCTTGCCTTTTCTCCCCTTTGTCCTGAGTGGTAATGCCTCTCTCGTTCTGCCGGACCTCATTTACCCTATATGCAGCAGATCCACCAGTCTGCAGCCGCTTTGGCACAGCTTCAGTCGTCAGCTGGTTATCGGTACCTAGCACCCTGGCTGAGCTACACTGGGGTCTTGGTGAAGTGATGTAATGGAGTGATGTGATGCGATGGTGCCAACGAATGTGCTGGGTGGATGAACAATGTCCTCAGCGCAGGGCTCTGTATCCAGTTTAATAGTTTAACTTCTAAGGGATATGCAGCATGTGGAAGGGTCTGAAACCGAAGGGAGGGCCAGGGGGTGGATTGGATTAGTCGAATAGAGGTGGCTCGAATCACCTTCCCCTTTCCCATTTCCTGGGTTTAGCTGAGTTTACAGTAGCATTCCCCCACTGTGCTACAGACCGTTTTTATTAGGCAAATCCGCCCGAGACTCTGACACTGACCTTCCTCAGCATATGAAGATGCGAGAACAGAAGGGCTAGAAGGCGCACTACAAAAGGACTCCGGTTACTCTGATTGCTCTGGCTGCTCCTTGCTGGCTCCCTGGTGTGAGGTTTGGTTTGGTCCTCTTTGCCCTTTTGACCAGATAAGTGCTACTATTTCCAGGAAACTCGGCCTCAAAAGCCTCAAGATCCAGCAGGGGACTGCCGCGAATGCCACAGCTGGCAGACTCAACTAAGTTCACAGGGTATTTTTGAGATCGTTTCTGTGTGGTGATGGAAGGCTTCAGAAAACCTAGCCTTGCCCCCTGGGTCAGCAGTCCCAGAGTTCCTGAGACCCTCAGAACCTCCGAAGCCCTCCGCGCCGCTCCGCAGCCTCCTCTATATGAAGCCTGTGTGCAACCTCTGTGTGGCGGCCTCGCAGCGATGTGCTGTAATTCGTGGCTTCAGCACGCCAATTAGCTGCCAATACACTGCCACAAGCAAAGCAGGTTAAGCCGCAAGCCCTATGCACCTTTCCGTTGTCCTGCTGCCGGCCTGCTGCTTGCGGTCCGCGGTTCTCCGGGTTTGATTTTTCGGCGGCGTGCGGTGTGGTATGGTTTGCGGTTATTGCAGAACGTGGATTTCCTGGCCTCCTGCTGATCCGCTCTGCTGCCTCTGCTCTGCTCACGTGTTCGCCTCCGGTCGCCTGCAAGAACTGGACTGGATCCGGTCACGCTGAGTGATTCCTGAACAAGTCGGAAAAGAGTCACAGATGTCCACCTCCTCGCCGAAGCAAAGGGGCCTTGGTGTCAGCCAGTCTTGTGCGTAGAATCTCAGTTCCTCCCGCGCGCTCTCTGCCGCTTGTTTTCCTTCAGAGAGATTTTGTAAATTTCTCAAAATGGCGCGCGTTCCAAACCTGCACCGCGAGCCGGCCCGGCGGAGTGGAGACCGGGAGAGGGATGGGGTATAGCTACCGGGCAACCGCCTTCCACCCACGTCGATACGGGTGCTGACCCGGAACAATGCCGTGGAATTAAATACCAAAATGAAGTAGAAAAAGAAAGAGGGAAAAAAACAAGTCTCTTGCAAACTGTCCTTGTTTATTATTAATGCTCAACTTATAGTAAACCCCTCGATCAACATTGTCTTGCAACCTGCACAACACATTGAAAAGCTGCCAACCGTTAAGTGCTTTCGGGCCTCACCAAGGGTTAGGAAAGCACTACAGAAGTGCTACAATACAATACAGGACAGAAACTCTTCTGCTCTGGTGAAATGAACCTTTGCTGCAGTTATTCCCTATCATACATGTTATCTTTCTGCCTCTGTAAAGTTGTATTTTGCTTTTAAAGTTATTGATTTGAAAATTGACTCTGATCATTACCAAAATAACGAGTTGATTCAGTTGAACGGCTGACTTCCTGTTGATCAAACCACCTGCTAATTACAGCATATGAGACACACTTTCAGCATGTAGACTAAATAATGATCAGTATGCAATATTTATATGTCTCTAAGGATTTTTGTATTGATGAGATTGGCAGGAGAAATCACTTTCCACTTGGTAAGCATTAGTTAGTTATTGAGTTGTATGATGAACTAGATATAATCCTGGAGGCTTATACTCTGCAAAGTATCAGAGTTCATTATTTTCACAAAGTGAGATATCAGTTTGTTATACTCCAAAGCCCTCCTAATGAGTGACCCAGTAAATGGGCCAGATTGTTCCCTTTGCAACCGATACTTGAGTTATCAGTATTTCTGGTGATGGAGAAATTCTCGTCCATAACAAGTTGGGCCCCGAGGGTGAACGAAGGATGAAGGGATCACCTGGGGAATCAGTAATTCTATATCCAATTTCTGATAAGTGTAAGTTACTACAAAAGTGCAGTTTGTGGATCAGGCTGACTGGTTACTAAACTTGCTTCCTCTTCGTTGCATTGTGTGGTCCTGAGAAAATCACTTTGTTCTTCGATGACAGCAGCTGCTGCCCCAAGACATTTAGCAGTGTAATCTCACAGGGCAACCCAGTTTCCCTAAAGAACTGAGAATTATAATCTATTAACACAATTGTTCCTTAAGGAACTATTCCATAATATTAAAAAAATAATGTATGGTCACATAACCGATACATTAAATTCATTAAATCAATTAAGTCAAAATGCAGACGTATTGGAGTGAAAAAAAGGTACATGGTATTTATACACATTTACTCCATTAGTTCCAACAATATTTCATCAAATTGTTAAACAAGCATGTCAACTCTTTTCCTATATCACAACGCAAAGTAGTAAAGAACTTCATTAAGGTATTCGAGCTGGCGCAACTTCAGTATCCTCCACTCTCCTAGTATCAATTACGGGCATCTGGAGAAACACAAACAATCATCTTACAAAACAATGGTTTAGAATAATCCAAGGATCCATGAACTGAATAGTTAGATTTCAAAATAACCAGATGTAACTTAAATACAGAGTGAACTATAACAAATAGTGTTAAGCAAAAATGCAATGTCGACATTTCGGTCTCAAGTGCCCATATATATGCGCAAGACCATCCTCAGGACTGAGCGTTGACGGAGAACATTACACCTGTAAGTACCTGGGGCCTTATTTATGAAGGTCTTGCGCCACCGGTGCGTCACTTTCTCCCATGTTAAAAGTGACGCACCGGCGGCGCAAGTCCTTCATAAATAAGGCCCCTGCTTCCAAAGTGGCTCCACAACGGATGCCCATTCAAAACGATGAATTAAACCAAGCCCCGTTTAGGTAAGGGTTATTCCATTTGACTCTGTGCTGCAGCGTCCAATGTGTATCTCTGCTTTCACTCACCAAGACATTTAACAGCACTCAGACACAAGCTAATTGCCCTGCACATAATCAAATTAACATCTACAAACTGTGGATAACAAAGTACGTCAATACCTATTTTCTAAGGGTGCGCCCCAGTTTCTAAATCCATAGAGAGCAAAAAAGTCAGTAGGGTGACCAGACAGATTCATTTGGATTACAATTTTTGATCCTGCAACAAAGAGTGTCAAATTATATTGGAGAAAGCCAGTGTGGTATTATTACAGTAAAATAGCACACTCTTCTGGCCCAGGGAATGGGTATTCCAGTATTGAAAGCCAGCAATACAAATGTGTTGTAACCTAAAAGACAGTCAGACAAGAACCTAAACCATGTTTTTCCTGTTTCATAAAAAACCGCAAGTAGTAAAATTACTTTATTCGGTTAAAAATTTTTAAAAAAAACACACACACCATAAAAGGTACATAGACCAATAAACATATAAAATATCATAAAATCATACATGATAAACACGATTTAAAAAGAATCACACTAAATCACCCAAAATTAAACCTTCATTCTGGTCCGAAATATATAGATATTCGGTGGTTCGAAGACCAATACCATAAAAAAGGTATCATTATAATGCTGGGCAGTTTTATGATACTGGCGGTCAGACCCACAGCTGTCAGACTCAAGACCGCCGATTTCACCAGGATCATAGATCCCAACGGAGTCCCATAATGACAAAAGTGCCAAGGCAGGCACTGCCTTTGGGATCACTGTGGTATCTATGGTTTAGAGTTTTGGGTTGTCTGTATTTCCTTATGTTACTCTATTGTTATTAGAATGTTATTATGGTTCTGGGGTCTGTGTTCTAACTTGAGTCAGTTATTTCCTGACCTCTGTTCCTGGCTGGTGTGCTTTGTATTGCTGTGAAGGATCTTCAATAAAGAACCTTTCTACTTTCCAAGTCTCATCTCCGTTTCTCTATGAAGACTTGATGTAACATTTGGCGACGTTTGGGATTCGTCCTTCACTTTATCAGCATTTCTAAAGCACCAGGAGGTTTTCTCATCTGTGTGCGCCTGAACTCTACCGTGAAGAAGCGCTGCTGTAGCCATCTGGTACATTTAATCAGGTCGTATGAAATTTTAATTTCAACCTGAAACTTTTCAGCCCTCTAGCGCTACTCCTAATTTCTTCACTGCACACTTCAGTTAATAGCTCGAGCGAGTTAGCAGCTCGAGCGCCTCTGAGACTCCACGTTCGTTCCATCGAACTTTTACCTTTGAGTCTTCTTCTCCTGGCTGTCCTCGTCTCCTCCTCCCGATCAGCCTCTGTCGTCACTTGGTTCCATCGAAACAATGACGGAGTGACGCATTTCACGCTGATTCACGCTACGTGCCTCCATTTTGGTACAGTTCACGGAAGTCCTTCTTGAAGCCGACTTGAATGCGTAGTCAGTTTCCTGCTGTCGATTCGTTTTAAGGACTGTTTTTTCTTCATTTTATTATGATTGACAACAGCTAATTTATTTTTCACAGCGTTTTTATTCTACTTTTGTGCTTTTACCACTGCATTGTTTTGGATTACATTTTCAGCAGTTCATTCCTCTTCAAGCAGTCTGCACTTTCTTCAGGTTTGGCCTTTTGATGCTTTCATTCATGTGCTATTGATCCTACACTTTGACTCTTGCACATCTTTTTACATTGGATTTACTCGATGATGTGCACATCTGGCAAAGTACTTTAAAAAAAAAAAGAAAATTGTTTGGGAGAGACAATTTTATTATCTCTTGTATTTGATACCTGCTACCTTTGATTGTTTCATTTTTTATTTATTTCATCTACAGTTGAAATATGTCACAAAATATTGTTACCCCTCCTTACTTTCTTCCTGATCCAGGTGTACCTAAAACTAAGTGGAAACAGTGGTTCAAGGGTTTTGGTAGTTATATTATTGCTTTAGATGGTCAAAAATTCGATCCAGACAGAAAGTTGGCTTTACTTTATAACAGTCTTGGAGCTGAGGGTCAACGCATTTTTGACCATTTACCTATTTCCCCTCAATCTAATGAAACTGATTGGGATTGTTTCCAAGAAGCTGTTTCCAGACTGGCCAAGTATTTTATTGATGAAACCAGTGTAGTTGTTGAACGTCACAAATTTTATACCAGGCACCAATATGAATTTGAGTCAATTGACACGTTTCTAACAGAACTTAGAGTTTTAATTGCAACTTGCGAATTTGATGGTAACATTGATTCTTATCTTAGAAATCAATTAATTATTAATTGCTATAATAAAAAGGTTCAAGAAAGATTGCTGTGTTGCAGGGACCCATCTCTCAAAGAAACTCTTGAACTAGCGAGAGGTATTGAGAGATCTGTCTCTTCTCAAAGAGAGTTGAACAAAAACAAAGGTGAAGCAGTTGCTGAGGCTGTCAATGCTTTAAGCATTAAGCCAAAAACTTTCCAGTTTAAAAACAAAGATTCTAAAGAGTCTAAAAATTTTTTTGCGTGTTTCAGGTGTGGTTCTTCTTCACATTTGGCCAATTCGAAAAGTTGTCCAGCTCTTACCAAAACCTGCCTTAATTGTAAAAGAACCGGACATTTCACTAGGGTCTGTAACAGAAACCCTGTAAAGATTAATACGGTTGAAAATAATGATCTTTCTGATCCTGAGAATGTGTGTACAGTGGTCTCTTCTAAAAAGATTGTTTTATACATTGATGCTGAGTTAGATGATGGGGGTCCAATTTGTGATGTCACCATTGGTGATACAGTCATTCAAGTGACTGTGGATTCTGGATCTCCAATTCCTTTTGTCACTGACACATTATTTAATAAGTATTGGAAATCCTCCCAATTGTTTCCTCCTGATATTCACACCATTTCGTTTGGGGGTCATTCCATTGATATGTTAGGGTTCTTCAATGACACCATTAAATATGAGAACAGGTGCATTGCTACTAAAATATATGTGGCTAAAAATGGGTACAACATCTTGGGGTGGAAGGATCAAGGGAAGTTTGGCATGGTTTTAAGACCAGGGACTTCTTGCCCAATTTCTTTGGTTGATGTTTGTTCTTCCTCTAATTTGGCTTTACACCAACTCCTTGTCAAACATGGTGCTCTCTTCAAGGACAAGCTGGGTCTTGTTCATGATTTTGAGCATCGCATTGTTCTCAAAAAGGATGCCATACCTGTTATCCATAAAGTAAGAAATGTTCCCCTTTCTGTTAGGTCTCAACTCAAGCTACATTTAGAACAGTTATGTGTTGACAGAGTAATTCAACCTATAAATTCTTCAGAATGGGTCGCCCCCATAGTTATCGCGAAGAAAAAGGGAAGCAAAGACATAAGATTATGCATTGATTTGAGATCTTTGAATAAAAACATTTTAATTGACTGTTTCCCCCTTCCCAAGATCCAAGACATGTTAGCCCAGCTTGGTGATGCCAAAGTTTTTTCGTGTTTGGATTTAAGATCTGCGTATCACCAGGTGGAACTCTGTGAGGAGTCTCGTGATTTGACATCCTTCAATACTCCTTTTGGTCCCTATAGATTCTTACGCATGCCTTTCGGGCTTGCGTCTGCTGCCTCAGTCTTCCAGAAACTCATGTACAAATTGTTTGGAAATTGTAGCAATGTTTTAGCTTACAATTACGATATCCCTTTCCGACAGCCTTTTCATGCTGGGAACCCCACCATGAAAAGATTGTCGGAAATCGATTGGTGGGGCCCCAAACAGGGCTAACATAGGCCACTAAAAAGTGGCTCTGGGGGCACATGTAGTGCCTCCAATCACCTCTGTGCACCCTGTGCCATGCACTACATGGTGAATTGCATGTGGAGCTGGAGGTGCTGCACAGCAGAGGCATGTGCTGAGGCCCTTTTTCATGGCTGCAGCATGCTTCTGCCATGGCACCAATCTCTTTCTGACCACCCGCCTGGAGGTCGCATCCAAATACAGCGGTCGGAGTGCAAAGTGCTGGTAGGGGAGCCTCCCTACAGCCGCAATAGCAGCCAGCCGCCCAACTGCCCCGCATCATAATGATGCCCAAAGTTTTGATACTCACTAAATGGTCAACTCTCACTCCCTTGTATCAGACCATTCATCATTAAAAAACACACCTTAGAACTACTGGTGAGGTCACCTCTGTAAAACGGGACAATCCAAATTACTTTCATGCCTCTCGCAGCTTTATTACACAACTTAAAAAGTTATGGACACACTTGCAAGTATGCATATCGCCAAGCATCAAAAGGGGTAACATTTCAATACTAACAGATGTAAACTTACATTTTTTAAGAAACTGTATTAAAAAAAGAATTCTGAGAAGGAAAAAATGAGAGCAATGCAGAACAAAGTGTGAGATAGTTTGGTCAGGCAAACTATCACATGTTCCGGGACCCAGTGTACCTGAGGGGAACCAGCCCTTTGGGAAACAGACCATATATACAAAGAGGTTGAGTCTAAACCTAGTTAACAGCTGTCGGTAATAGACATTAGAGACCCAGGTCAAATAGCTTTCAGTGGTGGGTATGGTTTGTATTATACAGTGTGCACGGGCAGCTGGTTACAGCAGATCATTATTCTCCCTAAAAGCCTCAACATGAGCGATAAAAGTAAATTTTACCCATGCATAATCCGTTTTGGAAATTTTGCTCGGAGTGGAAAGTAGGTTGGGCGCTAATGGCTAATTTCTCCTTAATGTACCCAACCCATGTTATTGCCTTTGTATTGTCTACGGAAAGACGATGCCTAATAATCATGCGAGTCATAAAAGCTTCACGCTTGTACCACACAGGTGGAGGCCTGCAGACAATGACATCTGAGATATATTTAAGGGTAGTTCCTCATGAACTACAAATGATGAAGTACTCTGTGGAACCCCCAACAGGCTCCTCACAAAACTATTTTCCTCAACCTGGAACAATTCACAAGCCATACAGCTCATAATATCCCCACGGTAGGCTGAGGCCAATACACACTTGGCTCTAAAGATGTTAAGAAGGGGTTTGACCGGTCCCTCCCGCACTCTGGCACCGAAGTCCAGTACCACTTCCCACGTGCAGTCTAACATGGATCTTTTAGATGTCAGAAGAGGACCCCATGTGGTTTTACTATCGAACAAAATACCCAGAGACTCAAAAGTAGATTCCTGGCTAATTTTGCAGTTATTACAATAAAAGGTTTTGTATTTAATAAGTGATTCACAAATAGGGGGGAGGTAGACGGATACATCTAGGTCCGTCGTCCACAGTCAATACTTCTAAACAACCAACAACCCAACTTGTTGGGTTTGAGGACCTAGACAGGTGCATAGGTATGGAATCTGATCAATTTGATCAAAGATTGCCTTCAGGAAATAAACATTTCTTTCTTGAGTCCCCTCATTCTCCAGGGTTTGCCTCACGGTGACATGCTTCTTCATTGGGGCCATCCCAGCTCTCTGCGAAATGGGGCGTGCAGCAACTTGCGGAAACTACATAGGAGCACTTTTTGGAAGACTATTTGTAGTGCACTGTGTGATGGAGTGGAATTGGTGATTAAAAATACCTTACTAGTGGGCTGCAAATACTCTATTATCGCTCCTAGGTTGGTATATTAAAATGGGTGTCACACAGAAGGACCAACTATTAATGGGCTAGTATTTCAGTGTGAGATCAACATGTCTCGAGTCTACCCATAGCTCTTCTTCAGGACCACCCAGGGACCAGCCCTGTGTTTGCCACTCCTAATAATCCTAACTGTGGAGATAAGAAATTAATCTAGTCAAAATAAACAGATACGCTGCAACTAATAAAAGCATGCGTGTTTATACATACGATCGCTATGTCACGTAGTGTGGCTGCAAAGACAAAGGAGAATAGGTTAGGTAGCAGCCCCCTCTCTCTGGTAGAGATGCTGGGTAACTTTTCAACTTGCTTCCATGCAAGTAGAATGCTCCTTAATGGTGCGTACAGTCTCTCAGGCTCAGTGCTTTATGGTGACCTAAATAGGTAACAAAAGTGCTGGCCAAACGTGCTGCATGGTGGTCATGAATATTAAAAACAGACAACAAACATGAAGTGATTATACACACAACATAAACAACACAAAATATACGGGTAATAATGGTTGCCCCACGATTTGTACACATACTTAATTTTGTGCAAAACTTTGCCTCATGGACTCGATAGGGGCGAGGTCTCCCTGAAAGTAATATCTGTGGGTATAGGGAAGAAAGGAGCTGAAATTAGAATGTTAGCGTGGGTCTATTTTCACTCTTTGTAGCAAAACGGACAATATTCTGGGTCATCCGGTACCTGTGGGTAAAAAAGCACTCACTTCAATGAGGAGAGCCTCGTGTATTCAGACCTAGTCGTCTCCCTGACGGACCGCATCTTAGCGCGTCCGTTGTCAGGCGTCAAATAAATACTTCCTGATTCCGCCGCGTGGTCGCCAGTTTGACTAGACCGCTAGCAGAAAAAGTAATATGGCTGCCGGATTTGGCCACACGGCGGCCATATTGGGTGTAATTGTTCTTAAGGAACGAGGGTTCGAATCCCAGTGGCGGTACTAGTTATTCATTATGTTGAAAATTATCGCAATGTGATGGTGTGGTTATTTACAACTTAATACAGATTGTCATACCTCTGGATTTTGGCACATTCTTCTATAATATGAAAAGTCATCACTCATTGTGGGTCGCTGGCTTTGGATGGTCGTAACAGTGCCCCTTAATGATCTGTTGTCTTCATACTCTTGGAAGTTTAATCTCTGGTAATGTGTCAGATATTAAAACATGCAACCGGACAGGGTTGTGTGTTATCCTGGTATTGTTGGCAGTAGAGATGTGCCAGGTATTTAAAACATACAACAGGACGTAGATGGTGTTGTGCAGTTTATTAAGATTTACTAAGATCATAGTCTCTCTTATAATTTCAATTGCACTGAAGATGGGTGGGGCCCATACTGGAAGGGTGCCATAGGTGGGATTCAGTGCGCACAGGCATTAGGTTATCATCACTGGGGATCAAATAGCATGTTTTAACTGAAGTGACCCCAGGGGATTTCATCATTTAGCCCGTGAGTGTCTGTACGTAACTTGAAAACCCAGCGTTGTTCCTTTTGGTGTAGTTTCTTTTCAAGATTCTCTCTGCTTTTTACATGTTCGAGTATCACCCACCTCATGTCATTAGGGGTGTGTTGTTTCTCTAGAAAATGCGTGGTCATCCTTGTGGTGGCACGTTTGCAGCTTATAGTGCTGCGATGCTCCACAATGCGGGTACTGATTTTTCTAGTTGTCATCCCCACATAGTGGAAGTCACAATTGCATGTGATAAGGTACACTACTCCTGCTGTGTTGCAGTTTGTGAAGCCCCTTAATTCCCATGTGGTGTTGGTATTCAGATTCACTACTTTGGTGACTGAAGTGAGGTGGCAGACACTGCAATTGTTGCAGGGATAATGCCCTGCGGGTAGTGGTTGCAGTCGTCGTACACTCCCTCCTTCCTGATTGGTGTTCAGGGTTCTGGTGTGTACGTATTGAAATTGCATTCCTCATTGAGGAATCACTGACCAGTGATTGGCTAAGCAAAAACTAAGCCAGTTTCTTGGAGAATACAAACCCTGTTACTCCCTACTTCTGCACGATCCCACAGATTCACAAATCCCTAGACAAACCACCTGGGAGACCCATAGTGTCAGGGATAGGGTCTATGTTAGAGCCATTATCCAAGTTTGCTGACACCTACTTACGTCCCATAATACAAAAAACTGACACCTATCTGCAAAACACAAAGGCAGTCCTCTGTTTACTGAAAGATCTCCCTTTTGACCCCACATCCAACCTACTTACTGGTCTGGATGTGGAGAGTCTTTATACTAGCCTTCCACATAAGGAGACACTTGAGATCCTAGAGGAAGTCCTTTTTGACAACCAGTGGGACTACCACACCACACGACCTGTGGTCCTTGAATGGTGCAGACTAGCTCTAACTGAAAATTTCTTCAGGTTTGAAGACAATCTATACAAACAACAACATGGTACAAGCATGGGGAACACTTTTGCGCCAAGTGTGGCAGGTCTGTATGTGCACCATCTAGAAAAACATAAGATATTACACAACAGCAACCCTCACTATGACCATGTCAAATTGTGGAAAAGGTACTTATTTTTTTGTGTGAAAGTTTTATAGAGCGCGAACCAGATCCTTGCGGATATCAGAGCGCTTTACAGGCAATGATGAAAAGAGTTAAACAAAATCAATACAAAAATACAGATATACGTGTACATAATGAGCAGACCAAAAGCAAACGATAGAGGCTGATCGGATCTGCATACTACGTTGTGCAAAATAAAATAGGAGAAAGGTGCTTGCCGAGAGAGCATCAGTGCCATATGGGTTGTCTGTTTGCAGCAAATCATGTTATCCTTAGGTGAAGATCATATGGATTTTTCCATGAGAATTGCTTTTACTTCCTTTTTGAACAATGCAGTGGATGTGTTAAGTCTGGTTTTTGGGGGTAGTGCGTTCCATATCCTAGGGGCCATCCCTGAGAAGGAGCGTTTATAGGTTTTAGTCTTATTAAATCTGTGTAGCTTCAGTACTAGTACAAGACCCATACCTGAAATGTACATACACAATGAGCAGGTCACATTTGTTTTTTCTTGATCTCAACATACTAGCACGAGAAGGCAAACTAGCAACCACGACCCATTTCAAGCCCACTGCTAGGAGCTGTCTTCTCATTTATGACAGCTTCCACCCTAGGCACCTAAAAGAAAACCTGCCATTTGGGCAATTTTTACGCTTGAAGGGGAATTGCAGTGACAAACAGGATTACATTACACAGCCAAATGATCTGAGTAAAAAATTGATCTGGCGTAACTACCCAAAGAAATTGTTTTCCAATGCAAACAAGTGGGCCTCCAACAACAATAAAGATGCCCTCCTAGAACCCAGAATCAAAAGCAACACTGACCTAAAAAGACCAATTTGCATCACCACATTCAATGCTGCATCAAACGCAGTGACTAAGATAATCAAAAGACATTGGCGCACATTCAATAGTGGTGGCCTTAACATACCAGTACCTATGTTCAGTCACAGAAGAGGGAAGAACCAATAACAAAATCACCTAGTACACACAAGACCCCTAACCACCAATGAGGAAGGAGGGAGTGTACGACGACTGCACCCACTACCCACAGGGCATTATCCCTGCAACAATTGCAGTGTCTGCCACCTCACTTCAGCCACCAAAGTAGTGAATCTGAATAACAAACACCACCACATAGGAATTAAGGGGCTTCACAAACTGCAACACGACAGGAGTAGTGTACCTTATCACATGCAATTGTAACCTCCACTATGTGGGGATGACAACTAGAAAAATCAGTACCCGCATTGTGGAGCATCACAGCAATATACGCTGCAAACGTGCCACCACAAGGATGACCACGCATTTTCTAGAGAAACAACACACCCCTAATGACATGAGGTGGGTGATACTCGAACATGTAAAAACCAAAGAAAATCTTGAAAAGAAACTACACAAAAAGAAACAACGCTGGGTTTTCAAGTTACGTACAGACACTCCAGGGCTAAATGATGAAATCCCCTGGGGTCAGTTCAGTTAAAACATGCTATTGGATCCCCATTGATAATAACCTAACACCCGTAGCGCACTGAATCCCACCTATGACACCCTTCCAGTATGGACCCCACCTACCTTCAGTGCAATTGAAATTATAAGAGAGACTATGATCTTAGTAAATCTTAATAAACTGCACAAGACCATCTTCGTACTGTTGTATGTTTTAAATACCTGGCACATCTCTACTGCCAAAATTACCAGGATAACACACAACCCCGTCCGGTTGCATGTTTTAATATCTGACACATCACCACAGATTAAACTGCCAAGAGTATGAGGACAACAGATCATTAAGGAGCACTGTTATGACCATCCAAAGCCAGTGACCCACAATGAGTGATGACTTTTCATATTAAAGAAGAATGTGCCAAAATCCAGAGGTATGACAATCTGTATTAAGTTGCAAATAACCACTCCATCGCATTGCGATAATTTTTGACATAATGAATAACTAGTACCGCCGCTGGGATTCGAACCCTCGTTCCTTAAAACAAATACACCCAATATGGCTACCGTTTGGCCAAAACCGGAGGCCATCTTACTTTTTCCACTCGCGGTCTAGTCAAACTGACGACCACGCGGCGGAATCAGGAAGTATTTATTACACGCCTGACAACGGACGCGCTAAGATGCGGTCCGACAGGGAGATGTCTAGGTCTGAATACACGAGGCTCTCCTCATTGAAGTAAGTTCTTTTTTACCCACACGTACCGAATGACCCAGAGTATCGTCCGTTTTGCTACAAAGGGTGAAAATAGACCCACGCTAACATTCTAACTTTGGGTCCTTTCTTCCCTATACCCGCAGATATAACTTTCACGGAGACCTCGCCCCTATTGAGTCCATGAGGCAAGGTTTTGCACAAAATTAAGTATGTGTACAAATCGTGGGGCAACCATTATTCTCCATATATTTTGCGGTCTTTATGTTGTGTGTACAATCACTTCATGTTTGTTGTCTGTTTTTAATATTCATGACCACCATGCAGCACGTTTGGCCAGCAGTTTTGTTACCTATTTAGGTCACCATATAGCACTGAGCCTGAGAGACTGCACGCACCATTAAGGAGCATTCTACCAGCATGGAAGCAAGTTGAAAAGTTACCCAGCATCTCTACCAGATGGTGGGGGCTGCTACCTAACCTATTCTCCTTTGTCTTTGCAGCCATACTACGTAACATAGCGATCATATGTATAAACACACCTGCTTTTATTAGTTGCAGCGTATCTGTTTATTTTGACTACATTAATTTCTTATCTCCATATTTAGGATTATTAGGAGTGGCAAACACAGGCCTGGTCCCTGTGTGGTCCTGAAGAAGAGCTAGGGGTAGGCTCGAAACATGTTGATCTCACACTGAAATACTAGCCCATTAATAGTTAGTCCTTCGGTGTGACACACCATTTTAATATACCAACCTAGGAGCGATAATAAAGTATTTGCATCTCACTAGTAAGGTATTTTTAATCACCAATTCCACTCCACCACAAAGTGCACTACACATAGTCTTCCAAAAAGTGCTCCTACGTAGTTTCCGCAAGTCGCAGCACTCCCCAGTTCTTAGAGAGCTGGGATGGCCCCAATGATGAAGCCTGTAGCCGTGGGGAAACCCTGGTGAGTGAGGGGAGTCAAGAAAGAAATTTTTATTTCCTGAAGGCAATCTTTGAACAAATTGATCAGATTCCATACCTATGCACCTGTCTAGGTCCTCAAACCTGACAAGTTGGGTTGTTTAGAAGTATTTAATAAGTGACCATGATGTAGGAGTTTATATGGTTCCTAGAAAAATCCAGATGAGCCATAAACTCAGAGAAAGTATCAAGTAAAAGTTGCAACCCTTCCACTGTCCTTGACATGAGGACGGTGTCATCTGCCTAGAGCAGGACCGGGATCGCCCTCTGACCTGCCCGCAGTACATGGCAATATTTCTTGATTAACACTTCCTCGAGGTGGTTAACATAAATGATAAACAAAAAAGGGGCAAACATACATGCCTGCCTAACACCCCAGATAATAGAAAATATTTTTTTGCACAATGGTCATCAGCACCAAACCTGACGGAGTCCAACATGTCCATAAGTAAATCCCCTAAATACGAGCCCAAACCCCTAGGGACAAAATAAACACCCATAATTTGTTGTGATTAACGTGGAGGTGAGGATCATGAAACTGAGAGACAAAGTATCCTTCTTGGCTACGGTATACTTCTGAGTTAAAGATAGAGGTTCAGTAATTGGATGATACAACGGCCTGGCCTGAACCCATATTGCAATGCAGAAAATATGTTGTTCACTTTGTCCCTTAAAGGTAACATAACCAGGATCACCCGGCCCTCAACCTTGACAGTGAAGTCAATCTGGGAGATGGGCCTATGACACCTTGGGTCACCTCTGTAGCCCTTTTTGAACACAGTGGCTTTGATGTTTTGTTCCCACGAGCTGGGCAGGCCATGTGAAACTGCATCATTTAGAACCCTAGATAACAAAGGGCCCCATATAACAGTATCAGTTCCAAATTGTTAACCCGGTGTCCAGTCAGGACCTGGGCCTTTATTGCTGGCCAGTTTCTGATTAGCTACAGATACCTCCTCAACGGAAAAAAAAATTACGTTTGGATTGAATGGGTTTAAACACAGGCTTTAGATCTGAGTCCATCGAACATATGAGTGAGATGGGCTCATACCATTTATCTTCCATCACTGAAACCGGGGTGGGTGGATTCACTGCCCATAAAAATAGGCTGTTAACCTGCCAAAACAAAGTGTATGCATTCTTCAAAGGGTCCTAAGGCTCATTTCTCAATGACTTTTTCCTGTTTTTTGTTCCCAACTTATACCCGCTACGTAGTAGCCCAACCTCTGCTACGTCCCAAGGGGTACGATTAAGCACAATTTTTAAGTTTCGATAAGCTGTACTACATGAGGAAACAACTCAACACTCACCACTTGTAACAAACTGGGATCTTCTTGGTAAAGTAAGAGCATTCCTAATGGTTTCATAAAGAGTGCCAAATGTCCTCAAGACCTCCGTAGTTTTGGAGGACGAGTTAAACAGCACTCCAGATCTCAACAACTTTTGTAGTGAAGTTCTTATATTCCCAATAGGCTCTGCTCATTGAAATAACATATCCTATAGATTTGAGGTAGGACTTATGTCTACTAGGTCTCTATCGAATATATTAGACTTAATTGTGAGTGCCAGCTAGCTCAGAGGCCACTAGAATCGTTCTCGAATAAACAAGAAGGGATTCGTTTCTGACAACCGCATAAACATAACAACTTTGTTTCCCCAAGAATAAAACTGATCTTCAGAGTGGTGGAAACAATAGATAGATATTTTATTCAGTCAATCGTGCATGCTTTGTTTCATCAGAGGTGCAGAGAAATAGAGAGACAGGCGTTTTCAATAAAAGGGTTTATTGAACAGTCTTCTTTCTCAGAAAAGTAAAATGAACAGCTACTATCGTAATACGGGTTGCAAAGTATAATGCGTACAGTAAGAAGAGTATGATAAAATAATACTGTAAAAGCATTGTATGGTCCTTAGCCAAACATAAATACATACATAAATAACAAAGGCTAAAACGTACTCAACTGGTGCTTCTAAAATACGCCTACCCCGATGTACCTAACCTTAGTCTAGTATGAGGGAAGAAGTAAATGAGGTGTGGCATAGGTGTAGTTTTTCTTTGCCAAGAATCTAACTAAGATTTCTCTTAGGGTCTAATCAGCTCCGTAACTTGGTTTTAGAATGAAGGAGGTCTGGTATCTCTGTCTCGGGACTCGATTTCCCACCACCCCGTGAGGGGAGCTGGGAATCACTGAAGCTGGATTCTCGACGAGAGAAAGGCAGCCTCTCTGTCAGTGCGTCAGATGGAGGGTCTGCTTCTTTCGGCACTTGCTGCAGCGAGCTGCGTCGGGCAAGTAGATAGTCGAGCTGCTCCGGACCACCGTGTGTTTGCTAGGGCAAGTGTAGGCATATTTATACCTTGAAGGTGCCTGGTTTGACGTAAAGTCGGACATAATAACATCATCAAAGAACCCCAAGGGAATGGTAGCTCTTTGAAAACTCCATGATTTCTAGTACAAATCAATATTCAAATAAGGGGATGTACCTGACTGCTGAATCCCAGTTTTCCAAGAAATCGTTGTGGCTTTTTAGAACTAGTGGAAGTAGCCATGCCTGTATTTGGACTGGACGGGTTATGTCAAAATATGGGTATGATTTCTATGCCTATATAAGGGCAATGTGAATTATAGCTATATAAGGGCACGAATCAGTAATTTTCGCTTGTATCCTAAAACGCAATACAACCCTTTGTTTACACAAATTACCCATAAACTCACACAGGGTTACTTTTATCCATTTTTACCACCTACCTTGGTCCATTGAGAGCAGGTCAGAGAAAACCGGGGCCAATAAAGCCAGCTTTGAGATGAACATCCAAGAGATAAAACTATAGGGTTTTGATCACTTAACTGAGACTCCAAGACCTTTTACTCAACTAGAGTGTGCAACAAGGTTGAAGAAATTAAAATATAGTCCACAGTTGCCTAACATCCCCTACCAACAACGGGTGGACCAACCAATGCACCAGGGACGATCAAATTCTAGAATTGCACTAGAAGATGTTACTGCTCACCTTGGGGTGAGTGTTCAAAATGTGTGTGAAAGAGTACCCCCATTGGGCAACGTCTTGAAATCTCCAACTGGCCTGTTTACAAGGGTACAGATTAAAATTGGCTGACTATATAGAACAATATTAAAAAATGGCACAAAAGTACATAAAAAAATGATTTAAGCAATGGACTGGAATGATATCAAAAGGATATACTTTAATATAAATATAAGATGACACTGTGAAGAAGGCGGAGCCTATCCAGGACATAAAAGAGTGCATTCAGTGCACTAAGGTTAACCATTCTTGCCGTGACGAGAAGGTGGGAGAGATCAATGCGCTGCAGCACCACGACCTAGGTAAGGACTCGGGCAATTACGCGAGAAACCTCGACGAGCGGAACCATCATTTTGTAACTCGTGCTCGCCAGCCTGAAAGAGTTTATTTTAAAAAAGCCCCATTCCGCTTTTAGACTAAGGTCCATTTCACGGAACCCTGCCTTCAAGCTGAGTTCTTTTTTCAAAAGTCCTTTTTTAAAAGAAACTTGGTAGTCATAGAAACATTACCGCTTAAACCAGCACTCGTAAGTTGGGAGGCTGTTTGGTTAAAGCGCAAATCCGTTTCCTGTCAGCCCCTAGAATCTTTACTTGTTAAACCAGCACTCGCGATTTGGGAGGCTGTTTGTTTAAAGCACTTTTCCGTTTCCCGGTCAGCCCCTGTGTCACGGAACGCTTATTTTAAGCTGTGTTTAAATATCCGGCTGGATTTCATTAAACCTGGTTTCTTCTGCCTCATGAATATATATATTTTTTCTATCCTTAGAGGCCATATTCTGACCGAAACGATCAACAGGCGTGTGCTACCTGAGGAACACGAGCGCTTATAACAGCGTACATCAGTCTCATTTGCTGTGCCACGTTTCAGACAATTGTTTGAAGCTGTTGGGGATCGCGTTTGTTTTAAAGAAATCATAATGTAAGAGACAAGAGTCCGTTAACCCTAAAATTTAAACTGGAAGAATATTACTTGCGAAGCATTCTAATGAGATAATTATGATTTTATTTTTTAACAGTAAAACATCCTTGTACATTAATCGCCATATGACGACCTAAAATGGATTTGAATGTTTGAGATCTCTCTCCCTTGTCTTCATATCAAAAGAGGAACGAAGAAGAGTAGCAATAGGTAGCAGTAAAATGGAGGCAGTGAATACTGATTAAACAGGTGAGATTAGGTCCAGGAATGATTACTTAAGTTTATAATAATGAACTATATAGATCCAAGACAAACTGAATAGTAATCTCAAACATGTTTTTTCTATCTAGTTATCACATACCGAATCTGAATTCTATGAAGGAAAGGTGCCTTACTCCCTAGAACTACTGTATATCTTTCTGACATTTAATCAATTTTGGTAAGAAAAGTTTTTTATATGGATGATGTAGTCTAATAATGTGCAATCAGTATGCACCAGTATGCCTTAGACTCGTGTTTTTGACTTTAACATCAGCCTAACTATTTATAAATTCAGTGAATCACTAATTAAGTTTGAAACTTTAATTTCCCTGTTTTTTGAACTGTGAGGACAACATTTGCATTTCCCTCAACAAATAACCGTCTGATACTACCTATGTTCAACTTAGTGAAGTAATAAAAACTAAACACAATCTTATATAGGCCGTCCTTTTATACAGATGACCTCAAATAACTTAGTAGATATACGAAATAAAGATAAACTAATTGGGTTCTGAACTAAATAGTTTTAAATGAAATTTAGGGTGACCATTTAAGAATTTTAGACCTTATGAATGACACACCAACTTCTATGAAGTTACAACATATGTCTGCTTTTTTGCTAAATATAAAGTCCTATGTTTTGGATAACTGTGACAAATTGAACAATGTATGCTCTTTTCCAACTACGTTTCTAAAAAAAGTCATGTATCTTTACATTAGCCTGGCTGAGATATTTGGAAGTGTTTTATAATAATTTTATTGTTTATAAGAAAGCAATGCACTGTGATTTTGAAATTTATTCAACTATTATTATTACATATCTTTTTGTTTAGAAAAACTGGCTGACCATCCGTTTCTGTCCTGACGAAGACAACCAAGTTTGTCGAAACGCGTTGATACACGATATACAGCCATATGTTATGAAAGAAAAAGATTTTCTCTCTTTTTGAGAACAAACAAATGAATTTTATGAAATAATATGTCTATTGTGTAATTTATTTACTTTTATGTATATGTTTATCTTATATTTATATTAAAGTATATCCTTTTGATATCATTCCAGTCCATTGCTTAAATCATTTTTTTATGTACTTTTGTGCCATTTTTTAATATTGTTCTATATAGTCAGCCAGCTTTTGTACTCTCTAGCCTGCCTGGGTATTTATCCCTACAAGAAATTGTTGTCCCTGACCCAGGAGTCGCATCCATATCAGGGGGTCCTTGATACCTACAAGATACAGATTAAAATTGCCCATGATAATAGTTGGAGTAGACAAAACAGAACTTGAGCCAGAATCCAGGGAGCAGATTTTCCAATTCTCCATGGTCTGACGCATGGAAGCAAAAGTGTCTGAATGAAGTAAGTGAACATTTGAGTTGTAGATATAAAATAAAGGAAGATCAGACTTATCCCGAAAGGTAAGCAAAACTGACCTAGATTTGGGGAATTGGATTTCAACTCCACCATGAAGCAGTTTAAAGATAACAATATCAAAAGTACAGAAACCTCTCTTAGCACAACTGGAGGATGACTGAGTGGCAGGACGCAAAAAAATTTACAAAGCCATCCAAGAATGGTGTGGTTCTACCTGACCAAGTTTTTTTGAAAGGCTAAGATACCATATGGTTTGATAAAATCCAGCCAATTATGGTCATTAATCTTGCCCTTTAGTTCCACTATATTCCAAGACATAAAGGTACAATGCTCAATGGAAGTATTTGTTACAAGGGGAGACCCATGCCCCAAATACCTAATATTTTTATTATTTGCAGGGCCATCAGGGAAGTTAGTCGGCCCACTTCCTCCAATTTAACAAGTGTATCGAAATTGTTCGAAAGGGTAATAGTCCATGGTTTTGCAAGGACAGGAACTCTCTGTCTATTCATTTCATTCAGGGGTGGGGAGGGTGTGGTACACAAGGGTTAAAAACAGGCCCTACGCTGTAGAAAATACGAAGTCACTGAACCCCTATAGTCTCACCAAAATTAGACTTGGTTAACCTTGAAACAAGGATTCTACCTGAGGCCTGGCTGTTACGAAAATGTATCACAATACAGCTGCATGAAGAGATTTTAAGTCCTTTGACAATTCACCCAGTTATACCCACCATGATTATTTGGCCTTGAATGTTTACCTCACACCTGCCCCTGGTGGTTAACCAGTGTGATACTTTATTTTTCAACTGCTCACAGCTTTCTCTAGCTTTGCCTTCAATGAGGGCACACTTGTCACAACCACTACGTAAAGTGCACATTCAGGACGAAGTTCCAGTTGATCAGTAAAGAGGAGGATTCTAAAAAAAAACTCCCTTTGGTCAGGAACTGGCTACGGCTTCCCCCCTGCTTGTGGATCAGGATTAAGAAAGGAATTTGAATGAGCCACAGTCCTTGTGTCAGTCCAGGAGCTAAATTCCCCATCCCAGCAGTGGTAAAGTGCCCAGAGTCATAAAACCAACAAAAACAGGTCAGACAAAATCCAGGAGGAAGGCAAAAAGTTCAGGGATGACCCTGCAAAAAGGGACAAGTCCAACACTCCCAAACCCCAGAGCTATACTGTTGTCAATATTAGCTTTAAGAGTGGTCTGGGAATGCGTAGGGGCCACGAGCCTGAAGCCAGCATATCCTTTATCTCAGGCACCATAATCCTGAGGCAGAGGTTGAGGAGTTAAGAATGTTGAACCCTTTGAATTTAAGGCAAAAATAGCACCTTTCACAGAGTTAAGGTCTGTTCTCAAGCTTCCCTCAATAGCTTTGACAACCTCTAGGCCAGAGGCTTCCAGGGTCAAATTATCGATGAGGAACTGTCCCTTTCCCCTGGAAAGCATATGAGGAGTAGTTGGGTAAGGAGCAACAGCTTCTGCAGGCATAAAGTTAGGCAGAATGGTTCTGCTGTGCCCTGGACACTCTGCTGCAAAACAGCTGATCTGGCTATTCCGCCCAGAAAGAAAGGAGGGCAGAACCGTACCTATCCCTGAGTGCTGTCGATGATGTGGAGAAGAAGTAAAGCTACTGGGACCGACCTAACCTGGCCCATCTTCTGAAAATGAGATAGCTTGGGTTTAGAAGCCTTAGTCAGTCAGGTGGCATCCCCGACTCAAAATATCCTCCACCTCCACAAAAACATTGTCACTCTTCTGTAAGCTGTAGTTATCGGCACATGCCTCATGGCGGTTTTTGTCTCCTTCCCTACCCCATACTACTTTTTGCCTTTCTTTTGCCCATGGAAGAAATAAAGAATAATCCCAGAGCACCACGGGACTGGAGGCATGGTAAGAACTATCAGACACAGTACCAGTACCAAGAGAGCCGCCACATCAGCTGCGGTAGGAGACGGTGGCAGTGTCCCCGACCCGCTTGCTGGTACTGGTCAGCGCTATCAGCAATCTATGCTGTAATAATATTATTGGATCTTTTAACCTCACTGAACCTTTGTGCTCACTGTGCACTTTTTAAATTGTGTATTTCTGATTGTGTGTTGACTACAAACGCGCCAGAATTTACAGCGCCAATTCTCCCCTACCTGACTCACAAGAAGGGAAGCAGCCTTTAGCCAGTTCTATCTCTGGGGGCAGCGAGTAGTGGTGGCTCAATTTTCCTTCCTGTCTCCCTTGCTAGATTGTACTAGTGAGAAATGGCCGTGCTTAGAGGGCCCTTTCTCCTGTGTTAATTGACACTTTCAAGCAACCTATTTAATCACTTCTAGCATATTAGACACAGCTAAAGACATGCCAAAAGAAGGGCTAAAGTGTGTACTGTTGAATGTTCGTTCCATGCCAAAGCACCAACTCCAAATATGGGATCTACTATATACATCACTACCTGATCTATGTTTCTTCACAGAAACATGGCTTAAGCCCCACACAACCCCCGCTATCACACTAGGGGTTCCACAAGGATACAAGTTCCTAAATATGGATCGTCCAAACAAGATAGGAGGTGGTCTGGCCATCGCATACAAAGAACATTTGAAGATTACCATATTGGAGCAAAAATGCTGCCCACAATTAGAAATTGTAATTTTTAGAATTAATCTTTCCACTAAGGTGTCCAGGATAGGAGCGCTAGTTTATCGCCCACCAGGACCATGCTCAGGTTTCTCTCTTTCTCTTCTGGAACTGTTAGCTCCTTCTTTTAGAGCCAAAGAAGACTTTTTTCTTCTGGGCGATTTTAATATTCACGCAGACATCTTAGAGCTTCCAGAAACAAAAACCTTGCTTGCTGATCTATCCACCTTAGGTTTGGAACTACAGAATAACGGACCCACACACGATGGGGGACACTCCCCTGATCTGCTTTTTTCTAATTGTGCCAAAATTCTATGTAAAACTGCTATCCAGCTAGACTGGACTGACCATTTCCTGGTGGAATTCTGTCTGCTGGAAACTAATATACGCCCTCACAAGAAAACCCTTCCACCAATATGGCGCCGTCAGTGGCACAGGGTAACGGTGGAGGAGCTGCAGAGGGTTTGGGAAAAGCCCAACTTTATGGAAACAGATGATGTGGAGGACACACTAGTCAAATTTAATAACTCCCTAACTGAGGCAATAGACAAACTGGCCCCCTTGAAGTTGCACAAACAATTTCCTACAACCAAACAGGAGAAATGGTACACTGAGGCATTAAGAGCTGAGAAGCAGGGATGTAGGAGGATAGAGAAAAAATGGAGGAAAGTGCGCACAGAAGAGAATAGGAAGGCACATTATGAAGCACAGTCAAACTACTATAAAAATATAAAAAGGGCTTGAAAGAGCAGCCTTGCCCATCAACTTGCAGAGGCGGGCAATTCTCCGAAGGAATTATATAAAATTTTGGAAGCATTTGTCAAACTAACAGCTTGTGCTAGCCCAGATGACTTCTCACTACCTTTATGCAATGAAATTTCACTGTTTTTTGAAAATAAAATAAACTCAATTTATGAGAAAATCCTGAAAGCCATGAGCTCTAAATGTAGTATTCCTGTCTCCCCCATACCCACACAAAGAAAAGTCTCTTTAACAACTTTTCCACCAGTAACTGACATAGATCTTCCCCTCCTTACCAACCACATAAAATCAGGATCCCCCAACGATTTTTTTACCAGCTAAAATGATGGCCCCCCTGAGTATCCTGCTAGGACCTCAAATCCATGCAGTAATAAATCACTCCCTCAGGGAAGGACATGTGCCAGTGGAATGGAAAAAAGCAGTGGTGAACCCTATCCGAAAGAGTGCCGCACTTCCATGGACAGACCTTTCCAATCTCCGACCCATCTCCCTCCTGCCCTATCTAAGCAAATTGACCGAGAAGCATGTGAACACTCACCTGTCAAATTACATCGAGGCAGCGGAGGGCCTGGACCACTCTCAATCTGGTTTCAGGCCCAATCACAGCACCGAATCGGCCCTCCTCTCAGTGACTGATAACATCAGGACGTCACTTGATGGAGGGGGCTCAATGATTCTGGTGCTGCTAGATTTATCCGCTGCCTTTGACACAGTGTCACATGAACTACTTCTCAGCTGATTGAGGGATGTGGGCATAGGAGGTGTGGCTCTGTCATGGTTGGAAAGCTTACTTTCGGGTCGTTCACAAGGTGTCAAGTTGGGCTCTTACTTCTCCACCTTTAAGGAGCTCACCAAGGGAGTGCCGCAGAGCTCATGCCTAAGCCCCACGCTTTTTAACATGTATGTGGCCCCCTTGGCAAACATTATAAGATCCTATGGGTTCACCCTGGTGTCATACGCCGATGACACCCAGCTTTTATTTCCTTTCCATACTCTCACACCCGCAATCCAAAAATCATTTGCGGATGGAATGAGAGCAGTGGCACACTGGATGGCACAGAACTGCCTCCAATGCAACGTGACCAAAACTGAGGTCATGTTGTTTGGGAGAGCAACTCTCATGTGGTCCCCAGATTGGTGGCCCTTAGAGTTAGGACCTGTCCCAAGCCCGAAACAAATAGTCAAAAATCTTGGTATACGGTTGGATCAAGCACTCCTACTCAAGGAACACACTACCCAAGTCACAGGTGCATGCTTCCGTGTGGTTGGGCTGCTTCGGCGCGTTTTTCCATTTCTGCCCGACAACCACAGGAAAACGTTTGTTCAGACTTTAATAATAAGCAGGATTGACTATTGTAATGGCCTGTACATCTCGGCCAATGAGGAACAACTGGAAAAAGTACAAGTGGTCCAAAACGCTGCAGCGAGGCTAGTTCTCAATGCCCCCCCCAGAACTCCCTCTCGTCCCCTTTTTCACCAACTCCACTGGTTACCGGTAAAGCAGCGTGTTAAATTTAAGATATGTTGTACCATACATAAATGCCTGTTCGGTACTGGACCTAAATACTTAAAGGAAAAATTTGTTCCATACACCCCTGGACATACTTTACGTTCCAGTAGCCACCAATTGCTTCAGGTTCTAAGGTTTAGAAGAGCCAGACAGGGAGGTCGGGCCCTTTCTTATAAAGGCCCTGTCCTTTGGAACTCCCTACCCCCTATGCTGAAACAAATTACCAGCCTTGAATCCTTCAGGAAAAACCTAAAAACCTATCTTTTTAACCTGCCTTAGGTAAAACTTTTCTGATAAAACAGCATGAAACTCTGATTGAGACTAACAAGTAGAAGCACAAGCGCAGAGATATCCCGTCGGGAATTGAATCAGGCGCTATATAAGGAAATAAATAAATCTAATTAGTAAAGGTGGCTTACTTTAAACGACCTCCCCGCTTCCTATGTTGACGATACTTGGATACAAAGCCAAGGGGGCGGCCATGGCCTGTGTCTTCTTGAGGATGACGGGCAGCGGGTCCTGGCGACGCGCTACATAGCGCTGTAAGGCTTTTCCCAACAAGCAGCAGGTGCGCACGATGACGGGGCCACCTTCCATGCCCCACTGGAACATGGGACTCGAAGTCCAGTAACAAAGCTCTCGCGCACTGCAGGTCCTGGCGACGCGTTACATAGCGCTGTAGCGCTTTGCACAACAGGCAGCAGATTTGCACGATGACGGGGTCGACTCGCCTCCTATACCCCACTGGACTGCAAGACCCGCAACAAAGCTCTCCAACTAATTAATACGTATTTGCGAGGTAATATGAGGCAGTCTTATTATGTTTATTTTTTCTGTTGCTGCAGAAGACACTTCACCCAGAAAAAGTAAAAACGTGGAGTGTGATTAAAGTAAGTTGGTCTGCGAAAAAAGAGGGCAATCCTAAAGCCCCCGACCTGGACTTTGCAGCACCTTGCAGGCTGCCTGGACATGCGAAACGCGACATGCGTGGACGTTATTTAGAGGTCACCATTAAGAAAATGGGGTGACCCAAAATGTCAAAAAAGACCCGGGTAATAAATGTTATTCAAAAACAATGGTCTCAGACAATTATTTCTACTCAAGCTAAATCAAGTGAATATTTATAACCTTCCCTTAGTTGTGGGGCATGTCCAGTAGATCAGCCCAAGCACATTCAATGATCATTAAATGTGCTTGGGCTGATCTACTGGACATGCCCCACAACTAAGGGAAGGTTATAAATATTCACTTGATTTATCTTGAGTAGAAATAATTGTCTGAGACCATTGTTTTTGAATAACAGTTATTTAGAGGTCGTCAGGCGGTCCTTCCCTTAGCAATCCCTGGCAAAGACCTAGAGACCCATGTATTAGAGATCACACGGGAAAGCCAACACAAAAACACTACTCGGTACGAGCCATGTTTACTTCTGGCAGTCCTTGTTATTTTTCCAGATGCTATACACCTCAGCATAGGCAGACGAGGAGAAGGAAGTAACGTTCTCTCGCCTTCCAGAAGGAAAGGGAAGGGTAGAAGAATAGAGCTGTTGAAGTTTGTGTCCTCTGTCATGCGTTTGGACTCTGGAAACAGGGAGTGAATGTTGCACGTGAAGAAACTACTGCATAAGAAAAGGTAGGAGTAATTCATATCTGTATTATAATCATGGTGCGAAACAAAGTGCTTTACATTTTTAAATCGTGGTTTCTTATCATTGAAGGATCGACTCCCTCTTTTGAAGCTTAGAAGTAGTATTAACTGCTGCTGTTTTTTGTTTATGTTTCAACTATTTCTTGAAGCATAACTTGTAATAAAAATGAAAAACACTCTGCAGCCGCAGTGACACAAGTCAACAGTTTCAATTGTAGATTACAGGTCTGTACAGTCGACACTTTAAGAATCGATGGTCCATTTTTTAATAGAAATACATTGTCAGTTTGAACGAAGAACAAACATGCGTGCTGTAACTATTCCACAGACATTGTTGCCCAGCAACACAATCATCGAGGCATAGGCCCAGATTCACTAAGATTTTGCATCGGGGTTCCCTCACTTATTTGGTGCAGCCCGGATACAAAATCAATTTTGAGATTTTCAAAGCGATGAGAATCCCCATTTGCATAGCTTTGTGTGGCTTTGTTAAACAAAATCAACCCTTAGGTTATCTTGCATCAGGTAGGGTACAAGTGTAGCACATAGGTGTTGCCATTCATTCACTCATATATTTTGATGTAAACCGGAAACCCATATTTACAAAGAGTCGTAAACAAGGCTTTGTCACAAAATGGTACACCTAGTCGAGGCTGTCATGACGAGGAAAAATATTTGTATTTCCTCGTTTTTATCTCCTTGTTATTTCCTCTTTGCATGTGTTCTGCATCGCAAACACAGAGGACCATGGCTCAAAGGATAATTTTTGTGCCCTTTCCTGCGCAAAAAACTATCCTGACCACAATACATACCGCTGGCAATATGGCACAAGAGTGCCTACGCTGGCGTTTGGCATCACGAAGAGTGCGAGTGCAAGGACAAAGCAGAACAGAGCCATTTCATAATATATATGGTGGAGTTCTGTTCTCTACAATTCACGCAACGCAGCACACCATCTTTTCTTGCTGCGCTGCTCTGGGTGAACTTTTAGTAAATATGCTCCATAGTGTGCAAGCTGTGTATCAGCAGGACCCCACACAAATGTGACGACTGAACCAGACACTTATACATCCACTCATTCTTCAATATGTAAAACATATTTAAACTTTACAGTAACACACAGTCACTGGATGATGTCATCAGTGATGTCATCAGTGATGTCATTTGAGATGTCATCAGTGATGTCATCAGTGATGTCACTGACAATGTCATGAATGATGTAATATGTGACATCATCAGCAGTGGATTGCGGGTGCGCGAAATATAGTTAGTACAACTAACAATATAGGAGCAATTTCAATGCTTTTTTAAATGCTAATTCCTAACTATATATGACCTGAAACCTATGGTTTTTTCAGTGAATTTGCAAGGTTTTTTAAATGCTAATTCCTAACTATATATGACCTGAAACCTATGATTTTTCTGTGAATTTGCAAGGTTTTTTAAATGCTAATACCTAACTATATATGACCTGAAACCTATGTTTTTTTTTGTGAATTTGCAAGGTTTTTTAAATGCTAATACCTAACTATGTAAGGCTTGAAACCAATGTTTATTCATTGAATATATATATTTAATATAATATATATATAATTTTTATTTTCAAGTTTTTTTTTTTATATGATTACAGGGTCCGCGCACCGTGAGCGCTCCGTAAGCACACCGTAAACGCTCTGAGCTCTTACCCCGACAAATTTTTTAAGTTTCTAAAACATAATATCTATGTTTTTAACGTAGATTTTAAAGGTAGACAATATCTGCTTAAATGTAGAAAATGTTTTTTAAAAACTTTTAACAACAGTATATAACTTTTTTGAGTAGTAACAAATCTCGTGAGGGTACGTCGCACGTGCACGCAGCGTAAGAGCACCATCCGCGCACCGTAAAAGCTTCGAGCTCTTACCCCCGAAAGTTTTATAAACTTTAAATCGTTATATCTACGTATTCATTGCACAATATAACGGTACACATTATCTGGGATAATAAAGAACATGTTAATTTAAACTTTTAAAGACCATATATAACTTTATTTAAACAATTATAAATCTCCCGAGGGTGCGTCCTACGTAAACGCATCGTAAGATTATGTTAGCGCTCTGTAAATAGAGCGTAAAGGCAACGTAAGCTTATGTAAGCGCTCCGTAAATGCTCCGTAAGCGCTCCGGGAAAGCTTACGTCCAACCATGTGACCTCAAACCAAAAGATTTAATTGGTTTATAATACTTCCAACTCTAATTGTTGAAAAATCCCTCCCATGTTCATCATTCTACTTTGGCTTTCAGAGAAGCAACACCTTTTTACTACAGCTCCTAGCTACAGAAAAATACTTCCAAATGGCTGAACATCCAGACTCTGACCATTCTTCTAATGAAGACTTTGTTGAAGAGGACCCTCACCCAAGTAAGAAGAAGGAGTCCATAGTCTGGAAATTTTTCAGCTTTCCAGAACATCAAAAGAAGGTAAATGCACCACTGGTCACGTGCAAGATCTGTGACACCGTGTTATCAGGAGGAAATCCAAAGAAGAAATATTCATTTGGAACCCACAGCTTGGAACGCCATGTAAAAAATATACACCCCAACAATTGGAGTAGAGCTGTGGTGCAAAGATCTCAGGAGGAGGACTCTTCTCCTAGTACATCTACAGCAACAACCGGAATACCACCAATGCCATCTTCAATGGTTGCGAACATTCAGCCAGAACTGAAAAATGTAATGATGCAATGCATACATTGCAGTAAATTAGTAGCCTTCGGACAACAGTCCATTGAAGTAATTTTACAGAAGAACAGGAACCACAGATGCAGCAAATAATTTTTTTCTTTCAATTTCATAGTTTGTTCCTGTTGAACAATTATTTTGTGTAAAAAGTTCATTTTTCTAAGTTTTTTAAGCAAAACAAACAAAAAAACTGTTCTTTTTAGAACTACCTCTACTGGTTAAAGAAAGAACTGAATTTCTATGTTTGTATGTAAAAGTTTGTCATAGTGAATGTTAAAGTGCAAAACTATAAGGATGTGGTACAGCATAAACCTATAAGGTGTTTACCTATAGTATACTGTACTACTTCCAAAGCACTGAAATGTAACATACGTATATAAATATGTTACAAATCAATGGGCCAGATGTACGTAATCTCGATTTACCTACTCATAAATACCGAGGTAATCCCAGATTACCACTTCTTAAATACCGAATCATACCAATTCGGTATTTAAGAACTGGCAATGGGGATGTAGGTATTTTTACCAAATTAATTACCGATTCGGTAAAGTCCGGTAATTACCTATTCGATAATTACCAAATCTGTATTTGCCATTGATTCCTATGGACTTTGAAGCCCATAGGAATCAATGGCAAATATCGATTCGGTAATTACCGAATCAGTAAATACCGAATCCTGCCAGGGGGAACAGGGTGTCACTTTGACACCCTGTAGCACCCCTGTTTTTTGCTTGTGTGCAATGTGACACACATATGCTACCTACATTAGAATTGACAGATTTAGTATTTTTACTGAGTCTGTATTTACCGATTCGGTAATTTTACCGATTCGGTAAATACTGAATCGGTAAAAATACCAAATATGTGAATAAATGCCTCCTATATAGGAAAAGGCATTTACCGGTCAGCAACGGCCAAATTCAGCCGTTACCAACCGGTAAATGCCTACCTACATCGCGTCCCAAATCATACCACTTCAATATTTAAGAGTAAGTAAATGGGATGTAGGTAATTTGTCTTTTGAAATTACCGAATCTGTTTAATTCAGTCATTTTACCGAATCGGTGTTTACCAATTCGGTAATTGCCATTGATTCCTATGGGCCTTGAGGCCAATAGGAATCAATGGCAATTACTGAATTAGTAAATACCGATTCAGTAAAATTACCGAATTGTCAAAGGGGACAGGTTGTCACTTTGACAGCCTGTTGCACCCCTGATTTTGACTTGTGTGCCATGTCACACACATACATTGTCCTACGACATGTATGTGTGCCACATGGCACAAATGTACATGCACAGATGTGCATGTACACAGCAATTCTATATTTACCCCCGAAAGTTTTATCGTTATATCTACATATTCATTGAACAATATAAAAGTACACATTATCTGGGATAATAAAGAACATGTTTATTTTAATTTTTAAACAACATATATAACTTTATTTAGGCAAATTTTAAACAACATATATAACTTTATTTAAGCAACTTTTGAAAAACATATATAACTTTATTTAAGCAATTACAAATCTTGTAAGGGTGCGTACCAAACAGTTCTTTTTACAACTACCTCTACTGGTTAAAAGAAGAATACATTTTTATGTTTGTATGTAAAAGTTTGTCCTACTGAATGTCAAAGTGCAAACTATAAAGATGTGGTACAGCATAAACCTATAAGGTGTTTACCTATAGTATATTGCACTACTTCCAAAGCACTGAAATGTAACATATGTATATAAATATGTTACAACTCAATAGGCCAAATGTACGTAATCTCAATTTACCTACTCATAAATACCAAATCATACCACTTCAATATTTAAGAGTAGGTAATTTGGATGTAGGTAATTTCTCTTTTGAAATTACAAAATCTGTATAATTCAGTCATTTTATCGAATCGGTATTTACCGATTTGGTAATTGCCATTGATTCCTATAAGTCTTGAGGCCAATAGGAATCAATGGCAATTACCGAATCAGTAAATACTGAATCAATAAAATTACCGAATTGACAAGGGAGACAGGTTGTCACTTTGACAGCCTGTTGCACCCCTGATTCCACTCGTGTGCCATGTCTCACACATACATGGTCTTACACCATGTATGTGTGGCACATGGCACAAATGTACATGCACAGATATGCATGTACACAGGAATTCATTATTTACCTCTGAAAGTTTTATAAACTTTAAATCGTTATATCTACGTATTCATTGCACAATATAAAGGAACATATTACCTGGGATAATAAAGAACATGTTTATTTTAAACTTTAAAACAACATATATAACTTTATTTAAACAATTATAAATGTACCACGTAAGCACATCATAATATGACTTAAGCGATCCGTAAATAAAACGTAAACGCAACATAAGCTTACATGAGCACTCCGTAAACACTCCGTAAACTTACATCCAGCCATGTGACCTTATAACAAAAGATTTTATTGGTTTATAATATTTCCTACTCTAATTCTTGAAAGACCCCTCCCATGTTCATCATTCTTCGGACACCAGTCCATTGTAATTTTGCAGAAGAACAGGAACCACAGATGCAACAATTGTTTTGTGTAAAAAGTTCATTCTTCTACTTCATCTTCAGAAGAGTTTGTTCCTGAAATCCCTAGAACACAGAGAGAGTCCATAGTACGGAAATGTAAAAAAAAAAGAAAGAGAAAAAGGTAAATGCGCCTTTTGTCACATGTAAAATCTGTCACACAGTACTTTCAAGGGGGCATCCACAGAAACAGTACAGCTTTGGAACTTATAGCATGGAATGCCATGTCCAGAATATACACCTAAACAATTGGAGTAAAGCTGTAATAAAAAGATCATCAGAGGAGCAGGGCTCTACTCCCAGCACTTCTTCTGAAGCAACAGCACCACCAATGTAACCCTTAAAGGTTGCAAATATCCCACCTGAACTTAAGAATTTGATGATGTAATGCATGTGTTGCCAGAAACTAATAACCTTTGCACGAGAGTCCATTCAAGTTATCCTGCAAAAAAACAGGAAGCACAGGTGCATTACCAGGAGCATTTTTTCTTTTCTCTGAAGATTGTCTTCTGGATGAATCTTCTAATTGAGTTCTCTTGATTGATAAAACTTGCTTATAAAGTCTTTGTTTGCGGTTATTGGTAGGCATAATCTATTATGACTCTGTAGATATTTATAATCTGTTGAAAAGAAAAATATGACATATTATAGACCACTACCAACATAGCACATAGCAATTACATTAACTAAACAATATCAACACTAGTTCACATCTCCCTTCGTGTGTCTCATATCACTCTCTGCCTGCACCATCTCCGTCTTTCCATGCCTCATCTCACTATATCCTTCCACCATCTCTCTGTTTGTATGTGTGTGTCATCTCAATCTCTGTCTACGCCATCTGTCTGTTTGTGTGTGTGTCTCATCTCACTTTCTGTGTCTAAAACGATTTACCATTCTAAATGTTTTTTGTTGAAATGTCTGGCTTTAAGATTTTGACAAGGAACACACTGAGTGTGTATGTGAATGTGTGTGCTAACAATTTGTATCTTTTAGCTTACAGGGTAGACTTCTTTTTAAAGTGTTTATCATGCTTAAATTCAATGCTGGTACAGAGATAGTGCTAATAGTTTAATTTGGCTTGTAAATAAGCTCCTTTTTTAGAAGTGCCTTGTGCAATCTTTAACATGGGTGGAAGTAGTGAATGTATGGAGAGGGATAGGAATAGCAGATAGAAAACCATATGAAATGGTGTGAGAGATGCGTAAAGGATTTTACTAATGGCATCAATTGAGATACAATATACAAAAAAGAGGGGCACATTTACAAGCCTCTTGCGCAAGGCGCTTGTAAATATGCCAATGAAACCATTACACTATCTCTATACCAGCTTTAATGTCAAACATTGCACAAGGGGCTTGTAAATATGCCAATGAAACCATTACACTATCTCTATACCAGCATTACTGTCAAACATTGCGCAAGGGGCTTGTAAATATGCCAATGAAACCATTACACTATCTCTATACCAGCATTAATGTCAAACATCGCGCAAGGGCCTTGTAAATTTGCCAATGAAACCATTACACTATCTGTATACCAGCATTAATGTCAAACATTGCGCAAGGGGCTTGTAAATATGCCAATGAAACCATTACATTATCTGTATACCAGCATTAATGTCAAATATTGCGCAAGGGGCTTGTAAATATGCCAATGAAACCATTACACTATCTCTATACCAGCATTAATGTCAAACATTGCGCAAGGGGCTTGTAAATATGCCATGAAACCATTACACTATCTCTATACCAGCATTAATGTCAAACATTGCACAAGGGGCTTGTAAATATGCCAATGAAACCATTACACTAGGGGCACCCCAAACCCCCCCCCCAATATGAATTTGGACGTCAATCAATTAGAGACCTTATTACCTTGCGCCCGCTTCTCTATTGGGCTCGTTTGTGGCGCACACCTGAATTATCTAGCTACGCAAATGGCCTTAGAGAAGTGATGAACATGCAGGGCTCTCATAAAATTGTCTGGCTCACTAGGGTTAAGAAGCTTTTACTTGCTACTGGTTTTAACACTGTATGGGAGACAGGTGTGTCTGTGTCTAAATTGGAGATCAAGAGAGCTTATTGGCTATGGGTTGATGCCCAAGATTCTAGAGACACCAACTTGGGCAGATTGACAAATGAGTTCCGCTTACACAAGACGGTACATCGTCTTGAACCCTATCTGGATTTCATTAGGAAACCCAGAGATAGGGCCTTATATATTCAGTTCAGACTGGGTACTCTTCCGGTTCGTGAACGTACCTGTAAGTGGAAACCCCCAACCAAACACCTACCAATTGCCCGTTTTGCACCGACACACCCGAAACCATACCTCATTTCTTTTTTGTATGTAGTGCCTATAAGAATCCTAGGTCAAAATGGTTAAGACCTGTCTGTCGACAGCTTAACCACTTGGCTGCTATTGTAATCAGGCCCATATAATGGGATTTCCATTGAAATGAATGGGCAGTGCATGACGAGTTACCCTTGTCATTAGCAGCGAAGAGGTTAAGACCTATAACCATGCCTCTGCTCTTAGAATCTTGCAGACGGACCCCAATACCACCCTAGCCTGTGGAGTGGCTAAATTTCTCAGTTGGGCATGGTTGATTAGAATGAAAGACCTTAGATAACTTAATATGGTGACTGCTTCTTTTTTTTGTCCAAAGCTGTAATTGGTTTAATGACTTTTAATCGTTGTATTTTGGTCTAAGTATGTATCCAAATGTTTTTTTTACAAATGCATTGTATTTTAACTGCTTTGTGCTTTTTAACATATTTCATATCGAAATAAAGCTTTGTACATTACACTATCTCTATACCAGCATTAATGTCAAACATTGCGCAAGGGGCTTGTAAATATGCCAATAAACCATTACACTATCTCTATACCAGCATTAATGTTAAACATTGCGCAAGGGGCTTGTAAATATGCCAATGAAACCATTACACTATCTGAATACCAGCATTAATGTCAAACATTGCGCAAGGGGCTTGTAAATATGCCAATAGAACCATTACACTATCTTTATACCAGCATTAATGTCAAACATTGCGCAAGGGGCTTGTAAATATGCCAATGAAACCATTACACTATCTCTATACCAGCATTAATGTCAAACATTGTGCAAGGGCCTTGTAAATATGCCTCTCTTTTTTTGTATATTCTATCTCAATTTATGCCATTAGAAAAACCCTTTAAGCATCTCTCACGACATTTCATATTCTTGTCTGTGTGGCAATTTTATTACTCTGCATGCATTTTCTGCTTGCACCCATGTCAAACATTGCGCAAGGGGCTTGTAAATATGCCCCTCTTTATCTTATATTCTATCTCAATTGATGCCATTAGTGAAATACTTTATGCATCTCCAACACCATTTCATAAGGTTTTCTATCTGCTAATCCTATCCCTCTCCATACATTCACTGCTTCCACCCATGTTAAAGTTGCGCAAGGCGCTTGTAAAAAAGGAGCATATTTACAAGTCCAATGAATCCGTTACACTATCTCTATACCAGCATTGAATCCAAGCATGAAAAACAATTTAAAAAGAAGTCTACCCTATAAACTAAAAGATACAAACTGTAAGCACACACAGCTAACATTATGGAAAAAGATGAAAATATAATTCCTTAATTCACATACACACACAGCGTGACCCTTGTGAAAAATATTATAGCCACACATTTCTGCAAAAATCATTTAACATGGTAAATCGATTTAGACACAGAACACAGCCATTTCAATATGCACTACATTGCATTTCTGAAACCTAACTCATTTCAAAATGTCATTTCTAATATGCACCATTCAGTTAACATTATGGAAAAAGGTTAAATATAATTCCTTAATTCACACAGACACTCACTGTGATCCTTGTCAAAAATCTTTAAGCCACACATTTTATCAAAAAATATTTAGCATGGTAAATCATTTTACACACAGAGCACAGCCCATTTAAATGAGCACTACACTACAATGCAGAAACCTGACTCATTTTCAAAATGCAACAGTAATGAAGCCCAATATGCTTGTTATGCCTCCCAATACGGCAAACAGCACTCTCTCTATATTACTCACCTTTAAATTTGCTTTTGAAAATGCAGAACAGTGTGAAACACACACCAAATTTTCTTAAGCAGAACCCCTGAACTGCAGCTCAGACACTGGAAACAGAAATGGCAGTTTCCCACTCATTCTTCTCACTTATTTCTGCTCATAACCAATTAAATGTCATCCCACACTATTTCAAACCTAAACTAACATTTCAATTGGTTCTACATTTCCACACTTTCAAACTCACATAATATTCACCCATCCCCCTACTGCTCATTCAACCTGTTACCATGTTAACTCCCGCCTGTGGAAGAACATTGGGCCCGATTCACAGAACTAACTTAAGACAAAATCCTAAACTTACTACTTTTGGTATTCACAGAAGTTAGGATTTTGTCTTAAGTTTGTCTTAAGACAGACTTAAGATAGACTTAAGTTAGGATTTTGTCTTAAGTCTGTCTTAAGTCTGTCTTAAGACAAACTTAAGACAAAATCCTAACTTCTGTGAATACCAAAAGTAGTAAGTTTAGGATTTTGTCTTAAGTTAGTTCTGTGAATCGGGCCCAGAGTTTAAAAGTTCATCATACTATTTTGCAAATGAATCCATCAAGGTTGTTAGAGCTTTCAATATAACAGCTAATCATGTTCAATGTTCCTTTCAATGACCTTTTCTGAACCATTAGAATTGCTTCTTTTAAAAAACAAAACTATGCACCCTAATATGCTCTTTTGCATTTTCAGAAAGCACCAATCATTTCTTAAACTTCAAGTGCAGTGAATGTCCTCCTCTTTTTTTTCTATCCTGCAAGCTTTCCAACTGCCATTTCATTTACAGCCCTCATCTGAGTACAACCAGATCTGCCTTGAACATGCTTTCAGTATGGTTTGTAGGACACAGCTTTGTATTCTGGTCTAAAAGGTATGCAACAAACAGAGGAATTTTAAATCTTGATTTACCAAATGTGGATATTTTATGGATAGGCCAGGGGGGATTGAGATGCCACCATTTGATACCATTGGTGAAATCCTTCATGCATCTCCCACATCCTGACCTCATAATTGTGCACTGTGGTGGAAATGACTTATGCACTTTGACTGGGCTTGGTCTGGAAATGCTATTGAAGGACATCTTTGGACAATTTATGTCACTTTTTCCTCAAACTGCCTTTGTCTATTCCAATATATGCCAAAGGCAAAAATGGAATTGGTCCAATCAATTTCGTCCGCAGATTGAGAAGGCAAGGAAACATGTAAATAAATCTGTTTCTGCATACATGAGAGACTATGGAATGGGTTGTATATACCACAACAACTTGCGTTACAACATGCAAGGCATCTATAGGACAGATGGTGTACATTTCACTGATGAAGGGAACAAAGTCTTTCCCTGTAACTTCAGACTCTGCATTGGTACTTACTTGTAGGTACCAAAAAAAACACAATGAACACAACGGCTATTTTTAGAGCCAACTAACATGTAAACACTCAAATATGATTTTTAACTTAATTTTTTTAATTAATTTTTACCGAGGTCCGCGCACCGAGCACTCACCGAGCACTCCCCGTGCGCGGACCTATCGTGTTTTCTGGTATTTTTTAAAAAATAAACATTATTTTTAACCTTAGGAGTCCTTGAAGAACCCCCTGAGAAGACCTAAGGGGTCAGGGACACTCTACCCTACCCCCTTCCCACGTTTTTAAGTTATATTTTTCACTCTCTTCTGAAACCACAAAATGGCCGCAAAAGGGTTCGCGCACCGTGCATTCACCAAGCACTCAAGGTGCGCGGACCTATTGGAATTAAAAAAAAAAAAAAACTAAATGGAAATGGACATCGTCTCCTCTGTACATACCTTGAAGGTTGTAATGCAAGTTATTATGGTATATTGAATCCATACTGTAGTCTTTTAGGAAAGCAGAAACAGATTTGTTCACATGATTTCTTCCTTTCTCAATGTGGTCAGAATTGGCATAGGGGGTCATGAGTTCCTACTCTGGTGAAACTCACTTGCTGTTCTATATACTTACTTATATTGTAAACTAGTGCATCAGAGACAGTCAGTGACAGAAAGGATACAGGACATGAAGAACACAAAATTGTATCACTTTGCTACTACCTCATAAATTACATTTAAATAAGTATAATTTTCAAAACAAATTTTCTTTACTAAATTAAAATTTATTTATCAGAATTTTCAAAATCTAAAAGAACTTGTAGCATTTCTTCATCAGAAATGTCATCCATCAAAGTGTCTGAAAATGATTCGTCAAACTCAACAACGTCTACACATTCCATTAATTCCATATCTAGTGTTTCATCAAAAAAATCTGGCATGGTATCTCCTTCATGTTCTTCATGATTTGTTTCATCTATAGGATCAATAAACGTTGCTATGATTTCGATGTCAAATGACTCTTCATTATCAACCATTATTGGAGTTAGTGTACTATTAAAAGAAAGAGAAAGACAGTGAGATGTTGCAGGGTAAGAGTGAGATAGGGCAGAGAAAAACTATTACATTCTATAAGAAGAGTTACTACTGTGTAAAACACACACCAGAAATTGAACACCAAAAATTCCACACAAAAGTACCTCAGACACTATAGTCACAAAATGGCCGTGTTTCCCTGGACAGTGTATAGTATCAAGCAAGAATTAGAAATATAAAGCACTGCATCTGATGTTGCCCTACTCAATCCATAAGTATAACAGAAAAACATTAAATAACTAACAGAAAACATTTCTCCTATTAACTTAAAGTGAACAACAGAGTTCTCCTTACAAATTAACAACTCACCTTCTAGAAAACTGTTGTACAGTAAAATCTGTCTCAATCTCACACCTCAGAAGTATACCTCAAACACTAAAATCTCAAAATGGCTGTGTTTCCCTCTCATTTTTCATACATATTCAAATACCCAGCCAATCACATTTCATCACACACAAAATCAAAACCAAAGTAACATTTTAATTTTTTCAAATTATCAACACATTCAAACTCACATAATCTTCAACCTACCCCCAATGCTCTCTACCAATTACCATACTAACTCTCCACAAAACACCTACCTAAACCCAAAGGTAAAGAGTCATCACTCAATCAACATCTAAACACTGAAACTTGTTATTTTAATGTATTTCTTTTTTGTCTTTTCGAGCCACGGTCCACGCACGGTGCGCGGACCCCGCAATTTTTTAAAACATTTTTTTAATTTTTTTCAACCTTCGGGGTCCTTTACAGACCCCATGACAAAACCTAGGGGGCTCAGGAATCTCTACCCTGCCTCCTTGTCAACTATTACACTTCTGTTTACAACCACTATCATCTGCCAGAAAAACAAGATGGCGGACAACACTTCCTCATTTCGACTGACTGGAATGTTGACAGACGTCCAACAGCCAATCAGAATTCCGCGCGCGCACGCTAAGGTCTGCGCACGTGCAAGGACAGTGCAAGGACGGAACATGCCCGTGCGCGCACCGTGTCCCACCCATAGATATATAATTTGAAAAAAGTCGATTTTCTCAACAATTACTGGAGGGATTTCACCAACTATACAAAAGGCACTTCTGCATACCAGGCTCTACCATTTTGCCAAGTTTGCAGTAATTCCATTCAGCCGTTCGGGCTGTAGCTGTGTCTAAAGGTCCTATGGAAAATTGCATTGGATTCAATTTCATATTCAATTTTCTCATAAACTACTGGAGGGATTTACACCAAACATACAAAAGGCACTGCTCCATACCAGTCCCTACCATTTTGCCAAATCTGGTGTAATTCCTTTCAGCCGTTCGAGCTGTAGCCTTGTCAGAATGTCCCTATGGAAATTAACATGGGGAAAACACATTTTGGGACCCCCCTGTTTTCTTGGCCCCCGCTTGATGAATCCCCCCGAAACTTTCAGGTAAGGAGCGGAGCGCAAGAAGGCAAGTTTAAGGAACATTACAGGCAGATCCCACAATCGGCGCCAAAGTTATTTCCAATAGAATGTTCAGCATTTCCTATGGTAACTAGGTTCTAACTATATATACCTACTGGCTATCGCCAGTAGGTAATCTATATATATATATATATATATATATATATATATATATATATATATATATATATATATATATATATATATATATATATATATATATATATATATATATCCTCCAAGAAAGCCCCCAAGCTTTGGAAACGCACTCCACGAGTAAGAGTTCAACAGAACCTTTTATTTCCAGAGGCAGCAAATTACAACTTGATTGGTTCCAGTCCCTGACGCGTTTCGATGCCACAGGCATCTTAATCATAGGGCGGGTCCTTTGGAAAGTCAGGTGACGGACCACGGCTCATTTTCCTATCACATGCATTCTCCAGTGAAATGCATGCTAGTTGCAGTAGTCCCAATTCTTCCCCTTCGGTGGGGTCCGTTTTTTCCAAATTGTTTTTACTCCCAATTTCACAAGAATATTTTCAATACCCTCCAGTGGGTCTCAAGTTAGCCATTCTGCCTCGCAATTACTGGCTTGCTCGTACTGGAATTAGGCTGCCAAAGTCTGCAGCCCTACAGACCTTCAACCAAATGTCAGCGGCGGTGCGTCTCCCACGGCCGGAGTAGCCGTGTAAATATTCCTCCAAGAAAGCCCCCAAGCTTTGGAAACGCACTCCATGAGTAAGAGTTCAACAGAACCTTTTATTTCCAGAGGCAGCAAATTACAACTTGATTGGTTCCAGTCCCTGACGCGGTTCGGTGCCACAGGCATCTTAATCATAGGGCGGGTCCTTTGGAAAGTCAGGTGACGGACTACTGCTCATTTTCCTATCACCTGAATTCTCCAGTGAAATGCATGCTAGTTGCAGTAGTCCCAATTCTTCCCCTTCGGTGGGGTCCGTTTTTTCCAAATTGTTTTTACTCCCAATTTCACAAGAATATTTTCAATACCCTCCAGTGGGTCTCAAGGTAGCCATTCTGCCTCGCAATTACTGGCTTGCTCGTACTGGAATTAGGCTGCCAAAGTCTGCAGCCCCACAGACCTTCAACCAAATGTCAGCGGCGGTGCGTCTCCCACGGCCGGAGTAGCCGTGTAAATATTCCTCCAAGAAAGCCCCAAGCTTTGGAAACGCACTCCACCAAAGTCAAACTGACCTTTGTGGAGTGCAACTTTAAAGCTCAGAGCTTTTTTGGAAGATGTCAATACACTGCGCCTCCGGCCGTGGAAGTTTGCACCGCCATGAAAACTGGACTGAGGTCTGTGGGGCTGGAAATTGAATCGTGGCCCCCTTTGCAGCACGAAGGCTTCTTGAATTTGAAACAGGTTACTGGACCTGAGGCCCACCGGAGGGCAGGATAACATTACAGACTATGAATTGGGCAGAGAAATAAGTTGGTAAAAACACGATCTCACCGAAGAGAAAGAATTGGAACTACCACTCCCGGCATGCCACTTATTGGAAAGGGAATGCCAAAAAAGGATTCAATGTTGCAGTTCATCTCGTGGTTTACTGACAGCCCTACCCTATGAATAAGGTGCAAGCTGCACTGAAACACGTCAGGGAGAAACATTAATTGGGTCCAAGAACGCTGTTTCCTGCAATAAATAGTTTTGTCAAACCGACCTTTGTGGAGTGCAACTTTAAAGCTCATAGCTTTTTTGGAAGATGCCAATACACGGCGCCTCCGGCCATGGAAGTTTGCACCGCCATGAAAACTGGACTGAGGTCTGTGGGGCTGGAAATTGATTCGTGGCCCCCTTTGCAGCACGAAGGCTTCTTGAATTTGAAACAGGTTACTGGACCTGAGGCCCACCGGAGGGCAGGATAACATTACAGATTATGAATTGGGCAGAGAAACAAGTTGGTAAAAACACGATCTCACCGAAGAGAAAGAATTGGAACTACCACTACCAGCATGCCACTTATTGGAAAGGGAATGCCAAAAAAGGATTCAATGTGGCAGTTCATCTCGTGGTTTACTGACAGCCCTACCCTATGAATAAGGTGCAAGCTGCACTGAAACGCGTCAGGGAGAAACATTAATTGGGTCCAAGAATGCTGTTTCCTGCAATAAATAGTTTTGTCAAACCAACCTTTGTGGAGTGCAACTTTAAAGCTCAGAGCTTTTTTGGTAGATGCCAATACACGGCGCCTCCGGCCATGGAAGTTTGCACCGCCATGAAAACTGGACTGAGGTCTGTGGGGCTGGAAATTGATTCGTGGCCCCCTTTGCAGCACGAAGGCTTCTTGAATTTGAAACAGGTTACTGGACCTGAGGCCCACCGGAGGGCAGGATAACATTACAGATTATGAATTGGGCAGAGAAACAAGTTGGTAAAAACACGATCTCACCGAAGAGAAAGAATTGGAACTACCACTACCAGCATGCCACTTATTGGAAAGGGAATGCCAAAAAAGGATTCAATGTGGCAGTTCATCTCGTGGTTTACTGACAGCCCTACCCTATGAATAAGGTGCAAGCTGCACTGAAACGCGTCAGGGAGAAACATTAATTGGGTCCAAGAACGCTGTTTCCTGCAATAAATAGTTTTGTCAAACCAACCTTTGTGGAGTGCAACTTTAAAGCTCAGAGCTTTTTTGGAAGATATATATATATATATATATATATATATATATATATATATATATATATATATGTATATGTATATATATATATATAAATATATATATATATATATATATATATATATATATATATATATATATATGTATGTATATATATATATATATATATATATATATATATATATATATATATATATATATATATATATATATATATATATATATATATATATATATATATTACCTTCTGGCGGTCGCTAGTAGGTATATATAGTTAGGATTTTTTCTCTATGGGATTTCTGAAAATTCTATGTCTAATAACTTTGGCGTTTGTGGACGGAATTGGCTGAAATTTTCTGGAAAATGGCACATTTTGTTTCTGAGCAGCCCCTGAAAATTTGGCGGGGTGGTCGTCAAGGGGGGGCCGAGAAAAAAGGGGGGTCCCAAAACGCGTTTTTCCCATGTTAATTTCCATAGGGCGGTTGGCCTCACTTTTAGCTCGAATGGCTGAATTGATTTGCACGAAACTTGGCAAAATTGTAGGGACTGTTAGCCCGATGTGCCTTTGCTAGGTCTCAATATATGTGCTCCAGTGGATTTTGAGAAATTAACGTTCAAAGTGAGATATATATCTGTAACAGCGCTCCGGGCTGCGCTCCGGTTCGCGTACTTTTCGCGTAACGGAACTTTGCGATGCGAACCTGATTGGCTTTCCGGTGTCTGTCAACATTCTAAACAGTCCATAGCGGCCGCCATCTTGTCTCTCAGTAGGATCGAGAGACAAGAGGAGGCCAAAATAAAGGGGGAAATTACCATAAGGGGGCATAGTAGATCCTCGTTGACCCCCTAGGTTTTATGTGGAGGTTTTAAAAGGTCCTAGCAGGGTGGTGAGCGCCTAGTACGCGAACCGGAAAGCGTTCTGGGCAGCGTACTATAAGGATAAAAGAATGATAGACTTTTCTAATACTGTATGTTAATTATTTGTTGTTTTTGTTGTTTTTTTTTGTTTTCTTTATTTTTAAAGTATTTTTTTTTATTTTGATTGTGTTTCATAATTCATTAAACTTTCTAACATTTCAGTGTCAGAAATTTCAAAATTGAATATAGGGTGTAACATGTCCTCATTTTTAAGCAGGTTATCCACTGCTTAAACACATTGTAGTAGTTCCTGGTCTCTACTTTGATCCATAAAATCATCAATTTTTTCTTGGCTGCTCTCCTCCAGTACAATTGTAAATTTAACTTGTTGCTCGCCTTCCATTTTGCCTGAAATTTTGATTAAAAAAATATATATTAGTAGAGATAGGGCACTGTTGGGATTAATTTTAGATAGGCAGTTTTTATCAGTGAATTTATCTTTTGGCAGTGTATAGTATCAGAGTGGAAAAAGGACTATAAAAAAGTGTATGTGATTTAACCAAGACAAGCCTAACTCCATTCATAACTATAATAGAGAAGTCTATCTAAATCTATACCTACTATAGATATATAGTATATATCTATCAGAAAAAGTCTACCATATTAAGTTATAGTGCACAATATACTTCAGTTTTAAAAATAACAACTTACCTTCACAAACAAGTTGAAGTGTTTGATAGCTATTCAAATGTGATGTACAACAAGAAGTAGCAGTCAAAATGGCTGTGTTTTCTTCTCTTCCTTTATATATATTCAGGTATATAACCAATCAAATGTCAGGTAATATAAGTAGAAAATGAAAGTAACATTTTCATTGGTTGTCAATTCCAACACTTCAGATGTGTTTTGTGAAGTAATTTACCTCACGGTATTTAGAGAGGTCTACAGGCTTAATGGTTAAATGGAATTTCAATCAAATTTGTGAAAATGAAAGGAATTGTTATGTAGTATGAGTTAATCTATATTTGGTGAGAGTGTCTCCAGTCGTTTTTCAAAATGAAAATTCTGTTGCCCTCATCTGAGAAGTGAACTCCATCTCCTCTGTAGATATCTTGCATGTAGTAACGCAAGTTATTGTTGTACAAGGAGCCCATTCCATGGTCTCTCATGTAAGCTGAAACAGATTTGTTTACATGCTTCCTCGCTTTCTCAATTTGTGGACAAAATTGGTTGGACCACCTCCATTTCTGTCTTTGGCATATATTGGAATATACCAAGGCAGTTTGAGGAAAAAGTGCCATTAATTGCTCAAAGGTGTCCTTTAAAAGCATTTCCAGACCTACCCCAGTCAAAGTGCCCAAATCATTACCTCCACAGTGCACAATTAACAGGTCAGGTTTTGGCAAATGCATAAAGGTTTTCACCAATGGTATCAATTGGTGACATTTTAATCCTCTTTGGCCCAACCACTTAATATCCACATCTTGTAAATTGAGGTTAGGTACATTTCTGTTCTCAGCATACCTTTGAGCCCAGTAGATGTAACTATGTCCAACAATCCAGACATTAAACATGGTGGGAGAAGGTTGTGCTGCAGTCAGATGAAGTGTGGTAATGAAAGGGCAGTTGAAACAGTAGGAGTTTGTAAAGAAAAAAAACTGTGGATTTCCAGTGCTAATGATTCATTAGCAGTGATTGGTGCATTTCCATTTCTGAAAACAGAAAGTTAGGGTGCATGGATGTGTTCTTTGAAAGATGTAATTTGAATGGTCAAGGAAGAAACATTTAATGAAAGATTGCACTGGATACGCAGGTGCACTGAGAGTTCAGAGTTCAATTGAAACATTGTTGTGTGAACTTGCAAACATGAGAGGTCTTTCAGGATATGGTTGCTAAGCAAAAAAGGCAGAGAGGGCAGAGGGGGGAAGGGTTTTGATTTGAAAAAAGTGAGGGAAGAGTTATGATTGGCTAATATGAGAGATATGTGTAATGAATATCTGTATGTCTGTGCTTTCAATAGCTGCAGCCTCTGGAGTGCATCCTCTTTCTTCTGCTGAAGACAATTTGGTGTATTTCTGAGACTGTTTTGAAACTCAAAAAGTATTTGCTAAGGTGAGAAAAGATTTATTTAATTTAGATAGAGAATAGTATGATTTAAGGAGAAAATGATGAAGAAAGCTGTGTTTTTAAAATGTGGCTTTGTCTCAAGTGATATACAAATAGATTTTGGTTTTAAATTTTAATTGCATTTTCGGTGTAGCATTCTGGCATGCAGTAACACAAGTTATTGTTGTACATGGAGCCCATTCCATGGTCTCTCATGTAAGCTGAAACAGATATGTTGTTTTTAAAAACGATTTTTGAAAACAATTACATTTCGGGATATGTACTGCTAGAGCTTCATAGGTTGTTTGGGTCATATTTATAAGGCATTTGAGTGTCTATGATATTATTTTTCCCTTTTTAAATGGAAAGCGTTCCTCATGGGGCAAGTTTCTTGTAAATACGCTCCCACCTGTGCTTGGCAAATTTAGATTTTGATTATGGGAGTTACATAGCCATGTTAATAATGTCCCAAAAATGGTGCTAGGGCATTCCAAAAAACGCTTTCATGTGTCTCAAGGACATTTTCAGTCATTTCCTCCTGAATGCAGGTATACAATTGACTTATATGCTGTGTTTAAAAACGATTTTTTGAAATCAATTACATTTCTGGATATGTACTGCTAGAGCTACATAGGTTGTTTTGGGTCATATTTATAAGGCATATGAGTGTCTATGATGTTATTTTTCCTTTTTAAATGGAAAGCGTTCCTCATGGTGCAAGTTTCTTGTAAATACGCTCCCACTTGCGGTTGGCAAATTTAGATTTTGATTATGGGAGTTACATAGGCATGTTAATAATGTCCCAAAAATGGTGTAAGGGCATTCTAAAAAATTCTTTCATGTGTCTCAAGGACATTTTCAGTCATTTCCTCTTGAATGCAGGTATACAATTGATTTATATGCTGTGTTTAAAAACGATTTTTTGAAATCAATTACATTTCTGGATATGTACTGCTAGAGCTTCATAGGTTGTTTTGGGTCATATTTATAAGGCATTTGAGTGTCTATGATGTTATTTTTCCCTTTTTAAATGGAAAGTGTTCCTCATGGTGCAAGTTTCTTGTAAATACGCTCCCACCTGTGCTTGGCAAATTTAGATTTTGATTATGGGAGTTACATAGCCATGTTAATAATGTTAATAATTTTAATAATGTTAATAATGTTAATAATTTTTTATAGGGAAGGTAGACAAGATCTATGCTTCTTTCCAGACTAATTTAGAGGCTACTAACTTGCCTGACCATAACCGCGGTAATATGGTCAAAAAAGAACTCAGGAAATTTGCGGTTCCCCAAACTGAGGAGTTTATCAACATCCTATCGGACATCCACTCGGGCTCTCCCCTTGACGCGGTACCAGCGAGAATTCTCCGTAATCACCTTCCCCAGGTGGCGAAGCAGATAGGTAATATGGCCACGCTTTCCTTCGATGAATGTCGAGTGCTGGACAGCTGGAAACTGGCCCAAGTCGTCCCAATAAAAAAGAAAGCCCACTTAAGCATAGCGCAACTCGACAATCTAAGGCCTATCTCCCTTCTCCCCTACTGCGCGAAGGTAGTAGAAAAACTGGCCAATCGACAGCTGGTAAGTTTTATGGAGGAAAACTTGCTCCTACACACGTCTCAATCGGGTTTCAGAGCGAAACACTCGACTGAGACTGCCCTCCTCCTATCAACAGAGCTGCTGCGGAGCAAGGCGGACGAAGGTCACACGGCCGCACTAGTCTTATTAGACTTAAGTGCGGCGTTTGACACCGTATCACATCCCGTACTACTGAACCGACTGAGGGAAAAGGGAATAACCGGTCCCGCTCATGAGTGGCTGGTATCCTTTCTGAAAAACAGAAGATTTCAAGTGCATTGCCCACCATGCAAATCCAGTGTAAGATGTCTCAGGCAAGGGGTTCCTCAGGGCTCTATTTTGAGCCCTACATTATTCAACCTGTACATGGAACCCCTTGCCAAACTGGTAGAGTCTTATGGTGTGGCAATAGTCTCCTATGCAGATGACACACAACTGGTGATCAATTTGTCCCGTGATCCAGTTGTGGATGCTGAGAATTTCTCGGCTTGCCTTGTGGCTCTAGACGGCTGGATGAAACAAAACTGTCTCCGCCTTAATGGTAACAAGACGGAAGTTCTTATTGTAGGTCCACGTCCTTCCATCTGGACCTCTGCCTGGTGGCCCACCGAACTGGGCTCTGTCCCGGTCCCAGTGGACACAGTTAAGAACCTTGGCTTTCATCTGGACTCTAACCTGGCCTACACCAATCATGTGGGTAAGGTTGCGGGAAAATGCTACGGACTTTTGAAGGTCCTAAGGAAAATCCTGGACCTATTGCCCCCTAGCTCCAGAAAAACCATGGTACACGCCTTGGTCACTTCCCAGTTAGATTATGGGAACTCCCTACTATGTGGACTTAGTAAAAAGGGCTTAACACAGCTTCAACGCGTCCAGAACGCTGCAGCGAGGCTGGTCCTCAACCTCCCTAGGAGAGCCTCGGGGAAACATGCATTACGCACCCTTCATTGGCTCCCAATAAAGGAAAGAATCATTTTCAAAACCATGTGCATCACCCACCGTATAGCCCACAAAAAAGCACCTCCATATCTCCAGGACTTGCTTCCAGTATATCGCCCTACACGTCCCCTGAGGTCGATGGGTAGCATGCAATTAGTGGTACCTCGGATACACAGAGCAAGGATGGGAGGACGCTCTTTCAGACTCCACGCCAGCAACAACTGGAACAACCTTCCTATCGAACTGAGGATGGAGCCCTCTGAAACCAGGTTCAGACAGAGGTTGAAAACCCATCTCTTCCCAGGTTAAACTCAGCATAGCGTACTCTTGCCCCTGTGTCCAGCCTCTTGAGCCCGGCCGAAGAGTTGTAGGTAGGGTTGTCAGCGCGGGGACGCACTGTTCTCTGTGCAACCAAGCGCTTAATAAATGCCATAAACTAAACTAAACTAAACATGTCCCAAAAATGGTGCTAGGGCATTCCAAAAAACGCTTTCATGTGTCTCAAGGACATTTTCAGTCATTTCCTCTTGAATGCAGGTATACAATTGATTTATATGCTGTGTTTAAAAACGATTTTTTGAAATGAATTACATTTCTGGATATGTACTGCTAGAGCTTCATAGGTTGTTTTGGGTCATATTTATAAGGCATATGAGTGTCTATTATGTTATTTTACCCTTTTTAAATGGAAAGCGTTCCTCATGGGGCAAGTTTCTTGTAAATACGCTCCCACCTGTGGTTGGCAAATTTAGATTTTGATTATGGGAGTTAAATAGCCATGTTAATAATGTCCCAAAAATGGTGCTAGGGCATTCCAAAAAACGTTTTCATGTGTATTAAGGATATTTTAAGTCAATGAGGAAACACAGGTGATGTAATTCTGATATGAGGAAAATAAACTCCACATTTTTCAATTACATCACTAGTGTTTCCTAAGTTTATGAATGACATTGTGCAGATGAAGTTTAGGTGTGACCACAGATTCAAAAGAGGTCTGCCCTTTGTTCAAGAGTGAAGAGGACATGACTTACTTCATTGGTAGGCCTTCACATGTATTATCTCCTTTGTTTTCTTCAGTGAAAATCTTATCTGCAACCATGTGTTGGCCTCACCTCAAACAAACAAAACAGGTGATGGACCGAATGTGGATCAATGACACACATTCACCCCAGTCCAAAGATCTGGGCCTAAGCAAACCTTTAGATAGGCCACACCTTATCGTCATCCTGAATTAATCATTTGAAATGTTAGGGAGAGATTTATGATTGTTGTATGCCTGTTTTGTACCACTGTGTGTCATTTTTGTGACGCAGTGCTGGTGCAAAAGATTTGCTATGTTAAATAATAAGTAGGGCGTTAAGTTTTTGATGACTGTTATTCATTTACTGTTTGGTAATAGTGGTTAATAAAAATTTTTATTATATTTTTCCACAGATTCAACTGCAGATCTTTTCTAAATTTGAAAAATGCCAACTAAGAATCGAATTAGAAAGGCTAGACAACGTCAAAGACAGCAGGATAATCTTTTATTGCAGCAGTCCTCTCCCCAAAATACTTTTAAAATCACCAAGAAAGCTCCGGGTAAGAGCACGAAATCATTCTTAAGAAATATTTGTAGTAAAAAAAGTATTTATCCAAAAAATGTTTCAGTTCAGAAAAAGAAAAGCAATTTAAATGGAAAGGAAAGACCAATCAAAAATGTTACTGGTAGAGCAAGAGATAACTCTGTGCATGATAGTAGACGGAAACAACAGTTTAGGGACATTCGAAAACGAATGTTCCGCAATAGGATAATAGTTAATTTATTAAAAAATATTAAGAAAGGCCAACAGAAAGTGGCATTTTATAAGAAGAAGAAAAATGTAGAGAAAATTATTGATCATGCTTTTGAAATTAAGCGAAAGTTGTTTATTTTGGTAATCAATAGAATTAGGAAACTAAGCAAGGTAATTTCTGATTTCAAAACAAAAAGTAGATGGAAGAGAGTAGTAAATCGTAGTAACTTTTGTGAAGTTTTTTCCGGAGAATGGATGCATAGTTCAAGTTGTGAGGCATTTTTTAATGAGGAGAGTTATTTTCAGGATAATGATTTGGTGTTTGCAGTTGACACCAGTGGTCGAGCTTATGAAGTGAAGGATGGTTGTCCAGTTGAAAAAGAAAAACTTGTGACAACAGAGACAGATGAGGTGTTAGGTCATGAGGTTTTAGGAAGACGTCCTAAGGGTCCTGTGTACATTTGGAAGTGTAGTTCTATTTGCAGTGTGCGACAGGTTTCCATCAATTTGCTTTGTGATTTTATACGGACATTTAATAAGAAAAGTTTGAAGCAGAACATGAAGTTGTTGCAAGATTTAGATCCTTGCAGAGTGAGACAAATGACAGGTTTGCGTGGTCATTCACTGGCTTGTCTTTCCAGGAGAGTATGCCAGAGTGTTTTTCATCATTTCAGGATGCTAGCAGTGCATCATAATAAAGTGAGAAAATTAGTGAGAATGTTGTATTATGCTAAGAGTCCAGCAATTATGCTTAAACAATTATGTGCTGCTCTTTTGCATGGTTCTGAAATAGATGTGAAGAATATTTGTGAAGAAATTGAGTTTTGTTACTTTGGTAGTAAAGATGAGAATGTTCAAATTGACCCAGAAGTAGAGGGTAATGTTGAAGATAATGTACAGGTTTCCAGTACAGATAATTTTCAGAAGGAAATTGCCACGTTTCAGATGAAATCAAGTGAGAGGCCTAATTTCACTTGTGTGTGTTGTCGACGCACTTATTATAAGAATCAGACTAAGTTAGTGGATTTATATGCAAAAAGTGAAAGGGAAAATAATAGTGAATGGAAGGATTTTGCCACATACTTGATGGTAGAAAATTCTTTTAATTTGGGATCGGATCAACGTGTGTGTACTTATTGTTGTAACAAATTAAACAAAAACCAGATGCCTGCTAGGGCGGTTCATAATAATCTTGAATTAGTTGAGATTCCTTCTGAATTGAAGGATTTAAATACTTATGAATCTATTTTGATTCAAAGTATTCATCCCTTTCAGGCTATTGTAAGAATGGAGCCAAAGACAGGGAAGTTGCCTCCAGCAGATTTACAGAGAGGATTAAAGGGAAGAGTTGTTTATTTGCCTCTAGATTTGAACAAAAACATTAACACAATTGGAGTAGAAAAAGTGGAAGAGGAACCTCTGGTTATCTTGGTTAATGGGGTTCCGACAAAGAATAAGAAAATATGGCAAGATTTAGTGGATGTTAGGAAAGTCAAAAAGGCAACAGTGTATTTAAAGAAAAATAATAAGTACTATAAGAATGTATATGTTGCAGAAGAGGAAGTAAGTGATGAAGAGGATAGCGATTTGTGTGCTGTCCAAATTGAGAAAGTAGAGGCCTCTAAAAGTGAAGAAATATATGAACATTATAGTGTTCATCCTTTTCATTCCAAGGAAGTCATGGGGAATGCTATTGAGTTGTTTCAAATGAAACAAGCCAAAGGGAGTCCCATTAGTGTTTGGGAGAATTTGGAAGCTCGGTGTTTCCCACAGCTATTTCCCACAGGTCGAGGAGGAAGATATGATGAGCGACCTCATCAAATTCCTGCGTCTGAATACCGGACTTTACGATTGTATGCAGAAGATCCTAGGTTTCGTCAATGTATTCCCTATTTGTTTCATCTCCTGTTTGAAAGCGATCTGTCTGGACTGTCATATGCAGTGAACCACATCTTAAAAAGTGGTATACAGATGCGAAACATCTCGGCAAGTGACTTTATGCATAAAGTCAATGTCCAAGACAGTATTTTGGATTCTCACCTAATTAATCTCATGGCGTGTCAGCGTGGTACTAATGAGTACTGGTACCGTCGTCATGGTGATTTAAAATGTATGCTGAGGAACTTAGGAACTCCAACATGGTTCCTCACTCTGAGCTGTGCCGAGTATGGCTGGGAAGACTTACTTGAATTTCTACGAGAGGCAAATGGAAATATTGAAAACATTGAATTCAAGACACCTGGAGAACTGTGTTCTTTGGATCCAGTGAATGTATGCAGGTAATTCAATCATAGATTTGAAGCTATGATGTCTTTCATCACAAATAAGAAGAATCCACCTCTTGGAGAGGTGTTGGATTTCTTCTGGAGAAAGGAGTACCAAGCAAGAGGTGCTCCTCATATACATATGTTGCTGTGGATCAAGGATGCACCTAAATTTGGAACAGATCCGGATGACTTAGTGATAAATTTCATAGAACAGTATTCTACGTGTGCTGTTCCAAACGCAACGGAGAAGAAAAGCCTAAGAGAACAAGTTCTACGTTTCCAAAGCCATCATTGTGGAAAGTACTGTCGTCGTAAATTCAGAAACAAGGACAAGTTCTACACCAAATGTCGTTTCAACTTTCCACGACCGGTGATTTCTAAAGGAAGAGTGAACAGTTTGATGTCTTCGCTGCGACATAATGTGACGAGGAAATCACCCAAAAATACATACAATTTGAAAAGGAACGAAGAGTCCAAGTACATCAACGACTACAACCCAGTGATATTGTCCATGTGGAATGCTAACATGGATATACAGTTTGTGGCTGACAACTGTATGGCTGTGGCTCGGTATGTGACATCTTACATCACCAAAAAAGAAAAGACAGAACTGAAGGATATGTGGGAGGACATTTCCCATGAAAAGAGCCTCAGCAAGAAGTTGTACAGTTTCAGTCTGAAGATGTTGTCGCATCGAGAAATCGGAGCTTACGAATGTTGTGACCGGTTGTCTTCAGCAAGTCTCTATGCCAAATCCAGGAGTATCGTTTGGGTGAGTCTTGGTCTTGCTGCAACGCGAAATCGAGTTCTAAAACCTGTCCGGGAAATTGAGTATTTGGCAGAAAAGGAACCAAACAGTACCGACATTTTGAAGACCAACATGTTGGATACATATTATCCAAATCGAAGCAGTCACCTTGAGAATGTTTGTCTATATGAGGTTCTACAAAATTATATATTCAAGAGGAACATCAAAGAAGATATTGAGAAAGGAGTGTATGCTGTAATTGGAAGTGAGGGATGTCTGGTCAAGCAAAGAAAATGCAAATTAGTAAACCATCGAAAATTGAGTGGCGAATATCCAGAAAAAAAGGAGTTTTTCTATTTAGCACTTTTGCAACTTTTCAAGCCTTGGCGTGCAGAAGAGGAACTGCTTGGAGATTTCCTCTGTTACGAAGACTCTTTCACTGCTGCTAAGGAGACCATAGAATGTCCTGCTTTTCCCAAATATCAAGAAATGTTGACTTTGGAAATTGAGCAGGAAGCAACGATTGCAGCCGAGATTGCCAGAGACAGTTCTCAGGACAGTCAGAGTTCTGTTTCATTGAGTCAGGATCCACTAGGAGGACCTATTATCGAAAATGAAGCTGCAACTGCTATGAATGAAGTGGAAAGAGCCATGGCACATGCTCAGGAGGATGCAGTTAATTTAGAAGACTTGGAAAAACAACTCAACGTTGAGCAGAGGAAAATATATGATGAAGTTACCAAGCAAATTGAGCATGGATTAAGTCATGAGAAGAAAGAGTGCTCATGTACATCGTTGAAGTCTGTCCGACTGTACGTGAGTGGAGAAGCGGGAACTGGAAAAAGTTTCCTCATTAAAGCAATTTCTTGTTACTTGCAGGAAAGGACTGAGTCATCGCTGTCTTGTGTTGTTACCGCTCCTACTGGATTGGCAGCACATAACATTAAAGGGATTACTTTGCATTGTCTACAAGTTATCTGGGGATGCTTGTTGTGAAGTTTCAAGAGTCTTGAGGAAAATGAAACTTCTTATCATTGACGAAGTAAGCATGGTTTCCAATGTCATGCTTGCCTTTGTGCATTTGAGAATGCAAGAAGTTCTTAAAACTGAGTATGATGTGTTATTTGGTGGCAAACACATCATTGTTTTCGGAGATCTTCTGCAGCTGACACCAGTAAAAGGACAACCTGTGTTCAAAATACTCACGCATGAAGATACCAGGAAGTGCCTAGGGAGCATTGGCAACGTCAATATATGGTTAAATTTCAATTATGCTGAACTGCATGAAAATATGCGTCAGGCGAAGGATGAAGATTACAAGAATATTCTACAAGATATTAGAATTGGAAAAGTGACCGAGCATGGGAAAGAAGCTTTAAATGCACGTTTACTGTCAAATTTATATCCCGAACAAGACATTGTGCCTGAGAATATTTTTCAGAAAATTACTGAGAAGAAATCCGGAATATGTTTGATGCCAACTCTTGCAGAATGTGCCATCTTCAACAACAAAATGTTGAATTTAGAAAAGCAAGAGATTGTAAAACTTGAAGCTATTGACAAAATAGAGCATATGGGATCAACAATTATTTTGTCAGAGAATTTGAAATCAAAATTGGATTCATTAGAGAAGACTATATCTAAAACAGCGGGTTTTGAAAAGACTTTGAATGTGTGTTTAAATTGCCGAATCATTTTGAGAAGGAATTTACATGTTGAAAGAGGTCTGGTAAATGGATCAATGGGTAATGTTGTTGATTTTGAGAAATACAGAAGTAGAGATGGAATTGAATTTTTAAAAATTAAATTTGATGGCATTGAGGAAGTACAGCTAATTGGTCGTTGTTCTGCTAGGTTTTTGCTTGTTAAAGATTTATATGTTCGCCGTAAACAGTTTCCTGTTTGCTTGGCATATGCAGTGACAATCCATAAATCGCAAGGTTTAAGTGTAGATACTGCATTGGTGAATATTGGCAGTTCTGTGTTCAAGGAGGGTATGGCATATGTGGCATTGTCACGAGTTAGAACTTTATCGGGATTGTACCTGATTGACTGTGATGTCACAAACATTTGTGCGGATCTAGATTGTGTTAAGGAATACAATAGGTTAAGAAAAGAGTATGCGCCACATTTGCCTCAATATCCTTTGTTTGAGAAACGTGTGGTAGGCCGGAAACGAAGAAATATCAGTAATAGTAGGGAGGTTGTAGCAAAAAGCCCAAAAGACGATGAACCGAAAATTGTATGCAGAAAGAAAGTGGATTCTGTTGAAGATGTTGTCGGTTTTCAATTTGAAAACAGTTCTGGTGTCAACTGCTATGCAAATGTAGTGGTTAATGTTCTCTTTTCACTAGAGACTTTAAAAGAACAGATTGTGTTTAATTCGGAACAAAGTTTATGCTGCTTGTTGAATTCTGTGTTAGAGAAATGTAGCACTGATCGAACAAAAGTAGAAAGTGTGTCTGAAGTTCGTTATCTGTTAGATGAATGTTCAGGTCAAACAGACTTCTCTGAAAATAATCAGCAGGATTGTCAGGAGTTTTTAATGTATATGCTTGATGTATTGCAAGATGAGGGTGTAGATGTAGATCACCTATTTGGGCTTTCTTATCAATGGCAGCATGACTGCGAGAACTGTATGGTATCAAGTACTACTCGTGTAGACTCAGAAAGATTTATATATTTAACTTTGCCAGACAGTAAATCAGTCTCCTTTAATAAGCTAGTAAATGCAGCGGATCACAACATGGAGTGTAGCCAATGTAAATCTGAAATGATGTCAACATTATTTATACGAAGATATGGCCAGTATGTCATTTTAATGATCCAACGATGTAGGCCTGATGGATCAAAATTGTCAACTTTAATAAAAAAATTTGTGGCTTCTCAGCTGTCAATATCAGGAAGGACTTTTGTAACTGTAGCAATTATCTATCACGATGGTCCTTCAACAACATCAGGACATTACACAGCTTATTTAAAGTCTCGAAACGGCTGGTCATTCTGCAACGATTCTGTTGTAACTTTCAAAAAAAAATTGCCGTTTGACCTTAAAAATTCTTACCTGGTGTTTTTAAAACCAAAATTTTAAGGAAAGAATCTCGGGATTTCCTCTGAGGAATTGCAAAAGGTTCATGAAGTAGAGGGAATGTAAGTCTGCAATACTATCTAGATTATTGGTCCAAAACTTTTAATTATAATGTCAATTTAAAAATCCAACTATATAAACCTGATGCAAGTAAGTCTGCTTCATAGTAAGCAGTATCAGTGTCATAGGAAAAGGAGAACATGAGTGAGAAAGAAGGGTAAGATATTAGTAGTCCAGGATTGTGAAAATAATCTTAAATGTTTTCTTTTTGAAAGTTGCGAAAATAGAAAATGACAGGATTTGATTGGAAGAATTACAAGAGTTGTGAATCGCTGCAACATGATTTGGCCAAGTGGAAACATGTGGTAGAATGTGAGAAGTCTTTTATTGTATGTAACATATTTTTCAAAACGATGGAGGTTTTCTTTCAGAAAGTGGCGGGCTGAAAATATTTATAGCACAACAGAGTGGACGCTGTTCATAGGACATCCTTCGACGTTATGGAAAGTAAGTTAATTTTAAGGAGTTTTGAATTCAGATTTCTTAGGTTGTATGGGTTTTTTAAACACAATCATTTTGATTGTGTTTTTTTCCCCGCTGTTACATGATGAATACCTTCAAGTCACTGATTTAAGTGAAATTTGATACATTCTGAGAACAGCAAAAATAAACCATTTAACATGTATAATTAATGTTCTACTTTTTGTACTTATGATATACATTTAGAAATGTGAGGTAGATATGGAGAAACTGAGGCTTCTGTAAGTGTCAAAGTTAATGCTTACAGTGCTGCACTTCTGGGTACTGTTTTTTTTTAAAAACTGAATAGGCCTCACCTCAAAGAAACCTCTTGAAAGGACACATCTTATTTGCATCATGAAACAATCATTTACAATGTTAGACACAATTTTATGATGGCTTTACATCTCTTTTGCGCTGCTATTGCATCACTATTGTGAGACATCAGCAGTGCAAAAGATGCACCATGTTCCAAAAAAGGCCTCACTTCATCAGCATGAAGATACTGTTTGTTTAAAATATATATCTTTAGGATTGTGTAGGGGACGTAGAGAAGCAGAGGCTTCTGTAAATGTCAAAGTTGTTGAAAAACTGTTTGTTTTTGAACCTTTTCCCTTCTCTTTTCTAATTTTTAAATACATGTTTTAATATTTTTGGAAATGTTTGTTCTCTCTTTCACAGATTGAAAGTATGAAAAAATATTTTAAAAAAGTTTACAAGAATTATAAGGTAAATGTTTTCTACTCTTTTTGTTACATTTCAATCACATTCAGCTACTTTAGGGCTTCAGACTATAGAGCTTTAAACAAAGATTATTTAAATGTGCAAATTTGGAGCTGTGCCCGTGGGTTTTGGTTCAATACACAAGTGCATTGACCTTAAATGCGTGTGCACATTACCAAATCGCCGTCTGTTTCCTCAGGCGTACTCCTCCCACACCTTTGAAGTGAAGTTTAGCTTCACTATAAACGCCCCGGCTGCTTTACCTTCTCATTCTACTGTCCTTGCTTCGTACCCTCTCCTGTCTGCCGTGTGCATTTCTCCTCTCCCCCCCCCCATCACAGTAACGTCACTCACACACGCAACGCCATTCACACACGCAACACCATTCACACACGCAACGCCACTCACACACACAACGCCACTCACACATACAACGTCACTCACACACACTATGCCATTCACACACGCAATTCATCCACGCAATGCCACTAATCCACGCAATACCACTCATCCACGCAATACCAATAATCCACACAACGCCAATTATCCACGCAATGCCTCTCATCCACACAACGCCACTCATCCATTTGCAAAACCAAACGAACAAACTCTTCTATTGTGAAACCTATTGCATTTTCAATGCTTGATTCTTTCACTTCCTTATGTATTTTGTTTTCCACAATTATATCCTTTTACTTCTCTTCTTAGGTAAATAAATATATTAAACACCATTTCTGGTTTAAATCCTATGGCTGTCTTTCTTTTTACATCACTCTCTGTTTTCTTCTCTTGTACTTACTCCTTTATTTATTTATTTTTTAAAATTTGGGGTTAGCTCCCGGTTCGCGTACCGGCGAGCTAACCGGAAAGCGAACTAAAAAAAAACAGCTTGCCAGAGTGTTACACTTTCTAGCAATTTTTGTAAAAAGGGGAGGTAGTTCTGAAAAGAACTTTTTTTTTTTTTCTTTTATATTTTTTTTAACTTTTTTGAACATTATTTCATTTTTTTGTATTTTTTGAACACTTTTTTGTTTTTTTTGTTGTTTTTTTAAAGGGAAAGAACAGAAAGAGGCATTGAAAATGGCTCAACAGGAGCCAAAAAAAAAATTAAAACTTCTTGCGTTTGGAACATTGGTGTTTCTCGAAAGCCAGATTAATCAATTTCACACTCATGTTAGCGCATGAAATTAGTGTTCCACAATACAAGCATGTCAGCTTCAGATGCACAATTTTTTTTTGTATGTTTGGCACTGTTTCATTCGCCTCTGCCACTGACAAAGAGAGATCAGAAGATGTTGTAGCCACCGAAGTTGGGGGGTTTTGTTGTAGTTCGCGCATCTCTGCACGACTATAGTTAATTGGATGCCACCTCTGCATATGTCGGTGCATCGTGTGATTTCCAAAACTGTATTTTTTATTTGTTCCCCTGGATAATTTTTCTTTGCAGATAAGGCACGTAGCATACCGTGCATTGACTTTTTTTTCTCCAGAAGGAATGCTAAAAAATTGCCAGATAAAGCTTTCTTTCTGATGAGATACCCGGGGTAACTCTTGGACAAATTGTGGTCCCTCTTCTTCCTCTCCGTCTTCTTCTTCCTCTTCCTCCTCTATGTTTCCAATAAATTGAGCAGGGGGTCCTCTCTTCCTATTAGGAGATGGGGGTGGTGGTGGTGGGGGTGCAGAAGCTGAAGCTACTATTGAAGCCATCAGAGAGAATTTTCAGGTCTTCCTTTCTCAAAATTGAAAGTCAGAGTGAGAAAAAAGGTGGGGGCTTTCATCATTTGGGAAAATAAATAGTTCTAAACCAATGAAAAGTGTTATTTTTAGGTCACATGACCTAGTGTTACATCATTAGGAAACCAAAAGTGAAATGAACCAATGAAAACTTTAATGAATAAGTCACATGACCTGTTCCGCTTACGTTACGCGGAGCGCGCCGCGCTTCGAATCGCTTCCGGTTCGCGTTCCGGAGCACTTCCGGGAGCGCTAACGCGGCGCGTCATAAGACGTATTACGCGACAACGTGATATGTCGCGTTTCCGCGACGCGTCACGATGTTGATTTCTGATGCGGTAGTTGCGTGAACGGAACGTTTACCGGTTAGCGGACCGGGTCGCGGCATCAAATTGAGCTAACGGAAAGCTTCCCGGTACGCGAAAAAGGAGCGAACCCGAAAAATATTTTTAAAAAAAATAATCATAAACATATAAAATATAATTTGGGATATAAAGAAAAAGACATTTTACAGCTACAGATATTAGCTTTTAAAAAACCATTGAAATTCAATGGAAAAAACATAGGTTATAGACCATATATAGTTAGGAATTAGCATTTTCAAAACCATATTTTACTCGCATAAAACCATTGAAATTCCATATATAGTTAGTTGCCCTAACTATATATCGCGCACCCGCAATCCACTGCTGATGATGTCACATATTACATCATTCATGACATGGTCAGTGACATCACTGATGACATCACTGATGACATCTCAAATGACATCACTGATGACATATATATATATATATATATATATATACATATATATATATATATATATATATATATATATATATATATATATATATATATATATATATATATATATATATATATATATATATATATATATATATATATATATATATATATATATATATATATATATATATATATATATAAAATACCCTTTCAGGCATAGAGTGATGAATAAATTATGCAAAATTTCGGTGGAAAGCAGCTCCTGTATAGAGCACTCTAAACACCAGCGACACTCTAGATCTGCTCACCTCAAATGTCTGCTTTTCTATCAAAGTCTTTAAGCATAGGATTAGCACCGTGCCATCCATGCCAAGATAGAAAAGGACAAAGTCTTTTGCCATTTCCACAGCAAAGTCTTTAAGCATAGGACTAGCACAGTGCCGTCCTTGTCGAGCGGTTAAATTACAAAAGCCATTTACCACTCCAGGCACAGTATTACAGCTTTGAATTGGTAAAAATACCAACCAAGCCAACCTGAAATGAGTAAAAGCAACACCTGACACAGTGTTTCGCTCTAATTAGAGCTCTTCAGAGAGGTATAGCTTTGTCCAGACACAAGGGAGCACCCAGTATAAGTAAAAAAAATACCCTTTCAGGCATAGAGTGACGAATAAATTATACAAAAAAGATGCAGAGAACTCTGGGTAGTTCTCATGTTTAGGTAGAAAGCAGCTCCTGTATAGAGCACTTTCAACACCAGCGACACTCTAGATCTGCTCACCTCAAATGTCTACTTTTCTATCAAAGTCTTTAAGCATAGGATTAGCACAAGTGCCCTCCACGCAGAGATATAAAAGGACAAAGTCTTTTGCCATTTCCACAGTAAAGTCTTTAAGCACAGGACTAGCACAGTGCTGTCCTTGCCGAGCTGGTAAATGACAAAAGTCATTTACCTCTTCAGGCACAGTAATACAGCTTTGAATTGGTAAAATACCAACCAAGCCAACCTGAAATGAGTAAAAGCAACCTGTTTCTTTACACCTTTTTCGCATGACATTGAACTCTAGAGATGTAGTACAAATCCTTTGATTTGTTACATTCTTTGAGCTAAGAAATCCTATAAATAGTTATGTTACACTAAATAATTGCTATGTATAGCATCATTACATTCGCAAGTATGTGGAGGAGTAAAGGGTTTAAAGTTAAATATAAATAAGTATATATGTATATATATATATTTTTTTCTTTTTCGGAAAGGAAATTTACATGCATGCCACTGCCAATAAATGCATACTTTCTTTATTACCCCACTGATCAATCCAAGTGGCCTGTTGTTTGAAATTCATTTTATAACATATATTGGTCCTGATGAAGCTGCTTTTTACCACTGAAACACGCGTAGACCGACCAACACTTTATCTATGGGAGTGGCTCCTAGGAGGAGTGTTATCACAAATAACCGAAGTTTGTGATCTTCCAGTAGTAAACCGTGTTCTCCTTATACAATTTTGGGACCCCTTATAGGGTTGAATCTCTTTATCCTTACTATGAATGAGTTTGTATGTGAGATGTGTGACTGGTGAGATAGATTGTGTTGACAATTTGATGTGGGGTGATATTTATGTTTTCTTTATCAAATTGTTTACTGTATCGGATTAAAAAGTAATAGCAATCTAATGTATAGATAATGATATATTTATGTATGTATTTTTGTAGGAAATGTTTACACAAAAAGAGAAAAGAATAACACATAAATAAAAAAAATGTTTGTACTTACATATGAAATAATGTGTGACAGAGATGCAATATAATGAATAATAAAAGATTCTCTAGTCATTTTTGGAACTTTTGGTTTTTCTGCATTGCATTGTTGGTGTGTTGGCATGTCAGAACCTAAGTAGGTCGTATCAAAGAAATATAACTCAGATAAGAGTTTTTGTTGTTCATTAACAACCACTCTGAAACCATGGTATGCCTCACGGTAAACAGCCCAAATATCAACTTTTTATTTTTGACCTTCAAGAATATCCAGTTTAAAATATCGGAGGGACAGGATACCGAAATCAAGAATATCGACGACCAGAATTTTGCCCTGAAGGTAAGAAATATTGTTTATGTTAATTTCTAACTTAGTAATATTGATAGCAAAAATATTGATGTTACTAATATCGATATTAATATTAGTCTTGTGTATTTTATTATGTATTTTATTATGTATTTTTTATGTATGTTTTTATAATTTTTGTTGTTGTACTAGTTTTAAAATATATGTATTAGATATTTAGAAATTAGTAATAATTTTTTTCAGTAAATTATGTATTTTAGTACCGTAGCGGGTTGTGGATTTATAGGAGAATAGAGTGGGAAGTAATTTATTTATAGTAAATTAATTAAATATTTTTTAGGAACTATTAAATATTTGTAAATACATTTTGCACATTTTAGTTCTGTAGTGGGATGTGGGTTTATAGGGGAATAGGGCCTGAAGTAATTTAATTATAATTAAGTAATTATTTAATTTTTATTTATATGTATTGATTATTTTTATGTTAAATAATTATTAATTTGTCATTACTTTTTAATAACTGGTAATTAATTTCTAATAATTGATCAATTGGTAATTAAATTAAGTGTATTAATTAATTATTGAAGTGTGTTGTGAGGTTATGGGGTAATAGGGTCTGAAGTAACCGAGTGGGCTGGGTATGCTCAGACGTGAGTCCCAGGCTTTCCACATCACTGGAGTCAAGCTATCCAGGCTGAAGAAGGCTGATAGCCAGAAACGGGTCCTTGGATGCTTGATTCCGGTCTAGGAAAGACATGGCTTGGTAGTTCGGGCTGGACTGTTCCCATGAGGCACAGGGTCAAGGCTGATTTGCATATAGCCATTATCTGACCTAGGGTGGTGTGGAGTGCAAAGAAATGATGGATTTAGGCCCAGATCTTTGTACTGGGGTGAATGTAAGACATTGTTCTGCATTCTGTCCATCAACTGTGTTTTTTGCAATTTTCACCCCGAGTGGGCTGGGTATGCTCAGACGTGAGTCCCAGGCTCTCCACATCACTGGAGTCAAGCTATCCAGGCTGAAGAAGGCTGATAGCCAGAAACCGGTCCTTGGATGCTTGATTCCAGTCGAGGAAAGACATGGCTTGGTAGTTCGGGCTGGACTGTTCCCATGAGGCACAGGGTCAAGGCTGATTTGCATATAGCCATTGTCTGACCTAGGGTGGTGTGGAGTGCAAAGAAATGATGGATTTAGGCCCAGATCTTTGTACTGGGGTGAATGTAAGACATTGTTCTGCATTCTGTCCATCAAATGTGTTTTTTGCAATTTTCACCCCGAGTGGGCTGGGTATGCTCAGACATGAGTCCCAGGCTCTCCACATCACTGGAGTCGAGCTATCCAGGCTGAAGAAGGCTGATGGCCAGAAACCGGTCCTTGGATGCTTGATTCCGGTCTAGGAAAGACATGGCTTGGTAGTCCGGGCTGGACTGTTCCCATGAGGCACAGGGTCAAGGCTCATTTGCATATAGCCATTGTCTGACCTTGGGTGGTGTGGAGTGCAAACAAATGATGGATTTAGGCCCAGATCTTTGTACTGGGGTGAATGTAAGACATTGTTCTGCATTCTGTCTATCAACTGTGTTTTTTGCAATTTTCACCCTGAGTGGGCTGGGTATGCTCAGACGTGAGTCCCAGGCTCTCCACATCACTGGAGTCAAGCTATCCAGGCTGAAGAAGGCTGATAGCCAGAAACGAGTCATTGGATGCTTGATTCCGGTCTAGGAAAGACATGGCTTGGTAGTTCGGGCTGGACTGTTCCCATGAGGCACAGGGTCAAGGCTGATTTGCATATAGCCATTGTCTGACCTAGGGTGGTGTGGAGTGCAAAAAAATGATGGATTTAGGCCCAGATCTTTGTACTGGGGTGAATGTAAGACATTGTTCTGCATTCTGTCCATCAACTATGATTTTTGCTGTGCTAATGCTGGCATCATAGTGCAAGGGTGTCGGCACGCATTGTTGGAATGATTGTTTTTGTGCAGGAAGCAGCGGCAGCTCCTCCATTATTGTGGAGGAGTGTCCCCCAGCCTGCCAGCAGCAGCGGCTGCAAAACTTGAAAGATTGAATGATAATAAAGTATGTTTATTATCATTTTATTTTTCTCTATACTGTGGAGTCCAGGGGGCGGGGCCATGGGGATGGCAAGCCCAGGGGGAGTGATAGGTGCACTGCTAGTGCGTAGGAAAGCCAAACCGTCATGTGCACTGAAGCTGTCTTCACCCTGCTCTGCATTGCTGGGTTGGAGACAGCAGGCACAGGCTCACACTCTCACTGGAAGTGCAAATTGAGGATGCTCAGGCCTATCCTGCTGCTGCTATCATGTGGTGAGAGCAGCGTCAGGATTGACCGCAGGGCAGTCTGGGAGACTGTGCCTGCAGTGGAGCCAGAAGAGCAGCAATTCGGCCAGATGCAGCAACGTTCCTTTTTTACATGTGTTTTTTCTTTTGTCTCTCCCCTCCCCCCGGTATTTAGCCCAGACACCAGCAATAACTGGCAGGAAGGGAAAACTTTCTGCACAAAAACAATCAATGGAGGTGGTTTCCTCTTTCTATGTGTGCAGAATGCATCACTCATACAAAGATGAAAAAACAAGGAGAAATAGTTATTTCTCCTTGTTACGCCACCCTAGGGATGCGTACGGTTTTGAAAGTATTGACGCATTTCCCAGATTTACGCTATGTAGTAAATCTGGGAATGTGTCATAATCCATGGGTGTTGCTTGGGAACACCCACAGCAAAACCCATGGCTCGCCTCCTGATGCAGTGGGAGGCAGCGCACCAACTTCCGCTACGTTGGCGTACACAATATCTACGAGGCCATGAAAAGCCATGCAGGGTGGCTTTGCGTGGCCTCATAGATATGATTGAGAGGCCTGCGCCACTGGAGCATTATTAAAAGTGATGCTCCAGCAGTGCACGCCTTTTGCAAATGGGTCCTCCAGTCTCAAGGTTTACCCACAAAAATGTGGTTCAGTGAGAATTTAATGGACCTTGGGATGAGAAGTCTTGTGTTGCATCTCTGGTGGTCTTTTGAAACAAATTATTGAATTTGGGCTAATCCTATTCTCTCCATGCCTCTATCCGCTTGACTGTCATTTCGGAGAACTTTACAATAGGCCTAATACCCAAAAAAGGCACCATACTCGATGCAAACACTAAAGTAGTTTTCCCCATGTTTTTCACAGAAAAATACATGTTTTTTACACCAGGTCTAATGCTGCCCCTGTCTACTCAAATACCTTAATGAATTTATTAAGTCTATCTTTGGTTCTACTTTATTATTACAATAAAAATGTTGAGAAAAAAAATGAAATTCAAACACATCCTGTAGTGCTAGGACTACAGACCATGCCTATAGGTTCCAGTTTCCAAATTGTCCACTACAAAGCTGGGGCATATGGTGGAAGGCACAAGTATAACATGAGGACTTTTCTCTGGCTCCTAGGCATTTTGTTGTAACTGAGCTGTATCTATGAGAATTGTGTTACTACAGCTGTAATAGGACCCAAGATACTGTTTCATTCTAGTTGGGTAACCAAGTTATTCAGTTTGTACACTTTTTACTCCTTGGGGAGCAAGTGTGATTAGCTAAGGCTAACTCCAGGAACTGGTGGAGGATTGGAACATGCTTGATAAACTCAATATCTAGCCATACGTACATCTTTTAAAGAGATTTAGGGTTGTATGTAGAGAAGAGCAGTATGGCATGAAACCCAAAAAGCAAATCTTAGCACAGAGCCAGCAAAATGATTATTTTCGGATGGTTGCAATTATAGTGTCCCCGCACAAGCAGTTTGCTGGCAAGTGATATTGCTTTCCTTTAAGTACTTTCCATTTCCTTTTGCACAATCAATAGATGTGATTCTAGCTGCAGAGCTTCAGTGTTCACTTCGTTGGAGGTGGTCTCTTCAAGTTTTAGCATTTGCCCACAATATTATGGTATCCCATGAACATTCAACAGTGGCAGACTGTGCTTGGAATACTATGGATGCTTACAGAACATGCAAGAGGTGAAGGCAGACCCAAGAAAGCTAGGGCATTTTGTGCATACAAACACATTGTAGTGGAGTGCTGGAAAGAGCCTTACATAGCTCCATGGAGGATTATGTGCATAAGGTTGTGCTTTGTTTTTTCATGTTTGGTGCAAGCATGTGTGTATGTAGGAATTTATGTATTTATGTGTATTTGAGTGAATGAGTGTTATGAATGGTTGTGTGTGTGAATGCATGTGTGTGAGTGAGTGTTCAATGTTTTGGCCCACTGTCCATTCAGTGCTAAAATTGCCAGTCGCCACTGACTTCTTTGCCTTTTCCGGCTGCAGATCATAGCGCTTTAGCATTGGACACCAGGGTTGACCAACAGTAGCAAATTGAGCATACATTGTTGAAACGGGCCTGAGAAGTCAGTCGGCTTGAACAGAAAATTGCAAAAAAAATTAGAGCATAACGCTCCACCTGTATTCCCAAAAATGCCCCTGAGTGGGGCAGGGCCTGTTAGGTTTGGCGGATTTTGATTTGGTTACCCTTGCAGGGAGGGGGTGTGCCTAGGGCTCCCTCCCCAAGTATATTTACTCACGGGGGCCCCTACCTCCACTGGGGTCCAATGCAATGAAAGCAGATTCCGGGGACCCCATCCCCCAGAACCGAAGGAATCAGAGACCAACCCGTTCCCACGTCATGTAGCGGAAATGGCCTGCCACCACCCTGTCTGCATGGCCAGTTGTGCTGCTCCCACGCGCTAACAGGAGCTTAGAAGGATGGGTTGGCTTTTGCCACAGAAAGAGCGCAGAATTAAGTTGCTGGCCCTCGCATGGCACCAAAGAAATTCTGCTGCACAGGAAGAGCTGGTGGGAGCTGTGGGTGGCGTAGGGCTCCTCACAGCCCCCAACAACTCTAGCAGCTGTGGGTGCTCTGAGTAGGACTGGGGCATCTGTAAAAAACAATAGAAAAAAAGTAAAGAGGTGCAATGCCACTTTCATAAGAAAACAAAGAACAGGCAATCTGCTCTTCAAATGAGCATCATTCCACAAGGGAATACCCAAATTATGCCCTGAAAGTGGAATCATTTACAAATTAGTTGGATTCTGTGGTGCCCCAAAATGAACCGGATCACTACCAATGTGTTCTAAATGTGTTATAGGAGGTTGTAGGAATAGTAGCAGCCCCTAGGAATGTTTTTGAGAATGGCAGCCTAAGAGCCTTAATATGACTACGGCAGTGCGGGCACCTCCTGTCCGATGGCCCCATTACAGCCTAGATGGTTAGACTGCATTGGCACTGCCTCTAATGGTGTTGTGGTGGTCTAGAGGCCGTAATATGCTTGGCAGGGCCTCTGCAGCCCCGCTAAGTATATTAAGAGTTTCCTCACTGCCACACTTTTATGACGTTGCAAACGCCTGAAAAGTGTGGCGGTGAGGAAACAAAGATGGCCCTACCGGAACACCGTTGTGCCTCTGTGCCATGGGGTTGTAGTATCCTGTGTTGTATTTATCTGGTTACTTACTCCCTTGCTGCTCAGCCAGTGTGAATGTGATGCATGGAATGTTGGTGTGAGAGTCTTGAGTGGGAAGTTTGGGTGCCTGGATGTAGTAATCAGGGTTCCCAAGGCCTACATGTTCCGAAGATAACCCACTTACACTCAAGAACTGTTGGCACGGAAACTGTAAAAGTCAAAGAACAAGTTTATTAAGACCCCATGGGGTGGTGGTACACTCATACAGCACCCTTCGGTAATGCAAGAGGTATCACACCGAACACCGGTGTGACCCTGATTTATATACAGTTTTGGGGCCATAAAAGATAGGCGGCACAAGTTAAAACACATTTAGGTACATATATGGTCATGTTTTGGAACACAGCCAGCTCATTGGAGGGGGCACAGCTCCGCTGGTCAGTTTTGTGCACATTCCTAAAGGCTTACTGGTCAGTTGGGACTGTGCATGTGCAAGCTTGACCAATACTAAAAATAGCCTGTTGCTGGGCAGATCGAAGTGGTCAGTGGCACGGACAACGGACTAAAGGGCACGCCGGCCACGAGGCCGCTTATGGTTTAAGATGGCCGCCGCAACATTCAAAATGGCGATTTCATATATAGCCAAGTTAAGGAGGACAACGTGTAGTTTCAGCTAATCGCTAACGCGGCCGTGCCAATTACGACAGACGACCCTTTTAGCGTTTAGCTGAATCTACCTCATAGTGAACATAATCAGGATGTTCGTCCTCGATGTCTATTAATATTATTTGGGTTACTTCTTTTATGAAGCATCATTCTGTCATGAGCAAGAGCTCGTCTTGATGGTATGCAAGCTGATAGGCACATGGAACATAAGGCAGGGCCACATTGGATACATAGGCAAACAAGAAACAGTGCCCCCACAAATATACATAGAATTGTTAACAGTTTCCAGCCCCAGGTAGTAAGCATGGACCAGAACCATCCTGAAAGTGTCCAAGTTCCATTGTCCGGATGTATCTCAGCTGCAATTTTGTGGAGCTTGGATATGGCATCATAAACAGATGGAGAATTGTCCGGTACGTATACACAACAGCTGCTTCCGATAATTCTGCATGCCCCCCCACGGTCAGCCAAAACTACATCTAGCACCATCCTATTTTGGATCGTAACAATTCTAGAAATCTGTAGTTCCTCAGTGATGTTTCCCAGGGCAATGGCAGTGTCATTCGCTACAGCTTCAACAACGCGTGTCAGTCGTCTTATTTTCCGGCTGTTCAATGCAGCCCCCACGAAAGAAAATAGTCCCAAATAAAAGTCCACATACTGTTGCAAAGCGGTATAGGTCTGGTCTATATCATCCAGAACAACAGCCCGCTTAACCCTATTTAGGACAAAATCATGATACAAGGTATAATCATTGTGATACATTGGTGGGGCAATGAATACAGGAGGTAGCACAAACGATACGTAGCACGTGCCCAACCATCCCACTGGAAGCTGATGGTAACCCTTCGTTCCACAAATAAAATACGTGTTTCGAGATGCTACAAATGAGATGCCATTCGGGCTATCAAAAGTGAGAGTGGTGTTACATTCACTTTTCCCCACTGCAATCGAACCTTTGTTCCTAATACACAAATCGGCTTTAGTAGAAATGACATTAATGACATGTGCGCTGGATACATTAATATTTCTTTGATTGCTGTACACACGCGGGGCAGACACGTTGTCAGGCCTGTACTCTTCCCATTCAAATCGAGTACCCTCAGCCCGTGGAAACCCATCCTTGTCATGGGAGCATACTTTATTCAAACGGAAAAGCACCCCCCTTTTCGTTGGCCATCTCAAAGTAAAGAGGAGGGTGTACCAGGCGTTGCATGATCCATTATGCGAAAACGGGAGTGGAATGAGTGGGGTACCCCCTCTCTTCTGGTGCCCCGGCAACATCCCGCACACCCAGCAATTCGAGGTATTGGTCATATTATGTGTGTGATGAAGAATCTGAATGAAACTATTATTCAGGTAAGTTTGCCGATGCCGCTCTTCATGGTAGGGCAATGTAAAGTGAAAATGTTCAGATGGAGCCGGGGTAGTCGGCAGCAAATGTTCACGTGCAGGTACCACAAGTTCAACTACCCAGGCTATTACAGCTATCACCACAATAGTCAAGACAAAGAGAATGGCACCTAATATTCGCTTATCTCGTGATGCTGATGATGCCATAGTTCAGAGACGTTCTTACAGAGTCTCAAGTAGTTCGAATTGTTCACAAAGTCTCAAATACACATGTGTGTATACCCAAAAAAGAAAAAAAAAATACGGTGCTGAACTCGGAGGTAGCCGTTGTTTTCTTCTCCGGGCCAAGACGGGTGTCGCTACACTGGCAGAACTGATCCCCCCCCCTTGGAATTCCCGGTTTCCGTTTCACAAACCTGGAGCGGTAACCAACCAGTCATATAAAAAAAATCTTCTTATCGGGGACGCAGGTTGTAGTGCTCTCGTCCGGCAACAGTGTGGTCCGGGAAGCCTCCCTCTACTTCGGCCGATGTCACAGCTGGGCTCTTTTCTTTCTCCAGAATCTCTTTGTAATCAGTCAGCACAGCAGGAGTCACCAGATCCGGAGAGACACGGCGGCAGTGTGTCGAATGCACCCACCGCTTCCTGTTGGTCACTCGTACAGAGGTTCGGGTTGCAAGGAGGACCTGTTCGGGGCCCTTCCACTTGGGCTCCAGACTGCTCGCTCTCTCAAACGACCGGATCATCACGTGGTCACCAGGGCGGAGATCATGGCCCTCTCCAGTAGAGTTGTCAGGGAGCGCTTCTCGAACCTGTTGATGAATAAAAAGTAAATCATTTGTTAATCGTGCCAAATAGTCGTTCATCATAACACAAGGCACATCATGTATTAATCGCGGCTTAGGCATCCCCCAGATATTCATGGGGCGCCCAAACACCACCTCGTAGGGTGTAAGGCCAGTTCGTGAATGGGGTACTGATCTAAGAGAGAGCAGTGCTAGCGGCAAAGCGTCTGGCCACTTCAACGATGTAGACGCCACAATTTTGGCCAGCTTAAGTTTCAACGTAGCATTGTACCGCTCAACCAGACCTGCCGACTGAGGGTGGAATACAGCGTGGAACTTCTGCTGAATCCCTAACCCCTTCAGTACATACTCCACAATCTTTCCAACAAAATGAGGCCCATTATCGCTCCACAGAAATTTGCAAACTCCAAAGCGAGGAAAGAATTCCTTAAGCAACACCTTAGCTGTTGTCAAAGCCGTATTGTCTTTCTTGGGGAAGGCCTCAACCCATTTGCTAAAGGCACATACCACCACTAGGACGTACTTCAGGTTGTTGCAGCGCTCGAGTTGGATATAATCCATTTGGAGTACCTCAAAAGGTGCAGAAGGTGGAACGAACCCTCCTTTCGGAGTATGGGTCCCCTTTCCAGGATTGTGTTGTAAACAAACCAGGCAGGTCTGCACTACTCTCTTCGCAGTATTAGCAATCTCAGGATGTTCCCAAACTCGTGTTAACAGCCGAGTGATTGCAAGAGCTCCGACATGCGCCAGTCCATGTGTCATCTGGACCATCGCCTGCAAGTAAGCCGCAGGCAATTTCCATTTCTCCATGTCTTTGCTTCTCCAACAACCCTCGTCATCTAGTACCCCATCTGCTGCCCATGCCGCAAGTTCAGTTTCAGTAGCTGATTTTTGAATGTCCAATATTTCTGCTCTAGCATCACTCCATCGCTCAGCCTGCGATTGTATCACATACATGGGGGAGCTAGTTCGGGACATAGCCGTTTGTCTCGCTATGCTGTCTGCAAAGGCATTTCCTTGACCCACTTTATCCGTGATCTTTTTGTGGGCACTGCATTTTACTATCGCTACTTTCTTTGGGCCGAGCAACGCGTTTAGGAGATCACGCACTAGCTCTCCGTGCATAATGTGTTCTCCGTGAGATGTCAAAAACCCACGCTCTCTCCAGAGTAGCCCGAAGTCATGTGCCACTCCGAAGGCGTACCGGCTGTCTGTGTAGATGTTCACACATAGGCCAGCACTCAATTCGCAGGCTCGTGTTAACGCTATCAGCTCTGCTGCCTGAGCCGATTTCCGTGGTATCCTAGCTGTTTCTACCACTGTCTTAAGTGTCGTGATCGCATAGGCTGCGGAAGTCGTACCATCTGGCAGCCTCAAACATGATCCATCAACCCACAGTTCCCCATCCACATCTAGAAGTGGCACATCCTGTAAGTCGACACAACCCTTTGTCTGTTCCTCGGTCAGGAAAACACAATCGTGATGTTTTTCTTCCTGACCCTCCTCGGCCGGATAGGGCAATAAAGTGGCAGGGTTCAAAGTAGCGCATCTTTTCAGTGTAATATGTGGCGCCAAAAGTGTCAGCTCATATCCTGTTAGCCGTGCACTCGTGAGGTATTGGGTCTTTGTTTGGTTTAGCAGAGCATCTACTGCGTGAGGAACTAACACCAGCAGTTTGTGCGATAACACTATTCCCTCACTCTGTCGTATGGCTACTGCCGTTGCAGCTACCGCTCGAAAACACCCAGGCAACCCTCGTGCTACAGGATCAAGAATAGCAGAGAAGTATGCACATGGTCTCTGCTTATCCCCGTGTAGTTGCACTAACACTGACAACGCGCACCCATCATTCTCGTGCACGTACAATGTGAAAAGTTTCGTGTAGTCTGGTGTGCCTAACACGGGTGCGGAACAAAGGGCCTGCCTCAACTGTTCAAAAGCCTTCTGACATTCATCTGTCCATTCTAGGGGCATTGGTGTAGCTTTGGACAATAATGCTAACAGAGGTTTTATGATGTGTGAAAAACCCATGATCCACTGTCTACAAAAAGACGTCAACCCTATAAAGGCACGTACATCTCTCTGCGTGCGGGGGACTGGTGTATCTAAAATTGCTTGAATTCGATCAGATGTTAATGCACGCCCCTCCTTAGACAACAGATGACCGAGGTAGGTCACCTGAGGACTACAGTATTGAAGCTTTTTCTTCGAAACCTTATGATTGTTCTGTGCCAAAAAGGAAAGCAACGCAAGTGTACTTTCTTCACATTGTGCATAAGAGTCAGCAGCAAGCAGAAGGTCATCCACGTACTGGATGAGAGCAACGCCAGACTGCAATTTAAAAGAATCTAGCTGCCTTTTCAAAGCCTGGCTGTAGATGCTAGGGCTTTCAGTATAACCTTGGGGAACACGACAAAATCTATACGATTTATTATTTAACGTGAAGCCAAACAAATATCTGCTATCAGGATGGACAGGGATGGAAAAGAACGCGTTTTTCAAATCAATTACACTAAACGTGGTGGCCGTTGGTGGAACCAACGTAAGCAAGGTTGTGATATCGGTCACCACCGGGTATTGGGGAATGACAATTTTGTTGATCTCTCGCAAGTCAATAATAAAGCGATAGACTTTGTCGTCAGTATCTCTCTTAAGGATCGGAAGAATAGGACTGTTGCAGACATTGTAAGGGACCTCCTCCACGACCCCTGCAGATATTAAATCCTGAACAATATGTGTCAATGCAATTTCACCTTCTCTAGAAATCTTATACTGTGGCACTCATGGTAGAGGGGCCCCCTCCTTAACAGTAATGTGTATTGGTGGAATACGCATCTCTCCCACATCCGTATCTGAGGTCGCCCAGAGCGTATGCGGAAGAGAGGCCAAAGCTGGAATATCTAAGATAGCGTAGAACCTATCGGGGTCAGGATAATTGTCATTCAAGATAACCCGCACTCCTTCAGGAGTGCACCGTATCGTTGCTCGAAAATATTTAAGCAAGTCAATACCCAGGATATTATCTGGTGTATGGGGTGATAACAAAAATTGACCAAAACTGAAATATTTGTCAAGACATAGTGCAAGGGGCTTTGACAATGGGCTAGGGGAGGGTGTGCCATCGAACCCTACACATGTAATCATTTCGCCAGACAGGGGAGCCCTCGGAACCAAGTTTTTCGACAAAGCGCTACGTGTAGCTCCTGTGTCGACTAGAAATTGATCAGTAGAACCCAGAATACCCGCTGTTACATATGGACCCTGCTGATCTACCGGCACTTCAACTGATTCCTTACCCCATCCTACGCAGTCCTATGCATGCACATAATCCTGGTGCTCCACATTCTCACCCTCCGAAATCTGATATTGATTTCGTCTATCAAACGTATTTCGCTCATCCTGGCCACGGCCCCTCTCCTCAACTCTTCCACGATCACTTCCGCCACCTCTCGCTCCCGTATAACCTCCTCTCGACCTACCACCTCCTCGACCACGCTGACTACGCTGCTCGCGAAGTACCGGACAATCTTCAGCCCAATGCCCAAACTCCTTACAGTAAGCACATTGATCCTCCGCTATATCCGTACGACCATACGACGTATTCCCTCCACCTCGTCTACCTCTATCATTCCCTCTACCCTGTGTTCCCCGAACCTGCGCCAACATCACCTTCGTTTTCAATTCCTTCGCCTTTTTCTCAACACTTTCTTTAGCCTCCAATTCCTGCCGCTCATAATACTGAGCCATAGTTAACAAAGACGCAGGGGTCGCCGTGGCCCAGGAACTTTCACTCGATTTCAATCTTTTTGCAATCTCCGGTAGGAGATTAGCCACATACTTATCTACAAACAAATGCCGACCCGTATCGTCTGTTAAAGATTGACCACTGTAATCATGGAATGCCTCCTCGAAACGTGTAAAGAAATCTGAAACCGTTTCATCGGGTTTCTGTTTGCACGAAGTTAACATAGTCCAATCGATCTTTTTAGAGGGAACAAGCGTCTTCAATTTAATCAAGATAGCTGCCGGAAGATCTAGAATTAACTGACAAGGCTTACATGCCGGTTCCCTATCTAAATCGGCAGCATTTCTTTCTTTCCATGTCCCCCCCAGTATCGTTTCATCATTATTTTTACGAATTTGCCTCCACATATCGGGTGGAAGAATTAGCCCAAAAAACAGATCGATGTCAACAAGAGTCATCACGCAAGACGAAATAGCCCCTTCCACCCCTTCATAGAATGCCGCCGGATTTTTTCGAAGATCAGGTAGAGAATTTTTCAATGCCATAACATCTGCTCTATTCCAAGGCGTATATACCCAATTATACACAAAATATCCTTTCGCATCCTTTGACGATTTATCATCATCTGTACCTTCCCCTTTAGGTGGAACATACAAGGGCGCGGCTTCACGCATAGGCATAACATGCAATGCAGAACTCTTATCTGAACCCCGGAGAGAACACTCCTTAATCTGCTCGCTATTCTTCGATTCGGACTCCTTTTGCCTCCTTTTCCGCTCCTCCCGCAATCTGGTTGTCTCATCTCGCAGCTGGATCAGTTGCTTGAACAGGCCGTCAACATCTGCAAGATCAAATAAACCTTTATCCAAATTCTCACGATGCACTGACAAAGCTTTAGGTTCTAACGTATCTGAAAGGTCACGATACGCGGCAACAACTTCATCCGCCAAACTAGACAAAAAGTACATTAATTCAAGATCCGACCATTTACCCCTCTCCGCAATCACCTCATCCTGAGAAACACATTTCTTATTCACTTTACGCGCCCAACTACGTAAATGTGCGGACCTCTCCGCAGTAAACCTGAGAGCGGATACACCTTTCTTTTCCGACTTATCCTGCCCATCATCTCCCGAGTCTTCAGCTGGAGCCGTTGGCGAAACGTACGGAGGCGGTGACCGATCTAGCAATGAAAAATCATCAATTTCATTATTAAGGACAGGATAAAGCGGTCGACGTATAGGAAATTGACCAGTCGTTTGCAATTTACGTTCCCGTTCCTCCCTCTCTTTCTTCTCCTGAGCCTCCTTTTCCTCAAGCTGTAAAGCCTTATCCCGAGCAGCCTTGCGCTGCTCTTTGTCCGCCAAGGCAACTTCACGCTTCATTCGTTCACGCACCGCTTTCTCCCACATTCGCACACAATCAAACATGTTTTGTCGAGACCTGCGTTGAAACAAACATTGCTCCACAAACTGTACTTTTCGTAAATCGAACGACCCATGTAGAGGCCATTGCAATTCGGGATCAGCCTTTGTATACTTATGCCATATTTTGCTGTACATAATAGGGGGAAGGCCAAATTTTATGTACATCTCGCGGTTTGGTGTTCCTTCTGGGGGAGCCGGCTGTGCTTCCGCTAACCTAATTGTGGTACCATTTCCAAGACAGCACATCCCTCGGAGTGTGCTGAAAACAGGCATGTTCAAAAAGTATCACGAAAGCGTGACACCGTATATAAAATGGCACTTACAGTACTTCACACAAATGTGCCGCTCAGAGGAAAAAAACAAATTTAGAGAAACATCTCTACATGCCTGCCTATGTGAAGTGCACTACTCCGCCAACTTCACGATTATTGGCGACCTTAATCTGCATCTTGACAAGAATACCGAGTCTAAAGCGGCAACTTTTTTAGCGGATCTTGCGGCTTTCGAACTCGAGCAACTTGTCCACGGCCCTACCCACAGAGCAGGACACCTTCTTGACCCCATTTTCACCAACATCACTGGCGGGTCCTCTGAAATACCTATTCCCATGACCTGGACTGACCACTACTTAGTGATGTTAACCATCCCCTGCAACTCAAGTTCTGTTGTAGCATCCACCCCTTCAGTTCAGAAACGGCCATGGAGAAAACTCCATCTTGAAGAACTCCATGATATCCTGGCATTACATCCCCTACCTCCGAGTGATGATCTGGATGCAGGATACGATCAGTTCTGCCTTTGGATTACCCAGGCTCTCGACACCCTTATCCCTGCTAGATGGACCAAGACCCGCACTCACACGGCGAGTCCTTGGTACAACTCAGAACTTGCCACCTTGAAAAAGGAATGTAAGAAGGCAGAGAGACGTTGGAGGAAAAGTTATGATGCCAGTCTTAAACAAGAATATGTCCTGCTCCAAAAATCCTACCACCGTAAAGTCTGCAGAATAAGAGCGGCATACTATGCCAGTGAAATCAACAGCAGCTCTAATACCTCAAAATCGGTTTTTAAAATTCTGAAAGACCTCACGGCAAAAAAAACTGTCAACGTCATTACTACCTCGCCCGACCTTTGTAACAACATGGCTAATTTCTTCACTGAGAAAATCAGGAAGATATACGACACCTTCCCCAAAGACCCACTGTCACGGGTCACCTTTGATCCTACCAGGCCTTCCCTCACTTCCCTTCCCACACTTGACCGTGAGACTTTCTCTAAACTTTGTAGAAAGATCAAATCTGGGTCTCCGGCAGATCCCTTAAAGCCCGACCTTTTCTGTGACGCTCATATACTCATCACAGATCACGTTCGTGACATCATAAATCGGTCACTCTCCACTGCCAGTGTCCCTATCAAATGGAAACAGGCATGGGTGTCCCCCATTCTAAAAAAACCCACTTTGGATCCCTCACTTCCGGAGAATTTTAGGCCGATCTCCTTGCTCCCTTGGCCTGCTAAAGTGGCCGAGGCACACGTCAATAACATCTTGTCCAACTTCCTCCTTACCAATAACATCCTGGACGACTCCCAACACGGGTTTAGAGCTGGTCATAGCACCGAGACAGCCTTGCTCAGTGTTTCTGAGGACCTCCGTACCATTCTTGACGCCGGCGGTACTGCAGCACTGGTCCTATTGGACCTCAGTGCTGCCTTCGATACGGTGTCACATGAGGTCCTCTTGATGAGACTGGAGGAAATTGGAGTCACAGGGGCAGCCCTGGGGTGGTTTAGAGACTTCCTGTCTAACAGGTCTTTTAGAGTCTCCACCCCCCCTTACATCTCGAAGGAGCATAGCATTGGGCAGGGAGTGCCGCAGGGCTCGTCCCTTAGCCCTACCTTGTTCAATGTCTATGTCCGCCCGTTAGCGGAGGTGGCTAGAAGGAATGGTATGGCTTTGGTATCATATGCTGATGATACCCAGTTGGTGGTGGCACTGAATAACAACAGTGGTCTGGAAGCCCTTCACTTTAAACAGACACTCATCGACATCACCAACTGGATGACGGCGAACTTTCTCCAACTAAACGCCGGTAAAACCGAGATTCTCCTCTTGGGAAAAAAATACAGCTTCCTGGGGAGATAATTGGTGGCCTGACATTCTGGGCCCACCCCCCAAGCCAAAAGACTGTGTAAAAAATCTAGGTGTCTGGGTCGATTCGGCTCTAAAATTCACCATCCACACCAAGAAAGTGGCCGCCACGTGCTTCGGCATTCTACGCAACATCAGGCCCATCCTGAAGTTCTTTGACTGCCGCACTCGCCAACTTATCGTCCAGGCGACGATCCTTTCTAGACTGGACTATGCCAGCTCTCTCCTTTTGGGAGCAAACCTGGCTGAAACCACCAGACTGCAGAGAGTCCAGAATGCGGCTCCCAGGGCTCTGGTCGGCCTCCCTCGCCACTCTTCTGTCTCTGGAACGTTAAGAAAACTGCATTGGCTCCCGGTGGGAAGAAGGATCCAGTTCAAGGCTCTATGTCTAGCCTTCAAGATCCTCAAAACCGCCTCTCCCCCACTGCTGAGTCCCCTCCTGTCTGAGTATACTCCCAGTAGATCCCTCCGCTCAGAGGGACAACATCTAGTGACCATCCCCCGCACTAGACTTGCTAGAGTGGGGGGACGCTCTTTCAGCCTCCTTGCTGCCAAGTTATGGAACAGCCTGCCTGTAACCATACGGGGGATGCATGATCTTTTAGCCTTTAGAAAAGCCATCAAAACCCATCTTTTCCAATAATCCGTTTTCTTTGTGCACCTTCATTCTGCACTCTGGTCAGCTTGCAGCGCCGGGACGCCCCTTGGCTGGGGCAGCCGCGCGCTATACAAATTCTCATAACATAACATAACATAACATATAAGTTCAAAAATCACAAATTCACAAACGTTAGCTAACTCAAATCAAATCATAGATCGTAGGACTCCGGCAAGCGTCCGAGGACTACCTTACCGATCACAAATCATAGAACTTCAGCAAGCGTCCGAAGACTACCTTGCCGAACACAAATCTTACCCAAAATCTCAAATATCCAGATTCCAACTGCCAAGGTCTTGTGATCAAATCAGCCAAACGGCACTTTTCCAGCGACACAGACACTCGAAAACTCAGTCGGAGACCGGCGCCACCTGGAAGGTCAGATCGGAAGGAAAGGAAGAAACACCGTGGGAGCCAAGACTCGGGTCACTCAGTGGCAGCGCGCGTCCATGGCGAGTTTCCAAGCCTTCGTCACGACCTCTCCTTCGGGCATCCGAGTCGCCGATGAGTCCCTTCGTGGTCGCCAATTTGTAGTAATCAGGGTTCCCAAGGCCTACATGTTCCGAAGATAACCCACTTACACTCAAGAACTGTTGGCACGGAAACTGTAAAAGTCAAAGAACAAGTTTATTAAGACCCCATGGGGTGGTGGTACACTCATACAGCACCCTTCGGTAATGCAAGAGGTATCACACCGAACACCGGTGTGACCCTGATTTATATACAGTTTTGGGGCCATAAAAGATAGGCGGCACAAGTTAAAACACATTTAGGTACATATATGGTCATGTTTTGGAACACAGCCAGCTCATTGGAGGGGGCACAAATCCGCTGGTCAGTTTGGTGCACATTCCTAAAGGCTTACTGGTCAGTTGGGACTGCGCATGTGCAAGCTTGACCAATACTAAAAATAGCCTGTTGCTGGGCAGATCGAAGTGGTCAGTGGCACGGACAACGGACTAAAGGGCACGGCGGCCACGAGGCCGCTTATGGTCTAAGATGGCCGCCGCAACATTCAAAATGGCGATTTCATATATAGCCAAGTTAAGGAGGACAACGTGTAGTTTCAGCTAATCGCTAACGCGGCCGTGCCAATTACGACATGGATGCTTGAGTGTGTCAGAACAACAACGACCGCAACACCAGCACCCTGCTCGACAACCTCGCCAACCTGGGACTCAAGCAACTGGTGTCCACCCCCACCCACCTCGCCGGACACACACTCGACGCAGTCTTCTCTTCCAGCACAGACATCGACTTCAGCCACGCCACAGAGCTTCAATGGACGGACCACAGCTGCGTCCACTTCACCTTCAAGAGAACGACGACCCACCACCACCAGAAACAGGCCGCCCGCAGAAGCTGGAACAAGATCACAGCAGACCAGCTCGCCACCTCCCTGAGCCAGCACCCTCCTGCCAGCTCAGCGAACCCCAGCCAGGCCGCAGACAACCTCACGAAGTGGATCAACAACTGCGCGGACGAACTCGCCCCACTGAGGACCCCGCCTAGCAGACCCGGCAGCAAGAAGGCCCCATGGTTCACCGACGAACTCAAGAGCTCCAAGAAGAACTGCCGAGCCCTCGAGAAAGTCTGGAAAAGGGAACCGACACCGGACAACAGGACCTCCTTCAAACTTGCCACCCGGAAACACCACCAGCTGATCCGCGCCGCCAAGAAAACAGCTTTCAAGGACCGGTTGGACAACAACGCACACAACTGCAAGGAACTCTTCAACATCGTGAAAGAGCTTTCCAACCCCAGCACAGGAAACAACGACATCACCCCATCGCAAGACCTCTGCAACTCCCTCGCTTCATACTTCCACAACAAGATCGCGGACATACACAACAGCTTCAACAACCAACCAACGCACACCATGACCGAACAACCACCCCCCACCACCACCCTCCACGCCTGGATCCCGATCAGCACCGAAGACACCATCCGCACGATGAACTCCATCCACTCCGGATCACCGACCGACCCCTGCCCTCACCACGTCTTCAACAAGGCCGACGCTGTCATCGCACCCCACCTGCGAGACATCATCAACACATCCTTCGACACCGCCACCTTCCCCGAGAGCTGGAAGCACGCCGAACTCAGCGCTCTTCTCAAAAAACCCACAGCGGACCCCACCGAACTCAAGAATTACCGCCCCATCTCGCTCCTCCCGTTTCCAGCCAAAGTCATCGAGAAGACCGTCAACAAGCAGATGGCCGCCTTCCTCGAGACGAACGGATCCCTCGACCCCTCACAGTCCGGCTTCCGAGCCAACCACAGCACCGAGACCGCCCTCATCGCCGCCACCGATGACATCCGAGCCCTGATGGACAATGGAGAAACAGCGGCCCTCATCCTCCTAGACCTCTCCGCGGCATTCGACACGGTCTGCCACCGCACCCTAGTACGGCGCCTCAGCAACATCGGCATCCAGGACAAGGCGCTGGAATGGATCGTCTCCTTCCTCGACGGAAGAACACAGAGAGTCCGCCTACCACCGTACAAGTCAGAGGCCTCCGAAGTCATCTGCGGCGTCCCCCAAGGATCATCTCTGAGCCCCACCCTCTTCAACATCTACATGAGCCCCCTCGCGGCCATCGTACGCAAACACAACCTCAGCATAATCTCCTACGCCGACGACACCCAGCTGATCCTCTCCCTGACCAACGACCCCGCCGCCGCCAGAGCCAACCTGCACGAAGGGATGAAAGAGGTAGCCGAGTGGATGACGACCAGCCGCCTGAAACTGAACTCGGACAAGACGGAGGTCCTCATCCTGGGCTCCTCACCCTCCGCCTGGGACGACTCCTGGTGGCCTCCCGCCCTGGGCACCGCACCCAAACCGACAGACCATGCACGAAACCTGGGCGTCATCCTGGACTCCTCCCTCTCCATGACCAGGCAGGTCAACAACGTCTCCTCGGCGTGCTTCAACATCCTACGCATGCTAAGGAAGATCTTCTGGTGGATCCCCACCGAGACCAGAAAGACCGTCACCCAGGCCCTCGTCACCAGCCGACTGGACTACGGCAACGCCCTCTACGCCGGTACCACCGCCAAGCTCCAGAAGAGACTCCAGCGGATCCAGAACGCCTCAGCCAGACTCATCCTCGACATCCCACGAACCAGTCACATCTCCGAACATCTGAGAGACCTTCACTGGCTCCCCGTCAACAAAAGAATCACCTTCCGCCTCCTCACCCACACACACAAAGCCCTACACGACCAAGGCCCGAGCTACCTCAACAGCCGAGTCAACTTCTACGCTCCCAAACGCCACCTCCGATCAGCCAACCACGCCCTCGCCGCCGTCCCCCGCATCCGAAGAGCGACTACAGGAGGAAGGTCCTTCTCCTACCTGGCCGCCAAGACCTGGAACTCCCTCCCGACCGACCTGCGCCTGACCCAAGACCACCTCTCCTTCAGGAAGAAGCTGAAGACCTGGCTGTTCGAGCAGTAGCGGCACCCCCCCACCCCCCCCCCAGCGCCTTGAGACCCTACGGGTATGTAGCGCGCTTTATAAGTGTCAATGATTGATTGATTGATTGATTGAGTTGGAGTATGGGCTGAGCAGCAGGCAGACTGCTCCTTGTAGGGCTGCATCTCTACAACTCATCTACATGTAACTGATCTTAATAAATCTGCATGAAACTACAACCTGGTCATCGACTTCATGACTACAGAATTTTGGCAACGAGGATGGGATAGAAACTCTGCATGGTACAAATGAAGTTACAAAAAGAACTTCTAAAGAAAGCCAAGCTAACATTTTAAAAGTTCATTGGAAGCCTACAGATATTGACTGAATCAAAAATGACTCTGACCACGCGTATTAGACACCCATCTTCAGGGTACAGGATACTACAGGGGTTCATGCAGGGGGACTCAAGTTGTGGCCCCCTTTCTGCATATACCCCCAGTTCCTGCAGGGCATGGCCTTGACAGTCTGTGTCCTGCAGGAACTGCTTTTGACGCTCCCATTGTGGTGCCTTTTTCAAGGGCACCGCTGTGGGACACCTAAAGTAATGCACGTCACAGACTTTAAAAGCCGCACTCCAGTGGGCAGTATCCTCTGGCTTTCGCGGTCTCGGAACAGGGTGCTGGCATGTCACCCCCACTCTGGCACTGTCAAAGTCATAAACAGTACCAAGGGGCTGATTCCGATGGAGGATGGACTTCAGTCGGTCCACCATCATTTCGTATTTGGGACCGCCCGGCTACAAGGCGACAGTCCCAGAGTACCAATTACGGTGCAACCGCCACTGAGGCGGTCGCATTGCCTATGTTTTGCATTGTGACAGATGTTGCTGGTTGCAGCACCCACCGCACTGCAAAAACTGGCCAATTTACATATCCTTGCACTATGTGGCAGGCACCATGCACTGTCTGCCACATAGGGCAGGGATATGGTGCCCCCCATGTCCTGTGTCTGGGGGCCAGGGGTTAATGGGGGCCCGCTCCAGGCCCCCATAGTCGCTTTCCACCTGCCTGTTCATGACGGGTTAACCTCCATGAACAGACAGGCGGAAAGGGACATTGTGATCCCTATGGCGGAGCCTGGTAGGCACCCCTACCAATTTAGGAACTATGAGCCCCTCCGTGGTACCTGCAGGTTTATGAAGCCCGTTGGATGTGCGGCGGTCAGTCTTTACGACAGCCACACATCTGCCCACCATTATAATATGGCAGGCGGTAAAGTTGGCTGTGGGGAGTCCACCACCAAGAGCCTGTCAGTGGCAGTCTCACCACAATCCTAATCGGCCCCCACATCTTTTGGGGATTGTAGGGATTTAGTGAAATAAGAGTGGACAGCTTCTATGATTTAATTCTTCAGTATTTTCTTTCACTATTTTTTTAATGTCATACAAGACTTTGACTCTTCTTTTTCGGGCTTTCTTTCTTCCTTCAGATTTGGACTGGAGTCATCTATGTCCTCTACATTACCAGCACTCTAAGGGGCCCATTAGGATGTAAGGCGGATCGCCACCATCCGCATGGCGGTGGCGATCCACCCTGCATCCTAGCCCGCCCGCCACCCATTTCCTCCCACCATATTAGTAGTTGTGGGGGGCCCGCGGCCGACGAGAAGACCTCCACCGCTTTTCCGCCCGGTCGACAAGTCGACCGGGAAGAAAATGGTTTCATATAGTGGAGGTGTCTGACACCGCCATCCATATCAGGATTGAGGCGGGAGGGAGCCTTTCCGTGGTGGTGTTGCGGCCACAGAAAGGCATGCGGTTTTTTAGTTTGGGGGCCCGTTGTGGGCCCCAAGGATGTTGAGGGGTTGGGGGGGACACATTGGGGGTACCTATGGTACACGCCCTTCATGTGCATGCACAACATGGCAGGCACCGCGCGGTGCCTGCCGCGTTTTGCATGCACAACATGCATTTTTAGCATTGCAGCAGCACCGCCCGCCGCAATGTTAAAAATGCAGGATGCGCCCGCCAGTGTGGCGGGCGCATCCTAATGTCACTCACGGGACCCTAGCACATATGGCAGGCGGTCCCTTTTTCTGCGAGGATGGCAGGCGGACAAAGTCAGCCCGCCATCCTAATGATGCACTAAGTACCTCAAAGAGATCAGAGACTTTGGTAAGTTTTCTGCTCGTTCTCTTTCGTTATTTAAGAGGGAGGGTTGTGAGGGGAGGAGTGCACCTTACTTAATTTCCTTCACTAAGTGCATAAATGAGAGATAGGCGATCCATATGTCTTCGGTTCTCTCCCCTCTCCCGACTTTAATTCTTTAGGTGTCTTAGGCTCCCCCCTACCTATTAGGCCTCTAAGTCTCTCCCGTACCTGAAAAGGCTGCGCTCCTCCTGGAACGTGGCTGGACGCAGTGTGGGACTGTTAACTCACTTTGTCTGTGTTGGCTTCTCTTGGGGAGGCGGCACACTCCATCACTTCAGGTTGTGCTTTGGAGATAGAAAGTTCCCTGGACTCCTCGTCAGCCGGAGTGATTTCTTCTCTCTCCTTCAGTGGTTGAAGTCCCAGAGCAGGAATATCTTCCGGTGAGGATTGTTCCTGCATTCTGTCTGCATTCTCCCCGAAACGTTGCTCAGCCTTCCCTTCCGCATTCATTCCGGATGTTACATTTCAGCTCTTGGATTGGCCTGACATTTTCCGCATCACAGTCCTGATGGGCATGGCTAAGCTCTGGGTTGTCCCGTAGTCGGAAGCTGACAAATGGAGAGCCCGGTGCAAAGGTCTGGAGTGGTGTCGGAAGCCGCCGTCATTTTAAATGGAGGTGTTGGACTTGGCCCTTTTTCCTGAATTTTTTCCATTTCCCCCCCCCCCCCCAATTAGAGGATATCTCCCCCATGGTAGAGGAATGTAGAGGCCATGTGTGGTGTGAGATGCCATAGTACATGCTGCGCAATGGTGTGCACAGACTTATTTGTACTTTGTGGAGAAATGCTACTTTTAAAATGGATGCCATGGCTGTGTGTGTTGTGCCGTCTGACTGAGGTGGGTTACAAGTCTAGTTGTTGTTTCCCAGCAACCCCATCTTTTGGAGGGGAGCCTGGCACCCAGGGTGCTCTACTACTCCTAGCCAGCCAGGACTGGTTTCCCCAGATGCTTCTAGAAGCTTCTGGCACTGTCTGGTAGGTGGTGTGAGGGACGTATAAATTGGGGGGCTCTGCCACCATGTGCTCTGTTCGAGAGTGGAATTGAATGAGAGGGGACCTACTGCCAGGAGATACCGCCACATGGGCCTGTGTGGTGGCCCCTGTGCCCAACTGTAACCCCTCTGCTGTCCACAGGGCTAGTGAGAGCCCCACTGCCGGAGTAAAGGCTGCTGTATCAGGAGGAGTGCCATGTTACAGAGGATGATGGTTCCTAGGACATACAGCCCTGTTCTGATGAGTGCCCACTGACTGCTGATCTTGCCCAGTAGTGCCTGCTGCTCTGCTACCTAGCGCCTGGAAAAGAAGAGCGCTCTATCTGTGCTGCCTAGGAGAAGAAAGAGGCGCTAAACTGGACTGGTCTGTCCTTTCCTGTCTGCTGACTAGCGCTTGGCAAGGGCGGCGCTATGTATTGATTGCCCTGGAGAAGAGGAGCACTGTCTTTGGCCCCTGAAGCTGGTGGGGCTGCCTAGCGCCTGTTAAGCGCTATACTCCATGACCCAAAGGAGGTGAGGAGCGTGTTGCCAGGGAGAGCTGTGCACTTAAAAATATAGCGGTTGCCTACCCCGCGTGCCATCCTAATTAGGAGCCCAGCGGGTGCCCATCCCGCATATTGCTGCCCCTGTGTTGTCTTAAAATTACAGCGGGAGCCTACCCCCGTTCTTGCCGCAACCGCGTCTTGCCTGCCTTTGAAAGCACACGGGTGCCCACCTTATATGCTGTATAATAAAAAACTCAGTGGTTTATTGCCATGTTAGCGGGAGCCCACCCCGCACATTAATCTGGCTGCAAATCACCGCAGCAACCCGTGGCAAGCAAGAAGAAGAGACGCCGCCAACGCGACAGGTAAGCCGGGGGCCTGCCTGGAGGTGGGCGAAGCTGTGTGACGGAAGCCCCTGCTGGCTGGAGTCAGGGGCGTGGGCGGAAGGGAGGGCGGGAGCCTACCCCACCTCCCCAAGCGGAAAACCAGAAGTCCCGGGCCCCACGAGGGTTGTCTCGGGTGAAGTGACGCACCCGGCGGGGCTCTCGAGTGCTGCTGAGACCCCCGCATGATGAGAACAGGCCCAGAGGAAGCCGACCTTAGAAGCCCTATAAGGGCGGGAGACTACCCCGCCTCCTCAGCGAGGAATTGCTGCAAGTGACTCGCGGGGCTCCCAGGTAGACTGGAGAGCCCCGAGTTTGGCCCGGGTGAAGACGGGAGGAAGCAGCACTGATGCTTGCAGGGCATGGCTTGGTAGTTCGGGCTGGACTGTTCCCATGAGGCACAGGGTCAAGGCTGATTTGCATATAGTCATTGTCTGACCTAGGGTGGTGTGGACTGCAAAAAGATGATGGATTTATGCCCAGATCTTTGTACTGGGGGGAATGTAAGACATTGTTCTGCATTCTGTCCATCAACTGTGTTTTTTGCAATTTTCACCCCGAGTGGGCTGGGTATGCTCAGACGTGAGTCCCAGGCTCTCCACATCACTGGAGTCAAGCTATCCAGGCTGAAGAAGGCTGATAGCCAGAAACCGGTCCTTGGATGCTTGATTCCGGTCTAGGAAAGACATGGCTTGGTAGTTCGGGCTGGACTGTTCCCATGAGGCACAGGGTCAAGGCTGATTTGCATATAGCCATTGTCTGACCTAGGGTGGTGTGGAGTGCAAAAAAATGATGGATTTAGGCCCAGATCTTTGTACTGGGGTGAATGTAAGACATTGTTCTGCATTCTGTCCATCAACTGTGTTTTTTGCAATTTTCACCCCGAGTGGGCTGGGTATGCTCAGACATGAGTCCCAGGCTCTCCACATCACTGGAGTCAAGCTATCCAGGCTGAAGAAGGCTGATGGCCAGAAACTGGTCCTTGGATGCTTGATTCCGGTCTAGGAAAGACATGGCTTGGTAGTCCGGGCTGGACTGTTCCCATGAGGCACAGGGTCAAGGCTCATTTGCATATAGCCATTGTCTGACCTTTGGTGGTGTGGAGTGCAAACAAATGATGGATTTAGGCCCAGATCTTTGTACTGGGGTGAATGTAAGACATTGTTCTGCATTCTGTCTATCAACTGTGTTTTTTGCAATTTTCACCCTGAGTGGGCTGGGTATGCTCAGACGTGAGTCCCAGGCTCTCCACATCACTGGAGTCAAGCTATCCAGGCTGAAGAAGGCTGATAGCCAGAAACGAGTCCTTGGATGCTTGATTCCGGTCAGGAAAGACATGGCTTGTTAGTTCGGGCTGGATTGTTCCCATGAGGCACAGGGTCAAGGCTCATTTGCATATAGCCATTGTCTGACCTTGGGTGGTGTGGAGTGCAAACAAATGATGGATTTAGGCCCAGATCTTTGTACTGGGGTGAATGTAAGACATTGTTCTGCATTCTGTCTATCAACTGTGTTTTTTGCAATTTTCACCCTGAGTGGGCTGGGTATGCTCAGACGTGAGTCCCAGGCTCTCCACATCACTGGAGTCAAGCTATCCAGGCTGAAGAAGGCTGATAGCCAGAAACGAGTCCTTGGATGCTTGATTCCGGTCTAGGAAAGACATGGCTTGGTAGTTCGGGCTGGACTGTTCCCATAGGGCACAGGGTCAAGGCTGATTTGCATATAGCCATTGTCTGACCTAGGGTGGTGTGGAGTGCAAATAAATGATGGATTTAGGCCCAGATCTTTGTACTGGGGTGAATGTAAGACATTGTTCTGCATTCTGTCCATCAACTGTGATTTTTGCTGTGCTAATGCTGGCATCATAGTGCAAGGGTGTCGGCACGCATTGTTGGAATGATTGTTTTTGTGCAGGAAGCAGCGGCAGCTCCTCCATTATTATGGAGGAGTGTCCCCCCGCCTGCCAGCAGCAGCGGCTGCAAAACTTGAAAGATTGAATGATAATAAAGTATGTTTATTATCATTTTATTTTTCTCTATACTGTGGAGTCCAGGGGGCGGGGCCATGGGGATGGCAAGCCCAGGGGGAGTGATAGGTGCACTGCTAGTGCGTAGGACAGCCAAACCGTCATGTGCACTGAAGCTGTCTTCACCCTGCGCTGCATTGCTGGGTTTCGAGACAGCAGGCACAGGCTCACACTCTCACTGGAAGTGCAAATTGAGGATGCTCAGGCCTATCCTGCTGCTGCTATCATGTGGTGAGAGCAGCGTCAGGATTGACCGCAGGGCAGTCTGGGAGACTGTGCCTGCAGTAGAGCCAGAAGAGCAGCAATTCGGCCAGATGCAGCAACGTTCCTTTTTTACATGTGTTTTTTCTTTTGTCTCTCCCCTCCCCCCGGTATTTAGCCCAGACACCAGCAATAACTGGCAGGAAGGGAAAACTTTCTGCACAAAAACAATCAATGGAGGTGGTTTCCTCTTTCTATGTGTGCAGAATGCATCACTCATACAAAGATGAAAAAACAAGGAGAAATAGTTATTTCTCCTTGTTACGCCACCCTAGGGATGCGTACGGTTTTGAAAGTATTGACGCATTTCCCAGATTTACGCTATGTAGTAAATCTGGGAATGTGTCATAATCCATGGGTGTTGCTTGGGAACACCCACAGCAACACCCATGGCACGCCTCCTGATGCAGTGGGAGGCAGCGCACCAACTTCCGCTACGTTGGCGTACACAATATCTACGAGGCCATGAAAAGCCATGCAGGGTGGCTTTGCGTGGCCTCATAGATATGATTGAGAGGCCTGCGCCACTGGAGCATTATTAAAAGTGATGCTCCAGCAGTGCACGCCTTTTGCAAATGGGTCCTCCAGTCTCAAGGTTTACCCACAAAAATGTGGTTCAGTGAGAATTTAATGGACCTTGGGATGAGAAGTCTTGTGTTGCATCTCTGGTGGTCTTTTGAAACAAATTATTGAATTTGGGCTAATCCTATTCTCTCCATGCCTCTATCCGCTTGACTGTCATTTCGGAGAACTTTACAATAGGCCTAACACCCAAAAAAGGCACCATACTCGATGCAAACACTAAAGTAGTTTTCCCCATGTTTTTCACAGAAAAATACATGTTTTTTACACCAGGTCTAATGCTGCCCCTGTCTACTCAAATACCTTAATGAATTTATTTAGTCTATCTTTGGTTCTACTTTATTATTACAATAAAAATGTTGAGAAAAAAAAAATGAAATTCAAACACATCCTGTAGTGCTAGGACTACAGACCATGCCTATAGGTTCCAGTTTCCAAATTGTCCACTACAACGCTGGGGCATATGGTAGAAGGCACAAGTATAACATGAGGACTTTTCTCTGGCTCCCAGGCATTTTGTTGTAACTGAGCTGTATCTATGAGAATTGTGTTACTACAGCTGTCATAGGACCCAAGATACTGTTTCATTCTAGTTGGGTAACCAAGTTATTCAGTTTGTACACTTTTTACTCCTTGGGGAGCAATTGTGATTAGCCAAGGCTAACTCCAGGAACTGGTGGAGGATTGGAACATGCTTGATAAACTCAATATCTAGCCATACGTACATCTTTTAAAGAGATTTAGGGTTGTATGTAGAGAAGAGCAGTATGGCATGAAACGCAAAAAGCAAATCTTAGCACAGAGCCAGCAAAATGATTATTTTCGGATGGTTGCAATTATAGTGTCCCCGCACAAGCAGTTTGCTGGCAAGTGATATTGCTTTCCTTTAAATACTTTCCATTTCCTTTTGCACAATCAATAGATGTGATTCTAGCTGCAGAGCTTCAGTGTTCACTTCGTTGGAGGTGGTCTCTTCAAGTTTTAGCATTTACTCACAATGATATGGTATCCCATGAACATTCAACAGTGGCAGACTGTGCTTGGAATACTATGGATGCTTACAGAACATGCAAGAGGTGAAGGCAGACCCAAGAAAGCTAGGGCATTTTGTGCATACAAACACATTGTAGTGGAGTGCTGGAAAGAGCCTTACATAGCTCCATGGAGGATTATGTGCATAAGGTTGTGCTTTGTTTTTTCATGTTTGGTGCATGCATGTGTGTATGTAGGAATGTATGTATTTATGTGTATTTGAGTGAATGAGTGTTGTGAATGGTTGTGTGTGTGAATGCATGTGTGAGAGAGAGTGTTCAATGTTTTGGCCCACTGTCCATTCAGTGCTAAAATTGCCAGTCGCCACTGACTTCTTTGCCTTTTCCGGCTGCAGATCATAGCGCTTTAGCATTGGACACCAGGGTTGACCAACAGTAGCAAATTGAGCATACATTGTTGAAACGGGCCTGAGAAGTCAGTCGGCGTGAACAGAAAATTGCAAAAAAAATTAGAGCATAACGCTCCACCTGTATTCCCAAAAATGCCCCTGCAGTGGGCCAGGGCCTGGGAGGTTTGGCGGATTTTGATTTGGTTACCCTTGCATGGAGGGGGTGTGCCTAGGGCTCCCTCCCCAAGTATATTTACACACGGGGGGGCCCTACCTCCACTGGGGTCCAATGCAATGAAAGCAGATTCCGGGGACCCCATCCCCCAGAACCGAAGGAATCAGAGACCAACCCGTTCCCACGTCATGTAGCAGAAATGGCCTGCCACCACCCTGTCTGCATGGCCAGTTGTGCTGCTCCCACACGCTAACAGGAGCGTAGAAGGATGGGTTGGCTTTTGCCACAGAAAGAGCGCAGAATTAAGTTGCTGGCCCTCGCATGACACCAAAGAAATTCTGCTGCACAGGAAGAGCTGGTGGGAGCTGTGGGTGGCGTAGGGCTCCTCACAGCCCCCAACAACTCTAGCAGCTGTGGGTGCTCTGAGTAGGACTGGGGCATCTGTAAAAAACAATAGAAAAAAAGTAAAGAGCTGCAATGCCACTTTCATAAGAAAACAAAGAACAGGCAATCTGCTCTTCAAATGATCATCATTCCACAAGGGAATACCCAAATTATGCCCTGAAGGTGGAATCATTTACAAATTAGTTGGATTCTGTGGTGCCCCAAAAGGAACCGGATCACCACCAATGTGTTCTAAATGTGCTATAGGAAGTTGTAGGAATAGTAGCAGCCCCTAGGAATGTTTTTGAGAATGTCAGCCTAAGGGCCCTAATATGACTACGGCAGTGCGGCACCTCCTGTCCGATCGCCCCATTACAGCCTAGATGGTTAGACTGCATTGTCACTGCCTCAAACGGTGTTGTGGTGGTCTAGAGGCCGTAATATGCTTGGCAGGGCCTCTGCAGCCCCGCTAAGTATATTAAGAGTTTCCTCACTGCCACACTTTTATGACGTTGCGAACGCCTGAAAAGTGTGGCGGTGAGGAAACAAAGATGGCCCTACCGGAGCACCGTTGTGCCTCTGTGCCATGGGGTTGTAGTATCCTGTGTTGTATTTATCTGGTTACTTACTCCCTTGCTTCTCAGCCAGTGTGAATGTGATGCATGGAATGTTAGTGTGAGAGTCTTGAGTAGGAAGTTTGGGTGCCTGGATGCTTGAGTGTGTCAGTTGGAGTATGGGCTGAGCAGCAGGCAGACTGCTCCTTGTAGGGCTGCATCTCTACAACTCATCTACATGTAACTGATCTTAATAAATTTGCATGAAACTACAACCTGGTCATCGACTTCATTACTACAGATTTTTGGCAACAAGGATGGGATAGAAACTCTGCGTGGTACAAATGAAGTTACAAAAAGAACTTCTAAAGAAAGCCAAGCTAACATTTTAAAAGTTCATTGGAAGCCTACAGATATTGACTGAATCAAAAATGACTCTGACCACGTGTATTAGACACCCATCTTCAGGGTACAGGATACTACAGGGGTTCATGCAGGGGGACTCAAGTTGTGGCCCCCTTTCTGCACATACCCCCAGTTCCTGCAGGGCATGGCCTTGACAGTCTGTGTCCTGCAGGAACTGCTTTAGACGCACCCATTGTGGTGCCTTTTTCAAGGGCACCGCTGTGGGACACCCAAAGTAATGCACATTACAGACTTTAAAAGCTGCACTCCAGTGGGCAGTATTTTATGGCTTTGGCGGTCTCGGAACAGGGTGCTGGCGTGGCACCCCCACTCTGGCACTGTCAAAGTCATAATCAGTACCAAGGGGCTGATTCCCATGAAGGATGGACTTCAGTCTGCCCACCATTGTTTCCTATTTGGGACCGCCCGGCTACAAGGCGAAAGTCCCAGAGTACCAATTACGGTGCAACCGCCACTGAGGCGGTCGCATTGCTTATGTTTTGCATTGTGACAGGTGTTGCTGGTTGCAGCACCCGCCGCAATGCAAAAACTGGCGAATTTACATATCCTTGCACTATGTGGCAGGCACCATGCGCTGTCTGCCACATAGGGCAGGGATATGGTGCCCCCCAGGTCCTGTGTCTGGGGACCAGGGGTTAATGGGGGCCTGCTCCAGGCCCCCAAAGTCGCTTTCCACCTGCCTGTTCATGACGTGTTAACCACCATGAACAGACAGGCGGAAAGGGACATCGTGATCCCTATGGTGGGGCCTGGTAGGCACTGCTACCAATGTAGGAACTATGAGCCCCTCCGTGGTACCTTCAGGCTTATGAAGCCCGTTGGATGCGCGACGGTCAGTCTTTACGACAGCCACACATCTGCCTACCATTATAATATGGCAGACGGTAAAGTTGGCTACGGTGGCGGGGAGTCCACCACCAAGAGCCTGTCAGTGGCAGTCTCACCACCATCGTAATCGGGCCCCACGTCTTTTGGGGATTGTAGGGATTTAGTGAAATAAGGGTGGACAACTTCTATGGTTTGATTCTTCAGTATTTTATTTCATACTTTTTTAATGTCATACAAGGCTTTGACCCTTCTTTTTCGGGCTTTCTTTCTTCCTTCAGATTTGGACTGGAGTCATCTATGTCCTCTACATTCCCAGCACTCTATGGGGCCCATTAGGATGTAAGGCGGATCGCCACCACCCGCATGGCAGTGGCGATCCACCCTGCATCCTAGCCCGCCCGCCACCCATTTCCCCCCACCATATTAGTAGTGGTGGGGGGCCCCCGGCCGACGAGAAGACCTCCACCGCTTTTCTGATAGACACCGCCATCCATATCAGGATTGAGGCGGGAGGGAGCCTTTCCGTGGTGGTGTTGCGGCCACAGAAAGGCATGCTGTTTTTGAGTTTGGGGGGTTGGGGGGGACACATGGGGGGTACCTATGTCACATGCCCTTCATGTGCATGCACAACATGGCAGGCACCGCGCGGTGCCTGCCACGTTTTGCATGCACAGCATGCATTTTTGGCATTGCAGCAGCACCGCCCGCCGCAATGTTAAAAATGCAGGATGCGCTCGCCAGTGTGGTGGGCGCATTCTAATGTCACTCACGGGACCCCGGCACATATGGCGGGCAGTCCCTTTTTCTGTGAGGATGGCAGGCGGACAAAGTCAGCCCGCCATCCTAATGATGCACAAGTACCTCAAAGAGATCAGAGACTTTGGTAAGTTTTCTGCTCTTTCTCTTTCGTTATTTAAGAAGGAGGGTTGTGAGGGGAGGAGTGCACCCTACCTAATTTCCTTCACCAAGTGCATAAATGAGAGATAGGAGATCAATATGTCTTCGGTTCTCTCCCCTCTCCCGACTTTAATTCTTTAGGTGTCTTAGGCTCCCCCCTACCTATTAGGCCTCTAAGCCTCTCCCGTACCTGAAAAAGCTGCGCTCCTCCTGGAACGTTGCTGGACTCAGTGTGGGACTGTTAACTCACTTTGTCTGTGTTGGCTTCTGTTGGGGAGGCGGCACACTCCATAACTTCAGGTTGTGCTTTGGAGATAGAAAGTTCCCTGGACTCCTCGTCAGCCGGAGTGATTTCTTCTCTCTCCTTCAGTGGTTGAAGTCCCAGAGCGGGAATATCTTCCGGTGAGGATTGTTCCTGCATTCTGTCTGCATTCTCCCTGTGCCCAACTGTAACCCCTCTGCTGTCCACAGGGCTAGTGAGAGCCCCACTGCCAGAGTAAAGGCTGCTGTATCAGAAGGAGTTCCATGTTACAGAGGATGATGGTTCCTAGGACATACAGCCCTGTTCTGATGAGTGCCCACTGACTGCTGATCTTGCCCAGTAGTGCCTGCTGCTCTGCTACCTAGCGCCTGGAAAAGAAGAGCGCTCTATCTGTGCTGCCTAGGAGAAGAAAGAGGCGCTAAACTGGACTGGTCTGTGCTTCCCTGTCTGCTGACTAGCGCTTGGCAAGGGCGGCGCTATGTATTGATTGCCCTGGAGAAGAGGAGCACTGTCTTTGGCCCCTGAATCTGGTGGGGCTGAGTAGCGCCTGTTAAGCGCTATACTCCATGACCCAAAGGAGGTGAGGAGCGTGTTGCCAGGGAGAGCTGTGCACTTAAAAATATAGCGGGTGCCTACCCCGCGTGCCATCCTAATTAGGAGCCCAGCGGGTGCCCATCCCGCATATTGCTGCCCCTGTGTTGTCTTAAAATTACAGCGGGAGCCTACCCCCGTTCTTGCTGCAACCGCGTCTTGCCTGCCTTTGAAAGCACACAGATGCCCACCCCATATGCTGTATAATAAAAAACCCAGTGGGTTTATTGCCACGTTAGCGGGAGCCCACCCTGCACATTAATCTGGCTGCAAATCCCCGCCGCAGCCCGTGGCAAGCAAGAAGAAGAGACGCCGCCAATGCGACGGGTAAGACGGGGTCCTGCCTGGAGGTGGGCAAAGCTGTGTGACGGAAGCCCCTGCTGGCTGGAGTCAGGGGCGTGGGCGGAAGGGAGGGGGGGAGCCGACCCCACCTCCCCAAGCGGAAAACCAGAAGTCACGAGGGGTGTCTCGGGTGAAGTGACGCACCCGGCGGGGCTCTCGAGTGCTGCTGAGACCCCCGCACGACGAGAACAGTACCGGAGGAAGCCGGCCTTAGAAGCCCTATAAGGGCGGGAGACTACCCCGCCTCCCCAGTGAGGAAGTGCTGCAAGTGACTCGCTGGGCTCCCAGGTTTGGCCCGGATGAATACGGGAGGAAGCAGCACTGATGCCTGCAGGGCTCTGTGTGAGAGAGGAGAGCCCTGCAGCACCAACAGAGTCTAGAGCAGCCGATAAGTGGGGCTGCTTTGTGGGACTGTCCGGGGCCAGCCGAGGCACACTGTCGGTGCTTGAGGCCCCCGACATACTGGGAGGGCCTGCACTAATCCCCAGGCACAGCAGCGCCACAGTTGCGGGCCGCTGCCACCGTTTTGCAACATCTGGGGCATTTTTATAGTTATTGTCCTGTGAGGGGTTCCAACGTGGACCATGGTCCCAGGCCTGATTGCTGAACACAGCTGCCCCGCAGGACAGTGGGCAACTGTCACATGTTGGGGCATTCATGAATCTAGAGACCCTTTGTGACTGTGCAGTGGCACCAACAGCTATTCCACTACATTGGGCCCCCTTTCCTTATTGCAACGTTTCGGGACCTTTTGGGGCAGTATTAGTCTGAGATTCCCCGAAGAGGGGCTCCCTAGAAGTACTGGCACCAGGAACTAACCTGTACCGACGGGGCGATTGTTTGGGGCATTCCCAGGTGTGCCCTGCTAATGTTAGAGGTGATGCCCTGCTGCTAACATCCTTACAGCCTATTTGTATGCCTAATGTGCCTGTATGGGGTTGATGTTGCCTCCTCTGCCAAATGCAAGGGAGATTTAGGCTAATAGGATTACACCCCTGGTCAGGACATGCAGTTCTAAGGTTATGCCTGTGTTAAGGCGTTATGCATAAGGTGATTCATGCTATTGGAAATAGGACCCCTATGCTAAATGTGTTTCTGATGTCCTATGCTGAGATGATTCAGCCCATATTATATTTTTAGGCCCTCATGTGTAGGCCCAGGGTGGTGTGCACCACTGGAATAAGGTGATGCCTAATGTGATGTATGCTCAGGTTATTGAGGCCACCGAAGTAATGTTGGCATGCCTAATATTCGCAAGTTGATGCTAATGATAATGCTTTCCCCCACAGGCTTACATTGTTGGAGTTCTGCCTACTGTTGAATCTATGTGTATGATTATGTTGAGGCTAATGAAATGCTCACTCTGCTGACTAATTTATGCCTGATGTGCGAGGTCCATGCCAGATTACATTTCATGTCTAGGGAGATGCATACTGAGTCATGCGCTGAGTTCTAGTACCAATGACATGCTGTGATGTTCTATTCTTTGCCTCATGGGACCATGCATTTATGCCTGATGGGGGCTATGCCCAGGAGGATACCTAATGTATTTCCCCTGAGGTATTGATGCTAATAAGGTGTTTCATATGCCTATAGCAGATGTTCCTGCCAGATGCCATGTCAGGATGCTTCAGGTTTTTACCTTGTGCCAAATGACAATGTTGTATGTCTATGGCGATGTTGCTAACTCTAGGCATGATGGGCTGTACATTTATTCTCAGTTGACTCATGATGTTTTCATTGCAGATGTTACGGCCTAAAGCTCTATGTTAATGATAAGGTTTCTTTTCTCCTAGGACTAAAGTTGATGGACTTTGCATTTATTCTTTACCCTATTCTTGGTATCTAGTGATGGTTCTGGCAGCGGCCCGATTGGCCCTGCCCTGTGTATAATCCCCTGTAAATATTGAATTGGCGCCAGTTGGCGCAGTGTAGAGAATTCTATGATTATCCTGTGTTCACATAATACACAAGTTATTTTTCACCCAAACTGGTGTGGTCTCTTTTTGTAGTGTGCCTTGTGTGTCGCCTGTGTGTGCTGCGCGGATGCTTTACACATTTCCTCCAGAGTTTGGCCCGCCCGCTCTGCACCACGCTACCCGTTTCTAACAGGAGGACTTAAAAGAGGAGCTGCTGCCGGGAAGGAAGAAAGTGTCTGTTGGTGTCCAAGGGTGGATTAGTGATGGAAGGAAACTGAAAGCAGAGGGGACAGAGTCTGATTCACTTCAGAGTGATCAGGGGAACAGTAGACGAATGCCCACCGATGTCGGGTGCTTCAGGTGCAAAGAAGGGATGCTTGACTCAGCAGCCACGAGAACCAGGAGATGTTGAAGAAAACCAGGAGCCGGATGCAAGCTGTCCCACGAAGGATGTCGAATGCTGAGGGGAGGTGTCCGGCGGGAGCACCAGCAAGGCTTGGTAACGGCAACCCATGCAGGAAGGTCAAGCAGGTTACGGTGTGGACCAGCAAGATCCAGGGGACTCGCCAAGCAATGGGGAGTCAGGGCATATCTGGAGCAACCAGAGAAGCCCAAAATAATTTAATATGACTCTCAGGAGGACCCACAGGCCGAATGACCAGAAGTCGCAAGGGGACCTCAAGCAATATCACAAAGTACCAGCCCACGGAGCACCCGGTGTGAGGAAGCTTGAGTTCTTTGGTGTAAATACTGCTCAGGGTTAGGACTACACAGAGTCCAATGCACACGCTTGGAAATGGCCAACAATCATATTCACTTGCAAAAGTACGCAGTGCACAGGGGTTCGGGTTATGCGGCCCCCAAGAGGGATACTGCCCTGAAACTCAAGGAACATTGGAAACCACATCCTGTGTTAGTGGAGCCTTTGTAGTCTGCAGGAGCTCAGGATGATCAGACCGGTCAGTTGCATTACGGTCTCATCGAATGTAGGGGAGTGACTCCTTCAACCCAAGGGAGACTTTTCAGATGTCCCTAATGCTCCACAGGTCCTTCATTGAGCCTGTATGGTGCACAGGCACATACAAGGCTTTGGACAGAGAGGGAGACAGTGGGGCCCAGTTGAAGTCCAGCAAAGTCCAGAGTGTCCAGACGGTCGAAGGTCAGTGGTTTCTTGTTCAAAATCTTGTCCATGTCAAATCTAAGGTCCTACAGCCAGATAATCCTGTATGTACCCACAGGATAGGGTTGGACAGATTCAGAAGACCGCCCTAGGGGAGGGTCAGGACAGAGGAGAGGTTACTCCCATGTCCTTTGTGCAGTTTCACACCAGAGCAGGAGCCAACGGATCTCAGAACTGGTTTGACCTGGACTATGGATTGCTAAGGCCTGCTATAGGGTTGACTTATACGTTTTAAGTGTTGTGACCTATAGATATAGTAAACCTATATCTAAAGTAAACAGTGCTAGCACTAGCTTACACAGCCTGCAATGGCAGACCTGTAGTTCCATTTTGCATGGCCTCTCATGGGTGGCATAATACATGCTTCAGCCTATTGGAGGCCTCTTGGGTACCTATGCCCTTGGCACATGTGTACCATATACTCGGGACCTATAAGGGGACCCCAGTATCCAATTTGGAGTGCACCTACGTTCATGTCATATATTTTAGGGAGAAAGCAGATAGACTGGGTTCCTGATTAGCGGGATCCCAGTCAGACTAGTCAAAAACAGTGTAACATCAAGCAAAAAGTGGGGGTAACAGTAAGAAGCAGATCCTACTTTCCTACAATGCCTGCAGCAGAGGTCATTTAAAATATCCTTTATTCAGTCATTCTGCATCAAAAGGAAACATCACATATTATTGTTGTCTCTTTGTTATAATTATGTATACTTTCAAATTCTGGGCTGTCGGACAGCTAACCCAAGGAGGTGGGCAATAGTTTAAGGTGACTTATGAAAGGGTATTTAGTGGTGTACAGTGTTTCTGACCTTAGCTGTCCTATTTTCTGGTTTAAAAAAATAGTTTAATGTTGGTTAAAGTAAGACTCTCACACACATTTGAATTTGCAATTCTTTATTATTAATGTTGGTGATGAACAATACAATCTTTACCATTGAAATGAAGGTGTTTGACTATTGTCTCCATTTTTTTTAATGGTGGTGCAATGTTAAAATATAACATGTGGCTGCCTTTACTAATGAGTGACTCCCTGACAAAGCCAGCAGGGTGGATTTTGTATAATGACACTCGCTTGGGTATAGGTGGGGTTTTGCTGATTATGTAACTCAGGACCCACTCGGGGTGTAATGTGATATGAGAGTGTCACCAAAGGCATTTCTGTTTACCTGATGTACATATTTGTAATTTAATTCATAGCATTTAGTAGTGTGTGTGTAATAAAAGTACTTGGACTTTTTAAAACAAAACATCTTGAATGGACAATGATTTATTGAGATGTGTTTTTGCGTACCAGTAGACTGGATTTAAAAACCCACACCACATCTCCTAAATAGGCAAGCGTTTGGAATTACTATAGCCTGACTCCCAGGACAAATTCTTTGGGGTCAAGGACAAGTTTTCATTGTCATTTTGTTATGTAACAAGTTGGCCCAACTCTTTGCAGCGCATACCCCTAGGCTACCAGTTTACAGGACCACATTTATGATTAGGGAAGGCATTGTCTACAGTTAAGGTAATATTTCGGTCCATATGTAAATTCTGTTTGAACTTGTATATATGGTTCATTAATGCAAAGCCTTATTATGAGAGTGATCACAAATGCTGTAAGCTTGGACTGCACTGCTGACAGTGGTTCCAGTATAATAATGTGTACACACGTTTGCAAAGTTTAGAGGCTACATATAATCTTCCCAGAATGCTCTCTCATTAGATGCAAGTATTTGCAGAAACTTTAAAGCAAGATTGCTGAGTCTTTTCTTTCAAAATAAAATGTTCACAAACAAATGCAACTAGGAAAAAAAAAGTTTTCGCTATATGCATGTGGAATTTAAGGTACCATTTTTTTGAGCATCAACTTGTAAAATCTGTTGATGCATGCTAGTGTTCCCCAAAAATATTCACAATGGAAAATCAGTGCAACCAATTTCACCAAGATTACGGGAAACATGAAAATTAACAATCATTTGCAAAGCCAATAGTTCTGACATTAGTGGTCAGGCTTTTGGTTTTGTCAATGCATGCCCTGTTATGACATGGTCATTGTAAAACTTTATTGTTGTGGAAGCTGCCAGGCTCTGACCATTATAACAAACCTTGGCAAAAAGCAATAATATGTTTTGGTCTCAAAAAGCACACATTGCCACAGTAAGCCCTGAGACTGAACAAAACTACTTTGCATGCCGATATGCTGCTTGTGAAAGAGCAGAATGCTATCACTCACAGTGAAGCCAGTCTATTGATAGATAGAGAGAGAGACAGAGATACGGAGACAGAGAAAGAGAGACAAATTAAATAAAAAGAAAAGGTCTTGGTTAACTCAAGACCAAACATGGGGCAAAATTCTTAAATAAGAGCAGATTTACAGCTTTCATGAATTCACAATAATTTACAGAAGAAGGCTAGGAAATCATACTCCTTGAAAGAGTTTATGAACTGCATTTTAGCACGAGCATTTATGCATGTTTTGTTTTGCTCATATGAAAATCTGTTGTTTATAAATTCACTTTACCACCAGCCACCTTTTTTACCAACCCTGATAGACTTTTTACTACTGCCCTGATCAAGATTAAATTTCTGACCTTTCTCAATATGGGTAAAGATTAGAGGTGGGCGGAATTTTTAATTCCATCAGTGGAATTGGAGAAATGTAGTAATTCCACAATACTCTTATAACGTGAAATTATTAAATAGGTTCCCCTGCTCCGCCAGCGGAATAATCATTTACCACTAAGATCATTCACAAATGGAGTCATCTGTCACTGCTTTGGTGCTGAGACTGCTCCTAAATAAAGTAGCTTCCAAACAGCATCCAAACACAGTATATACATACCTACAGTAAGAGGAAGCCAGGCCCGGGCTTCTTGCATTTATGTAACGTTCATACAGAGTGTGCTTGCTGGTGGAGGGAGACTTGAGCATCAGGCAGGAATGTTAAGCATCACTGCAGGGACTCAGTTCAAAAGCTGACACGTACCGGGGATTGCAGCTGCATTTAGGGTGAGATAGCAGCAATAGGTTGAGCACATAGCAGACTTCAGTGCGTCTCTTAGGATATCTCTCTCTGCCAAAGACAGGTGTAAATAAGAGAGGTGGGCAAAGGTCATAGGAAATATATGGGGCGCTGTGAAGAAAGCATGTAGATGTCATCCTTTTGTAACCAGTGAGATGGTCTTATATTGCTTTGGATGTTGCATCTTGTCATGATGGACTAGCCATGGGTCTCTGACGGTCACATACACAGTCCAGGTATATTGGTTCAGATGTACTGCCATAATATACAATTAAATACCAGATTATTTATCACTGTTTATGTACATTACTTTATTTATGGAGAACAGAATTTTTACAGTAAACTTTTTCACAGAAAATATTTCCAGAGTGATAATAAATACATTTTTCGCTTTAAGATGGCAGCATTGATGACTTGAATAGAGATCAAGCTTTGGTGTGTAGTAATGCTTTCTATTCTGTCGCATTCAGGGAGCATCTACGGTTTGGAGGCTTCCTAATAAAAGTATTGTTATGGGATTCTAGGTGTTTTTTCTTTGGTTTATATATTTCATGCGGTTTGTGAACGCTGGCTACAGCTGAGGTACTGCTGGTAAAGCACTTCCATCATGTTTAGCTTGCGTACGTAGGCCCCGTTGCCCGTTAGCCAAGAGGCCCCTCTTTCCAGAAGCTGACAAGCCCTTGTCCGTCCACAAATACCAGTGTGTCCCCAAAACAGTATGGTCTGTGCAGAAAGGATCAAAGTTTTGGAAAACCCATGTGTGTGTGTGTGCGCGTGTGCAAAGTAGACCTGCTACCCTGCCTGGGTGAGCCTGTCTGTAGTATGAGCTTCATTGATGCTATTTCACTTCAGTGTAAGGTGTTAAAGGTGGGTATCCTTCCTCCAGAGCTGTTGATGTCTGTTTCACTCCATAGAGACGCTAAAGTAAAAACTGGGAGTGACCGCTACAATATGCAAAATTGGTACTCAGACCCATTTAAGGCGATTGCTGCCACCTACACCCCCCACTCGGAATCTCTCTCCATGAACACAAGATTTCGCACTGCTTTAAATCACAGTACCAATGAATGGTGTTACATAGTCTCTTATCTGATGTGGCTTCTGACATTTCTGTATTTGTAAGGGTAGGTGGAACTCCGCTGAATCCCACAGAGTTTTTATGCAATTCCACAGAATTCCACAGAGTAAAGCTCAGTGAGTTCCGCCCACCCCTGGAAAAGTTTAGAGAAGAGCTGGTGAAAACCCCTAAAACATGCTAGTTAGTAGGTTTGCACGGACCCAAAATCACAGTCCAACCCTGGAACTATTGCATAATGATACCTCCAGTCCAGAATGTAGATCTGTGGAAAGTGACAAAATAAGGGAATTGCTAGAATTCAAACCCTACCCTGGCATAATCAGAGAGCCTATTATCAGAGCTCTTATATAAAGAATGCTGCCATCATATGTAAAGCTACTATTTGTCACCAAAAGGACAAATGGATTTTTCTACAAGACAAGTAGATTTATGAAGCAGCCTGTCCCATGTGCAAGAAGATATTTGATTAAATTCCTCACCCCTGAACTAGGCCTTGGACTACTCTGCTTCGCTATCCTGGGGGATGTAAGTTCTACAATGGAGTACTTGACTCCCAGTAAAGATATAATTGCAGACTTATTACTGGTGAAGTACTCTTAGCCTTCACAACTAAAAACCCAATTTCTTAAACTGATTTAAATGTGTAGTTGTAGATGTAGTGGAGTAGAATGCCTGGTACACTATACAGTGGATGACTGCCCTGCATATTGGTATCAGTCAGAGGGCTCGTTTGTCTCCCCAAATTCAAATGAGAACGAGCTAAAGGTGTTTACTTGGATCAACTTGAAATTCTCGCTTGCCAAGGAGTATCCCTTACAAAAGACCTTTTATTTTTTTAAGAAGAACCCTCACCCATCAACCTAGTAGGTGGCATGCTTCATCATAGGGTTCAAACAAGGGGGTTGAATGCTGCCTGGGGGTGCTGCGGTGCTTGATTACAGCAGAGCAGGGTTTTTTTTTCTTTTTTGTGTGAACGTGAAACATTAAAACTAGCTCCAGGATACTAAGTTGATTTATTGTGCAGTTTCTGGGGTGGGATTAAAAGATTTGTTTAGAGGTATGTGAGCAGAAATTATATCATGCGTCCCTTAACATTTTTGAAAAGTTCTCTAGAAATAAAATGGTCTGCATATTTCTACCAATACTTGTCTAATCTGTTGACTTTCTTCAGGACCAGAAATCTCAAGGTGAATTCTCAGCTTCAGTTTGTGAGAATGACCACACGTGCTAAGGTGTGTTCATATGTAGTAAGATTGAACTTACAAATCTTGTCATCATAAGTTCCTACTCGTGTTACGAACAGTATCCGTAACATGGATCCCGATGTGCTGGCATTCTAAACTATCCACAGGCCAGATCTAAAACTCAGGGCTTGGTTTTAAGTGATTTAATAGCCTCACCAAGTGAAAGACTTCAGCTTGAGCACTAGAGGATATAGCCGACTCCAGGATAACCTTGAATTGCTCAAAGAGTGAATTGGAATTGATCACATTTTGCAATGCATGGGATTGGGTCAAGGAAATACAATGAATGAATGCACTCAGCTAGCTCAAATAATGAAAACAATTATGGTATTGTGTTTGGGAAGTGGGAGCACAAATTGTTAAGATTTTTAAACGCAGTTGTATTAAAGAAAAATGTAGCACAAGGGATGAACCATAACTCTGCTATTTGATATGCTGATCCTGTTCAGAACCCATCAGGACTGAAGGGGGAACCACAAGGATGAAGGCAAGATGTAGACTGGAGACTTGCATAGCTGGAGGATCATGTTACAGCCAAATGTGGTGGACCTGGAATCAGGCCGTAAGCAAGAGGAGTAGAGGGTTAAGTAAAAAGGTGTATTGGTTGCTCGGAATGGGCTGGGATCAAAGCCAGAGTCCGGTTCTCCACCTGAGGGGTTGAAACATTCTTAAAGGTGCACCATGGTCAGTCGCAGCTACTGTGAACATTTTGTAAAAGTGTTGCCAAATTGCACATTTTATTTCACACTGTTCTCATTTGTTGACTAAAATAACTAATAACTTCAGGTTTTTGTCATGCAAACCTGACCACCAAGAGGGATGCTGGAGGTTCACCTTCCACAAGAACACAGCTGCTGGCTGCTGGGCTGCTGGGCTGCTGAGCTGCGAAGGAGACGGTAAGCAGCCATTGCGACCAAAGATGGCCAAAGCGTTCCAAACAAAGGTCCATAATGCGGAGTCTCCATTCGGGCCAGGTGTCAGGTAAATGGCAGTGAGTGGCAGGGCTAGATTGCGGCATTGGAAAGCAGACCTCTGACCTGCTAAGTAGCTTCTACTGCTCCTTCTGCTAGGCCGTTACTCGCCACTTGCCATAGCAGGGCAGGGCTACTACAGAGCATGTAGGGACATTTAATCTGTGCGTCCCTTTGCACCCTTACCCTCTGCTTATTTCCATGCTGTCACACTAAACTACGCTACCACCTACTGTGCGCCAGAATGGGGGACCTATGCAGCGATCCACCCCTGCTGCCAGTCCAATTCTACGAGCATTTCACTGAATTACACCCGCATTTCGGCAGCAAGGAGGATATTTGCCACACTTCCATACCGTTAGACTTCCATATTCAATCAGCCCCCAACAATGCAAATCTCAACAGATACGCTAATAGCTGGTATTGGCATTGGCCTATTGTCCAAGCAACCAGCATTAACTAGTGCAAGTACGCTCCACAGCTGCCACACACCAGTAGGACAAGGAAAGCAGAGCCAGCAGCATATTAGTCAGGACCAGGATAAGTCCAGGACAAGGCCAATCCATACACAGCGAACAGAGGACAGGCAGGAAGGGCCCCCAGTGCCAGGCCCTAACCAGTTGCAGGCCAGATTAGAACTAAGGGCGAAAGACAGCATTAGGGGCTGCTGTCAAGTGCCAAGTTGGGATTCGAGGCAGCCTGGCTAGGTCTGGATGTGGCTTGCACCTCCTGTTATGTAACCCACCCTCCCCCTGCCACCTCACACACACCCAATATGCTGCACTTGTAATAATCTCAACCAGAACACTTTGAGATCCGGAAACATTCATGGAGCTACAAAGACCACAAAAACATGGTGAAGGAAAAGCCTATGCTGAATCACAATGACCCAGTTCCAGCCTTTGAAATATAATCAGCAGAGGACACAAGCAGAGAGGTCAACAAGTCAATAGCAACAACAGCCTCCTGCACCAAGCTCCCGGGCCCCAGAAAAGCAAAAATACCAGATAGTTTAATGATAGCTTCAGAAGCGCACAGCTCCCCTGGCTGAGTGCCAGACTAAAACATGATTTGCCACCACTGCCACCATTAAAGGAAACACACACCTCCACAGTCAATGTTATCACCAGTCATCCACCAGTCTAGGCCAAGCCAAACTTGATAGGGAGTGAGGAGAAGCCAGGTAGGACTCAGAACTGCTGCTCTCTGTAAATTTACTGAAGATAACAAATCTGAACTCCACTCCAAAATTCGGCACTTGGTGGAGGTCCAAGTGCACTACATGAGGCAGCAGTATAGCAATCAGAAATCAAATGGATGGCAGCGCCAAAACACACTGAGCGATACAAGAAAAGAACAGGGAGGGGGCTCCCTAGCAGAACAGAACCCAGTCAATTTCTGTGTCAGGTTCCACAGGCCAGTCTCACAATAGCTCAAACAACGGTTTAAATGATGCATAACTGGAGCATGCCCCTGACGACTCCTTAGTGAGGAGTGACATGCTCCTATTTCCCTTTGATCCTGTTGCAGGACGTGTCTTTGACCCCGCTAAGTCCATCTCTTCTCAGCTCTAAAACATGAATATAATACTCTGCTCTCGTTCATTAAACTGCCACTTGGGATTCAAATCCCCCTTGTGGAATTTTACTATCCTGGGAGAAATCAAGAGGAGCGGATAATAGGAAATTCATCCCACTTGAACTTCCTTCATGCTCAGTTGGGGGTCAGGTCAACACAGCAATCATTACACCTGATCAAATGGTAGAAACCCTTCCAGATCCGCAAAACCATCAACCAGTTATGTCCATTTGGTGGCAGCTGTTAAGCGCCCTGAAGGTGATCTCATCTGCTCTAATATACTACACAGATAAGTTGGACATGCAAGTCAACCTCCTTAACGCTCTTGTAGTCCACGTGCAGGTAATCAATGGCAAGCTGTAGACGTTAAATGATACGATAACGATTAGATCAAGATCCCGCCTCAACTTACCATTCATGCCGATGTGTTACAACCAAAAACCTTCTTGCTATGGTTCCTACAATACTATTAGAATTATTGGATGAAGTTAAAGCCTCACAAATTCGATCACCTTAAAGTAACCCGCAGTCGCACCAATCTTTTAGTCAGGTGGAACTTTCCAAACTTACCAGCTGAAAAGTAATCCAACACCGTTAGTGGGGGTTTCAAAATCGAATTAATCAAACTCCTCTTTACTGCTACACCTTGCTTTCGATTCATCACCCACAAATTCTCCAACATACCTTTCACAGAGGGAGCGCAAGCACTTGAGAACAGCAAGGACAAATAGGGAGAGAATATGGCAAACACGCAAACTCTCTACAAAGCTATGCCTATTGCTCTAACTCTAAAAAGCAGAAGGTAAATGATCAGGTCATGGTCTCAGCCCTTACCATCGCACCCTACCCTATATTTCAGTGGCCAGAGGAGTGCACAGAAGTCACCGAGCCAAGCATAGCTATTCAGTCAAGTGAACATTGAGCACACACAAGTGCCCACAACGTCTGAGCCTCAAGAAATTTCACAGGTTACAAAGGCCAATGTAGCAAGCCCACTGGCTTTGCACAAGGACATAAAAGTCACAAGAGAAACATCACAACCAGTCACATTACCAATGACATAAGACCACACCCCACAGGGTGGACTGAGCCCCAACTCAGCAATTTAATTATCTCATGGGGGAAGAATGTTCAAAGATCTGTCCCCTCGGTGACGTCCCACAGGGCAATTCAAAGAGAGTCCCCTCCCATTCAAGCCACACCAATCTGGGCTGATTCCACTCTACAAATCTAGGGGCACCATGACATTTTAAGTAGGGGTGTTAAGACTGCTCAATCTATCACAAAGCCAACATCACATCAGGTCCACAAATAGTGAAGCAGTAGAATTCAGACCAAATCCAGGCCAACCATGAAACAAAATTATTACCATCAGGTCAGAAGAAAGCATTGCATCACCAGTCTAGCAACCTATGGAACAAATTGTGGCATGGGGATCGATATGAGGAAACCCGAACTAGTCTGCTACCCAAGCCCCATGCTCCTGCCATCGTTAATCCAGCCAGAACCAGGTCTGCGGAAGGGGGAAATCTTCCCAGAATATCCAACAGCAGGCAATACAGCAGTCAATCAAAGAACTACAACCTGAGGATATGCCAATGAAACACTGCTCTGCATTTTATGCATGTGTATGGCCATATTAAAGCTTAGGCAAAAACTCTTAAGTCCATCTCTAAGATCCTTGCAAGTCAAGTCATGCTGCCCAGTGGTAATAGCACCAGCAAGAGGGGATCCGGTCCAACTATCATGTTCCTTAACATCACCTCAAAGAAGCTAGAATACCATAGCTTTTGATCTGATGTGTTACACCGCTGTGACTTGATTTACTATTGGAAGGCCTTCTTTATCATAATTTTACCTTCGTCTAACAGTAACAGTCCATTGCTTTAATTTACCATTAGAGACCCTTCTCTTTTATAATCACAACATCACTTACCAGCAGCAGCCCTCCATCTTGATTTACGCCCAGAAGGGCTTCTTAACATAAATTAAACAGTTCTGCAAAGAAGAGGTCTGGTGTAACCACGAACTCCAAGCTGCAAGCCTCTCAAGCTAGCCTTAACACTGCCCAACAGTAGCACTGCTACAAAGAGGGATCTCAGCCTGGCCATTATGCCAACTGCTGAGATGCCTCAAGCCAGTCTCCAAGAGGCTAGAAGAACTCTGCAAAAAAAGTCTAACTCTCTGGAATTCCAGCTTCAATCCTTTATACAGGTGAATAGTTTTCCAATCTGGTTGGGCATCTGAGGGACTCTCGTTTGAAGACCCTAACCACCGCTTGTCAGCTTCGTAGTCCGGCTTCAAATTGCCTTTATATGGCACCACTACTTCATTGCACAAAGCACCAAGCACTTTAATCTTTGAGCTTGAATCCCCTAACTTCTGGCTTTTACCCTCCATCAAGACTGGAGAGTCATTCCAACCTGATTGGCCATCTGATGGAATGTTTTTAGTAGTATCAGAAAACTTCGTTGGTAGCAACCCATCCCGACTTCAACTTGACTTGAGATGGGTCCGCCTAAATCTTAAACTGGCCAGTGCTACCTTATCAATACACAAAGCATTATGCACTTTCATTCATGGACCAACTCCCTTAAATACTGGTTTTAGTCTTTTATTGAGGAAGGAAGGAGGTCCCTACTCTTACATTCCTGTCTGCCCACAAACACAAACGGAAGCCCCTCTTCTGAGAATGATAAACAAATGCGTTTTTGCACTGGCGTCGGAGCTATTATTGTCTGGTCTAGCTCTACTATTCTACGCTTCATACAGGTTTTTACCATTTTACTGATGGGTTGGCCAAGTACATATGAGTTGAATTGATGCCTCTTTTTTAGAATGGTACATTCATGTGTCATTATACTGGTGACTGAGCAATAGTAGAACTGGTTTGATCCTAGTATCTAACGCCTCAAATAAGCGTTTCATCTCCTTATTTTTTGTTTCACAATGTATAGTAAAAAGATTTTAATTAATCTATCAATAGACAGTTAGTAGTAGAAACTATTTTCATATACTTTCTTTTATTTATATTTAATTCAATTGTATGTAATGTAATTGTTTTAAATGTAGGATTGGAAGTAGTAAATTTGATCTCTTCATAGTTTAACACTTTACCCACTGTTGTGAAAGCTGGAAGGGAAATAGTAAATTTGGCCACTCCAAAGCCCATCACTTTTCCTACTACTGTGGCTTAGGTTGGAGTGAGAATATTGCTTAGGTTGGAGTGGCAATATGAAATATCCCTACTGTTGCTTAGGTTGAGGTGGAATTAGTAATTCAGAATCCTCAAAAGTCTAACACTTTCCTTACTGTTTCTCAGGTTTGAGTGAGAATATTAAATCTGATCATTCCAAAGTCGTCAATTTTCCTTACTGTTGCTTAGGTCAGAGGGGTAATAGTACATTTAACCCCTTAAAATTCCATTCCTTGCCGTAATATTTCTTAAATTGGAGTGAGAATGGTACAGTTTATTCCTCCACATTTTAACACTTTTTCGAAACACTTTTATGTTGAGGCCCATTTTTTTAAAAATTGATTTATTTGTGCTTTTAATTTTTTTAACGGAGTATGGTTGCCTGTTATTTTTTCACATTTGTTATGTTTATTATTGTTTAAAGTTGTTTCTTTTCAGTAGTTTATGTAAGTTATTTTCACTACTATTTTTTGATGTTGGCTATTTTTTACCTTGTTATTTTTTGTCATTTTTGAGAGTCTTCGGTTATTTTATTATATAGTCTAGTTTCATATTACTTTTATATTTGTACGTTATTTTGGAACGTTTTGTGGAGTAATCAGAATTTTAGTGATGTATTTTTTAATATTTATTATTTTGACTTATTGTCCATTTTGTATCATTTTATTTTGTATTTTCTTTTCTTTATATTCATATAGATGCATATATATATCCACAGCTTTCCCTGCTGTCACCTACTGCATTCACCTGTCGGAGCTGATTCACAGCAGTGGGAGCAGGACCCGCATTTCACATTCAAACAAAACCTTTGCTGCGAACCAACAAAGACAGACCGGCATTCCAGGGATTCTCACACCGATAAGTTTATTACACCTGCTGACACGTTTTAACCACGACGATCTTTGTCAAAGCCACAATAGAAATTTGTGCCAATTTCATTAAAAAAACACAGGTACAAATCATTTCCTCAAGTGACATAGTGGACAGACTAGGGTAATACCTTTTCCAACAATCAAGCAATGACTGTTTTAAACAAATATATGCTTAGTACAAGCCATAATGTAATTCATCATTATTGCCAGGTACATACTTTTAAATAAACCATGCATTGATGCAATTTGAAGTCTTTTTTAAATTATATAAACAAAAACTTGTTTTTATTTTGATTTTACTATTTCTTAAATTATTAATTTTTATGCAGTTTACATTGAAATTAACTAAAGTAGTTATTTTTGTCATAATATTTATGCTGCATTAGTTTTGTACTGCAATATATTTGACCTCAGTATTTCAGCATAGGAGCCCCATTTTGTCAGCATTTTTCTCTATGTGTTTTTTGCTGCCTGCTTCTGTGTTATCTAACTGCATGTGTGTGTGAATTTGTACCTACTTGTGCATCTGCGAGTCTCTATGTGTGTTGTCTGTAAATCAAAACATACATCATGGAACAAATAAAGGTAACAAAGCCAGGTCTATTGGTCCGTTTATATTTTAGATTCTGTAATTGCTCAAACATCACAGGGTTTAATAATCTTGCTGATCAGAGAGCCCGAAGTGACCCCAAGTTCAATAAGAGCACATACCAGAGCATCAGTGATTTGTGTTGCTTGATGTGGTAGTTTTTGGGAGCTTTTGCTTGAGAACATTTATGGGGATGTTTTGAATTGTCCTGGGTCTGTTTTTGTGTGTTTAAGATATTCTCCATGGACACCCATTTGTGTAGTAATGTGAAATAAGGCAGTGTAGCCCTTTGTGTGGTATAAAGTTTGGGGACTGAAACAGGATAAGGAGAGAAACTATGAGTGGATGAGCTCAGGAGTGTTTTTTTTTTAATTAAAGGGTTGTCTGGTATATGTGGCGAGTACCACTGAGAATGTAAGTTTAAGAAAAGCTTCCTTTAAAGTGTTAGAAATGTTAATGCCTCAGCTGTCTGGGACCATAATACCATTATGACATCCCACTGCTTTTGTCCTTGCCTAAGCCCCTTTTGGATAAATAAAAAATTAGGATGGGGTATGCATTTTTAACTCACTTATAATCCCTAGGCCGTAGTTTTAGCGAACCACTTACAAACGCATTGAACTCACTCACTCACACTAGGTGATGGGGGCCGGTCCAATCATGAAACAGGCCATTGGTGGAACCTGTGGGCAAAGAGCCAACTAAAATATCCTAGAGATGTGCTGATCACGCTGATTTACCAGGGTATAGATCCTATTTTCTCATGAGATATACTATAGGCCATGCAACTAATCTCCGATACAACGAGATTTAAGAAAGGCAGGTTAATCCTCCATGGTGTAGTTACGATAAAAAATGAAAGACTGCTACAAGTATTAGTGCTGGTGATGTGTCAGATACTTCAAAGACCACAGGTATGTAGAATGAGACAGGTATAGCTGCATAATCACCTTAGTCAGAGTAGAACTATAAAGGCACTCATCAACTCACCAAATGAAAACATTTAAGAAACTTTGAAAGTTTTGCATCTAGGCAGCAGTTAAAGACAGGAACCATGCACAGAACTTAGTCAAGACAAACACCAGTTGCAATTGCTTAGCTTGCTAGGTGCAAATATTTATGCTACAAAACTTGAAAATGTTACCAGCCGCCACTGTTCACAATAGCCATTTATATCCTATCTCGCTGAAAATTCAAAACCCACGATGACAATGGTACCTCTTCAGGACCACCCCTCCTCACCCCCACCCATGGGATAAAAACCTGTTTCTACCACTGCACAATGCTGAACCCAATGTTAAAGCTACATTAGTTATTAGTATTTTACAATTTAATGAGTTGTAATAACTCTAAATGTCCCATCCCACTCCAAAGCTAATTGGCTGAAAGTACTTTTTCTTGAAGTATTTATATGGAAAACTGTGATCCAAATGAAATGTAATTCCCATTGCCACTTTGCATTAATTTGCAAGCTCAGCTGTTGATTTCTTCCAATATCTGTGCTGACATAATTTTAACTGATTGTGTGTGGAGCAACAGAATTTCTGATTGTAACTCACTTATGAGAATTTGCACCTCTAAGCAGATTATACAACCTCATTATCTTCTAATATCTACAAAAGGCTAGAAGCATGGTCTACAGTGAGGAATGGTGGACTGGCTTCTCTGCTTCTATGGCTAGTAAAATCACGATTAAAAAAAAAGAGCTGTCTGGAGGAAAAGTCAAGAGGTCTATCTTTCAATACTTTGGTTGGGGTTAGTTTATTTCTGGGACATTTCATAGGTGCAGGACTTATGTTTTCAGAATCGCTGTGTCCTGTATGGGCTTTCTGTGCTGACTCACCTTCTCAGTCCTGAAAAAGAATTTTTTTTGTGCCAACCTCAAGCGAGTTACAGAATTGCCACCTCAATAAGCACTTAGAAGTTATTAGTCCATTAACAGTGATTCTTTGCTTTTGAGTTTGTGTAAAGCCAGTGTTGAAAAGCAGTAATAAACCGTGTTGCATTTCTACATAGATTGGGAGCCTGCTATCGCTAGCTATTAGAGACTAATATGTCTCTCTCAAGGCTATTTGTCTTTGTTTAAATTTTATACAACAGATATTCCATCAAAGCCAAGGGCCCCTTTGATTTTTCTTTTTATTACAGGCACAGGAAGAGTAGGAAGGGGGAGAATTGTGTCTTGCTGAGTATCTTTTCTCCATATTCAGCTTAAAATGGAATACAATGCCTTGAGTGGTGGTGACCTTCAGTTGGGAGATAATGAGGGAACCATGTGAAAGGATTTGTGGTCAGATTAATCAGGTGTTTTGTTTTCCTTTAGGCGAAGCCAGAATCTAAAGGACCTTTTCATCCACACAAAACCCAGGGCACCACAAATAGCGGGAATGAGAACCACCACAACAGGGCTCCCTCCGGTCGTGGGCCATTTTAAGTGTAGAGCATGTAGTGTATGTCATCTCACTTCTAACACCAAAAGTATTAACATCGGCCTACCCACTCCTTGGGAACAGAGAGGACACACAAATTGTAATTCACAGGGAGTGATTTACCTAATTACCTGTCCCTGTTTAAAACAATATGTAGGAATGACCAACAGGAAAGTAAAAACCTGCATCACTGAACACCGCAGCACGATTAGATGTGGTAGACCTAATACGCAGTTAACAACACATTTCAGTGATGCGGGTCACTCACAGGAAGACCTGAGGTGGTCGGTCATTGAAAAATCTTATTTTCAGACTTCAGACGTAAATAGAGCACTATTTCTATGTGAACAAAAATGGGTGTTCCGCCTGAAGAGCCATCTATACGGACTTAATGATGACATACCCTGGTACTCGCTGAGCAGAGAAACTAAACTACACTGAAGAGACTAAACCTTAATTCCTAACTATTTGGTGGTAGCTGAAGGGGTTTAGCCCCTGTGGCTTCAATTTTCTGAAGAAATTGAGAACTGCGGTTCATACGATATTCTTAAATGGAGAAGTATTCATATTGATACGCTCACATTATAGTAGGCACACTCTAGCTTTAACAACCTGGATAGACTGAGAACTGCACTTCATATGATACCCTCGATAGGAGAAGAAAGCATACTGATACACTTACATCTTAGTATTAACACTCGAGTTTGAATTATGGAAACTTCACGAGTGACAATTATCCATACAGCATTAGCACTGGCATGCTTACTTTCCTGCCGATATGGGCATATCAAATAGTTGTTTTGCGGGGCTTTCTGTGTGTGACATGATGCATTATAATCTTTTTTATTGACTGCATCGAGCAACATTTCCCACGGTGTAGGCAAGATACAATGACATTGCGCATGTGCAAGATTTCGTCATTGCGCATGCGACGCCCGGAACACGCAAGGACTCCCTCAACAAGCGATATAGGCGTGCCAAAACATCTCGCCGGTATCGCTGCGGCATCACTCAGAGGGGCACAAGTGGTGCTGGAGTCATCCACCGGAGTAGTAAGATACATGCATGCTGTTTTCCTAAGAGCGGACAGCTGTGGAGAGAGTGCTCGGGCAGTTTGTTCGCCCCTGTTCGATTAAACCGAAGGCGCAGATATGCATAATACCGGAAGTGAAGGTGTATCTATTATACTTATCGATACTGCATGAAGTGCGAGGGGGTGTCGCTTTAGTTTGTGATGTGATGTGTTGCGATAATATTAAATCTGAAACTAGAGCAACTAGTAACTATGGAGTATAATACTTTTAAGTAATCTCAATGGGCAGCACTTGCATTTCCAAATATCGGCCAGATTTTCCCCTTGAGTGTTGTACTGAGAGTGGATCCGTCTCACTTTGGGGTCCTTCATGTGTCGCAAAAGAAAGCAAAAACGGATGCTTACCGTGATTTTGGCACTTTCCCATTTGTGATTCTCTACTTGTTTTGAAACACAGGTTGTGTTCCTTGGAACTCCACCCTCCAGACGCCAGCTCAAGTTTAATGTTTCAATAAACTCAGTGAGTTGTTAATGTTTTTTAATGGATGGGGAGTTAACTCACACATGGTTATACTCCCGTGATTATGAAAAGGTCATGACTCTATCTTGTGAAAATTAAGATCTCCTAGGATAGTTATTTTACAACGAACTTGGCATCTAAATTAAACGATGGGACATACGTCTCTATATCTATTTATCAATCATTGGAACAATTGGTTCTAGGCATGGTTAACTGACTGTCCAGCAGTGGCCAGGAATTATACTTGAGATAGAGCTTCAGTCTGCTTCGCCATTCTAAAATGGCTAAAGAAAATCCTATGGCAACTTCCTGTAGGCGCACAAAGAACTGTAGTGCAGGCCTTGATTGTCTCAAGGCTGGATTATGGGAACATTCTTCTCCTTGGTACCAATACAGAGATCATACAACGACTACAGGTCGTCCAAAATGCGACAGCAATTATAATTCTGAACCTACCAAGGAGGGCGCATCTCTCTGAACATTTACGCAATTTACATTGGCTCAAAGTGGCCAACAGAACTAAGTTCACAGCATTATGTTATATGTTTAAGATAAGCACTGGAGAAGCACCAGCATACCTATGTAAGTTGGTCCAAAAATACATCCCTACCCTTAATCTCAGATCAACCCATTTGGCAAAATTTGTTGTTCCGAGATTTAAACGAGCACGAATGGGTGCACGCTCCTTCGGATATTTGGCACCAGCTTTATGGAGCTTGATTCCACTAAAATTACGACTGGAACCAAACAAAAAACATTTCGAAAAGTATCAAGGCATGGCTTTTCGACCAAAACTAAGATTCATAGTCTACTCCCCCTGGTATTGACTCAATCCAAGGCGCCGGGAAACCCTCTGGGTAGCTGTTGCGCCATACAAATGGAATAAATAAATAAATAAATAGAGGGGCAATATGCAGGACAAGGGAATTAGCCGCCTTGTAACACTAGAGTAAAGATAACATTTGGTGTTGCCCACAATTGTGAATCCTATTTGTTATTATTATTATTATATTATGTTTTGCAGTTTATGTCACCCGTGTTGGCGGAATTCCCTCCACATTGCCCCAAATTGATTGGCAAAAGTGACTAATACCCTTGTAGCACCAAACTAAGGAAAGAAGGGTACTATATGAGACTGGGACAGTCAGACGTCCTGAAGAAGACCAATGTGACCAATTATCTGAGGGCACGCATAGGTCGAAACATGTTGACTGTAGCAGTAAAGGAGGGGTGTTAGGGGGTCCTTATATCCTACCTTAGCACCACCATCCATAATTTAGTTTTAATCCTGACCTTGGAACCTACTAATAAAGTTATAATAGGTATCCAGGAGCCAGTTTTAATCTCACCATTCCCTACTGCAATTTTTTGTTCTATCTCTGTACCCAGTCTTGGATTGTAATTTTATTGTTTGTGAACACTGTCGTCACTTTCAGTTTTGTGTTTTACTTTGTTCTTGTATTATTTGTTTCCCCTCCCTATGATCGGCCCGGTGCGTGGCTACGCCTGGGCATCTCAGCAGACCCGATGATGAAGCATGTCACACACATTGTGTGTGAGTGAGGGCAGTTTTTCATTATACACAAATGTGTCACTTTTTGTACACTTCCGTATATATTTTTCTTTGAATTTACATATCATTGCCAGCGTTTGGTTAGCACTTTCATTATAGAATGGACTATGTAAACTTCACAATTTGTGCCCATTTGCAGTAAGGTGCTATTTAACACTGTATTAAATTTAGTCAGGGTGTGCTGTTTTGCTTGTGTTCCTGATCTAGCTGTAGTTTAAGTGATTGCTGGCTATGTTTGTGGGAGTACCAGGTAATCCTGTAATACTTTATTAATCAAGATCATAAAATATTGCTGCAACTTTACAGGGAATTTGTCCAGAGATATATTTCATACAAGATACTGTGGAGGAGTCTGTATTCTTAATCTGTTCAAATCTAGATGGTGTACTCATTTATGATAAGAGCTCCCTGTTTTCAGTTTTTACGGATTTTTACAGCTAAATACAGACAGAAAACATTGTGTTTTCTGTCTGCATTTGTTTTTAAAAGTGGATAAATACAGATGTGTGTGCTTCCTTTAAGTGACTCTCCGTGCTGTCTTTCATGAAATATAGGGCAGCAGCTGAGCAGATTAAAATAACGGGATGGAATATCTTTAAATGATGGCATATTTCAACATACATTTATGGTATAGTGCTAGTATTTTCCAGGGGATGTATTGTTATGTAATATTTGGCAGCTTAAATAGCTAAAACATGACAGACATCAAAGTATGAGTGCGCGTCTATCAGTTAAATAGATATGGAAACGTACAGTTTCACAACTTCATTTATACGCAAAATACAAAATAAATATCGATAAATACAGATAAAATGGCTAAAAAAGAAATATGAATGAATACAGACGGAAATTGCCCGAAAATCAATACCATAAAAGCGGGAGCCCTATTTATGATCCTACAGATGTTACACTTCTGTTATGATCATTTAACAAATCACAGGTGACGGAAGGTTTTCATAATGAATATTTCTAGGTCTGGAATAACTGCCTCTCAGTAAATTAACTCCATCCCATGAACACTAGATTAATTCACAGACTGTGCAGTACGTTGGTCATTGCAAAATTAGTCTACGTTTTGTGAACTGGAGTTGATTGTATTTGTGTACAGTAGAAGCTCCACAGAAAGTATTTAATCCTAGGACTGACAGATACATTTGTTAACCATTTAAAACACTTTGCTAAATGACATTGCATTTACAAGGCATTAGAACAAATTTAGATTATCCTTTTCAAGTGCAGCTGTTTGGAATACAAAGTCTTTTCTGAAATGGAAACATGGAAGCCTCCCAAATCCTAATTGTAAATCCTGGTGTGTTGCCATTTGCGGGTCCCTCCCAAGTCACTTTTAGCAACAAGATCTTCAGGCTGTGGTGTCTCTTTGTAGGTAAAACTGGGACTGGAATTCATGGGATAGTACTTGTGTTGGTGCAAAAAACTTGCACCTACATTTCCAGATGCTTTCCAGATGCAGCCATTGATGCAATTTTTAATTACATTTTCACCCACTCATGGGATCAATCCTGAGTTTCTTTCACGTGCGATCATCTGGTGCACAATTGCACCAAAAAAGTTGCAATTGCATGCAATCCCACCATTGGACGTTTCTGTGTTAGTGGTGGTCAATAACAAGTTTTGAGTGTCTCTAGTAGAATGGTATATTTTACAGAGTCGGACAGCGATCAATATTGATAGTAAAAACAAAATGGCATGCTTAAGTTTTCTTGTTTACACAGAATAGTAATAAGCTGGATTGGAAGCTATAAGCAGCATTCATATATGTCTTAGTTGTGCCAGCCACATCGAGCGCCTGAAGCACAGCAAGCCAGCACCTCTCTGAAGGGGCTTGGTGGAAGTATTCCCTCAATTAACCCTTGCGCTGCGGCGGCTATTCAGCCGCAGCGCTAACGGGGCAGGGCGGCCGCGCGGCGGCCGCATGCTGGTGACAGAACCGCTCCGTCACCAGCCGCGGTTGAGCTGTGCTGGTGACGGAGCGGTTCCGTCATGACCCGCCCCGCTCAATAGAACGACCACGCAGGCGCGAAATCAGCGCCGCGCAGGCGCGACGGCCGGGCCATGACGGAACCACTCCGTCATCAGCACAGCCCAACCGTAGCTGATGACGGAGCGGTTCCGTCATCAGCAGGGGAGGGGTTAATTGTTTAAAGAGAAACTGAGCATTTTACATAACAATCATTTGAAATCAATGGCTTAAACAGTACTGTGGTTCAGAGACAATTCTAAAAAAGAAAGAGACATTACACAGTTGTAGGGTCTAAGTCATGAAGATTTCCTTCAAAAAAGTATGTGCAATGAATTCTTGTGACCCTTCTTTCACCCCTGAAAGCAGTTCACTGTCCTATTGCCTAAAAGGATTATTTCTTTCCTGGTACCCACTATGGCCAGTCAGGTGCTGTGCTATTGGTGAGTGTTCTTGCTCCAGGGAACTTTCATTTCCTGCTTATATTCATGCTGAAAGTAAAACTGACGGTATGCAATGGTGTTTTACTACCGGAGGCCCAGGGACTTATATACAAGGAGCTTGCATCACCAATGTCTCGTACTTTTTGATGCATTGATGGCGCTGGCAGGTCTCCACATTGACAAGGTGACACATCTAGGGTGATGCGTTACATTTTTGGAATCCTTCGCCAGAATGTACCTGCTTCTGAAACAGCTGTGTCACGTAAGTATTATTGTATGCAAAGTAGGCGAGCCATTGTGATTTCCACTGTAAAACCAATGCATTAATATTTATGCAATTTTTTTAAAGTGACGCATTGTCAGAAAGTGTCATGCAAATGCCAAAATACATGAAAAATTCAGAACTTTGGTAACCCACCCAAAGGAAATGATGCATTGGCTTTGGTATACAGAACAGTGTGGCAAGCAGATCTACACCATGGATGTGCTGATTTTGCAGCTGGAATTACAAGGAGATGGCCCCCCCACCACCCCTCTCACCAACACAAAGGCAGCGTAGGAGAAGGGAGCAAGTTTATCAGCAGCCGACTTTCTTCATTGATCTGAGGGAGGATGCGGTCATCACTTACTACAGGCTCCAGAGGGAGTCCGTCATCCAACTGCTACACCTGATAGCACCATGGCTCCAGCCATCAACTCCCAGGCCACCAACATCCCTCTGAAGGTCAAGCACATGACTGTCCTCCACATGTTGGCATCTGGGCTGCTCCAGATTATAACAGCCATAGCAGCAGGAATCTTCCAGGCATCTTTCTCAATGTTACTACCCTGTCTCCTGGATGCCATCATCCACTTAATACCACAGTACCTCAACTTTCCCAACACACAACAACTGCAGCTGGACAACAAGCAAGGTTTCTATGCCATCACTGGTTTTCCACATGTGCTGGGTGCCATGGGCTTCATACATGTGCAAATGGTCCCCCCTGAAGCTCCATCCCATCTCTACAGGAACCAGAAGCACACATACTCGATGAATGTTCAGGTCATGGTGGATCATCGGGACATGTTCACTAATGTGTTTGCCAAATACCCCGGGAGTGTGCATGAAACATACATTTTTAGGCACTCCATCATCAATGAGAACTTCCAGAATATCACATATGGGAATGGCCTACTGGATGATAAGTACATCTGAGGTGCATGTCAGACCTACTAACGGTAAATAATTAATGACCCAATGGACAAATGTTTGTGTGCTACCTGAGACAGTACATATGCAGATGGGGTGTTTCTCATACTTGCACCATTCAACCATTCATCAGGGCACATGTGCAATGAAAGCCTGCAAGTCACACTTGTCAAAACGTGCTAAGCCCCTGCATGTGTCAGTCAATAGTGGCAGACCCTCAGCAATGCAATGCTTGGACATATGCCATATTACAACACTGTGCCCAAGGAAGGGCTGCAATGGCTATTTTCTGTGTATCCAAATGTAAGATACACCACATTGCACTTCAAAAAGGAAGGTAACTATTTGAAGGCTCTTTCGTCGCTAAGTAGTGCATATCAGTGGTTCCACAGGGATACAGGTATGTGTGCATGTGATACAGGTTTGTACTGGCACAGCTTACTCATGGATGACAATACACCCTAATTTGTGATCAACATACTCTCACTTACTGTGGCAATGTGCCTACACAACAACTATCATTCTAAGCCACAGCCCAAATGTGTTTGGCCCATTGTGGCACTGTCATAAGCAGAAGGCCATGCATATGTTTCAATCTGATACAGAGAACAGGAATAGACATGTGGGATTAACTGCGCCAATGTTTATGTAACCAATTGCATATAACAGTGTTTGAAATGTGCAAGAGTCACTCAGTACACACAACAGACATGTACTTGAATGTGGCTTGCTCAATCACCATGAGCATTAAGTGAACTTTTCTCCCTTTGTCTTTTCAGCTGAATAAGGATATGATCTGCAGTTATGGATCATGGCCCCATTTGCACATCCCTAGACGGAGGCAGAGCGCACCTACAACAATCCGTTGGGCAATACCCGGGGTACAGTGGAGCGGACTTTCAATGTTTGGACATATCTGAGGGGTGATTGGTATACCCCTTCAGTTTGAAAAATTATTCTGGTTTGATGTATACTGCACACCACCTGTCTGTAGACAAATGTCCATTGGGACCACTGCTACAAGGAGCAGGAAGCAGCTGATGAAGATGAGGATGAAGATGAGGGAAATATGTAGGCACAATTGCTCGGACTTGGCGAAGGACCACAATTGTGCAGAACTTTTTCACTGAAGCATGATTCATTGTGAAGGCCATACATCTAATTTTTTTGAAAAAGGGTTTCAAAATGTAAATAAATGAATGATCCCTTACATTGTGTAATCACTTTAATTTGACAGTTCCTGTAAACATCAATACTCTCACACCAGTAATGCAGACAGATAGTACCATCCTCAAGTATATATATCATCTTGTATGATAATTTGGCCTGGGTGGAGTTTACGGAGTTCTGCCATGCGGAACTCCCTTAAATTACCTAAAAACTCTGCCGTGCTAGGTTGAGCTCTGCAAGGTGCAGAGTGTTCGCGCTGCTTTTTAGCACCAGTCTTTGTCCCACACTACAAAAGAATATGCGCAAACTGTACCATGCGCAGCACAAGAGGGCTCTGCTTCTTTCTGCCGCTTGAGTAGATGTTGCACTCAAGCCACAGCTACCTTAATGCAAACAGAAGGTTTCTCAATGGAGGGATGGTGAACATAGTCTACCGTATGCGTTGAGAAACTGTGCTTGGATGTAGTCTAGCATTGGATTTTACTCGCTCGCCAATTTAACTTTGGCAAGATCGAGTGAGGAAAAAACTCCGCTCTGCATCAGGGAGCAGAGTGTTTCTGTACTCCGGGTGCTCCGCAGAGCTTGGAGCGTGGAAAACTCCGCAAACTTCTCGAACAGAGCAGAGTTCATCACCCAGGCCTAAAGACAATAAGGATATTTGCATAGGAGTGGATTATCCATGAACAAAAATTGCTAGCTACTCCGATACCTACATCAAGGAAAGCATAATACAAACTTTAACACATTTGTTTATAATTATGGTTGTTTCTGTGCTCAGTAAGGAATGTGTCTATTCTTGCAAATTGTTGTAGTGAGATGTGTCAGGGGTTTCATAAGTCAGCGGAGACAAGCTTCACCTTACATGTACAGTACATGCACAAAGGAAGTATGGGCAAAATACATATGCAATTGCCAAAAATCAATGTGAAATAATGCCCAATGTATGTAGGCCACATGATTAATGGCTCTGAATCTGCTGTGCTAATGGTGTGGCAGCTATGGTGTGGATGCCCATGGCACATGCACCATCATGTTCCCCAAAACAAACTGTTGGTCATTAGTTCAAATGTCTCTCACCCATACTATGGACAGAAAGGGATGACATGTTACAGGGATCCACACATGTACCTGTAGTTCAGGGTCTAGCCAAAGTTTGAACTCCAATGGACGTGGGTGACCATTCGAGCAGGCTTGGCATAAGGAAACATGATTCCTTGTTAGTATAGATGCTGCATATGAATTTTTTGAGGTGTCATCGTTAAAATACCTTATTCATGGTGCAAAAACCAGTCGGTAAATAACTTATCCCCCTTTACTGTAGTTAGCGTGTAAGTCTATTGTCCATACCAATGACTTACTAAAGCTCACCCCTTAGCCCACATTTATCATGATATGTGGCAACTGTATTCCCACATCATGGGTACCTGAGCATCCCTCAGGGTACTGCATATTGGTGACATGTTAGATAGAGTGAAAGAGGAGCAATTGCCAAAATAGCAAGGTGGTGCAATGGATGTTGTCCTGAAACTCAATGTTCACATAGATTTGGAGAGATGAACTTCAATCTGCCTGTCTGATGCACATTGATAGTGTATGCATGCACATGGCAATGTATGGTCAATTTTGCGTGGCAGGTCCATGCAGGCTGTGATGATTCCTACCTCAGTACATACTGAATTGGTATGAGTGGATGTGGGACGTGTCACCAGTACACACATGGTGATGCAGTAATATGCCTGACTCATGTCCTCATATACCCAATGCCCTATAACAGACATGTGTCTATACCCCTGTACTGTTTTGTGAGGAATAAGGCAAATGTGTTAAGTATGCAGGAATGTAGGCACAGTGTTGTCCGCATACAGGCTATTTCACAGTCATACTGTTCCTGGTGCCAATACTGTATCCCCCAGGAATTGTCAAAATTGAACCCTCTCAGCCAACTACCTGCAAGATATAGCACAGTATACTGTAAAAAAATATGATATCTACAGTATGCATGCACACACTCATCACATGGACTAGGTATGAGTTGACGTGCATCTAGGTAACAATTAACACGAAAAGAACCTTGTGGGCACAAGGTGGATAGCCTGATCACTCCTGTGTGCTGAACAAAGCAATAATCTAGTACTTTGTAGATGTGATAAATAGTTTTATTCACTATGTATCATGTTTAAGTTCAAGTCGATTTCAAAATCAATTTCAAAAGCTCTCCATATGATTGGATGACATGTTTTAAACAATAGTATTCCAATATATCCAAACGTGAATCTCAATCCCAATCATGAACAATGGTTTTATTCCAAATGCCATAGGTAATCAGAATCCCCGATGCATTTCGAGCATCAAGCTCTTCGTCAGGGGGTGAGCGTTATGCTATGAAAGAAATGAAAAAGTAAAGTCAGTCAGGAGCCGAGTGTTTCTAGCAAGAGTGTATATGAATCTACATAACCGAAGGAAACCGGGGTGTATAGCGTCTCTAATAAGGGATACAGGAGGGTGACATGCCAAAGAGTGAGACGAACGCAGAATAACAAATAGACAAGGTGCAGGATGTGCAAGATGAGAAATGTCCGTGGTGAACTGATACTGGCCAACCTCCGTAAAGTGACGCATCTACCAGCCAGGCATCAAATCAAACCACTGGACCAGTGCCTTTTTTAGGGTTAGGCACAGACGCAACCGGAGATCCCGGCGAACGCAATTTACCAGAGCAACAACGCCCTATAGCTCAGTCGACGAGAAGTCACAGAACTTAATCTCAAGTGTTAACATCTCTTCCACACAGACCAAAGTCTTACAGAAAGGAATCACGTTTGTTCCCACTTACACCACTAATGATCTTGAATCCCGAGTGAGCTTGTACAAATTTATGCGCAAATTGCGATTAAGACACTTCTTCTCTAACGTTTGTGACACCACCACTTCTATTGAAGAACACACGATTTTGGACCTACGTCCCAAAAGCACATTTACAGCTCCAGTTAGTCACAAAACATTGGACATCTTTGAAGCACTTGTCCAAAAGGACTTTGATAAAATTCATCTAACTCCAACACGTCACAAACAGAATCTCACAAGACAAGAAAAGATTGCATTGAAACAATTGTCTACCAACAATGAAATTATGATCTGCCCCGCTGACAAGGGCGGCGCCCTGGTCATTATGGATACCCAATTCTATCTTGACAGTGTAAACAACCATCTCTCAGATGCCAACACCTACATGGAGATTGGTTCAGACCCGACCAGAGAATTTGTTGCCATCTTCCAGACTCTCGTTGACAAAGCAGTGACTCTTGGAACCATTACCAATAAAGACCGCAGCTACCTCGTCAAAACTCATCCAAACATTCCATATCTTTATATGATCCCCAAAATTCACAAGAATCTCAACAAACCTCCATTCAGACCTAACGTCAGCACAAGCAATTCTATCCATCAGCCCATTGGCACCTACATTGATCGCCATTTACAGCCTTCAGTGAAACAAATGGCCAGTTATCTTCAAGATACAACAGATTTCCTATCGAAACTCATGAACATCACCATTGACCCACAAACACCCATTCTGTTATGCACCATCGATGTGAATTCTTTATACACATCCATTCCCCACAACCTCGGTATCCACGCAATAGAAACTGCATTACTGAAAACCAATAAAGCTCCAGAACTACAAGTTTTCCTCATGGAACTAATTGAATTCACGCTGCTCCACAGCTATTTCAGATACCAAAACAAATTTTACATCCAATTATCCGGTGTAGCCATGGGCAACTGTGCTGCCCCATCTTATGCGAACCTGTTCATACAGGATTTTGAAACAGAACACATACTCACAGTTCCTCATTGGCAGAATCATCTCAAAACATACCACCGCTACATCGATGACATTTTTTTTATATGGACTGGCACAGAACAACAATTCACATACGCTATCAACCATCTCATCAGCATCAATGAAAGAATCAAATTCACTCATCAGTGCAGTCGAACTCAAATTGCTTTCCTGGATGTAAACATTACCGTTAAAGACTATAAATTGGAAACATCGATACACACCAAATCGACTGATCGCAATAATTATCTCCACTATTCAAGTTTCCACCAACCAAGTCTAAAGAAGCACCTGCCATACTCCCAACTTCTGCGCGCAAAGCACATAGCTTCCACTGAGTCTTCATTTGTAAAAGACAGTTCTAACATCATAAAAATTTTTGGGAACAGGGGGTATCCCAAAGAAATCCTTTCTGCAGCCTACAACAGAGCAGCTTCCACCGATCACTCTACCTTACTGAAACCGAAATTGCCACAAAGTTCTGACACACAACCCAATGTTTTTGTTTCTAAATTCTCTACCAAGAGCTATCTCATCAAACAAAGCATCAAAACCCATTGGTGTATACTTAAATTGGAACTAGACTTCAACAACATATTTAACGAAGAGCCGATCTTCGCTTACCAACGTTCCAGCAACTTACGAACACTCATCAAACCACGAAATACTGAAATCATTACCTACAAAGGCACGATCCCATGTCACAACTGTCAAAATTGTCATAACATTATCGCTGGCAACCACATCAATCATCCCAGTTCTGGCAAAAAAATATATCTTAAGGTCAATGGAACTTGTGACACCGCCAATGTGGTGTACCTTTTGAAATGCCCCTGCGGCCTGCCTTATGTAGGCAAAACTGAACTCAAACTCAAAACAAGACTTAATGAACATAGAAGCAGCATTAGAAACAAAAATCTAAAATCTTGTGTTTCAGCCCATTTCACCAAACTCAATCATAACAACAGTCAAATCAGCTTCCTCATCCTAGAGGTCGTGGCAAAACCAGAAGGAATTGACCCCAAAAAACATTTACTGCAACGAGAACTATTCTGGATTTACAGACTTGGGTCCACCGTTCCTAAAGGCCTCAATGAGCGCCTGGAATTTAGCAGCTTTCTCTAAATAGAAGACTCATCTCATTAAGTTTCATGCAATGGTATTCTGTTGGTTCTTCTTGATTCTGTGCTGCATATTGAATGCATTGTATTACTGTTTTCTGTTGGTATCATCATACATGTTTACACTCTGATTCGTTTGTTTCCCACTTCATTCTCCTCCTCCACCCAGCCTTTCCACCCATTTCTTTATTTTTCCCTTTTTACCTCATATCCCGTTTTCCATTGCACGCCACATACACTATTTTTGTTTATTTTTGGTGCCGCTTTCTATCTCTATGCTTCTGGTTCTTGACACATAGTCCGTTCTCTTTCTCATTCCCTTTATACGCATGCGCTACTCGCGTTCATCACACTTCCGGATTTTCCCATGGCGTTCACCGGCTTATGCCGTGTTTCACAGACATTCGGTGAGTTTCTATCCTCGTCCCACTCTCCTGATACTTTGTATGCATGTTTTTACCTCTGGAGCGTCACGCCCGTGCTCGTTCCAGCGCACCATTGGTATTTCTTTCTTTCTTTCTTCTCTCATTTTCTTGTTTTTCGCGGATGTTCGCACGACATTAATCAGACTTGCCTGTGGTATCCGGCGCACTTCTGGGTTGTTCCTCTGCTGCATCAGTTCACCACTGACATTTCTCATCTTGCACACCCTGCACCTTGTCTATTTGTTATTCCGCGTTCGTCTCACTCTTTGGCATGTCACCCTCCTGTATCCCTTTTTAGAGACGCTATACACCCCGGTTTCCTTCGGTTATGTAGATTCATATACACTCTTGCTAGAAACACTCGGCTCCTGACTAACTACTTTTTTCATTTCTTTCATAGCATAACTCTCACCCCCTGACGAAGAGCTTGATGCTCGAAATGCATCGGGGATTCTGATTACCTATGGCATTTGGATTAAAACCATTGTTCATGATTGGGATTGAGATTCACGTTTGGATATATTGGAATACTATTGTTTAAAACATGTCATCCAATCATATGGAGAGCTTTTGAAATTGATTTTGAAATCGGTCAAGATGGCCGCCGAGGCGCTGTGGGAGTAAGTCGCACTCAGACCCCTCTCCTGCCGATGAGTAAAAACTTCAGGCACTAATGATGAACTGTAAGCAGCATGCAATCCGCAGCTTTGATTTACCACGGAGGTACTAGTAGCTTTGCAAGCCTACTCAAGAAAGCAAAATTGTGGTATTCCAGAATCTTTAAAGTACTGATGGCAGAGATGAGTACTCAAGGGAAGGAGAAAATACAGCAACAGTTACCCACGTCTAGCGCTACAAGTAAGGAGACAACACAAAAGGAAGCGAGCAGATCGGGCGCTATCCCTAAAACAAAAGTGCCACCTAACAACAAAAAGACAACCCCCACTGTCTCCACCTTAACAAAAACACAGCTACGAAAATTGGAGAAAGCCGGAGAAAAGGAGAAATCGCTGAACCACAACAAAGACACGAGAGGCGCTAGCATTGCGCCATCAATCCGGGATGCAGCGGAAAGAAAGAAAACCGATACCGTATATCGGCAACCCTCAGTATCCGAGGTCTTCGGCGCCAAAACTCAAGCGGAGGCATCAGGAAACCTAGGATCATCAGGAACTTTGCAGAACACGGCAATCATGCCGCCCGCCGGCTCGGTTCAGAACGTCCTCGAGGACGCAAGCCGAAGCGTTGCCAAGCAACCAGGGACTACGGAGCTCACGCTTCCTGCGGAGCCTCCAGCGGAGCGTCAGACAGCAGCTCTGACACAGGCAGACGGCGGCGCTTTGGAACAAGATCAGACGCTGGAGTTACAGGATGGAAACCAAGACCCGGCTAAAGAGGTGAGAGAGTCAAACGGTGGGGGTGCGATATCTAATACAGGACAAATGCTCGAGGCTCTTAAAGAGGTAGAAAATGAAATTCGGGAAGAGCAGCTACAAGATAAAGACAAAGAGAATGCTACACAGGGGACATATAATGATAATATGGCAGGTATGGATGGCGCAGAAGGGGCTGAAGGGGCTGATGGTGAGGGGTTCTTTTCTATCCCAGAGGAAACAGAATCAGAGTCAACATTGGCAAGCAGTGAGGAAGAGAGAGACTTATCAGGTTCATTCTCGAGCTCTGAAGATAGCGACAGTTCTAGAGGGAGAGGCACGCAAAAGAAGCGCAAAATAGCAGCGAGAAGAACAGGCTCTCCCCAGAACATGCACAAGAACATGCACAAGGGAACAACTAAAAGGCTTGTATGGGACTATTCCGCTACCTCCAGTATACACAAAGAAGATGAAAAAGAGACACAAAATGATGGAGGGAAGCTGGATTTGATGTTTGCCACATTAAAACAGATACAAATGGAGGCAAGGGTTGAAAGTCGAAGGGCCAGGCATGACACAAAAAAAATCCAAGCCTCAATTAGGAAAATAAATAAAAAATTTGAAGAGGTGGAGGAAAGAATCATCGAAGTTGAAGAAAGAACTGGTCGCTTAGAAGACGAAGTAACTGAGTGGCAAGCATCTAAAGAGGGACAGATCAAGACCATGGAAGATTTGCAGTGGAAGGTGGAGGACTTGGAGAATCGCCAGAGGCGTAATAACGCCAGACTCCTGGGAATAGAGGAAGGGATTGAAGGCCAAGACCCCAGAGGCTTTGTCGTCAAGTTGCTAAAGGGAGCATTCCCAGAGGTACCATGGAACTGGGAACAAGAAGTTCAGAGAGCCCACAGATATCCACTCTTTGTAAGAAAAAATCACAAGGAAGGCTCAGGAACGCTACCCAGGGCTATGTTAGTTTTTTTCGGAAACTTCCTGGCAAGACAAGAACTAATGGAGAGAGCCAGACCTGATGCCAAAAAATCGGTGGAAGGGGTAACTTTTTTTGCGAGACCTGACTTCTGTCACATAACAGTGGAGAGGCGTTGGAGGCTAAGACAGCTGATTAGTGCGTTTCAGTCCCAAGGAGCAGAGGCATATCTAATGTTTCCTGCGAAACTGAAGGTCATAGTAGCAGGTCGCACCAGAATGTTTTTTTCTGAAATAAAAGCGGGAGAATTTCTGACAGAACTAAAAGAACAAGGGGGGACTCGAAGAAAATAATTAAGGATATTTGACTAAGCCTGATGGATAATGTAGTAGATGATAAGAGGGGAGGAGAGGGGGAGCGACTCTACAGTGCTAAGCGGACACGCATAGGTCAGGGATGACCTATTTGCCTGTCACAGGGGGGGAGCAATCGGGGTGGGGGGTCTCAAAGGGGGGGGAGAGGGAAGGGAAGAAGTCACGGGTGAAAGGTGGTGGTGTAAAATAATACAGACTTGTAAAGTTTGGAGTGAAGCAGATAAAGAATGCATAGAAAAAGACAAAAAAGTAGTTCTGAGGCTGGCAAATGCTAAATTAGAATCATGGCAGTTAGGATAATGACGATCAATATTTGTGGGCTAAATAACATGGAGAAAAGGCAGAAGCTCTCTTCACTGCTGCGATTCTGGAAAATCGATATAACTTGTCTACAGGAAACACACATAGCAGTTGAAGATAAGTTCCTGCTTGGCCAGATGGGATTTGAGGTTCTTGCTAGTACAGGTCAAGAGGGAAGAAATAAGGGGGTGGCAGTTCTGGCCAGAAAAGGCGCTGTTAAAATTAAAAAGAAAAAAGAGGATTCTGAAGGGAGATGGGTGATGCTAGACATAGAAACAGCTGCGGGAAGATATACTTTGGCCTCACTATATGGTTCAAACGAAGATGATCCGGAAATATTAGATTTTATTGATAGGGAGTTAGCCTTGTGGCCAGAGCCTGTGATCTGTTGTGGGGATTTTAATATCAATGGATTGAATGGAGTAATAGATACAAGTGGAGGCATGTATCAGGGAAGGAAAAAAAAGGTGCATAAAGCTGTACAAAACCTTGCTAGACATAATGCGTTGGTGGATATATGGCTGGAATTTAATCCCCTAGGCGTTGGTAGTACTTTTTATTCAGCGCCACATCAAACAGTAGCCCGATTGGACTATTTCTTTATCTCCAGCTCATTAGTTAGCAGGGCTAAAATAGAATGTCTCCCAAGAATAATGTCGGACCATAATCCGCTGGTATTAAGTCTAGCAATGACACAAAAAGCAGAAAAAGTAAATTCGACATGGACGTTTGAGAGAGGTTTGTTGAAGGAAGAGGACTATATTATAAGGATGCAAGAATGGATGATCCAATTTTGGGATATAAATAGATACTCAGCCCCGGCAGATACGGTGTGGGACAGCTTTAAAGCAGGAATAAGGGGAGAGACATTAAGCTATACGCTACGAAGAAGTAAAAAAGAAAAGGAAAAGGTGGAAGAGGAGATTAGAAATTTGATTGTGCTGGAAAAAATGCTATTGGACGCGATAGAAAGACAAGAGCCCATCGAACAGATTTTAGTGGCTATAGAGGCGCAGAAGGCGGAAACAGGGACCACCTTGGCACAAAAAACAGCAAGAAGATACCTAGCAAATAAAGAAAAATGTTATGAATATAACGAGAGGGTGGGGCATCTGCTTGCAATCAGAACGAGACAAACGCTAGCTGCAGGTGAGATTAAAGAAATTAAGGACTGCAATGGGAGAATCGTTAATAAAGTTGAAGAGGTACAGGAGGTTTTCAGAAGATTTTATGAGAGGCTATATGAGCAAGATAAAAATGATGGAGAGATAGAGACAAAAAGCCTGGAATACTTAAGGCAAGGCTTACAAGAGGGGTTGAGTATAGAAGAAAGGGACAAATTAGATATGCAGCTAACCGTACAGGAGATAAGGGATGCAATATTCAGCTTACCTTCTGGTAAAGCAACGGGACAGGATCAGATCCCGGTAGAATTCTACAAAACTTTTTGGGAGGTACTAGCTAAAGATATCTGGTCAATCTGCTGCTTGGCACAGGGAGGCAGAATAGTTCCTCAATCTTGGGCGGGCGCTGATATAATTGTCATCCTGAAAAAAGATAAACCCCCCACTGAGCCGGGCTCTTATAGACCCATCACGCTGCTTAATGCTGATGCAAAGATATTCTCTAAGGCACTGGCCAATAGACTGAGTAAGGTGATAGAGAGGGTGGTGTCCCCTACACAGCATGGATTTATACCGGGCAAAGGAACTACTGAACACACCAGACAGTTGATTACTATATTGGATGCTGAAGCGGCCTTAGGTGACCCTGTCGCGGCTATCTTTCTGGATGCCGAGAAGGCTTTTGACAGGGTCTCTTGGGTGTACCTATGGAAGGCTATGGAGTGGGCTGGTATTGGTCGAGGGTATATAACCGCAGTCCAGGCACTATATAAACATCCTAGTGCTAGGATACGCATTAACAGATCATATTCCAATGCAGTACAGATCAGACGGGGGACTAGGCAGGGATGTCCAGCTTCACCTTTACTATTCACAATTTACCTAGATCCCTACCTGAGAAGGCTTACAAAAAATAGGTGGATTAAGCCAGTCATATTACACGGAAAGTATAAAATATTTGCCTACGCAGACGATGTGGCCGTGATAACACCTACACCAGAGGAGTCACTGGTCGAAATAGAACAGGAGGCAAGAAAATTTGGGGAGGTGTCTGGCTATTTAATAAATAGGGGGAAAACACAAGTAGTTCAGAATAGACATACTACATTTGTAGATGCAAGAGTTGTTTCAGACACAAAATACTTGGGTGTTAAGGTGACGGCAGACTTGGAAAAATTAGTAGAGATAAATATGGAACCATTACTAGCCAAGGTCAAAAGCAACTTGGAGAGGGTCAATAACTTACACTTGACTCTCATGGGTAGAATCAATTTTATTAAAATGGTTACTTTTCCGAAATTTCTATATTTGTTTAGGGCAATTCCACTCTTTATAGAAGGTATATGGTTTAATAAAATAGAATCAGTAATAAATAAACTAATTTGGGCACAGGGGAAGACACGCAGGGCATACCGGTTTTTAACTCTATCACGAGAGAGGGGAGGTTGGGGAGCACCTGATTTTAGACTTTATTATTGGGCAACAGCTCTACAATACTCCAAAGGACTACTAGGTGGAAGTGCTCAGGAGGAGGAGGGGAGAAAGGGTCCGGCGAATGTATATGAAGCCCTCTTAGGTAAAGCGGCTGAAAACGCTTTAGTAACAACAGTGGACTTCGCATACTTTAAACATACAAGATTTAAGACCCTGAGTGCGATTTATAAAGTTTGGAAAACAATAAAGAAAAAACTGGGACTGGGAAGGTACAACAGGTACTTAAGGCTCTATATGAATAATGATCTACCCATGGAAATTTTCTGTGACACAGTTATGAAGGAATGGGAGGAAAAAGGGATCAAGAAATTGGGGGATTTAATGGACGCAGGGGGAGCAATCTTGACATTTCAAAATATACATCAGAGGTATAATATAGCTGGGAACACCTTCTTCAAATATCTACAAGTGAGGAGCTACTTCCACACAAAAACAGGGGGTGCAGGAGGGATGGAGAGCTGTAGGATAATGGATTACCTGGGAAGTAGCCTCTTATGCTCAATAAGACGGTTGTATGCAGAGCTTCAAGTTTATAAAATAGACGACAGAGAGAAATACAGTAATAAATGGAGAGAACAGGTAAAGGCACGACCTGAAGACCTTCAAACTTCCTTAGATTTTGGTCGAACTATTTTACGCTCAGCTACACTTCAAACTCAACATTATAAAACAGTTTATTCATTATATTTCACACCGGCTAGAATTGCCAGCTGGGGAGGCTCCACTGGAATAACCTGTCCAAGATGCAATTCTACACAGGCTAATATAACACATATGTTTGCCAACTGTCCGCAATTGTATACTTTAAAATTGGCAATAGAAGAGTTTCTGGAGAAATCACTAGGAATAAAAACTAAATTAACTGAGGAGTTGATAATTCTGGGGGTAAGCTTAGAGGAAAATATAACTTATCCAGAATTCTTATTCATGGTTACTGCAGTATACAGGATAATTGTAGCTAAAGCATGGAAGGAGAAATCTGCACCGTTGTTTCAGACTTGGGTAGCAAGACTACTATCTACATACAATCTAGAGAGGGCCATATATGACAGAAAAGGGAGGAAGGCAAAAGTTCTGGGGGACAAGATATGGCTTCCCATTGAGCAATGGAAATGTAGGAAAATTGCCTCTGGTAGTAATTGAGAAACTCGTTAGCTTCATAAGCTTAATGGAGAGGATGTAGGATGTACTATTCTTAAGATTAGTGGTTTTGGTTGTTTCTTTACATTGTTGTTTTAAATCTGCATTTTCTCTTTTCTTTTCCTTTTTTTAATACAAATCTGTATTTGTTGTAAAAGACTGTGTAACGTTGTAAACACACTGGATGTAAAAGAAAAATGTGGGAGGGGGGGGGAAACTTTTGAATAAAGATATTTAAAAAAAAAAAAAAAAAAAATGAAATTGATTTTGAAATCGACTTGAACTTAAACATGATACATAGTGAATAAAACTATTTATCACATCTACAAAGTACTAGATTATTGCTTTGTTCAGCACACAGGAGTGATCAGGCTATCCACCTTGTGCCCACAAGGTTCTTTTCGTGTTAATTCTACCTTGTCCCTCCTTGACAGCAGGGACAATATCCTGAGCACCCTAAATGATTTTTCGTTCGTCGAATCACTCAGCTTAACCCAGTATACTGGGAGTGCAGCGGTCCTTTGTATCTTTTGCATTTTGACCTCCTGTCCATCCGCTTGCACCCGTTGACTACAATTATGTCTTACGCAGACATAGCCAACCTTACTTCCAACAAAGCAGATACTTTCAAATTCACAACTGAAGACACTGAACGTATTTATACCCTTATTCAGGAACCCGAGTGTGTCACTTCCAGTACAGGATCAGTACAATCTAACATAAGACAACTTCTCTATGCAGCCAAAAGAGAGATTAACCAACGCTTACACGCGAGCACATTGATTCGATACCACAAAGTTTCAAGAATCCCTAGAGGATTACGGATACCTCTCAAATCTACACTGTGTAAGAACAATATTTAATTCACAGAAAGGTGGTATGGATTCTTGAACAAGTGCTAACTTGATCTTATCTTGATAATCGTGGAAGAATTATCAAAAATGCTTGAAGATCTGTCTACAGAAGTGGCCCAACTGAAAGAGGAGTTATCTAACAAACTCACTACAGTGGAATTAAGTCAAACTCTTGAAGATGCAAATACGCAATTGGAAAAATACACAAAAGAAATCAATGAGCGCAAACTGCGCAAGTTTAAAAGGGACACGGTTGATTATAAATTAGGGGAGGTGTACAACTGGGCCGAGATCTATGCGGCCAGAAGACATCAGAGGTCTCAATTTAACAAATCAACTGAAGGTGAATCAACTTCATCAGATGATTCCTCACGCACACGTCAACCACGACAAGATACATGCCAACCTCCCCGTCGCGCACAAACACAACCAGGCAACATGCCCCCTGGCCAACCTCCGCAAAGTGACGCATCTACCAGCCAGGCATCAAATCAAACCACTGGACCGGTGCCTTTTTTAGGGTTAGGCACAGACGCAACCGGAGATCCCGGTGAACGCAATTTACCAGAGCAACAACGCCCTATAGCTCAGTCGACGAGAAGTCACAGAACTTAATATTTAACATCTCAAGTGTTAACATCTCTTCCACACAGACCAAAGTCTTACAGAAAGGAATCACGTTTGTTCCCACTTACACCACTAATGATCTTGAATCCCGAGTGAGCTTGTACAAATTTATGCGCAAATTGCGATTAAGACACTTCTTCTCTAACGTTTGTGACACCACCACTTCTATTGAAGAACACACGATTTTGGACCTACGTCCCAAAAGCACATTTACAGCTCCAGTTAGTCACAAAACATTGGACATCTTTGAAGCACTTGTCCAAAAGGACTTTGATAAAATTCATCTAACTCCAACACGTCACAAACAGAATCTCACAAGACAAGAAAAGATTGCATTGAAACAATTGTCTACCAACAATGAAATTATGATCTGCCCCGCTGACAAGGGCGGCGCCCTGGTCATTATGGATACCCAATTCTATCTTGACAGTGTAAACAACCATCTCTCAGACGCCAACACCTACATGGAGATTGGTTCAGACCCGACCAGAGAATTTGCTGCCATCTTCCAGACTCTCGTTGACAAAGCAGTGACTCTTGGAACCATTACCAATAAAGACCGCAGCTACCTCATCAAAACTCATCCAAACATTCCATATCTTTATATGATCCCCAAAATTCACAAGAATCTCAACAAGCCTCCATTCAGACCTATCGTCAGCACAAGCAATTCTATCCATCAGCCCATTGGCACCTACATTGATCGCCACTTACAGCCTTCAGTGAAACAAATGGCCAGTTATCTTCAAGATACAACAGATTTCCTATCGAAACTCATGAACATCACCATTGACCCACAAACACCCATTCTGTTATGCACCATCGATGTGAATTCTTTATACACATCCATTCCCCACAACCTCGGTATCCAAGCAATAGAAACTGCATTACTGAAAACCAATAAAGCTCCAGAACTACAAGTTTTCCTCATGGAACCAATTGAATTCACGCTGCTCCACAGCTATTTCAGATACCAAAACAAATTTTACATCCAATTATCCGGTGTAGCCATGGGCAACTGTGCTGCCCCATCCTATGCGAACCTGTTCATGCAGGATTTTGAAACAGAACACATACTCACAGTTCCTCATTGGCAGAATCATCTCAAAACATACCACCGCTACATCGATGACATTTTTTTAATATGGACTGGCACAGAACAACAATTCACATACGCTATCAACCATCTCAACAGCATCAATGAAAGAATCCAATTCACTCATCAGTGCAGTCGAACTCAAATTGCTTTCCTGGATGTAAACATTACCGTTAAAGACTATAAATTGGAAACATCGATACACACCAAATCGACTGATCGCAATAATTATCTCCACTATTCAAGTTTCCACCAACCAAGTCTAAAGAAGCACCTGCCATACTCCCAACTTCTGCGCGCAAAGCACATAGCTTCCACTGAGTCTTCATTTGTAAAAGACAGTTCTAACATCATAAAAATTTTTTGGAACAGGGGGTATCCCAAAGAAAACCTTTCTGCAGCCTACAACAGAGCAGCTTCCACCGATCACTCTACCTTACTGAAACCGAAATTGCCACAAAGTTCTGACACACAACTCAATGTTTTTGTTTCTAAATTCTCTACCAAGAGCTATCTCATCAAACAAAGCATCAAAACCCATTGGCGTATCCTTAAATTGGAACCAGACTTCAACAACATATTTAACGAAGAGCCGATATTCGCTTACCAACGTTCCAGCAACTTACGAACACTCATCAAACCACGAAATACTGAAATCATTACCTACAAAGGCACGATCCCATGTCACATCTGCCAAAATTGTCATAACATTATCGCTGGCAACCACATCAATCATCCCAGTTCTGGCAAAAAAATATATCTTAAGGTCAATGGAACTTGTGACACCGCCAATGTGGTGTACCTTTTGAAATGCTCCTGCGGCCTGCCTTATTTAGGCAAAACTGAACGCAAACTCAAAACAAGACTTAATGAACATAGAAGCAGCATTAGAAACAAAAATCTAAAATCTTGTGTATCAGCCCATTTCACCAAACTCAATCAAAACAACAGTCAAATCCGCTTCCTCATCCTAGAGGTCGTGGCAAAACCAGAAGGAATTGACCCCAAAAAACATTTACTGCAACGAGAACTATTCTGGATTTACAGACTTGGGTCCACCGTTCCTAAAGGCCTCAATGAGCGCCTGGAATTTAGCAGCTTTCTCTAAATAGAAGACTCATCTCATTAAGTTTCATGCAATGTTTTTCTGTTGGTTCTTCTTGATTCTGTGCTGCATCTTGAATGCATTGTATTACTGTTTTCTGTTGGTATCATCATACATGTTTACACTCTGATTTGTTTGTTTCCCACTTCATTCTCCTCCTCCACCCAGCCTTTCCACCCATTTCTTTCTTTTTCCCTTTTTACCTCATATCCCGTTTTCCATTGCACGCCACATACACTATTTTTGTTTATTTTTGGTGCCGCTTTCTATCTCTATGCTTCTGGTTCTTGACACATAGTCCGTTCTCTTTCTCGTTCCCTTTATACGCATGCGCCGCTCGCATTCATCCCACTTTCCGGATTTTCCCATGGCGTTCACCGGCTTATGCCGTGTTTCACAGACATTCGGTGAGTTTCTATCCTCGTCCCACTCTCCTGATACTTCGTATGCATGTTTTTAAACTCTGGAGCGTCACGCCCATGCTCGTTCCAGTGCACCATTGGTATTTCTTTCTTTCTTTCTTCTCTCATTTTCTTGTTTTTCGTGGATGTTCGCACGACATTAATCAGACTTGCCTGTGGTATCCGGCGCACTTCCGGGTTGTTCCTCTGCTGTATCAGTTCACCACGGTCATTTCTCATCTTGCACACCCTGCACCTTGTCTATTCCGCGTTCGTCTCACTCTTTGGCATGTCACCCTCCTGTATCCCTTTTTAGAGACGCTATACACCCAGGTTTCCTTCGGTTATGTAGATTCATATACACTCTTGCTAGAAACACTCGGCTCCTGACTGACTTTACTTTTTTCATTTCTTTCATAGCATAACTCTCACCCCCTGACGAAGAGCTTGATGCTCGAAATGCATCGGGGATTCTGATTACCTATGGCATTTGGATTAAAACCATTGTTCATGATTGGGATTGAGATTCACGTTTGGATATATTGGAATACTATTGTTTAAAACATGTCATCCAATCATATGGAGAGCTTTTGAAATTGATTTTGAAATCGACTTGAACTTAAACATGATACATTGTGAATAAAACTATTTATCACATCTACAAAGTACTAGATTATTGCTTTGTTCAGCACACAGGAGTGATCAGGCTATCTACCTTGTGCCCACAAGGTTCTTTTCGTGTTAATTCTACCTTGTCCCTCCTGGACAGCAGGGACAATATCCTGAGCACCCTAAACGATTTTTCGTTCGTCGAATCACTCAGCTTAACCCAGTATACTGGGAGTGCAGCGGTCCTTTGTATCTTTTGCATCTAGGTAACAATCCATACATAAATGTATGAACAGATCTTGGATATGGAAAGGACCACCTGTGATTGGCTGAATTTCAATATGTAATCTATGTTAAAGTGTACCATGTATGTTCTTGTGTCATTCTTGGAGAAGTGTCCACCAGGTCTGTTGATTTGGAGGTAGCTAGCCACACTCTTTTTATGTTTCAACTGCCTGGCACAGAGTCAATCTATGCTGCAATGTTTATGTGCCATAACAGTGAAGCATTGCTGAGGCACAATACCTACTTGCTATGCATTACTCATTTCTCATAGGTGTTTGGCCATAGATTTTACCCTCTTGCATGTTGCGTGACAATCCCCAGGGAGTACCTAGATAGACCGGTAACTAGGCATAATATCGACTCCATAATATCGATTGGATAAAATATCATGTCAAAAATATCGATAGTAATAAAATATCGAAAAAATAAATATCGTTGGCCAAAATATCGAAAAAGTAATGTTAAAAAAATATCGAGTAAAAAAATATCGACACAAAAATATCGACTACACAAAATATCGTTACATAGTAAAAGGAAAAAATATCGACAATATGGAGATGAAAGGATAAAATTATAAAAAATGTAAATAAAAAAACTAATATAAATATATAAATGAATGTTAATTATTAGGAGTGGGATGTTGGGTTAATAGGGGATAAGGGTGGGGAGTAATTTAAAAAAAAAATTATAATATATGGTAGATTAAACAAAAAAATAAGTGAGAAAATATACAAAATGTTTGTAAAAACATTATTTATTAAAATATAATAAATATTTTGTAAATTTTTAGGAGCGGGATGTAGGGTTAATAGGGAATAAGGGTGGGGAGTAATTTTAAAAAATAGTTTAAAAAAAATATATATTTTTAGAAATAAAGCAAAAATAGAAAAATAGTAAAAGGGATCACATTATATATTGTAAAAAAATGTTAGCAAATAAAAAAGTTGCACATTTCTTTGCAAAATAATAAATTTACCACTAGTCTGCAAATAATGTATAAATAAAATTTGTACATTATATTTGTCAAAGGAATATAATTTGTGCAAAATTATTTATAATTTAAAATTACAAATAATATTAAAAAAAAAAAAATTTGGAAAAGTTTTTGCAAAATAATAAATTTACCACTAGTCTGCAAATAATCTATAAATAAAATTAGTACATTATATTTGTCAAAGGAATATAATTTGCGCAAAATAATTTAAAATTTAAAATTACAAATAAAATATAAAAAAAATAAAAAATTGTAAATTAATTATATTATAAAATCGATTCCAATTAAGAATATATGATATATCATTATTAATGTTATTTTCATCATATCATTATGTAATAAACAATAAAGTATTTATCATAACGAAATATCTATAAATAAATAATGATTATTTATTTACTTTATAAATGTAATATCATTTACAAATATTTCTTCATAATAAACATTTTTGAGACAATATATTTAGTAAATAATATATAATATAAAACCTTTTAATATCATTAGAAACTTTTAAGAGATATTATTTATTAACATAATATAATACAAAAGGTATGCATTAATATTACATTTACAGGTGTAGGATTAGGAAATTTGGATAGGTTAGTGTGCAGGACATTTTACAACAATTGCTACACTGGATTTGGTATACAAATTTATAATTGGACAGTGTCCTGCACCTTCCCTGATATTAGCTTGACTGGAGTAGGAATAGTAAATTTTAATTGGTCTGTGTCCAGCACCTTCCCTCATTTTAGCTAGACTGGAGTAGGAATAGTAAATTATACATGGTCATTGTCCAGCACATTCCCTGATATTTGCATGACTGGAGTTAGAATAGTAAATTGACATTAGTTAGTGTCCAGCACCTTCTCTGATATTAGCTTGACTGGAGTAGGAATAGTAATTTGTATTTGGTCTGTGTCCAGCACCTTCCCTGATATTAGCTAGACAGGAGTAGGAATAGTAAATTATACTTGGTCAGTGTCCAGCACTTTCCCTGATATTATCATGACTGGAGATAGAATAGTAATTTGTAATTGGTCAGTGTCCAGCACCTTCTCTGAAATTAGTTTGACTGTAGTTGGAATAGTTATTTTTTATTGGTCCGTGTCCAGCACCTTCCCTGATAGTAGCTAGATTGGAGTAGGAATAGTAAATTATACTTGGTCAGTGTCCAGCACTTTCCTTGAAATTTGCATGACTGGAGTTACAATAGCAATTTGTAATTGGTCAGTGTCCAGCACATTCTATGATATTAGCTTCACTGGAGTAGGAATAGTAATTTATAATTGGTCTGTGTCCAGCACCTTCCCTGATATTAACTAGATTGGAGTAGGAATAGTAAATTATACTTGGTCAGTGTCCAGCACTTTCCCTGATATTTGCATGACTGGAGTTAGAATAGTAATTATTAATTGGTCAGTGTCCAGCACCTTCCCTGATATTAGCTTGACTGGAGTTGGAATAGTTAATTTTTATTGGTCAGTGTCCAGCACCTTCCTTGACATTTGCCTGACTGGAGTTGGAATATTAATTTATAATTGCTCAGTGTCCAGCACCTTCCCTGATATCAGCTTGACTGGAGTTGGAATAGTTCATTATTATTGGTCAGTGTCCAGCACCTTCCTTGACATTTGCCTGACTGGAGTAGGAATATTAAATTAAAATTGGTAAGTGTCCAGCACCTTCCCTGATATTTGTCTGACTGGAGTAGGAATAGTAAATTATAATTGGCAAGTGTCCAGCATCTTCCCTGATATTAGCATGATTGGAGTTGGAATAGTCATTTTTTATTGGTCAGTGTCCAGCACCTTCCCTGATAATAGCTTGACTGGAGTAGGAATAGTAAATTCTACTTGGTCAGTGTCCAGCACTTTCCAAGATATTTGCATGACAGGAGTTGGAATAGTAAATTGTAATTGGCCAGTGTCCAGCACCTTCCATGATATTAGCACGATTGGAGTTGGAATAGTAATTTTTTATTAGTCAGTGTCCAGCACCTTCCCTGATATTAGCTTGACTGGAGTAGGAATAGTAAATTATACTTGGCCAGTGTCCAGCACTTTCAAAGTTATTAGCATGACTGGAGCTGGAATAGTAATTTTACATAGGTCAGTGTCCAGCACCTTCCCTGATATAAGATTCACTGGAGTTGGAATAATAAATTATTATTGGTCAGTGTCCAGCACCTTCCCTGATATTTGCCTGACTGGAGTAGGAATATTAAATTAAAATTGGTAAGTGTCCAGCACCTTCTCTGATCTTTGCTTCACTGGAGTTGGAATAGTAAATTATAATTGGTCATTGTCCTGCACCTTTCTTGATATTAGCTTTACTGGAGTAGGGATAGTATATTGTAACTGGTCAGTGTCCAGCACATTTGCACAAAAGTTTACATTACTGTGTCATTATCTTAGAAAATAATGCTACATGGATGTTTACACAAAAGTTTATTCAGATATTTTATTTTTATGTATGTACAGTACAATACAATGAAAAGAAAAATTAGCATAAAAGTAGTTTGCAAAGTAGTATTAGCAGAATAACACATTATCTATTATGTACATGTTGTACATTGTCACAAAGAAATATTTCAATATATTTATTCAGAAAAAAATATATTTTTAATTCTTTATGTTTGGGTAACAAGTAATTATCTTTCATAAAATAAATATTCATTTCTTTAACAGCTTCTTCCAATTATATTTAATAATGTTAATATTTTTTATATTAACATTAATAAATATATATTTAGATTATATACATTTTTATAAAGTAACAGCAAATTTATTATATTTGTTCAATATATGATAATACAAAGTAAGACATTTATTTGGTACATATTAAATACAATGTTCATATTAAATAATACATATACATATATTATGTTGTAAAGTTTATAACAGTATAGGGAAAAAATATGTCTAATGATAATATGTGGTATTGGAAAATAATGACTTTGGTAATTATCTTCATTTATAATACTTAGTACCTATTACAAAAAATGTTGTTATAATTATTAATAATAATTACTAATATATATTTATTATTATTAATAATTACTAAACATAATTATTTCTAACTTATTTTCTCAAACACATACATTCAGCAAATACAAAAATACATTTTATTTAGGTCATTGTTTATATTTCAAATGGTGATATTGAATTTATATTATTAAAAATAAATAAATTATATTATTTATTATTATTAATAATTTGCATTAGAAATAATAATGTATAGTTAATAAAATAAAGGAAAAAGTTATTCCAATAAATGTACATGATTATAAAATATTAACATATATTATTTCCCTTTATTATACATTTTTTAATATTAATAATATATTATAATTATTATATATTATTTAATATTAAAAAAATAATTTTATTTAAACACATTAAATTATCATGAGTCTAGCCTATTATTTTAATATAATAAGTATGGGTATGTATTATATTTTGTATTATAACATTGTATTTACTATGATTCGTTTTCTAATATGGTTTAAGGGGACTACTTTTTTACCGCGTAAGGTTATTGAGCTTCATTCAGGACTGGAGAAGCTCGCTGTTGGGAGTTGCTTCGCGTAGAGAGAGGTAAGGTTATTTTTACATATAATTCTTTACAGATTGGTACTGTTTGAGGGTATATTCGAACTGTGTAGTGTTTTTGTGTGTATGTAGTACTTGTTTAGGTATCTTTTAGGTGAAATGTCGTAGTTATGGATGCGTCGTGTATGTTTCAATTCTAGTGTTTTTTTAAGGGTTAGGAAATGTCTTCTTACATGTTTAATGTTCATTGTGAGTGTATTTACAAATGTTATGGGGTATTTGTGGGTGGGTTTCTTTATGTATGCTTTTTTACAGGTTCCGGTTCCTCGCATGAGAAGTACATGGAAGGAAGCGTTTTTTGGGGGGAGAAAGTACTGTATAACTTATTATGGTTATATTTTTACATCTATCTCCTATTTTTCGTGATTGCCTGGAGCGGTTTTTACAATTTGTTTCTATTTTTCGGGTTTTTGGAGGGGCTCGTATTGGATTGAGAAACTAATATGCGTTGCCGTTTTTTTTTAAGGTGTGTGTATATCACTTTAAATACTAAAGTGTCCACATTTGTGTTTTCGGGATTTCCTGGAGCGTTTATTTTATTTTTACATAACTTTCGGGTTTTTGAGGGTTTCCAATATAGGATTTGTCCTGGATTGTAAGGAATTGTATGGATTATATTTGGCTGGATTACGTCTTTCTCTGCTACATAAATTGTAAGTATTTTAACGTAATTTTCTTTGGGTGGGAAATGTCGATTTTTATGTAATGTGTATGTGTGATGTTATTATAAATATTGCATATTTGTTCAGAAATAATGTACCAAAATGTTCTTAATATGTAAAACAAATATGTATTATTTATAATTATTTGGAAATGTTTATGTTTTTTATATTTAGCATTATTGTAAGAAGACATTTGTATTTTAGGGTTAATTATTTATAGTAGGCTTTTAGCTATTAGTGACAGGTATTCTAGTCCTCTGGTTGTAGGATATAGTGTGACTTGACTTTGCAGGAGTCTGAACATTTGTTTAGTTTGTTTAGTTAGTTTTGGACCAATTTGGGTCACAGATTGTTCGATTCTTAGTTCTTGGTAGCTTTGTTCTTTTTTTAAAGCTTCTAGTAGGTTTTGGAATGTGGGTTTGGCTCTGCTAGTGGTAGCTTGGAATGCATTGTGCCACCCTTCTACACTGTTGTTAGTTTTTGACTCTTGGTTTAATGTACTTGATATACATTCCACCAAGGTATGTGGAATTTGGGTTGGCGTCGGTGTCCAGATCTGTGTAACCTTCCCACCCAAGTATATTCGAAATAGTCCAGTAATGGGGTCAGTTTATCTTCATTTTTTTTGTAATATGTGCTGTCAATTAATAAATTATAGTGTTCCGCTACATCTGTAGCGGGAACATAGGCTAGTGCTATCAATTTTTTAATTTGATATGCAAAGTTGCTATCTGTTGAGTATAGAATACTTAGGGGCACATTAGGATTGCGGGCAGACTTTGTCCGCCCGCAACCCTAACGGAGAACGGGACCGGCCGCCATAAGTGCGGGGGTCCCGTAGATGGAATTAGGATGTGCCCGCCACAGTGGGGGGCACATCCTACATGTTTATCATTGTGGCGGGCGGTGCCCTCAGCACCGCCCACCACAATGATAAACATTTCAGCACGTGTTTGCATATGCAAAGCGGCAGGCACCGTGCGGTGCCTGGCGCTTTGCATATGCAAATGTGGGGGGGTACCATAGGTACCCCCCATGTGCACCCCCAACACTGGCATCATCTGGGGGCCCCGCGGGGGGCCCCGCAGCATTCACCGCCTGCCTTTCCGTGGCGGCTTCGCCGCCGCGGAAAGGCCCCTGAATTTAGCCATCATAATATGGCTGGCGGTGTCCATTGGACACCGCCACCATATTGTTCTATCACTGCCGTGGTCACAGGGCGACCGCGGCAGTAAAGCGGCGGACGGTCTTTCCGTCCGCCGCTGTCCCCTCCGCCATCCTAATCTGGCGGGGGGGAATCAGGACATGCATGTCGGGCGGATTGCCTCCGCCAGGCCGGCGGTGGCCACCGCCAGCCTGGCTGAGGCAATCCGCCCGACATCCTAATGGGCCCCTTAAGGTGGATTTCTGGAGATGTCTCCATATACTCTGATCAAAATGATAGTAGCAACCCTGGATTGCTGTGTGGGGAAATGTTTTCAAAATGCTATCAATCATAGCTAGCTCGAAATCAATAATTATTTTTTGTGGAAAATAATTATTGATTTCATTTTTGATAACATTTAATATTTCTGTATATGTATTTTGCTGTTTGTTAGGTAACAAACAGTAAATGAAAGGGATGTTATAGTGATGGTATAAACCATGTATGGAATATAGTTGATAAAAAGGTTTTGGACATGGTTTAAAAGTTCCATCCATCATCCATTGGTCACATTGTTGGATTTTTCTTAAATTACTTGCAGTTGCAAACATTATTATTCGGTTTGTACTGCTTTCATTGTCAAAAAGGATAAATTTGTCATTATTGTGTGTTACGCTCATTTTGGGGAAATGATAATTTCCTCAAATGTAGTAGGGTTAGGTTGTGTTGTGGTAGTTAGTCTTTTAGTGCGTGCTATTGTGCGTTTAAGGGAGTCAATAGAGGGTAGTTGACCTGAAGCATGGGCTGGAATTTTTAACAGTTCTTCTTCAAGGATTTGTGTTGTTGGTTTATCACTTTGTGTGCTAGCAGTTTTTATACTTTCCAATGCATCTCTTATTTCTATTTCGGTGACACTGGGGGGGGGGGTGAATGTGTTCCCTGGTAAATAACACATTTGTTTCTTCAGTAGTAGCCCTCCCATAGCATTTGTTTGAGTAATATTTGGTACATTTCCAGAAGACTTTTCTACCACTTTGTCTTTCTTGATTATAAACATACCCCATATAACATAACAGTAATTTATTTTTCTGTGACATTACAAATTCTGCACCTTCTGTCATTTTGTTTTACTTGTTCTAGGAAAGAGTAGAAAGAAACATATTTAAATAAGAGATATTTCAGTTTGTGGTGCATACATAATTATTGCTGCATTTATACTTACAGTTACTAAAAGTTGTTTCCAAAAATGCTGAACTGTGTTTTCAAATATAATCTTGTATGTTCTTCTTTAATTACTGTTGGTATGAAAACATATAAATGATAAGTAAATGTTTACACATGACAAACGTTTTTCCTAGGATAAAGCTGTTTTCTATTTAGCTTAGTAGTATATTTGATCAAAACATTAGACATACTTACTTGTTTAAACAGTTGAGTTTTTGTATTTTGTGGAGTAGATCAAGGTAGTAAAGTTGAGATCTGTAGAGAAGATAGAATAAATAAATGTAAATTATTAGTAAAAATATTCATAATGGTTGGGAAAATTTGAAAATAAAAATACATACTTACTTGTAAAAATGTAGTTTTGTTTGCTGTAGGTAGGGTAGATGTATGATGTATTCAGAATATCTGTAGAGGACATATAAAATATATAACATGGTGTTTAGAACATAGCTTTAGTATTTTTTGGGACTTTTAGAAAAATTACAAGTATACTTACATTTTTAACAACGGTAGTCTTGTCTTTTGGTATAGTCGACGTAGGATGGTTTTACAGGATCTGTAGGGAAGATGTAATATGCAAGATATGGTGTTAAGAAAATAGCTTAATTAATTTTTGGTGTTTAATAAGAAATACATATATACTTACATTTTTAATTAGTGTAGTTTTAGACATTTGTAGAGTCGAATTAGGAAATTCTCTGACTATCTGTTAAGAAAATAGAGAAAATGAAGTATGGATCTTGTAAAATAGTGTTTAAGAACTGCAGTTTGTGTAAAACAGAGCATTAACATATACTTACAATCAGAAATTCCTGGTGAACAAATAGGAGCAGGTATATAGAATTTTTTAGGAGTACTCTCTATCAGAAATGTAGGAGGAGATGAAAAAAAATGAGTGAAAGAGTTAGGAGATATATGAAAAATAGTAGACTACAACTTCTGATTTCTAAATAATTAAGTGTAACTTACTTGAATAATTTGGTAGTAAGCAGGATTATTTAAGATGTTTGTTCAGGAACAAGATCCTCTGAGTGTTGGCTTCTTCTTTCTATAGAGTTAGCAGCAACAAATGGTAGTATGCATGTATTCCTTTTATAATATGTGTATTTTGTGTGCTTTGATTTGATTGGGTGTAGGAAGAAAAGAAGCATTGTATAGGCTAGTTTGAATTTTTTTAAGTTAATTGGTGTGTTTGTTGATGTGGGAATGGTGATATGTGCTGATGTCTGCATTAAAGCAGGTTAGTTGTTTAAGAAATTAGATGTATAAGTGAAAATAAAGAAAAAATATATTAGTTAAATGTAATGAATATTTATAGAATAATAGCATGCATGTCATATAATGTATGGAAAATGTAGATAAAGAGGGATGTAATAAAAGTAACTAGTAATATATGTAATATGTATTTATTATAGTGGCATGAATTTTTTAGACTATTAATATGGTCTTTTAGACATGAAAGGGTAATAAATCAAAGTCGATATTTTTCAGTAGACGATATGTTTGTACTCTATGTTTTTGTAGTCGATATTTTTGTAGTGTTAGATGTAATCTGATGAAAAACGATATATTTGTAGTCGATATATAGTAGGTCGATATTTATGTACTCAATATTTTAAAGACTCAATATATTTTACTCGATATTTTTGTAGTTTGTTTAATAAGTATAGAAAGTCGATATTTTTGTCGTCGATAATTTATCAACGATATTTTTGCTAGTCGATATTTTGACTGTCGATAATATTTCAGTGATCCAGATAGACCATCCATTCCATGTGTACACAATAACATTGTTCAGAATCTGTCTTTATATGCACATGGGTATAAGTTTATGAGGCTAGGCACTGCCATTTCCTGTAACTACAAGACCAAGACCTGAGTTTTTTAGCATTGTAATTTTTGGGGAAGTACTTGCTTCTTATGATGTTTCATCATAATTCGTTCCATAGATGTCTTTTTTTGACTGGACATGCCACTTGTGTTGCTAATAGGTATTCATGCATACATTTGATGACAACTTGGACAAATCCTATTTGGTCTGATACATATGTCCTTTCTCTCAAACCAGCAACATGACCCCTGAACAAGAGAAATCATATTGGATTTGGTTGGAGAGGTACCAGCACATCAGGCACATAGGCAAGGCCTATGGGCATATGGGGAATCAGTACAAGAAATCAAAGGCAGCAGAGCCATGGAAGTCACCTCCTCAGAGACAGAGAGCCCTGGACAGAGCAAGCACCAGACAGTAAGTGGAGGTTTCCCATGGTGGTGATCCGGGGTCAGTTCTGGGACCCTCCACAGCCCTGTCCGCCTTGGCACCACAGGTGGCCACCACAACACCAGCTCTGCAACCAAATTCGAAAGACAATGCAGACACAAAGCTGAAGCTGGCAGCCCTAGAACTGCATGTGGCAACACTAATGAAAATGGTGCACACCTTACAACAATCTGTGGACAGGATTGAGGAGTAGCTTTAAGCCCTCCTTCTGACTTTCTGTCCCTCCTCAGTTCATAGTGGTTGTTTTCAGCATAGAGTTTTAGCATACTTTAGGATAGTTGTTAGCATAGTTATAGGTTAGGTTAGTTTTAGTGTTTTCATAGATTTTAATATTTATCTGTTAGGTTGGGATATGGGTGGATAGGTTGTTAAGTGGGGGGGGTTAATGTTTAGTATGTGTATAAAAAACAAAATAAATAAGAACGTTAACAAAATGTATATTTGTTTAGGTTTTAATGTTTAGGTAGTTTGTGTATAGGTGTATTTTACTGTTTGTCTCATGTGCAAATGTGTATTAAGGGGACTGGGGTGTTGATGTTTAACCTGTCTGTCATGGTATAGTTGTAGAGTAGGATAAGTTATGGTTAGGTAGGTTAGATTAGTTTTAAGTTAGGTCAGTGTAGGGAGTTTAGCATAGGTTAGTTTAGGCATACTTTGGATAGGATAAGTTAGTGTAGGTTATTTATTTTTAGATTTTAAGAATGTTAAGGTGTGTTAAATAAAATATTCCTTTGCTCTTTCACAACTTCTTACTTATTAACTGCGTGGGAGTTGTCATATCTGCTTCAGTTGGGTTAAGCACATACTATAGGAATTCGTGTCAGTGTTTGTATACATGTACTACTAGATGAAGCACCTAAGGAGTACATCATGTCAAGTTTGCAATGCAGCCACTTAAGGGATTTTTAAACGTCATTGTGCACTGTAAGTGATACTCTTGCTGTGAATGGACACACAGCCTAAAACAGGTATTAACCAACTGTTACACTGTGAATGTAAGTGATGCTACATGTTTTGCATAGATGATTACATCAAACCATTGTGACTAATCAAAGATGTGTTGGGTGTCACCCTGATGCCAGCCACTTACACATTCTCCCTTGTACTATTTTGTTTTTACATGACTGTTGTTTGCTGTGTAGTATGCATGGAAGTATCAAACACCTGGGCAAAAAGTTAATTTAGTCTTACTATTGACTGATTGCTAATAGTAGCACTTCATGCATGTGACTTTGGGAAACTACGTGCTAGTTTAGATTTATGACCAGATCACATAAACTATTTTGCTTGGTCTGTGCAGATTTACTTCTGGGTCTGTGAAGATTAATGCCATTCATATAGTAGGTAGTGTTTTTAGGGTCAGCACATCCACCATACCCTACTTAGTCCAACCATGAACAGACATGCAACATGCTGGTTTCAGTAAGTGATTTTATTGAAACAAGAACTAAGAAGCAAGTGACAGTCCTTGTGCCATTGGATGTCCAGACAGAATCCATGGGAATATATGTTATGTTACATGTGGAGTTGAGGAGTGTTTGAGTCAGGGGGAGAATCAAATTGCCGTTAGGGAAGATAGGCCACATTGACAGTCCACAAATGGGTGAGATCAACAGGTGGGTAAGCAAATAGATGACAGTACCCAGTGGCGCCTACCTCAGTGTGATGGTGTTGAGGTTGGGGGAATGGATAAAAAATGTAAAATATAAACTTCCCTTCCCTTCACCACAGCTGCACGTCTCTCTTCCATCCTCTTGCTCAAGACTGGTAGGACTGGAAGCAGACTCTCCCAGCCAATCACGATGCTGCATAAGCAGTGTTGTGATTGGTCTGAGCGGCTTGTTTGGCTGCTCAGGCAGTGCCTGGTAGCCTAGGCATGTTCTTTATCCGGCTGTGCAGCACAGCCAGGTGCAGAACATACTAAATGCGCATAAATGTTTGTCCAGCCAAAGAGGGCCAGCCAAAATGTCATGCGCACTTAGGGAGTGCAAACCACTCCTCACTTTGCTTAGCCCCGACCTGACCTGGATCCTGTTCGGCACAAAAAAATAAAATGATAATAACGTCTTGTTATTATCATTTTATTTTTATTTTTTTACTGCTCAAATAGCAGTGGAGCGACACTCCCCTGCCTTTAGCGGAGGAGCTGGCACTCACAGTACCCATTGAGAAGTACACTGGCATGGCCATAAGCACAGGTCAAAAAAGAAGCTGGCCAAATAGCACAGAGAAAAGCTACTTGACAGTTTTTGGTAGAAAGAGGTGAAGTCCACATCTTGGTCTTCTGATGTGTGTGAAGCCTCCTGTGAGATGGGTGTTGCCAGAGGCGACGGAGGCACACACAGACCAGGGGCTGCAGATGTGGATCACCTGTCCCCAGCAGTATTTCTCTACACCAAGTAAGTTAGCAGAGCACTAAGAAGGGCCAGCTCCATATGTAGGAGTCCTGTTTCAGCTCAATGGACTCCAGGATGTTGTGTATTGCCCCCAGGTGGTTTGCAACCTCACTGGTACTACAATGGCAGGGCAGTTGTTTGTGCCGTCAGCCAGGGTCTGAACCAAGCTATAGAGCTGTGGGTAGGAGCCTCTTATAGCCTCTGAAGTGTCCTTATTGGGACTGAGGTACCTAGGAAATCCATCCAGGGTGCCAACCACGGTCTCCATCCCCACCCGCACAGCATCTGCCAACTCCCACTGGACTCCTACCGCACAGCGTTGGAATTCAACTTGGGAATCTTGGGAGTCCAGGGCTTGATGTGGGCTGGCTGGTGGTGTTTGTTGGGTAATAGGTGAATCCTCTGGAGACGTGCGATTTGCTGAAGGGTGTCTTGGTCAAGAGTTGGCAGGCTGTCATCCACTGCAGGATCCTCATCCAGGGCAAGTAGCTGGTCATGAGTTATTGGTACATCCTCTATAATGAGCTATAAATATGATGACAGTGATCTATGTTAGATGGTGACATGAGAAAGCTGCTTGACAATAAGACTTCCTACTAATTCACTTTCAAGTCAACATTGATGCTAAAGACATCTGCTCCTCATAGGTTTTGAGGCCAAGTTGCACTGTAGTTGGCTTTCAGATGGCAGTATCCCTGCATTATTCACATAACCATTCTGTGACAAGGTTGACTTTTCTTGTTATGACACCTATTGCAACACAGTTACACAGCTTGCTGGGCCTGCCATTCTTGCACATGTGATATGGGAGAAGGCCAACTTCTGCCTTGGTGATTTGCTTCGTTTTTCATGATGCCTATTCTGATTGGGTTTTGACGTATTGACACCACTACTGTGAACATCACATCTAGTCCCCGGGTGCCTGCATTCCCTGCCCGCCTTCCCTGTGACTAGTTCTCCTGTGAAGGTGATGGGTGTTTGATCATGAATAATTATGATCCTGCAGTCTGCCTTTCAAACAGTAAACCACACACTCTGTCTTTTTGTGCTGTTTTACATGGACATTGTTTTTAGGTCTCGGCCTGCGAAAGACTGCGCACATGCACAGTTGAGCTGGAGAGATTAAATGAGGCTGAGTGAGTTTCACTAGCGAGGTTAAGCCCCGCCCCTCTTTTACATTGGCTGGCGTCACTGTTCATGCTAAACGGTGGCCAGCCATTGGAGAAGAGGTCCCAGTGATGTTCTTCTTTCTCTTTAAGCCCCGTCCTTTTCAGACTGGCTTACTTGACTTACTGGTGGCGTAAAAGGTATCTTATCTTCTTTATGGGGCCATCTGTTTCGCCCCATAAAGAAGATAAGGAACCTTTTATGTCAGCAGGAAGTCAGCCTGAAAGGGACGGGGCTAAAAGAGAAAAGGCTGCGTCATGCCGAGCGCTTGTTCAGAGCGCTTGTTTTTTGTTTAAGTTAGTTTGTTCTCCTCGGCTCAGTATCCTGCGTGTGCTTCGTGCTGCGGAGCTTCCCTGGAAGGGGACTCCTCCTCTCCGGCAGTGCTAATTATGTGCTCCAAGAAGCTGCTCCAACTCCCCCACACCTGCTGCCTCTAAAGAAGTCACTTCTCCCCGCGCAGGTCCTCGGACAGGGCAGCAGGTGCCCCCCAGTGCCCATGGTCACACGTGGGGTGCTTCTTGAGGCTGCAGCGTTCTACAGAAAGTGCCGGCTGCCCTCCTCTTCTCCTCGGGCGCCCTCCCCAGCGCCGGTGGCTCAGATGCTCCTGGCTTCCAAGTTCAGCCCTGTCAGCGCCGCGGCTCCTCTTCAGGAAATGACTTGGCAGCTCAGGAGCCGGTTGCCAGGAGACGAAGGGGCACAGTCCAACTCTGCATAGGTGAAGCAAACAGTGCCTGGGGCTGCAGCATGTGCTGGGGTGCCAGGGTGCTTTTTCTAGGGCCTGGCGACCGGAGTGCCCCGAGGGTCGGTGAACGGGGCAGCTTCTTTCCGTCTAGGAGAAAAAGCATTGCGGTTATGGGGTCACTCAACCAACTAAGGCTTCAAATAGGTAAACATACAATGAAATGTCTGGAATGACTTCGTTTGGACTCCTTAAGCTGAAGTTCTACAAAATGCAGATGTTTGCTTTTTTGCACCTTTGCTGAATTCCCTTCAGAAATCGATGTTGAGGTCTCCCATTTTGAGCAATTTCGAGCACACTATAGCGGAGGCTGTAATAGTAACCCTCACAAAATACCTCATTCCCCAATACTCAGTAGCATAGCCTATGGTACACAGGCACTAGTGCAAGAAAGGACATGGGCCATCTAGATGATGTCGGCATTAAGGGTTCTCTTCATGCACGAGTCTCAGAACGAGAAGTGTTAGGTGACACCTGAGCCTGTTGCCTCAGCTCCTGGTAGCAGGTGCATTAACCCTCTGTGCTGCCTTACCAGTTAACGTGAATAGTAACTGCAAATGTCAGCGACGCCCGGGGGCAGCTAACTCTTCCTCAGTCATAAGTTTCTTCGTGCATTTTGGGTCTTGCAGTTCTGCGTCCTACACAATTGTCAAGCTACAAAATCAATCATGCACTGGGAGAGCCTCTCACCCCTGACACGACACCTTGAGAGCTCGGTGTGATACGCGAAGCAAGGAGTAGAGCGGGTTCAGCTTCCACTACTACCCTGCTGTAGAAAGCTGCATTTAACATCAAGGTCAGTAAAACTAAGTGTGCTCAAGCATGTGTTTACAGTGCGACGAAATGACAAAAGACATGTAACACTACTAGTTTTTATTTTCTTGTAGTGCGTCAGGCGCCAGAAGCATCAACTATTCTCACACAGTGTTTCAAAAAAGGTGAAAAGGCAAAAAAGCATGCAATGCTTCCTGGTCACCCAGCAGCATTCAGAAAGAATTATTGGCAATGCGGACAGACTGAATCCTCGCAGCCCTTGCTCTGTCTATGCCAAGAATTGCTGAAAGGCTCGGAAGCCCTCAAACCCCATGTCGCCTGCATCTAACATATTTATCACCTCATGCACTTTCTTAAATTTGTGTACCCCTCCCTAACATTCAGGCCATATAGTCTCGGGGACGTACCTCGCTGAGTCGTACCAGGGCTTTACCGGAAGTGGTCCCCTTCCGGCCTTGAGCCGGTACTCCCCTGCCTTGGGAAGGTGAGACCTCGCATAGCAGGGGCGGGGGCAGGATCTTATCTAAGCGTGTCGTGTGTCCACGTAGTCTCTCCGCTCCATGGCAACCCAGCCTGCGGCCTGTCGTACCCGTTGGTATATGTGTGAGTGTAGCTCTGTGTGTGTGTGTGTGTGTGGCTCTGTGTGTGGGGCTCTGTGTGTGTGAGGCTCTGTGTGTGTGTGGCTCTGTGCGTGGCTCTGTGTGTGGCTCTGTGTGTGTGTGGCTCTGTGTGTGTGTCTGTGTGGCTCTCTGTGTGTTTGTGTGTGTGTGGCTCTGTGTGTGTGGCTCTGTGTGTGTCTCTGTGTGTGTGTGGCTCTGTGTGTGTGTGGCTCTGTGTGTGTGGCTCTGTGTGTGTGTGTGTGTCTGTGTGTGTGTGTGTGTGTGTATCTGTGTGTGTGTCTTTGTGTGTGTGTGTGTGTGTCTGTGTGTGTGTGTGTGTCTCTGTGTGTGTGTGTGTGTCTCTGTGTGTGTGTCTCTCTGTGGGTGTGTCTCTCTGTAGGTGTATCTGTGGGTGTGTCTCTCTGTGGTTGTGTCTCTGTATGTGAGTGTCTGTGTGTGTGTGTCTCTGTGTGTGTGTGTCTGTGTGTGTGTGTGTGTCTCTGTGTGTGGGTGTGTGTGTGTGACTTCATTTCGCACACACATTGTTTAACCTTGTAAACAATGGGCATCCAGTGTGCCTGGGCCCGGGTGAAGAAGGACTTGCCCCCCTCACCTCCTCCCCTAGGGGAAGGAGCCCTACTGCACCTCTGGTTGCGTGCCGCCTTAATCCCCCAAGTGCCCCTATCAACAACTTTTCTAATATTTATCGGGCACACAAGTACTCCGTCCTGGCTCTTTGTGTTTGCTTAAGGTGTGGTGGGAAGGCCGGCGGTGTCCGATTGAGCCCCTTGCCCCTGTATCGTTTTCCTGTGCAGCGCCTCCATCCTTTAACCTCTCTGCCCCACATGCTCCTCTCCAGGACTGCCAGGGCAGAGCCTGTGGGAAACATGAACCAGCACCAGAGAATGGACACAGTCGGGACATACAACGAACTCAGGGACTTGTTGGACTTCAGCATGGTAACAATTTTTTATGGCACCATCTGACGGCTCACGATGTTCAGGGCACGGTGTTTGTGCGTCCTCATTATTGGATGGGAGGAGGCATTTCCTCAGACCCCTTTTCACGAATCTTAGCGGCTCGAAGGCTTATGTTGTGCTTCCCACGTTTACTCCTGTAGAATTGTGTGAGGTAGTCTAGTGGTTGGGGGGCGGAGTCATGGGAGGAGCAGGAACAGGAGGAGCCGGGGAAAGGAACGAGTCAGTTAGAGTAGGGACAGGATGGAGGTAGGACACAGGAATAAAAGCTCCTATGAAAGAGATATGAGTGTCTGTTATTATTGGTAGCAGGATGCTACAGCTGACGACGAGGGTGGGATCGGGCACATTGTGCACCCCACACCGATCTCGTGACACTGTGTGATCCTGTCCCAGGTGGCGCTGATGAGGAGTTTGCCATCGTGACCACCGAGATAGAAAGGAGCATTGCGGCGAGGAGTGAGCCGCCAGAAACATTGCCTGCCTGCCTGAAGCTCCGTGGCCGAGAAGGCTGCGTGGAGCATGCTGCTCGGCGAGTGAATCGCTGGAAGAATCAGCGAGCGCAATCGCGCGCCAAAACGGACTTCAAAAAACTCACCCCTGAAGCGTGAGTCCAAGGGAGGGGATCGCGACGTCGGGAGCCCACCCCGACCTTTCTCCGTGGCGTCCGTCGCTGGAGTGGAGACGGTGGAGGTCTCATCATGCAGTAGTGAGCCCCTGCACCCGGTGAGTGGAGCCCAAGCTATAGAACGCTGGATCTGCTCCGGCGGGAAAAGCGCGACCGAGCGCTAGGACCGGGTGCTCACCCCGGATGCGTGAGGAGTGGCGGGGCAGCTGAAGAAACGGAGGTCGGGAGCTCACCCCGATCCTACCTGCCACGCTGATGTCCAGATGTGTGTCTGGAAGTGCTGTCTGCCTGGAAATCGGCTGCCGGTGAGTGCCGAGTGAAGAGACGTGAGTCTGGAGGCTTGAATGAGACTGAGATCTCGTGGGAAACGAGATTCCCATAGCGGCGACCATCTTTGAGTCAGGCAACTGGGAAGGACATCCCTGTACATTTGCGAAGCGGCCATCTTGAAGTCAGGCAACATTAAGAACAAACAAACACTGGAAAAAGAAAAGAAACAAGCATTGGCGAAGAGAAAACAAGCATTGATACATGCAAACCAACAAGCATTGGACAAACCCTGGCAAAGGAAGAAAACAAGCATTGGCAAAGACCAAACAAGCACTGGCAAAGGCAAGCAAACAAGCAGTGGGGAAGACCAAACAAGCATTGGTGAAGACCAAACAAGCATTGGCGAAGACCAAACAAGCATTGGCGAAGACCAAACAAGCATTGGCGAAGTCCAAACGAGCATTGGCGAAGACCAAACGAGCATTGGCGAAGGCCAAACAAGCATTGGCGAATGCCAAACAAGCACTGGCGAAGACCAAACAAGCATTGGCGAAGAACAAACAAGTACTGTCAAGAACCAACAGACAAGTCTTGGCGAGTAGAAACCAACAAGCAGTGGCGAAAAGACACAAACAAGTATTGGTGCATGCAAATAAACAAACATTGGTATACGCAAGCGAATGCGCAGTCGCGAATGTACTGAAGTAACGCGTGTCTATAAAATAAGAGGCACAAGCGAACACAAGGACCAAGCAACGACAACAGCACAATGGAACAAGCATTAGCAAATGCAAGAGACAGATAACGACGACACTGAGCACAAACCGAAGAGCGCCGAAGAGAGAAGAGCTGCTGCACAGAACTGCAGTAGACCCAGAGGAGGGCAGTCCTACAGAGGACCCCGGAGAGAGTAGAACCATCCAAGTTCACTCACCGGCGCTCACCGGCGCATACTGTGTTGGTTACAAAGACTATCAATTTCTAAGCAAACGACCAGACCAAAGACGTTGACCAGAATCTCCCTCTCTCATGGCGGGAGGAGACGCAGCACAGCGGGTCACTCCATACAGTGAAGCACCGCCCCCAGCGATGCAGACTGATGATTGGATCTCGGATCTCAAACGACACTGGTGGCTCGAAGCATTAGAAGATTTCTTAAAAGCCAATGGTGAGCAAAGAGAAAGAAAATGTCTGATACTACTCCTCCATTTGGTGGGTCCGGAGGGCCGATGCCCAATCAGGACATTTTCCAAAGAGGATACTGAAATCTATAAAAGACTCCAAAGGGAGCTCTGTGCCTATCTCAACGCACAGACAGATGTGGATCATAATCGCATGGTTTTCAATACAGCACAGCAGGAACCAGGCGAACCGTTGCCAAATTTCATCACTCGGTTGTAAAGTATGGTACGAGGCTGCCACTTCAACACTTTTACAAATGAGGATGCGGTTCGACTTCGGATAGTTGAAGGTTGCACAAACCCTGACACAAAGCGCAAGATCCTGCAAGGGCATTGGTCGTTAAAGGAAATCATCAAGAAGGCCGAAATTGGAATGCAAATCAAAGCAAGAGAAGGATTGAAGGACGTGCACCTAAGAGCAAACCATCAAGATACCTGGGAAGATAGAACTCAGAAAACAAACAGAACTGAAAGGAGAGAGAGGGAAGGCAGACCAGCAAAAAGACAACGGGAAAGATACAGTGACAAAGAAAGTGACACGGATTACTCAGAGTCAGATTCCTCAGCATCCGACTACTCAAAGTCAACCAAGGATTACTCGGAGTCAGATGACCCAGAGTCAACCATCCAAAAGACAATTCCAAGAAGTTATTCACCCCCCAGGAGTTCCTCAAGGAGTCATTCAAAGTATGACACACAATACTCTGATGGGGAAAGAGCATCAAGAAGGACAGATCGCACTCCTGGACAAGAGGGCATCCTGCACAGCAAGTGGGAGAGAAAGACTAACCATAGAAGAAGGGGTCGCACTGGTCAACACCGGAAGTCGGCACAGGAACATCAGTCGACAAGCAGTGAAGACGAGTCCAAGGAAACATCTGGCCGGAGAACACATAACCCCCAAATCAGAGGTGTTAGAGCATCAAACAAGCGAGAAGGAGAAACAGGTCGCACAAGACAGACTGATCCTCCACAGCAACGAACCAAAAAGATCCATGCATCCATGGCTCCCGCGACAACGAAGAGACGGAGAGGAAATTGTTAACTTCAGACGAGAAGGACAAAGAGGCAAAAGCTTGGGATCAAGCACACGGAACAAGCACAGGATCATCAAACAACTTCCCAAATGAGACAGCATTGAAGATGTTCCAACAAAGGCACACGGAGAAGCATCTCAAAGACAATTCAAAGGGGAAGAGCAATTCGTCATGGACTACGGAATTCAAAAATCCATTACCAAAGACAGTTTAAAAGAAACGTTTGAGAAGGAATGGGGAGAAGGATCTCTCTGACGCGGAGTGCACATCTATCCGATCCTGGAAGACTACGGAACTCAAAAATCCATTACCAAAGGCAGTTTCAAAGAAACGTTTGAGAAGGAATGGGGAGAAGGATCTCTCTGACACAGAGTGCACATCTATCCGGTCCTGGAAGTCGACGAAAGACTTCTCTGACCCAGAAAGCACGTCCATGGCCAGGAACTCCTCTGGTTCAGAGAGCGCGTCTGTCCGATCCTGGAAGTCAACAAGAGACTTCTCTGACCCAGAGAGCACGTCTATTCGATCCCGTGAGTCGACCAAGCCATGGTCCCGACAACAGCCATGGCGTCAACCACCCGAACGCACCATAGAACCAAAGGACATCCTTCCTGTCAAGAGCAACATGTCACACACTAAGGTCTCTGAATACTCAGTCACGCTACAAGACAATCTGTCATGTCAATCACAAGTATATCCGGACATAGATCAGACACCGTCACCCCTGAAGGGGTCCGAAAGGCTGACTCAAAGGACCTACAAAAAGAAAACAGAGACAGTGGACCTTAGTCACCGGACGGGAAGGGACCTGCCAGCCACTCCGCAAGGAAAGCCGGACATGTCAGTAGAGAGAGATCATCAGATGAGAGAGAAGCATGCCTATGCACAGATAGCCCACGAGTTCGTCAGACAACCCGAGGCCCTGAATGAGTCGCCGAACCAAACCAAGACAGTCTCGTCAGATAGTACCGTACTGTCTGGTATGCATGACCCTGAATTGGAGGACAGTGTTGCCCTTGACCGGACAAGACAAGAGGAGGTAAAAGTAGGTGCAGGTGCCCATAAGAGGACCAGAACATTATCCACTCATGAAAGGGACCGAGCATCTGAACCAACCGTTACACCACCAGAAGGAAACATGAGGACTGCAGACTGTGAGAGTAAACAGTCCACACGCAACGTGGTCAAGAATGCCCTGATCAAGACACCGGAAAGATTGACCAAAGCCAAACCCACCACTGATTCGACACTACTGAGGCTTGAAGAACAGGCTGTCCGCCAACCCGTGTGGTGGATTGAAGAACTGCGAACACTGAGGACATTAAGCTCACTTTGTTAAGAAAGGGGGAGATGTAGAATTGTGTGAGGTAGTCTAGTGGTTGGGGGGCGGAGTCATGGGAGGAGCAGGAACAGGAGGAGCCGGGGAAAGGAACGAGTCAGTTAGAGTAGGGACAGGATGGAGGTAGGACACAGGAATAAAAGCTCCTATGAAAGAGATATGAGTGTCTGTTATTATTGGTAGCAGGATGCTACAACTCCATAGCACATGTCATACTGAAAAATAAAGTCAGAATCCTTGGTCTAGAGTGTAGAATAACAACATCACTGTAGATGTTAGTTATCGATCACAACTTGTAAATAAGTCTAAATTGCGAGTTGTAATACTTTAAAACTGACAGAAGTAGGATGACTTGTTACAACTATAGTTTTACGTTTGCTTCCAGAGTTGTATGTTGTATTTTTGTAATTATCTATGGCGTTGTAACTAGTAACACGTAACACGGGCAAAAACAATTCTGTTTAATTAGTGTTTTGGGTGAAATAACTCTGTGGGTGTGTAATGCGAGCCCGCTGGTGAAAAAGACGGAGGCCCGGATTTGCAAATCTTTGAAGCAACGCTGGTTGGAAATGTGCGGTATCAATGTCGGCTCTGGGATACTTCACTTTACTTCACAGACTGATGCCAACACTCTGGCAAGTTTAATATATCTTATGGCCGCATTGGTGTAAAGAACATAAGGCGCAGCTGTCTAGGTTTTTGTGAAGTTTTATATAAACCTCTCTATAAGAACATTATGTAGGAGTGGGAATCCCGGTGAAGGCCTCGTCCATACCCGGTACAGTTACTTGAGTCAAGTAATGTTTTACCAATAAATGCCCCCTATTTGACTTGTCTTATCTAGTTGACCTTCTTTGATGCTATCATTTTTGAGGTTGTTGTGAAAGTTTGAATATGGGGTGGTCACTAAAGCATAAATTGTCTCTATTCAGTTTGGACTGCAGTGTTGCTTTTGCTTCTATCTGCCTAACCAATGCATGTTACTGGTGCCCTGGAAGTTATTTAATGCCAAGAGTCCCAGTCGTGCACACCTTGTGCTCTTTCCCTGTTATTTAATATGCCGGTATTCATGTCTGTTTTTAATATGCCGGTATTCATGTCTGTTTTTAATATGCCCGTATTCATGTCTGTTTATATATTATCTTTACATTGCGGATTTGCAATTATAAATGTATGGATATTGAAGTCGTCATTTTGTTTTAATTTTTTGTCGGCTTAATGGGCATATGTAATATTCAATCGGTTAAAATAATGTGACTTTAACGTAACTGGTATTTTTCCAAACTGAGAAAAATGATACCCATAATTGGGCTTTGAAACCTGGTCCGTAAAGGCTTCTGTATCCCAACATCAATTTCTGGGCTAAAGGACACTGATATTAGGCAGCAGTAAAGTATAGGAAGGCCTGTTCTTTTCACGTAGTACAAAAGGCAGTGCATTCTTGGAACATCCTTGTGCTGTTGTGTTCTAAATTTTCAGGGTACTCAGTGTTCCTCCTTTTCATGATGTAGGAATTGCATTGCCAAGGTTTCTGCCTCCACGTCCCTGCTTTTATAACAATTGAATTTTGGTCCCCTTTAACGTAATATAGAGATGTGTGTGAGAGACAAGAAGGTTGAATTGATCTATCCAAGCTTCAAATTTTGTTTCGTAAAACAGATTTCCCGAGTGTGCGTGTTTGACCTAAAGATTATTTGGAAAATAGGCATGGAATGACTTATGGATGCCAACTCTGGTTTCAGGAACATGGTATCCATGCCTGGTTTCTTGGAGAGTGCCAGGAGCCTTTGTCTGGTTTCTTCATTCAAACATCTAAACTGCGATGACGTGGTTAGTATTTAGCACCTTATGGGTGCCGAACGGGGCGTTTACTCAACACTGATGGAGATGCTTCAGGTCATGTTGTGTTTGCACAATATTTATCGCTCTCGCTTGTTCCTGGCTGCTTCAGACACTTGCCATGTTTTATTTTGGTGGGAAAAAGGCATGTTTTCTAGGATGACATTTAAAATATGTTCATGGACAGAAGCACATGCCATGGTTTTGCATTGATCCCCAATGCCCCCTTCATCATTTCTAAATCTGTAAACAGATTTGCAAAACGGTGACCTACGGGCTCCGCGAACTGCAGCCTTCGTAGGCTGCCACAGACCCACAAGGATATTGTGGCGGTGCTACATCATGGCCAAGGCAGGACCACAAAATATGAGAGAAAGGTTGCCGTTTGTCGTGAGAAGCACTCGCTGGTTGGAATACAGCTGACGAGTGAAAAGCCTCCGGTTGTTACTTCAATCATCTCACTGTGATGCCGACGCGTTTCCAGCTGGACGATCTTCTTCATGGGCATAGTAGGCAAAGAAGGACTCGCATTGGCCTCTAGAACATCCCCTTTATTTCAAATTTCAATAGCTTTCAGGTGAGTTATCTCGTTAGGAATTCTGGGACTAGTCGGCAAATGAGTAATCCCCATGTGGGTCCCTGTCACAACTTGCACTTGTTTAAAACCAGGGTGAATTGAGAAGTCCCGCACAGTTCTTTTCAATATTGCAGCACCAACCTGCTCCACGAACTGCAGCCTTTGTAGGCTGCCACAGACCCACAAGGATATTGTGGCAGTGCTACCTCGTGGCCCCGGCAGGACCACATAATATGAGAGAAATGTTGCCGTTCGCGTGAGATGCACTCGCTGGTTGGAATACAGCTGACGAGTGAAAAGCATCCGGTTGTTACTTCAATCACCTCACTGTGATGCCGACGCGTTTCAAGCTGGACGCTCTTCTTCATGGGCATAGTAGGCAAAGAAGGACTCGCATTGGCCTCTAGAACATTCCCTTTATTTCAAATGTCAATAGATTTCAGGTGAGTTATCTCGCTAGAAATTCTGGGACTAGTAGTCAAATGAGTAATCCCTATGTGGGTTACTGTCACAACTTGCAGGGTGAATTGAGAAGTCCCGCACAGTTCTTTTCAATATTGCAGCACCAACCTGCTCCGCACACTGCAGCCTCCGTAGGCTGCCACAGACCCACAAGGATATCGTGGTGGTGCTACTTCGTGACCCAGGCAGGACCACATAATATGAGGGAAAGGTTGCCGTTTGCGTGAGAAGCACTCGCTGGTTTGAATACACCTTGTAGTGTAGTTCCTATATTCCCAATAGGCTCTGCGCATTGGAATAACATAAACGATAGTTTAGACTTGGACTGAGGTCGACTAGGTCTCTATTGAATATGTTAGACTTAATTGTGTGTGCCAGCTAGCTCAGAGGTCACTAGAAACTTTCTCGAGTAAACAAGAAGGTGTTTAGCTTTCCTTAATAGACATGAAGGGATTAGCTTCTGACAACCACATAAACATGACAACTTTTCTCCCTCCAGAATAAGGAGTATATCTCCAGAGTCGCGGAAACAATAGATAGCTATTTTACTCAGTCAATCGTGCATGCTTCGTTTCACCAGAAATGCTGAGAAATAGAGTGACGGGCGTCTTCAATGAAAGGGTTATTTATTGAACAGTCTTCTTTCTCATGCAAGAGAAATGATTTGCCACAATTGCAATACTTGTCATAAAGTAAAGTGCGTACAGTAAAAGGAGTAATATGAAATAATACTTGTAAAAGCATTTATACGGTTTCTAAGCCATAAGATACTTAAAATGGATAAAATACATACAATGATAAAATAGTGACTAACGTACTCAACTGGTGTTTCTAAGATATGCCTACCCCAGTGTACCTAACCTAAGCCCAGTACGTGGGAAGGAGTAGATGAGTTACAGTTTTTGCCAAGAATCTGAATCAAGAATTCTCTGTGGGTCTAATCAGCTACGTACCTTGGGTATAGAATGAATGAGGTCTTGTATCTCTCTCTCAGAACTCAATCTCCCAGCAACCCGCGAGGGTGTCAGGGAAACACTGGAGCTGGATTTCTCAGTGCGTCAGAAGGGAGGGTCGGCCTCCTTCGGCACTCGCATCAGCAGAGCGTTGGGCAAGTAGATAGCCGATCTGCTCCAAACCACCGTGTGTTGCTTAAGGCAGATGTTGGTATATTTATACCTGGAAGGTGCCGAGTGTGACATAAGGTTGGACATAAGACGTCACTAAGAACTTGCAGCTCTTTCAGGACTCCAGGAGTTCTTAGGAAAAAATCAAAACAGAAGCATGGAGAATTCCCGGGCTGCTGAAGGCTTGGTTTGTTTAAGAACGTGTTGTGCTTTCTAGGAGTCTATGTGAGTAGCCTTGCTGTATTTGGACTGCATTGGCTATGACTTAATATAGATATGATTCTTATGCCTTCATAAGGATATGATTTGTTATAACCACATAAGGGCATAAATCGGGAATTTCTTAATTAGGGTCCGAGATACATTCACAACAACCTGAAAGCTATTGAAATTTGAAATAAAGGGGATGTTCCAGAGGCCAATGTGAGTCTTTCTCTGCCTACTATGCCCATGAAGAAGAGCGTCCAGCTTGAAACGCATCGGCATCACAGTGAGGTGATTGAAGTAACAACCGGAGGCTTTTCACTAGTCAGCTGTATTCCAACCAGCGAGTGCTTCTCACGCAAACGGCAACCTTTCTCTCATATTATGTGGTCCTGCCTGGGCCACGAGGTAGCACCGCCACGTTATCCTTGTGGGTCTGTGGCAGCCTACGAAGGCTGCAGTTCGCGGAGCAGGTTGGTGCTGCAATATTGAAAAGAACTGTGCAGGACTTCTCAATTCACCGTGGTTTTAAACAAGTGCAAGTTGTGACAGAGACCCACATGGGGATTACTCATTTGCCTACTAGTCCAAGAATTCCTAGCGAGAAATCTCACCTGAAAGCTATTGAAATTTGAAATAAAGGGGATGTTTTAGAGGCCAATGCGAGTCCTTCTTTGCCTACTATGCCCATGAAGAAGAGCGTCCAGCTTGAAATGCGTCGGCATCACAGTGAGGTGATTGAAGTAACAATCGGAGGCTTTCCATTCGTCAGGTGTATTCCAACCAGCGAGTGCTTCTCACGCAAGTGGTAACCTTTCTCTCATATACACATACATATAAACATATATAAACATCTGCATATCTATATAAATACCAATATTAATGCATCCATACATATACATACTTATGCATGGTATGTACATAAACGTTTAAAAAAACACTAATAAAAGCAAAGCTAAAAGCTACCTAATTACAAACAGAATGGCTTAAGCTTAACTAAAGCCGAGACTGTTGCATTGCAAATGCTTGTTCATATGGCCATGAGTTCTGGTTTTCACACATATCCTGCACACCTCTACAGCTTCCTTCCAACCTTGCTACACTTGAGGAATGTGTTAGAGCATGTGCTTACCCTAGGTTTTCTATTCGTGTGTACTCATGTGATTTCATTGCATACATATTGGGTTACATATTTGTGGATAGCGGGCATCGTGTACCAGCTCTGAGGGGATGGGCCCAGTCAAACTAGGCAGATTGCTACCACTGACGCTCAGCCCATTTCATCATTGCCAGAGTTGGTTATCTGCAGAGTATCACACATCATTTGACTAAGGCCCACTCACTTGTATATGCACCTGCCTCCTCTGGTAATCCTGTTTTGGGCCAGGGACTCAAATTACTGCCACTCACTAATGGAACCAAGATAATACATTGTCTCTCATGTGCACATAACACTAACAGTATGCATGACCATTTCCAATGGACGGACATGGCTGGCGGTTTTTGTGGGCAATGGGTCAAGCTGCAGTCCCATGGTAGTAGTGCTGGCATTGGTGGCATGTACTTGCCCAGGTTTGCTACACAACTGGGCCCATCCACCTCAGCATCCAACCATCCCCGACGCCTGCCCCTTGTGGTGGCAAACTAGTTTCATATCCTCCGACTTTGACATATGTGGCATGGTGAGACAATTTGCCTTCAGACTCCCTCCTGCCATGTGCTACATATTTACCCATGGTCTCATCACTTGTAGGATGTAACCCCTCTCTGTCATCCCTTCCTTGCTGAGTCACAAGTGAGACACTGTCAGACACATCAGTGCATATGTCTTGGTCAGGCTACCTTGCAGTACACATATCCCTTCTCACCTCCTTGCTGTGCAATGTCTCCCCATTCAAACACAGTGACAGTTCAGTGTGCTCAGTCAGTGCCTGCAATACACTGCACTGGCTGTATGACAGTGGCACACAAGGCTAAACCATGTGTGTCTCTACAACACTGTCCGAACAAGAAATGCATCTGAACAATGCATTCCTTTACCGCACATGCCTTTACCACACAATTTTGTGGTAAAGGAATGACTGATAAAGAGATATGCGTGGTAACGATCACACACCAGCCTCCCCGCCCTGAGCCCTAAAAACCACCCCACCCACCTGAGCCTTAAAATCTACCCTACCATCTCTGAGCATGATCCACTACCCTGATCCCCCCTGAGCCCTAAAAACTACCCTGAGCCGTAACCACTACCGACTCCCCCATGAGCCATAAACACACCTCCAACCCTCCCATGAGCCCTATAAACTACCCCAACCCCGAGCCCTAAACACTACACCAACCCCCCTGAGGAGCCCTTAAAACTACCCCAGCCCCCCTGGGCCCTAAACACTACCCGACCCCCCCGAGCCCTAAAAACAACCAGACCCCCAGCCCTAAAAACAACCCTGACCCCCGAGCCTTAAAAACTACCCCCAACCCTAAGCCCTAAAAACTACCCCAACCCTTAAAAGGGGTTATGCATGGTTAAGGAATATATGTGGCTAAGGCAAGCATGATTCCGCTTGCTGGGAAAGAGCATGCGTGGCTCAGCCTGTGTGGTAAAGGCAGTTTCCCCACTGCAGAACCAGGAGCCCACCAAGGCAGCACACCATCTTTTGTTTCAACATACATGGTCCTCTGTTGTGTATTACTTGCATTCACCCCCACACCCAGTCTGATGTAGTTCATGACAGGACTTTGGCTGCTCCCTACCATGGCAGCTGACACTTGTGTGCTCTCACCCCACACATCGGGACAGCTGGGTGCTCTGTACTTTCATCCAGTTTAATCTAAACACGGCTTTTGGCATGTTCTATGTTTTTATCCTTCGCATGCCCCCCTCTCAGGTGTGCAGTTTCTCCTCTTACAAGCCCATTCCATTGCTTTACAGTCCAGATTTGTACATTTCACTACAAGTGCCAGTATACAAAGGTGAACCTGGACTGGTGCTACCCTTCACACATGGAAGGGAGAAATGTGTTGGTGCTGTACTGAGCTGTGCCACATATAACTGGGCAATCTGACTCATACTGATGTGGTGTGTAATGCAACATGTACCAGATTCCTGACCTTTGCCCTGCACACAGTGCAGTAGAGCTCTGTGACATAGCTAGCTGTACTGCACAAAATGACCCTTTTACCTACATGGTCCCTTGTTGCAACTTACTCTGTAGGTCTTTGTAGGAGAGTAGGGTCTGCTATCCTATGGTCACCCCAATTTTAGTTTTTGCTTCACTGGTTTTCGACTTACTGAGGCTGTGGGCCTGCTAATCAGACCCCCAGCCTGCTGTTCTCTCTCTAAATTCGTAATACATGTGCTATAGGTACATACCACAATTGGAAATGGACTCCTTGTCAGCCCCTGTACCAAGTACTATAGGTGCTCAGGGCATAGGTGCCAAAAAGGCCTACCAGGGGCTGAAGCATAGCTTTTGCCACCCCTGGCTGGTTCTTAAATTGACACAACTGGCTGATCACTCAGCTGGGGCAAGTGGGTGTAATCACCCCTTGCTTAGATATAGTATACCTATATCTAAACCTATATCTGGACACATATAAACCTGTGAGCCACTCCTATGGAAGGCCTTATCAATCCTGGAGGCAGAGTGCGTGGTTTAATGTGAGATGGAGCTCTGGCATGAGCTGAGCCTGTCTGCAGCTGTCGGGAACCAATCCCTAAGCTGATCCGGGATAATGCAATACCATATACTATTAAGTGCATTATAATCCTCGCGGTTATATAGCGACTTTGGTTTGGCTTTATCAAAACATGTCGTGTAAGGTGTCATACGATTTGGAATACTATCCCCTCAACAGTTCTGTCGACGGGGATAGCATTCCACCCTTCTAGAGGGAGAAGACATGTTACTTTACTGAAATGCGGTTGATTTTTAAAAGAGCCTCAGATCCACAAAATGGATGCTTCTGCCACAGACACAAGTCTGACCTCCTGCTGCCGACCGAAACTCAGCAGAGGAGGCCTGGACAAAGGGTTTCCTGTAGCAGGGCGGTGTTACACCACCCCTGACAGAATATAGTGGATTGTAGCAGGGAGGTTTGAAAGAAACCAGACACTGCCTGGGGAGCACAAGGCTGCCCCTTGCATAATCCGGCCAAACCGGTTCTGGGGCACACCAGCCCCAGTCCCAGCGTGGCCTGGATCAAAGGAAAGGGGTGTATCCACCCCCTTCCTGGGTCCCACCCATAGGAGGGGACCTAGCAGGTAATCCAGCCCCCTAGGTTGGTATAAGAATGGGAGCAGTGCCAACGCACTCAGATTATCCTGATGAAACATTTGAAATGAAACTCTGGGCCTTTCGACATCCTACTCAACGTAGAAGACTGAAGAATCTCCCTTGTGGTCAAGGAGTGACCCCCCTGTGCAAACAGGCACCATCCAGCACCTCGACGTCTGCTTTGTTGCAGTTCCCGACGGAACTCGAGCAACAGAGATCGACAAGATCAAGCTTGCCTACCTTCTTACAGCCCGATCCACAGTCCCTGCAGAGCTGAGACCCGTGGAGGCAACCGGAAGCGTGGGGCACGCCATCTTGAAAATACCATGAGACGCTGACCGTGCAGCCCACGAGTGACCCTTGAAGCTGTACTTCGGGTTTGAGAAGCCCCAACGCTGAGCCACTCTTGCACTGAAGCTCACCCCTCTACACTTGACGAGTGCTGCGTGGGGCCCTTCTGCTTGCTTTGTCTTGACGCATTGGCCCCGTCACTTGCCAGCTGGCTTGTGGCCCCTGTGCCGACGAAAACCTAAAACCGACTTGCGATTCTGGTTGCTCCAGACTTGCACCAGCTCCTCTGAAAAGGAGCACCCGCTCTGACCCTCCTGGTCCGAGTGAGAAGCAATCTTCTGGTCCTGCATGGATTGCTCTTGCCAAGTGTTGTTTGCTCCAATCTTGAAGCTGACTACGTCGACGGTGAGAACCTACGTGGGACAGATCATGACCCACTCCTGGACGTCGCAGATGCCCCAGAGCCCACGTGACAGCGGAGAGAAGCTCCTCGACAACCACCTGATTGCGCCCGACATTGCCTGGTTCCATCCTGGTTCCACCCTGGTCACTGCTGAGTGACCCAGACTCTGTCCCCTCTGCTTTCAGGTACTTTTCTACTCTGATGCACCCTTGGATCACACCGGACACTTCTCCTTCTCATCCCCTGCAGCATCTTCAGCTCCAAGCACCAAGAGCCTGCGTGTCAAAACCCGACGCCACTTCGACCCTATGCACCCGCTTCCTGTGGGTGAGGTAACATTGCAACGCCGGTGTTCCCACACTGGTACACACCTCTAGGGTCTGTGTCTAAAGTTTGGTTCCTCTAGGTTCAGTGGAAGTGTCCTTAAACTCTATTTGTGTAACTTTTACGCACCATTGACATTGCATTGGTGCAAGCCGCGCTTTAAGCGCTGCACCCGAATCCCGCGGGCTTCTCCCGACTTCAGCATTGCTAGTCCTGACTGCTCCCAGCGATTCCCTAGGCCCTAGGCCTAACCACTGTTCAATCGGTATCTCTTATACCACTTTTTTAATATATGGTTTGAGTGGCCACCCGCTCTCATCCATAACTGTGCAACTTTGTATGTTATACTGTGCTTTTGATTTAACGCTTGTCCCCCTTTGCTCATAAAGAGTACTGGGGATTAATTTAGAAATAAATACATATATTTTTATGATATATACTTGTGTGGTGTGCTTTCATTTGATATTACAGGACTGTGATTGGTAAAACAGCTCGCTTAACACGACCTCTTGAGTTAAGCCTTTAAGGCTGCTTAGTCTATGCTACCCTTAAGATAGCTTGTCTAATAAGGTTGACTTACAACCAGACACCATAAGGGATTGTTTGGACTGATACAAGGTCGTTCCAGAATTGGAAACATCATATATCAGGCCAACTTCTCACAGTCTTGTTATTTATCCTTGGCTGCACTGTCTGGTCCCGGAACTTCTGCCACCAACTCATCTGAGATGACAGCTGCCACCTGCTCCTCCAAGTCATCCAGTTCCTCCTGGAGCATCGGGGGTCCTCCTACGGTCTGCGCGGCCGCCTGTAGGTTGCTGGCCAGTTTCTCATTCATGCTGCGCTTATTGTTCTGCAAAAAGAAACAATTCCCAACTGGTCTTAATGAAAGTCAATTAAATGCAGTATGCAATAAGCATTACAAAGAACAGGACAGAACCAAGGAGTCTCAAAAACGTTTTTTTAGGAAAAGCTTATTATTTAGCAGGTTTTTAGGGGTCTTTCACATGGCTAAATACAGTTAAACAGCACTGTGTCGAGCAAATCATGTGACAACCGAAAAGGCACTTGGTGAATGGTGATATTTACAATAAGTGAAAGTGCAAGTGTTAGAGTGAGCAGCGTGAACGGCGCATAGTGACAAGAATTATATACAGTGATGGCTCCACAGTTTCAAGTTGCAGTTACTTTGAAGCAAAATTCAATAAATTATTTGGAGCACAAAACGTAAAATGCGTCAACAAATAAGGAGCTCCTGCATCTATTGCGAGCCCACCACGCCAGGAGAGCACTCACCGCTTGCTCCAGCCCTGAAATAACACAGGCTTCCCCGCCGTTGACTCCTAGAAGCAACGATCAGCCCGCCCCTCCGCAGACCCAGACCGAAGGACCTACCTCACGCAATCTATGTACGCGTGCGCGGCACTGCCCTCATCGACAACCTTGTCCTGAAGACGATCCCGACTGACGGGGATCGAAACGCCGTCGACATTGCAGCATTATTTGTTGACGCATTTTACGTTTTGTGCTCCAAATAATTTATTGAATTTTGCTCCACCATTCACCAAGTGCCTTTTCGGTTGTCACATGATTTGCTCGACACAGTGCTGTTTAACTGTATTTAGCCATGTGAAAGACCCCTACAAACCTGCTAAATAATAAGCTTTTCCTAAAAAAACGTTTTTGAGACTCCTTGGTTCTGTCCTGTTCTTTGTAATGCTAATTGCATACTGCATTTAATTGACTTTCATTAAGACCAGTTGGGAATTGTTTCTTTTTGCATTACTCACCCATCCCAACGTGGTTCATGGGTTTACTCCTGTTTATCTAATACAGCGCTTATTGTTCTGCCAGCGTTTTTAACAGTTGGTAACTGCCCTCTTGGCTTGTCCCACGATGTTGATCTTGGCCACTATGGACTGTCAGATGGCGTCTTTCTTCCCTAATGGCGATTTTGAGGTTAAAAGAAGTGATGTTGGTGCTCTGTCACCTCAGTGATCAAGATGTTTGACTCCTCCTCACTGAAATTGCACTTCCTTTTTCTCTTCCCTTGGGAGTCTGACTGGACAGACAGGCTGGTGCTGGAGCTGCTAGTGTTGTTGACCAGGCTGATTTTATCTTTTCCCCTCTCCAAGGCTGCCTTATGTGAAGTGTTCCTCTATTTTTTAAAATGTTTTGACGCTTCACCTACTGAAAAGTGATGCTAAAGTGGTAAGCATTGCTTTCATTGCCCCTAAACAGCCTTACATCAGTTTAGCTCCTGATGCGTCAGTTTTCACTGTGACATCACGCCCAAGGAAGTGTCAAATTTTGGGACGCAGTCTGTAACTTACGCCATGGTACTCCATACTGTAAATATGACGTTTAAAATTGTATAGCAAATGTCAGGTCATTTTAACACATCGCTGCTGCAACATAGTGATGCATGGTCTTCTAAATGAGACCCCCATTTTTAGGTCTCGTAGAACCAACGCTCATGCGTTGTTCTTCGAGAGTATAGTAGGCGAAACAAACTCTTGAAACCTGCGAGGATTGTACCCAATGCATGTGAGGTAATTAACCGTGACGCTATGCCAGCGCGCGCTTGGCCTCACTTCTCATTCACACCCCATATGGTGTTCCCTCCCACTCGCTCGCACATCAAAAGCTGCTGCTCACCCGCCAATGCGCTCCCGCCCCGCCCCGCCCCCCCAAAGCAATTCCTAGAGATTGTTTTACTTAGCATGAAAATGTCCTCACTGTATAAAAACACACAATTTGCACTGGTAAGCCACAGAAAAGCTGGAGCGTTTTCAACCTTCACAAAGGGCGACAATTGCAAATTTCGCAACACGGCAAGGGCAAAAAATAAATTACAGATATCTACTTTTAAATCTGTGTGTGGTAAGACTCTTGTAGTAATGTTGTCCTTGATAAGCCCGTCTCTGTCGGTCTCCTAGACTATCTTTTAACAGAGCCTTCCTTTGCCAACATATGGTAACACTGCCACCAAGTGTGCAACAGCAGAACCGGTGCCAAAGACATGTGCACAGTCAAACCAACGGCCCTGTTCTGGAAAAGCCAATAGAAAATGTACTGTACCCAGACAGAAACAGGTAAGATAGAATCTAAGGTGAGTGGAACAAATTCAGGTTAGATATGACTCCATACGCATCGTAGAGAATGAGATAGTGTACTGCACAACTGTCAGCAGAGATTCCTTCTGAGCTACCCTTAAGTTGCATCTATAATCAGAAAAAAGGTTTCAAATATTTTATTTTGAGCTTACAGTAGTAGAATCCAGGGTCCTAAAATATTCTTGTACTCCCATGTCAATAAAAAATTGTTATACATAATGTAACCATGGAATTTTAACCATATATGGGACTTAGAAAAAAATTCAACCTCATCAAGGGCAACAAAGACCTTCAAAATAAACCTAGAGAAAGCTGCTTCTGGTGATCACCAAACCTTGAGACAGAGTAGTAAATGGGAAATGTTTATGTTATCATCCAAATAGTTCATTCCTAGTTCATTATAGGTTGCAGTACTTTTAGGGACTGAGAGGATTCTACATAGAAAATTATTTTCTATCATCTGATTTTTTTTAGGTGTTATATAACTACCCACTGGGATGCTTTTACTTTTATATAATTGTAGTATTTCCTTTATTGGTTTTTGACATAATTTGGAGGAAAACCTAAGGATTGCCACGTTTGCCCTTGCGAGTGACTGTGATCTCTGGTTCAACAAATGTCCCCATCTCATGTCAGCGTAAAAAGTATTGCATAGATAATTTAAAGTTCTAACCATGGCAAGTGTATTCCCACCTACAGAATATACCCTATTTTTTGTATTTTTTGGACAGCTAATCATTGTAAAAGTCTTGGGGTGATTAACATTTAGATCAAGATGTTCCATAAAAGAAGTAAAAGCATCCAAAATAACCTGTAAACCATTTGCGGTTCTCGCAAGGAGAACTACATCGTCTGCATGTAAAAGGATAGGTACTGGGGGCGTCCCGACCTGTGGCAGGTCTTTCCTCCTTCTCACTAGGTGATATTTCTAGACCAATGGGCCTCACACTTTTTTCAGCACGGGGCTGACGCAGTTATTATTCACACAGCTGTGATGATGCACCTCAGGCACGGGGCTGATGCAGTTATTATTCCCACAGCTCTGATGATGCACCTCAGACACTGGGCTGACGGCAGTTATTATTCACACAGCTCTGATGATGCACCTCAGGCACGGGGCTGATGCAGTTATTATTCACACAGCTCTGATGATGCACCTCAGGCACGGTGCTGAAGCAGTTATTATTCACACAGCTCTGATGATGCACCTCAGACACTGGGCTGACAGCAGTTATTATTCACACAGCTCTGATGATGCACCTCAGCACGGGGCTGCCGGCAGTTATTATTCACACAGCTCTGATGATGCACCTCAGGGATGGGGCTGCCGGAAGCTATTATTCACACAGCTCTGAAGATGCACCTGGGGCACGCGACTGCAGTTATTATTCACACAGCTCTGATGATGCACCTCAGGCATGGGGTGCACAGCAGTTATTATTCACACAGCTCTGATGATGCACCTCGGGCACGGAGCTGCAGTAGGGTGACCAACTGGTTAATTGTGGTTTTATTGTCTTATATTGGTGACTGACTCAAGTTAGCAAAGCGCTATAACATTAAATGAGGGGGGAGCATCAATTCTTTTAACACTTCTGCATTCTGGGCTGCCTTTAAATTAGTTCAAATCTTATTTCTACATCTTAAAAGTAAGGTCTAATTTTTTAGGTCGAGTAATTTTAATTCACAAGCAAGCAAACATACACCCCCACATCAAAGCACAGTCAGTCTCTCTCTCTCTCATGCACACACACTCTCTCTCTCTCTCTCTCTCTCTCACGGGGGAAGAGGTGTGGCGCAGCGGCCAGGGCGACTGACGCTAGAATGCTGGGCTCACGGTTCGATCCCCGGCACAGGCGGCAGGTCAGTCCAGCACCATGCGACTCTGGGCAATAGCTTGCTTAATCTTCCCGAGGGCCCCCAGAGCCAGTACACCACTTCAGAGGTAGCTGTGCGCTTTACAAATACTGGTATTTCATTTCATTTCTCACACACACTCATTCTCACACACACTCTCTCTCTCACACACTCTCACACACACACTCTCTCTCACACACAGTACAGCCTTCTACCGCCACCACTCTACCACTCTCTCCTTCAACACTCTACCACTCTATGCGCCACCACTCTATGTGCCACCACCACCCTATCTACCACTCTAGCGCCCACACTCTAACGCCCACACTCTAGCACCACCACTCTACCCGCCCACCACTCTACCATCCAAATCCACCATCCAAGCACTACTACACCCTCCAACTACACCCTCCCACTCAACACTCCAAATCCACACTCCAACTCCTTCTTCCAACTACAAATCCACCCTCCAAAAACACCATCCAACTCCACCCTCCAACTCCAACATCCAAATACACCCTACAAATCCACCCTCCAACTACAACTCCAGCCTCCAAATCCACCCGCAAACTACAACTATGGACTCCAACTCCACCCTCAAAATCCAACTCCACCCTCCAACTCCACTCTCCAACACAACCACTCAATGCCACAGCATCACTCACTGCCACAGCATCACTCAGCACCACTGAAGGCCACAGCATCACTCAGCACCCCTGAAGGCCACAGCATCACTCAGCACCACTGAACACCACAGCATCACTCAGCAGCACTGAACTCCACAGCATCACTCTGTACAACCATTCAACAACAACTGGTTCTAATATGTTCTCTCAATGTTTCAAGGTTTATTACAAATGTCCCAAAAAGATGTTAATATTTCACTTCTGCTCTTGGATTTTCATCACAATAAAATACACTGAACATAATCTTCCCAAGTTATTTACAAAAGTTTAAGCTATTGCCATTATGAATTACAATAACTTTTATTTAAGTATTATTTATTAAAAAAAATAAAAGCCATTGTTATTTGTAATATTAATACATCTAAGTCATGTAAATACTACACATAATGCATTACAAATGCTATAGGTGTCACGTTTGCGGAAGTTAAAACTGTTGGCATTGTAAATGACAAAGCTATTAATTTCGCTATTTTCAAAACCAACACATAAATAAAAAATGTGTCATTTACAATACCAATACCTCAAACTTTCCTAATGCGAGACCTATTGCATTGCAAAGGTTTGTTTTTTTATTGCTTCTTCAGTACTGCTGTGTATGTGTACATAGCATACGGTGCCAGATCGGTGTCACTGTTTGTCTAGAAGATCTTGTGCTATAAATTGCAAACATCTTCTTTCAGTTTAGCACGGAATTATTTTGCTGCAACTGGGAATTATCTTCAATAAAGCACTGCGATGGAGTGTCTGTGTAAAAAGGACGAAGATAAATACTGCCTGCAGTTATACATGCTTTACCGCCCTTTAAAATCAGTACAAACAATGTGAAATACACTGCCGATAAAAGAACGGTACCGCCTGATCCTGGTGATATCAGGCACTGAAATCAAAATTAAGGTGTAAGCTTCTTAACAAAAAAGCCCAAAGGTATAATGAACGCTGCCATTTATACGATAGCTCTTAGTTAACGAGTGGTTTGTCAAAATCCACCCTATTGTATCAACAAGATATCAAATTAATAACAAAGCAACATAGATGCAAGGAAGGGCAGGTTAAAAAGAGAGCTAGAGAAGGTGAAATTTGTTCAGAAATAAATTTTACTTGGTAAAAATGACAAGGGATGCAAACATAAATCAATTCAAGCAAAAGGGATCAAGAACTAAGAAAGACAATCAATTTCTCTATAATTCTGAACCCAAAATATCAGCTCCAAATGATTCAAACAAACAACCCAGATTTAACAATCAAACATGGTTGTGAGGTGGCGTCAAACAACTGCCTTAGAGGAGATGATAATCAGATGTCGACGTTTCGGTCTTGGTTGTTTTCATCAAAAAGACCATCATCAGGACGATGTTTTGTTTCTATGCTGTAAACAACTCCCTATATTAAAAATGAATCAATTATTATTATAAACATATTAAAAAGAAACTTAATTCATAATTTTAAATAACCTAACAAAAGCTCTATTTGTATCTTCCAAGAACAATTAAAATTGTAAGGGAAAGTATCAACCCCTTCCTAGTGATACCTCCCAGCAATTTAAAATTCAAATCAACAGTCAATCTGACTCAAAGCAGAGTAAATCGGATTTGTAGGTATAGTAACCTAAGTACACCTAGTGAAGCAAACAAATTCATCAAAGGGATCCTTCATTTGTAAAAAAACTATTATTAGGGCATTAACACAGTCAATTACATGATATCTTGCTTAAAATGCAGTTCTAATCAAGTGCAATCATGTCTCAGACCCATTTCGGATTGTTGGCTCAAAATAAATGCTCTGTATTCAGGAAGAATATTAATATTTGTATTTTGACAACAAGTTGATAACATATTACAAGTAGAAAACATTCGGTTTTGTCAACTCAAATCATATTTGAATGTCTCTGTGTTGGGCATCGAAAATGTACTCTGGGTATAGATAATTAACTGTGTCATACCAGAGGAATAATAAGTAGGGGCCGCAATGAGTAGTTCCGGCGGTCTGATGGGAAATCTACAGAGAGACAAACGTGGACCCAGTCAGTTTCTAAGTGATAAATCAATGATTCTAGAATAAAGGTGAAAGAAATAACAATTACCTTATCACTGGGCAGGTGGTGTTAAGATGATTCCGATAGTCCAGATCAGCTAATGTACTGGTTTTATCTGGAACCGATAGATATTATATTAGGTCATTGGAAACGCATGGGAATTCTTTCTGATACTGGTCTTAGTTAAAAATTCGAGTTTAAACACCAGCCAGATCATAAACAATACTACAGATTCTGGTGGTAACACTCAACGATTTAAATCAAAATAGTGAGCTTCCTGGGTCTCAGAATAGCCCTGCAGGGACTAGAGAAACTACACTAAAGCGCAATGTCTGACGCCTGATTTCTGGGTGTACTTACTTGGTCCAGAAGTCCGGTAACACCGCACGGTCAGCTTCGGTTTGTGGCAATACACCGAATGCGCTAATGGTCGAGGATGTTTATACCCGCTGACCCGGAAGTACTTAAGTTACGGCGAAAGTCAAAAAAATCAAAAGAGTGCTCTCTAGATGGTAACAAAACAGCTTTATAAGAGCAGCCAAATTGATTCGAAGGTCAATTCGATAAACGGCGTATATGTGCAGTGAATTAGAAAAACGCGTGTAAGTCGCGTTCAGAGTGGCCGCCATGTTGGAACTGGAAATAACACCCAGAAATTAACAATGGACAATTCATGCAAAAATAGGGGCCATCTTAGAGTGGGAATATGGCTGATTTAAACAGAGACAAAAGAAATGGTTGATTTAATGATGACAAAAGCGATCACACAAAATACATGTTAAATTCTAAAAAGAGCATTCATTATACGGACATCTCTACTTAACATGACTAAAAGAATCAAAAATTTAAAGTTTGTTTCCTGATTTTAGCTAAGGCATGCTAGTGCGTGCCATTCTGTATAAGAATTGAGACCCTTTTTGACCGAGTCGGCAAGGCAAATCCAGCGTTGTTCCTTTATGGTTAAAAGGTGATCCACATTGGGTTGACGAATATTGGGTTTGATGACTTCTACAACCCACCAATGCAAATCATTCTCTGTATGATTTGCAAGGGAAAAGTGCTCGACCAAAGGGGCATTTTCCGTGTGGCAACGAATCCTAGATTGATGTTGTAGGATTCTTTTTTTGATAGGTTGTGTCGTTTTTCCAAAGTACCTCTTGCCACACGGGCATTCAATGCAATACACGACGTTGGTCGTGTTACAGTTCGAGAAATTCCTAAGCTTATAGCATTTGTTATTAAGCTCAAATTGCTTGATGTTAGAGGTGGTGTTACATGCCAGACAATGTTGACATTTGTAATGTCCCTGTAAGGGGCTTAGTTGTCGCATATTGTCAACAAGGTTAGGGTCTTTCTTATATTTGTATGCATGGACTAAGCGGTCTCTAAGATTTTTTGCTCTCTTGAAGGCAAAGAGTGGCTTCTCTGTAAACTCAGGTAGGTCCGAGAGTAAGGACCAATTCTTGGAAATCACTTTTTTGATGGAGTTTGTGGAAGTCCCAAAAGTTGTGACACACACTAGCTTTGGTTCTGTAGTTTTGGATTTGACTTGTAGCAGTGATTCACGATCATTGTACCAGGCTCGTTTTAACGAATGTTTCAGAAGCCTGTTGGGATAACCCCGGGCAAAAAGTTTCTGTTTCAGTATTGCTGCTTCCTTGAAATAATCCGCTCTTCTTGTGCAATTCCTACGAAGGCGTAAAAACTGCCCAAAGGGCAAACCATCCCGTAAAGCCTTAGGGTGGCAGCTATCATATTTAAGCAGCGTATTTTTTGCCGTAGGTTTGGTAAACAGGGTCGTGAACAGGGTCTTTTCTTCAGTCACTTTAATGGTGATATCTAAGAAGTCAATACTCGAGTTATCAGAAACTAGAGTGAATTTGAGATTGGGGTTTTGTATGTTAATCTAGTTATGGAAATTCTTTAATTCTGTAATGGTCCCATGCCAAATGAAAAAAATATCATCTATATAACGTAACCAACATCTAAGGTTGGTTACGTATGGGTTGTTCAAACTATAAACAAATGCGTCTTCAAAACTGGAAACATAGATGTTCGCTATATCAGGCGCGAAAACTGCGCCCATGGCTACTCCTTTCTGTTGCTGAAAGAAGGTCTTTTTATGAATGAAGAAGTTTTCACAAAGGGGTATTCGTAGGCAGTCAATTATAAAATCAGAGGGAACCTGATGTGGTCTTTCCCTACTTTCCAGGAGTGAAAATAAGATGTTTAGCACTTCCTCCTGGGGGATATTTGTGTATAAACTTTCAATGTCCATACTAACCAGAAGTTCATTTTCACTATCGAAGTGGATACCTTCCACTTTGTTGATGACTGCCATGGTGTCCCTTATATAGGTCTCTTTTTCTGTGGCAAAAGGGCGGATGAAAAAGTCTGCATATTGTGCCAGGGGCTTAAGGATAGAATTGCACCCTGACACAATAGGACGCCCAGGTGGATTGGTTATGTTTTTATGAATTTTGGGCAGTATGTATATTGCCGGTACTGTAGGAGCTTTATTAATTAAAAAAGCTGCCTCCTTTTCACTTAACCAACCACTTTTCAATCCTGTAGCTGATAGGTTTCTGATTTTAGTTTCAAGTTGCGATGTTGGGTTACCTGGGAGTTTTTTGTAATTGGTCGCCACTGAAAGTTGTGTTTCTAGTTCTGAGTCGTATGCTTTCTCATCCCAGAGCACAATCCCACCCCCCTTATCAGCAGGTTTTATGATGGTATCTGGGAGGGATTGTAGATGTAGTAGGGCTTGTTGTTGTGCCTTGTTCAGATTGAACGGAACCCATTTGGGATGTTTCAAAAGGTGTTCGATTTCAGTCAGAACAACATTCTCGAATGTTATAATTTCTTTAGCAATTAGATTATTGGTTGGAAAGAAGTTAGATGCCGGGCGTAGCCCAGTTGTATCGGCCATTTGAGTCGAATCTTTATTCGCAAAGAAATTTTTGAGACGCACTGTCCTAAAGAACTTATAAAGTTCTAATTTGGTGAGAAATAATTCATTTTTGTACGTTGGGACAAAAGATAATCCTTGCGAAAGAACAAAAATTTCATCAGTGGAAAGGGAGTGAGAGGAAAGGTTGAATATAGGTACACTTACATTTCCTTCTACCACTTGTAGTACTGGTTCCGGGTCCGTCTGTACCCTGGGGTATAGTTGTTGCGGCCCCATCCTCTGCGTGATTGTCTCGCTTGGCCTCGGACTGGTTGGCCTTGTCCTCTCTGAACCTGTCCTAAAAAAGGTTGCCTCGAGGTGGATGGTTGTTCTTGCGCCCCTCTTTGTTGGTATTCGGGTCCAACCTCGTTTTCTGACTCTGAATCAGTACCTGAAAAAGTGACCCTTCTAGGGTTGCCACGAAAGGAACCTTGCTGTTGTCCTTGTGGTTGATAGAAATCTTTGTTGAGATAAGGATAGGTTCTTTCTTTATTGTATCTTTTTATGTCTAGTTGTAGTTTAGACGTCTTTTTTTGTTGATTAAAGATTTCGAAATCTTTAATAGTCTGTGAAATCTTATCCAACAATGCTTTAGCATCAACAATACTGGAATCACTATTAATTTTCAACTCTAGTGCTTCTATATCTTTAACCAGATTTTTAATGTGTTTAAGGGCTGTCTCTATGCTCAGCACCATCCAGGTGCGTGAACATTTATTGGAAGCAAAGCTAAAGTGTAATTTGAAGTCTTCGTCTTCAGTGAAAATGATTGGGATGTTTCTGATCTGAAGGCCAGTAGGTATAATATTGGCGTTAAGGCAATCAGTTAAAAACTTAGCATGCAACTCTGTGCGAACTAGTTTTTTACGCAATCTTTCCAACTGATTTAAGTCAGATTCACACGGTAATGGTACTACGGGTCCTTTATTGCCTAATAATGATGGACCTGAAGAGATTTTCTGAATATATTCATCTGTGTAGGTTAGTGTCTCGGCTTCAGACATGAACGTTGCCGACTGACACAAAATCTACAAGCTATGGAGACAGCAGTCTCACCGTACAAAACACCACTTCAAAAAGTGACCCGCAGCAGAAAGAAATCTGCGCCAAAATACGTTTTCTCACAGGGGAAACCCAATAAACCCTTGTAGGCTTGGGCGATTAATGTTTCAAAACATGAGGTGCTACAAGGGACTTGTTTCGAGTACGTTGGCTCTTAGTTAACGAGTGGTTTGTCAAAATCCACCCTATTGTATCAACAAGATATCAAATTAATAACAAAGCAACATAGATGCAAGGAAGGGCAGGTTAAAAAGAGAGCTAGAGAAGGTGAAATTTGTTCAGAAATAAATTTTACTTGGTAAAAATGACAAGGGATGCAAACATAAATCAATTCAAGCAAAAGGGATCAAGAACTAAGAAAGACAATCAATTTCTCTATAATTCTGAACCCAAAATATCAGCTCCAAATGATTCAAACAAACAACCCAGATTTAACAATCAAACATGGTTGTGAGGTGGCGTCAAACAACTGCCTTAGAGGAGATGATAATCAGATGTCGACGTTTCGGTCTTGGTTGTTTTCATCAAAAAGACCATCATCAGGACGATGTTTTGTTTCTATGCTGTAAACAACTCCCTATATTAAAAATAAATCAATTATTATTATAAACATATTAAAAAGAAACTTAATTCATAATTTTAAATAACCTAACAAAAGCTCTATTTGTATCTTCCAAGAACAATTAAAATTGTAAGGGAAAGTATCAACCCCTTCCTAGTGATACCTCCCAGCAATTTAAAATTTCAAATCAACAGTCAATCTGACTCAAAGCAGAGTAAATCGGATTTGTAGGTATAGTAACCTAAGTACACCTAGTGAAGCAAACAAATTCATCAAAGGGATCCTTCATTTGTAAAAAAACTATTATTAGGGCATTAACACAGTCAATTACATGATATCTTGCTTAAAATGCAGTTCTAATCAAGTGCAATCATGTCTCAGACCCATTTCGGATTGTTGGCTCAAAATAAATGCTCTGTATTCAGGAAGAATATTAATATTTGTATTTTGACAACAAGTTGATAACATATTACAAGTAGAAAACATTCGGTTTTGTCAACTCAAATCATATTTTAATGTCTCTGTGTTGGGCATCGAAAATGTACTCTGGGTATAGATAATTAACTGTGTCATACCAGAGGAATAATAAGTAGGGGCCGCAATGAGTAGTTCCGGCGGTCTGATGGGAAATCTACAGAGAGACAAACGTGGACCCAGTCAGTTTCTAAGTGATAAATCAATGATTCTAGAATAAAGGTGAAAGAAATAACAATTACCTTATCACTGGGCAGGTGGTGTTAAGATGATTCCGATAGTCCAGATCAGCTAATGTACTGGTTTTATCTGGAACCGATAGATATTATATTAGGTCATTGGAAACGCATGGGAATTCTTTCTGATACTGGTCTTAGTTAAAAATTCTAGTTTAAACACCAGCCAGATCATAAACAATACTACAGATTCTGGTGGTAACACTCAACGATTTAAATCAAAATAGTGAGCTTCCTGGGTCTCAGAATAGCCCTGCAGGGACTAGAGAAACTACACTAAAGCGCAATGTCTGACGCCTGATTTCTGGGTGTACTTACTTGGTCCAGAAGTCCGGTAACACCGCACGGTCAGCTTCGGTTTGTGGCAATACACCGAATGCGCTAATGGTCGAGGATGTTTATACCCGCTGACCCGGAAGTACTTAAGTTACGGCGAAAGTCAAAAAAATCAAAAGAGTGCTCTCTAGATGGTAACAAAACAGCTTTATAAGAGCAGCCAAATTGATTCGAAGGTCAATTCGATAAACGGCGTATATGTGCAGTGAATTAGAAAAACGCGTGTAAGTCGCGTTCAGAGTGGCCGCCATGTTGGAACTGGAAATAACACCCAGAAATTAACAATGGACAATTCATGCAAAAATAGGGGCCATCTTAGAGTGGGAATATGGCTGATTTAAACAGAGACAAAAGAAATGGTTGAAATGTTCACGCACCTGGATGGTGCTGAGCATAAGCATAACCTTAGATGTTGGTTACGTTATATAGATGATATTTTTTTCATTTGGCATGGGACCATTACAGAATTAAAGAATTTCCATAACTGGATTAACATACAAAACCCCAATCTCAAATTCACTCTAGTTTCTGATAACTCGAGTATTGACTTCTTAGATATCACCATTAAAGTGACTGAAGAAAAGACCCTGTTCACGACCCTGTTTACCAAACCTACGGCAAAAAATACGCTGCTTAAATATGATAGCTGCCACCCTAAGGCTTTACGGGATGGTTTGCCCTTTGGGCAGTTTTTACGCCTTCGTAGGAATTGCACAAGAAGAGCGGATTATTTCAAGGAAGCAGCAATACTGAAACAGAAACTTTTTGCCCGGGGTTATCCCAACAGGCTTCTGAAACATTCGTTAAAACGAGCCTGGTACAATGATCGTGAATCACTGCTACAAGTCAAATCCAAAACTACAGAACCAAAGCTAGTGTGTGTCACAACTTTTGGGACTTCCACAAACTCCATCAAAAAAGTGATTTCCAAGAATTGGTCCTTACTCTCGGACCTACCTGAGTTTACAGAGAAGCCACTCTTTGCCTTCAAGAGAGCAAAAAATCTTAGAGACCGCTTAGTCCATGCATACAAATATAAGAAAGACCCTAACCTTGTTGACAATATGCGACAACTAAGCCCCTTACAGGGACATTACAAATGTCAACATTGTCTGGCATGTAACACCACCTCTAACATCAAGCAATTTGAGCTTAATAACAAATGCTATAAGCTTAGGAATTTCTCGAACTGTAACACGACCAACGTCGTGTATTGCATTGAATGCCCGTGTGGCAAGAGGTACTTTGGAAAAACGACACAACCTATCAAAAAAAGAATCCTACAACATCAATCTAGGATTCGTTGCCACACGGAAAATGCCCCTTTGGTCGAGCACTTTTCCCTTGCAAATCATACAGAGAATGATTTGCATTGGTGGGTTGTAGAAGTCATCAAACCCAATATTCGTCAACCCAATGTGGATCACCTTTTAACCATAAAGGAACAACGCTGGATTTGCCTTGCCGACTCGGTCAAAAAGGGTCTCAATTCTTATACAGAATGGCACGCACTAGCATGCCTTAGCTAAAATCAGGAAACAAACTTTAAATTTTTGATTCTTTTAGTCATGTTAAGTAGAGATGTCCGTATAATGAATGCTCTTTTTAGAATTTAACATGTATTTTGTGTGATCGCTTTTGTCATCATTAAATCAACCATTTCTTTTGTCTCTGTTTAAATCAGCCATATTCCCACTCTAAGATGGCCCCTATTTTTGCATGAATTGTCCATTGTTAATTTCTGGGTGTTATTTCCAGTTCCAACATGGCGGCCACTCTGAACGCGACTTACACGCGTTTTTCTAATTCACTGCACATATACGCCGTTTATCGAATTGACCTTCGAATCAATTTGGCTGCTCTTATAAAGCTGTTTTGTTACCATCTAGAGAGCACTCTTTTGATTTTTTTGACTTTCGCCGTAACTTAAGTACTTCCGGGTCAGCGGGTATAAACATCCTCGACCATTAGCGCATTCGGTGTATTGCCACAAACCGAAGCTGACCGTGCGGTGTTACCGGACTTCTGGACCAAGTAAGTACACCCAGAAATCAGGCGTCAGACATTGCGCTTTAGTGTAGTTTCTCCAGTCCCTGCAGGGCTATTCTGAGACCCAGGAAGCTCACTATTTTGATTTAAATCGTTGAGTGTTACCACCAGAATCTGTAGTATTGTTTATGATCTGGCTGGTGTTTAAACTAGAATTTTTAACTAAGACCAGTATCAGAAAGAATTCCCATGCGTTTCCAATGACCTAATATAATATTATCGGTTCCAGATAAAACCAGTACATTAGCTGATCTGGACTATCGGAATCATCTTAACACCACCTGCCCAGTGATAAGGTAATTGTTATTTCTTTCACCTTTATTCTAGAATCATTGATTTATCACTTAGAAACTGACTGGGTCCACGTTTGTCTCTCTGTAGATTTCCCATCAGACCGCCGGAACTACTCATTGCGGCCCCTACTTATTATTCCTCTGGTATGACACAGTTAATTATCTATACCCAGAGTACATTTTCGATGCCCAACACAGAGACATTAAAATATGATTTGAGTTGACAAAACCGAATGTTTTCTACTTGTAATATGTTATCAACTTGTTGTCAAAATACAAATATTAATATTCTTCCTGAATACAGAGCATTTATTTTGAGCCAACAATCCGAAATGGGTCTGAGACATGATTGCACTTGATTAGAACTGCATTTTAAGCAAGATATCATGTAATTGACTGTGTTAATGCCCTAATAATAGTTTTTTTACAAATGAAGGATCCCTTTGATGAATTTGTTTGCTTCACTAGGTGTACTTAGGTTACTATACCTACAAATCCGATTTACTCTGCTTTGAGTCAGATTGACTGTTGATTTGAATTTTAAATTGCTGGGAGGTATCACTAGGAAGGGGTTGATACTTTCCCTTACAATTTTAATTGTTCTTGGAAGATACAAATAGAGCTTTTGTTAGGTTATTTAAAATTATGAATTAAGTTTCTTTTTAATATGTTTATAATAATAATTGATTTATTTTTAATATAGGGAGTTGTTTACAGCATAGAAACAAAACATCGTCCTGATGATGGTCTTTTTGATGAAAACAACCAAGACCGAAACGTCGACATCTGATTATCATCTCCTCTAAGGCAGTTGTTTGACGCCACCTCACAACCATGTTTGATTGTTAAATCTGGGTTGTTTGTTTGAATCATTTGGAGCTGATATTTTGGGTTCAGAATTATAGAGAAATTGATTGTCTTTCTTAGTTCTTGATCCCTTTTGCTTGAATTGATTTATGTTTGCATCCCTTGTCATTTTTACCAAGTAAAATTTATTTCTGAACAAATTTCACCTTCTCTAGCTCTCTTTTTAACCTGCCCTTCCTTGCATCTATGTTGCTTTGTTATTAATTTGATATCTTGTTGATACAATAGGGTGGATTTTGACAAACCACTCGTTAACTAAGAGCCAACGTACTCGAAACAAGTCCCTTGTAGCACCTCATGTTTTGAAACATTAATCGCCCAAGCCTACAAGCGTTTATTGGGTTTCCCCTGTGAGAAAACGTATTTATACGATAGGACATATTGTATGTCAAGGTTGCCTCAGACCGGGACCTTGAATTGTTCAGAAATCCATTTAGCTCCTTTCCCTTAAAGCTGTCTTGTGCCCGCTGTACACATGTTTATTTCAGTGTTCAGAGACGAGTTTTGGCAGAAAGTAGGGACTGCAGAAGCAAGGCAGTAAGTGAGGGTGAATATATACGGGAGGAGCATGGAACATATTTACAAATGGTACCGCTGAAACATGGAATAATAGATTTGTGACGCATATCTTCAGTAACGCCGTGGTGTGGGATGATAACGCCCTTCTCGAATGCGGGCGCACCATTGCAGATGTTGTTGGCCTTAAGATGTTTTCCTAGCTCAGCAATTCAATAGCCTGCTATCAGTATGGAAGAGTTATCTGCCATATTCACCCCAATAGTATAGACCATACATTTCCGGCAAATATCACACACATATGCCTGGCAGGCATCGTGAAAAGCCGTGGCAGATGAAAGAGTGTGCTTTCAGATAACCAACGCACACACTAAAATATCTAATATCCAATTATGCATTTGAGCAACTTTAAAAATCATGGGTGTCTGAAGCACCGTCGTCACCACGTCATGCGTAGACGGGTAATTTGTGACTCTAGAACAAATGCCGGGGTAAAACCGGCGGATTTGCAACCGTCTCCAGCATGTTTGAGACTTCATGGCGCAGGCCTGCTGCATGCCAGGGCAGCTGCATGGCGATTACAAATACATTAATCAAGTTAAGGGGCAAAGGATGGAATAGAGGCAGCGGCTGGCTGATCCGTACAAGGGGCAATAACCTTATGTTGGTTACATAGAAAATAACCATAAAAGTACAGTTAAAAACACAAAAAAGAACATAAAATACTAAGACTGTATTCACAATACCATAAAGATATGTACAACAAAAACAACTCCGCATAGATGGTACATTGTCTATATTTAGCTTGATTATAGTGGTCAGCAATTATTATATACTAGGGGGACAAAGACATGATTAAAACATTTTTTTTACAGGTGCAGTACGCGCATATTTAAAGTGTCACATGCTTATTCCTACAATGGGGAGCGACTTTCCCGAGAAAAAAATGGATCTACATATATTTATAGCTTCTGTCCCTTGTGTACCATGCCCATTTCAGGAATCTTGACATCACAAAGACTATTGGTTCACAGATGTCAAATCTAAGGATACACAGTGCTTCCATGTAGTGGGCAGTGCACAGATGGCGAAAGATCGGGACAATCCATTTACTGTGAGCTGTGCTGTTCATTGGATAAAAGAATAAACAAGTATTTGCAATGCAATCGGTCTCGCCTTTGGGACCTTATATGTATTTAGCTAGGCAGCACATTAGCCTGGGAGCTGAAACATCTACTGTTCTTTAACATGAAGGGAAAGTCGACACCAAACTGCAAAAAACACCAGGTATGGGAGCACAGGAGAGAAATATTGCCTTTCAGCGTGAAATGGTATAGTCCAAAACTCTGTTTTTAATATAAAATCAGGGCCTTCGGTGGACATATCACAGAAAATTCAAGATTTGAAAAAAATATTATTGTCTATGGGTTCTCGTGGAATACAATTTCTATGGACTGGTATTTTACTGACCTCTGCTGGTTGTTTTCTATCAAGAAAGTTAAATCGAGGCAGCTGCCAGAAAGAAAAAAAAGCCCCTAAGCAGAAAGCAATTCTGAAGTTTGAAATTTATTTCATTATGCTTGATTAATTAAAACCATTGCTTACAAAAGATAACATTTCTCACGGTTTTTGATAAAATCCTTATATAATAAAAGATTTTACATCACGTTAAAAGAGAGCTCAAATTATTAAAACATTCTGAACGTTAGCTGTGTTGACTGTTAATATTATTTCGACTGTAGCTATTCTTGTAAAGTTCCAGTCGGTTCTTGTAATGAATAGTCTTTTTGCTGCTCGGTCCGGTGCTTCATTCTTTTTGCGGGTATGTCGAGGAATTTAATTAGCCGACAATTTAACTGGACCAGCTCGGGGTTGAAGCACAGCATTAACGCTTGTCTGCACGATCTGGCTCCGTACTGTTTGAACACTGGCTGTAGCAGAGTGACCCTGATATCTTTTAACGTGTTACAGATGCTTATAACATGAATTGCATCCTCAACGCTGCTGCCGCATAAACGACACTACTGGACTCCTCCCTTTCTCTCCCAAGGCGGCAGAAATTGATTGAAGGGGCCAAACCCCAGTCGGAGTCTTAGGAATTTTTCCTGGATGTTAATTTTTAATCCCATTTTCAGGTACAACTGGGGTTTTAGCTTTTTGTATGTATGTAAGACCATCCAGCCGTGCGATCGTTTGGCTAATGTTTTTTTGTCCTCTATTGCGGATAGTAAACGAGTTACCTTTGTCATGCTTTTTTTGAATGTTAGATGGTTTACCTGGACGTCCCACAGCTCTGTTAAACCTAGGTGTGTGATAGATTCCTGGAGATAAAGACTTGCTGGTGATTTTCCTAGGTGGGAAAGTTCTGTCCAAAGTTGGTCGTTCAGGGTTCCCTTTTCATCGCCTTTAGTTTTATGGCAACATTTCGCATATGCTCCCATGCGTTCAAGGGACTGTTTTTGGAGCCCAAATTCCGATCGTATTTGGGCTGGGGAGACCATTCTGGGGAGTTGGAAGATTGCACGGTATGATTTGGATATTATATTATCAAGAGTTGTTGCATCTTTTCCCTTAAACGCTTCTCTCCCGTAAGTAATAGTTGGCTGGAGTTTAGCTTGCAAAACCCTTATCAAAGGGTCAAACATCAGGTCCTGTAAAAGCTTCTTTAGGGGCTTTATGGCTAAGTAGGTCGTTAACCCCTTTCTCCGCAGGGCTTCTAATTGCGGTTTTGATGAGTTGTTTTGGTCCAGTATTACTCCTAGGTATTTATAGCTTACTCCTTGTTCCAAACGATGACCATCAAGGAACCAACTAAGATGTTTCTTCTTACGGTAATTAACTGCCATTATTTTTGTTTTATTGTAGTTTATTTGTAGTGGGTTTTCTTTTGAAAATTTGTGGGTAACATTCAATAGATGCTGGAGACCAATTGGGGTCCTACTTATCAGAACTAGGTCATCCGTGTATAGCAGGTTTGACAGAGTGGCGTTCCCTAGTTTTGGTGCGTGGGCTGCACAGCTATTCAGCTTCTCCTGTAAGTCTGCTAGGAAGAGATTGAATAGCATAGGGGCTAGAACACACCCTTGTTTAAGTCCTTTTGATGTGGGGATTTTTTTGATATTTGTAGACCGTCACTGAGCTTTATCCTGACCCATGTTTTGGTGTGTAAATTCCTTAATTGGTGTAAAAGGTTTGAAGGGATCCCCCAGCCATCTAATTTTTGCCAAAGTTTTGTGTGATCTACGTGATCGAATGCTGCAACAAAGTCTATGAAACAGAGAAAAAGCAGATATTTTCCCTGTTTGGCTGCTTTCATGCGGTACAAAAGGGGGTGGTGATGGACAGAGCATCTGAATCAATCAAACACTCACACCCAGTCAAAAGATCTGGGTTTAATCCATCACCTTTCTTTAGCCCACTCTGCCACCCCAGTTCAGACATGGCTATGTGCAAATCAGTCTGACCCTGTGCCTCATGGGAACAGTCCAGCCCAAACTGCCAAGCCATGTCTTCCCTGGACCGGAAACAAGATTCCGAGGACCGGTTTCTGGCCCGACGCAGCTCATTAAAGCAAGTGCCGAAGGAAGCCAACCCTCCAGCAGACGCTCTGAGAGAGACGCTGTCTTTTCTCTTGCCGAGAAATCCAGCTCCAGTGTTTCCAGGCTCCCCTTGCAGGGTGTTGGGAAGTTGAGTCCCAAGACAGAGAGATACCAGACCACCTTCATTCTAAACCAAGGTACGGAGCTGATTCGACCCTAAGAGAAATCTTGGATAGATTCTTGGTAAAAGAATACTAAACTTATGCTACACCTCACTTACTTCTTCCCTCATACTAGACTTAGGTTAGGTACATTGGGGAAGGCATATTTTAGAAGCACCAGTTGCGTACTTTTAGACTTTATTTATGTATGTATTTTTTGGGTAGAAACCATACCATGCTTTTACAGTATTATTTTATAATACTCTTCTTGCTGCACGCATTATACTTTACAGCCATTATTACGATTGTAGCAGTAAATTTCTTCTGCATGAGAAAGAAGACTGTTCAATAAATACCTTTTATTGAAAACGCCAGTCTCTCTATTTCTCTGCACCTCTGATGAAACGAAGCATGCACGATTGACTGAGTAAAATATCTATCTATTGTTTCCACGGCTCTGAAGATACGTTTCATCTTGGGGAATCAAAGTTGTCATGTTTATGCGGTTGTCAGAAACTAATCCCTTCTTGTTAATTCGAGAAAGTTTCTAGTGACCTCTGAGCTAGCTGGCACTCACAATTAAGTTTAATATATTCGATAAAGACCTAGTAGACATAAGTCCTACGTCACATCTATAAGATATATTATTTCAATGCGCAGAGCCTATTGGGAATATAGGAACTACACTACATGGCGCCCAACGTTTGGTAAGGCACAAATTTAATGCTAGATACTAGAGTAACTCAGTCGTGCTTTTCACAGAGACCCCTTTTTCCCGTAAAATACTCAAATAGACGTCTGGAGTGGGTGAAAGGATAATATCTGCCATAACTGAGTAGGGCGAAAATCCTATGTATTAGTTTTTGGTTTTGTTCAACGTTGAAGGATACAGTGTTCCAAAATATTGTGCACCTTATCTTTGTTTCCTTGAAACTTGCTCTGCAAACTTTCATTAAACAATGTCGAATAACGGCGACAACAACGCAACCGGTGGAGCAGCAGCAGCAGCCCGACCGGACTTGGACGTTACAGGGTTTAATGAAGATGATGCGGATGCTATAATCATCCCGGAAAATTTAAAGAAAACTATAGCTATAAAGCTTATTGAAAATGGCCTATCACAGAGAGGTGGTAGGGTAATTTTTGTTATAGAGGCACATGAGTATCGACCGACAGAGGTATTCTATTCATTTATTATCTTCCCAGAAGCAAATCTAACAACACATGTGTTCCACTACTACAAGATAGAGGAACCTCCAGCGGAATACACTCCTTTCGAGGATGTTGAAATTCCATTAACATACCAAGAGCATCAGCTCTGGTTTAAAGGTGCCCTACAACATCAAAATCACATTACCAGGCTCGGTCCACTAGGTAGGGTAGGCAGACAAAATATCGAGTTTTAAATATCGACATACAATAATGTCGATGTTTAAATATCGAAGGGACATAATGTAGAAGGTAAGTTATATCGATATGTTTAATATCAATGTTAGTAATATCTATGTTACTAATATCAATGTAACTAATATCAATGTTAGTAATATCAATGTTACTGATATCGATTTTTGTATGATTTTTATGTATATTATTATGTATTTATTATGTATTGAATTTTTATTTATGTAATTTGAGTAAAATTTGTATTTTGGTACCGTAGCGGGGTCTGGGTTTATAGGGGAATAGGGTGGGAAGTTATTTAATTATAGTAAATTAATTAATAATTATGAGGAATTATACATTAATTTAAATTAATTGGTAAATCATTTTTATTAATTTGTAATTAGTTTTAATTAATTGATTAATTGATAATTATGTTCTGTAGTGGGTTAGTGGGTTATGGGTTTATAGGCAAATAGGGTGGGAAGTAATTTAAATATACTAAATTAATTATTATTTTTTAGGAATTATAAATTAATTTTAATAAATTGGTAATTAATTTTTATTAATTGGTAATTCATTTTTATTAGTTGATAATTGTGTTCTGTAGTGGGTTATGGGTTTATAGGGGAATAGGGTGGGAAGTAATTTGATAATACTAAATTAATTATTACTTTTTAGGAAATATTAATTAATTTTAATTAATTGGTATTTAATTTTTAATAATTGGTAATTAATTGTAATTAATTGATTAATTGAAAATTATGTTCTTTAGCAGGTTTTGGGTTTATAGGGGAATAGGTTGGGAAGTAATTTAAATGTAATTAGGTAATAATTCATTTTAATTTATTGTTTTGTTAATTATATTATTGTTAATTAATTATTAATTTGTAATTTATTAATATTAATTGGTATTTATTATTAATTTTTACTTAATTAGGTATTGCTAATAATGTTTTTAATAATTAAGGATTGGTATTTGTAAATAGTTTATATTTATTTAATAATACAATTTTGTATTATTTTAAATTATTAATTTATTTATAAGTATGTTATTTTTACCTTCTACGCTATCCAATACTTTCCTTACTGTTACATTCTTTGGAGTTGGAATAGTAATTTTTACCTCTACGCTATCTAACACTTTCCCTACTGTTGCACTCTCTGGAGTTGGATTAGTAATTTTTACCCCTACGCTATCCAACACTTTCCCTACTGTTGCACTCTCTGGAGTGGGAATAGTAATTTTTACCCCTACGCTATCCAACACTTTCCCTAATGTTGCACTCTCTAAAGTGGGAATAGTAATTTTTACTCCAACGCTATCCAACACTTTCCCTACCGTTTTACTCGCTGGAGTGGGAATTGTAATTTTCTACCCCTACGCTATTCAACACTTTCCCTACTGTTGCACTCTCTGGAGTGGGAATAGTAATTTTTACTCCTTCACTATCCAACACTTTCCCTACTGTTGCACTCTCTGGAGTGGGAATAGTAATTTTTACTCCTACGCTATGCAACACTTTCCCTACTGTTGCACTCTCTGGAGTGGGAATAGTAATTTTTACCCCTACGCTATCCAACACTTTCCCTACTGTTGCACTCTCTGGAGTTGGAATAGTAATTTTTACCCCTACGCTATCCAACACTTTCCCTACTGTTGCACTCTCTGGAGTTTAATAGTAATTTTTACCCTTACGCTATCCACCACTTTCCCTACTGTTGCACTCTCTGGAGTGGGAATAGTAATTTTTACCCCTATGCTATCCAACACTTTCCCTAATGTTGAACTCTCTGGAGTGGGAATAGTAATTTTTACCCTTACGCTATCCACCACTTTCCCTACTGTTGCACTCTCTGGAGTGGTAATAGTCATTTTTACCCCTATGCTATCCAACACTTTCCCTAATGTTGAACTCTCTGGAGTGGGAATAGCAATTTTTACTCCTACGCTATCCAACACTTTCCCTACTGTTGCACTCTCGGGAGTGGTAATAGTAATTTTCTACCCCTACGCTTTCCACCACTTTCCCTACTGTTGCACTCTCTGGATTGGGAATAGTAATTTTTACTCCTACGCTATCCAACACTTTCCCTACTGTTGCACTCTCTGGAGTTTAATAGTAATTTTTACCCCTACGCTATCCAACACTTTCCCTACAGTTGGTATTAATTTTTATTTATTTACAAGTTATTACAATTATTTTTAAAAGTTAGTGTCAAGGAAGTATATACTATGTATTATATTTATATTATTATTATTATTTTTCAATTAAATTATGTGTTATTTGATAATTTTAAATATAACATATTTTTAACTATGTTTATTACATTTATAAGTATTATTTTATTTATATTACATTTTTTATTAAAAAAACAATATTTTTTTAATAACGATATTGTTGACAGCGATATATGTTTTTTCTATATTTTTGTACTTACCTTGTTAGAGGTAGCATGTCGATATTTTTGTAATCAATATTTTTGTTGCGATATTTTTGTAGGTAGATATTTTTGTAATAAAAAATGTTGTCAGAGATTCCACTAGGTATACCAGGAGCAACATGGCCGGTACTAGCCAGCTATACACCACATCCTGACATTGAAAGAATGACAGATGTAGAACTGTTAGCTCAGCTAAAACAATTATTTAAAATACATAGACAATTGGTGCAATATGTCACGCGGACTCTAACAGTCCAACCTGTTATAAGAATTCCACAGCACTCCCCTCATCAGGGGAACACAAACAAAATTACACCACAGACTATACAATCGGTCATTGGTAAATTACCCACAAAAAGGGAACAAGTTCCATTCTGGTTAGCTAAAAAGATCACTCAAATAGAGGCAGTATTTCCTGATAGTACACCTCATGAGAAACACAGGATTCTAACAATCTTTTTACCAATGGGGATCGCAACCACACCTGCTGGAGGACTGTGACACTTGGGGTACAGTCTTTGCTGCAATATACACAAAAACAAATGGTGTTCCGTCGATGGCGGTAATACCAGACGTCCTGAAACAGATTCAAAACGAATACGGGCCAGAGCCTGCTTTAAATCTTGGTATGAAGTTACTGAAGGATTTCAAACAGGTCTCGGCTATAATATTAGCTAATATTAAAGGTGATGCAGCATCCGTGGCAAGCCGCCAAAAACTGAAAGAACTTGATGTAACTGAGCAACCATACCAACTGGCCAGAATAATAGAAAAATCACATAAAGAGCTAGGTAGAGATAGTTTGGGAGGGAAACCAGTAAAACCCGAACTAACAGAAAATCCTGAAAAAGTTTTTAATAAAACCAATCTCACCGCTCCTAAAAAGAAGTGGGAAAATACTAGACAGACACTTCCTAAAGAGAAATGTTCTCAATCCAGAGGTAGGTCTCCTCAAAAGCAGCCAACTGAAAAGAGGTATAACCTCAGAAACAGGGATAATTTGAGAAAACCTGATAGATATCAAGATACTGATACACGTTCCTCTAGTACCTTTCAGACTTCCTTGCAGAAATCCGAGAGAAGAGGACGATCAGAATACAAGGAAGATGGTATGAAGTGAAAAGACAATCAACACGTTCAGAAAAATAAGAAAACTCAATTTAACAAAATAAAGGTAGCAAGTCTAAAAATCAGACATACCGAGGATCTTGAGGACACAACTCAAGAAAGGGGATTAGGCCCAGACAATGCTGGACAAAGCAGCAGAAGTTACCATAGCTCACAGGATCCTGAAGGGTCATCTGGAGACAGTGGACTTGAATGAGTACATTCAAGTTGAAACTGCAGATACCAAGGTTAGTGTACCCCATAAGTTATATGAAGTAGCACTCCAGATAGAGGGATCATAACTAGAAAAATAAGAGCACTCTTTTGGGAGAAGTTCTCTAAGGGTTATGACATTCTTCTAGCTGAAAAAGACGGGCCACCAAAATGTTTTAGGGAGTGCCCACATAGCGAAGAAGTCATTATGCCAGCCTTCTCAAATCATATTCCTATTCATAAAAAATACACCTATGCCAGAAAATGGGCTGTGGCCCAGGCTCCAGCATTATATAAAAATCATGTGGGATGGGATGAGGACTCTCCTCACAGAATGATCCAGTAAAAAAATCAACCTACTGCTCAGAGGCAGTATCCAGTTAAGCAAGAAGCTAAAAAACAAGTCAGGGAGATCCTAGATCAACTTGAATACCAAGGGGTGATTGAAACATGCACCTCGTCAATGAACAATCCTTTGTTTCCTGTTTCCAAACCGGACAATACATATCGTCTAGTTTTGGACTACAGACATTTAAAATCTTGTTGCAAAACCTTTGCAGTACAAAATGCACACGGTGCAGCACTAATGAATAACATTGTGGGAAAAAAATGTAAAAACTACATTAGATATTTCAAACGGTTTCTTCTGTCAAAATATCGCACCTGAAAGCAGGTATTTAACCACTTTCTCAATTATGGGGACACAGCGTCACTTCTGTCGTCTCCCCCAGGGATTGAAGAATAGTCCAGGGTTATTTTCGGCCAGAGTAACAGAGTTACTGCAAACGTATGATGATCAGGCATTATCTTATGTCCGCAACATCTATCTTACAGATGAAGACTTGGACAGGCACTTGAACAGAGTGAACACCATAATACTTGGTTTCGCATCTGAAGGTTACAAATTCAACTTTAAAAAATCAAGAATTGCCCACCTCAATGTCCTTTTCCTAGGATACAAACTTTCAAGTATGTATGTATGTATTGGCATTTATATAGCGCACTACTTACCCGTAGGGTCCCAAGGCGCTTCGACCGCTGCGAAACCCTTCCTGGCTTCCCTGAGAGATGGTCCCTTAATGGGTATCTCCAGGGTGAGACCAGGCATCCCCGGCGGTCTTGTGGGGCCGTTAGTGAAGATGAGGCAAGCTAATGCCCAGAGTTGCCAAGTGTGATCGCTGATCAGAGTGGGCACCGAGGCGAGAGAATTATCGAGTCCGCTGACCCTGTTCCAGAAACCTGCCGCGCCGGGAATTGAACCCTGGTCCCGGGCCGTCCTCTGCTCTCGGGTCTGCCGCCTCTAACCAGTGAGCCACACTACTTCACAAGTGATGGCAAAAGCCTGGCAGCAAACTTTTTAGAAAAGTGTGCGCCGTTCCAACCTCCAAAAACGCAGAAAAACTTACAGTCAATTCTAGGATTCCTGAATTTTGGAAGAACTTACATTCTAAACTACGCAGAAAGGGTTAAACCTCTCTACGAACTAATCAAACCTGATTTCAAATCAACTAATTGGACTGAAAAAAACACAGAAAATTTGCTTTCAGTGCAAACAGACATGTTAGCAACAACACATTTACAGACACGCGTAAACGTACGCAACCTGGTAATCTGAATCATCCCAGGGAGATGCGGATTCACATACCTAACCTTTAATGAAGGGGAAAAGGTACCAATAGGTTGTAAATCACACTTGTACACACAAGCTGAAATGAAATTCACTTCAACAGAAATATTTCTGACAGCTGTTCAAACTGCAGTAGCAAAAGAGAGAGCCCTGGCACATGGAAAACGCATAATGGTTGTTACGCCTGTACCTGCCTTAGAGGCAGTGACAAAAGCAACCATTCCGAATGTAAAGGCTTTACATCCAGGATGGATACAATGGGTTAACTCTCTTGCTGCAACAGACGTTGGATACGTTTTTGACCCCTACTTGAAAACTCAAGAATTTTTACAATAGGAACAAGAATGTCCTCCGCCCCTTGAGATTCTGCCTCTAGAACACTACGGATGTATAATATATACAGACGGATCAGCACAGCCCGCAATAGAGGGTTAACAAGCTTATAGTGCAGCGTGTGCGATTGTTAAAGGTCGCTGGCGCGATGGTAAATTCAGACTGATGGTCAAAAGAACTCAATCACTAGGAGACTGTACAGCTCAGCGAGCTGAACTACAGGCTTTCAAGATGGCGCTGGAAAATTCAGATCGCGAATTCCCCACACTCATAGTGTCCGATTCGTATTACTGCGTCCAGTCTTACAATGAATACTTGCAGAACTGGGTTCAAAACGGTTTCAAAGATGCAAAAGGTGGCACAATCAAGCATAAATTGCTTTGGGAATAAGTCGTTCTTTTACAGAAAGAACTACAAAAGACTCACATTATCCATACACTGAGTAATCAGCGTGATGGCGTTCACGTTGCAGGGAATTCATTGGCTGATGAAGCCGCTAAGGCAGCTGTGCAAACGGCTTCCGTAGCTGCAATCACTCATTCAAAAACAAAAATAGACGGTGAAACAATGCTAGCTGTCAAAGCCACAAACAAAGGAAGCTGTGCAGCGTTACCTCTAAACTATCCACTCGAATATACGTACATAATTGATGCCAACTCCGTTCCTTTTACTCGAATCCCTGGAGTGGGGTATAGGGTAATTCCAAACAGGAATCGGAGAGGTGCTTTGATTCAAGAAGCACATATGGGAGATGGTCTGATACATCAAGGGATCTCAAAATCTCTACTAGAATTAAAAGAGATGTACTGGTGGCCAGGGATGAGTGCCCACATTTACAAATTTGGAATTAATTGCAATGTCTGTTACAGAGATCACAGGTTAGAGCGCTGCCAGATTCCTGCCTACAGTGTAGCCAGCCCAGTACAGACACCATTGTTAGATAGCATTAGACTATCCACGCTAAGGCGTCCCTATGGACAAAAGCGATCCCACAGCTATTAGGACACGATTCATTTGGATGTGGCCTCAGCGCTCGTCTGACGCCCGAACTGGTATAAAAGATTTGCAAGTCTTTATCGGCACATACGCAATCCGCACGCTACATTCTGACCAGGGTCCTGCGTTTAACTGTCGAGCTTACAAGGGGGTCATGGCCAATCTGGGCGTTGCATTGCGGTTTTCAAGTCCATTCCATCATGAGGGAAATTCTGTAGTGGAAAGAAAAAAGTGTGACATAAAGCAATCCATAACAGCTAGGGTATTAGGCTCGGGTGACAGGTGGGTCAAGATTCTAATAAGTGTCCAACGTAGTCTTAATAATCTGCCAAGAAATTCTCTGGGTGGAATCACTCCATATGAAATCCTTTTTGGTACTAGCGTGATTTTCGAAGACCTTGATCATCATACTTAAGTGGTAGAACAAAAACCATTTGATATCAAAGACCGTTTGGCTGTTTTGCAGGAGTTAAATGTAACACGAAGAAGTCTAAGCAACACAATACAGAAGCCAACGACCACGGAAGAAAAACCCCCTGTCCCAGCAAGACCTGTCTGGATTCCAAAAATTGGGGATCTGGTCAGAGAAAAAATAGCAGATAAGAAGGAATTTGAACCTTCTTACAGAAAAACAGTACCTGTGCTAGAAATCCACGGATCAAGAACAGTGTTACTGCCGCCCCTTGCTGGAAGAAAGAAGAACCGGTTTGTGTTGATCGACCTGGTAAAACCCCATCATGTGGCCGATAATAAGTAATAGGCCCAGTGGACTCCAAAGAAGTAGCAGACGCCCAAATCTTGCTGCCTTAGAAGAGGTTCAAACTGAGAGACTCATCACCTTTGAAGAATCTACAGTCAGAAAAGAAGGACTATGAAACAAAGCCATGGAACTTGTGCCTCTTGAAACCCAAATAACAGTTCGTCAAGAAACTCCCGTCTACAATGATGTAGCATCTGACCATACTAACATGTCAAGGGACCAAACAGCTCTAGCGATTTCAAATAATTCAGATGCAATACCAACAATTGACAGAACTGCTTCTGGCTATTTCACAAATTTTTATACATTTTCTGAGGATCCAAGTGAGCCAGAAACAATGCCAGCAGATAAAACCTTCAAGCAAAAAGTAATTGAACTATTTCACCAGCTTGCAAATACATATCTGGTTTCACCATGGGTAGAGTTTTGGATTGTGTTAGGTGTACTTTTTTTCCTACCATGGCTCATTCTCGTTTTAAGTTTGGGAAAGCTGATAGATGGAAAATACAGTAAAATGGACACAGCAAGTAAGAACATACACTTGCTCCTGAAACCACAAAAATCATCTCATCATGAACAAAGAGACCTGTCATCAGTGACCATCACAGCCGTTCCTCTACCTGGTGGTATAGCATGGGACAAAACAGATTATGACATTTATGGTCAGGTAGAGCTGTTGAAGATTCCACTTCAATTTAAGGTTTCCTTGAGTGACTTTGTTTCACCCAGTACATTTTCTGATGATTGGGACTTTGAGACTGTTAATAACATGATGGCAGACTTAGAAATGTCAGCACAATTTACAAAACATGAATACTTAGAAGGTTCGTCAGATTATGAACAAATGTATTGTTTTAATCATTATGGTCATCATTATTTGCAAAAATCTGCAAACCCTAGAAATGTTTTTACTTTTAATCAATGGGAACATTGTCCAAGGCCACCAAAGGCTAGCTCAAAAACATTTTATGAAAAATGTCCATACTTCTCAGGTTTTAATGTCACAAATCTAAAAACATTTTATTTTAAAAATGTTAATAAAACAGGAATGAAAAGTATGTTGACCAATACAAAACAACTTTATTCAGCAGCCCTTTATGCTCAATTGTCCACATTAGGTTTTGACTTTTGGAAAGACAACATTGAGACAAAAACTGTCTGGGGCACAAAAGACTGGCAGTTACAAGGTTTAGAAACCTTATTCAGAGCCTGCATCATCCCAGAACAAATAATGTTTTAAATTAAACTGTCTTGGCCTGGCTAAGATAAAAGATTTAAACAAACAGTCCATACCTAAACCCACACCTGATAATAATGGAACTACAGATGAGAAGGTAGACGTAAACTACATTTTACAACAGAACAGAACTAATCCTGATTGGAAAAAATGGTTAATCTGGCTCACAGACACGAATAACTGTCAAGAAACATTCCTGAACCTGACACAAGGGTTTACAGTAACTAGGCCAGATCAAAGATATGTCCAGAGACAACATCCAGGGATGATAACAACTTACAGTGTAGGACAACTGTGCCTTGAGTGGCTACAAAAATCCACACTCCCAGATATAAAATAACACTTAACTTTACTTAAAGATGGCGTTGATTTAGGAAACTTCTTACAAGGACCTGGTAAAACACGTCATAAACGTTTCAAATATGCTGGTATGTACCCTGCTTATAATGAAGCCTGGAAAGTCACGCAAATGGAAACTGCAGAATGAATACGAAAAATTGATAGTATTCATTTAGAGAAAGCTCTCTCTGTAGTTGACGACTCTGTCATCCAGAATTTATTCTTTGGACAGCATTGTATCCTCTGCCATAGACATAATGGAACAGGACTTGCTCATGTTACAACATGGACAGTCTCAATTACGTTCTATAATGCTGCTAGGCTGGACGTAACAAAATCTTCGTTCAGGCTATGCGCCTTGGCATCTAATCAACACCACGTCATTGTTTACTGGATTTAACCTTACAGATAAACAAATCTCTTTAGCACAGAGGGGAGCAGACTATACAGTGCTGAGCATTACTGTTAACTGTTTCTGAGAAACTAGCCTTGGAATGGATAATACATGGCACGATCATGATACCAGTGACGATTTTCCAGTTTCAGTATTGCTTAAAACACATACCAGCAGGCCTGTATGAAAGGTTGGGTAAAGAATACATAAAGTCAACCTGGGATTTACCATACACACACACAAATGTTGGAGTGGGGGAAAGGAGGTGTTTCTCAGTGGTAAAAATTGCAAACCCACACTGAGGGGTACACTTCTATGTCAGGGTATTAATTTACACGGAGCCTGTGATGGTTCTTCAAACAACTTATCCTGCCACTTGCAGGGTTCCCAGGTAGCAGTGGTAGATCCAGTTTTTAGGCAGCTTTTCAATGGGAGCTACATAATGTTGAATGATCACAGCTGTTATGGAATGATGCCAGGAATAGCCTATCTCGTTAGTGTGTCAGCCAGGGTCACTTGTTGTATGCAAGTATTGTTTCCTAAAAGTAAGACAGACGGGAAGTCACCGCTACGGCCTTCACTGAACGTCTCTTCTATACGAATTGATACTTTAAGCAGAATGAAAGCTATTCTTTTACAAAAAACTGTGCCTCTGACCTCGTCCAGAGAGACGTATGATCTGCAAGTTGCAAGGTCTTCTGCAGAGATATATGCTCTATTATCCCTTTGAAGCAGTCCTAGGCATTTTTCCAAACTTCGTGCTCTCTGTGTTCGGCAGCCTGCCTCTCATCTTGGGACTCGTAGCAGGGATACTATTTTTGTTCCTTCTGCTCCGTTATGGCAAGTCCAGTCACCAGCGATACCCAGATTACCATGGAGAACACTCTTCTGGCAATGCAGTATCGTGAGCGCATAACACAGATTCTTGGCTTAGCTCGTTTGAGAGATCTGAATACCATATGGTTCCTATCATTCAGACCAATCTGGCAAGATTGCATCTTACCTGTTCTACGATGCCTGATTTTTGGAGAGGAATGCATGTTGGATATTTGTCTGACACTTCCGTCAGCAGTGCCAAGGGATGTTAACGCTTTGCTTGATTCGGTAACGGCTCATGCATTGTGTTGTCCCCAGCGGCTACCAATCCTGATGACGGCATTCATTGAGGTCTCACCAGCAAATCCAGCTGAGGGTGAGATACGTGGACCAACAGGCACACAGTTAACATCTACTGCGAACATTGCTAATGCGACTGACACTGACGGCGATGCTTCTCATCTGTGTACGATTGATCTACTTAATGAAGTGGTTCAACTTTCACCTACTGTGGTAGACGACTTCTTTGCCAGCCTAGAAGATTTAATGTTTTCTCCTGACAACGAGAATAACTTTTTAAATTAGCACACGGCGTTCTATGAACTCAGAATTCGACCTTTGCTTTTCAAAAAAGAAACTTCTAACTTTGGAACAAGAATTCTTTGTACACTTCCTAGAAACACTATTGACCTTATCCACAAACCAAATAGTTTATATATTCTGCTATGGGATGGTCTCAACTTTTCTTCTGTAACTGAGGGCCATTTCATCAATGTAATTTCATGATTCATTCAGTTAGCATTGCCAATATCACACCATATGCTTACAATGAGATCATTGCTTTTAAATGCGTACTGTAGAAATACTCATGTTTTGTGTGCAGCCCTTTTTAAGAATGTATTTTATGTATTTTTGGGTGGGATTGTAAACACATGCTTTAGATATGTTTTAGTGCTTCAAATTTAGTAATGTCGAACATAATAAAGTGGAATGGGTGTTGTATAGCGTTTTAGGACCCTAGTGTAATTTTCCTGATTCATGCCCTTTATAGGCATAAATCACCTTGTCCTTATATAGGCATAGAAATCATAACCATATTTAGACATGGCCAATGCAGTCCAAATATGGTATGGCTACTTCCACTAGTTCCGAAAAGCCACAATGATTTCTTGGAAAACTCGGTTTTAGCAGTTAGGGACTTCCCCTTGCTTGAATATTGATTTGTCCAAGAACTCATGGAGTTTTCAAAGAACTGAGACTCTTTGATGACGTTATTATGTCCAACTTTACGTCAAATTCAGCACCTTCAAGGTATAAATATGCCCACACTTGCCATAGCAAACACAAGGTGGTTTGGAGCAGTTCGACTATCTACTTGCCCGACGCAGCTCGCTACAGCAAGTGCTGAGGGAAGCCGACCCTCCAGCAGAGACACTGAGAGAGATGCTGTCTTTTCTCTTGCTGAGAAATCCAGCTCCAGTGTTTCCAGGCTCCCCTTGCGGAGTGTTGGGAAATCGAGTCCTGAGACGGAGAGATACCAGACCTCCTTCATTTTAAACCAAGGTACGGAGCTGATTCGACCCTACGAGAAATCTTCGATAGATTCTTGGCAAAAGAATACTAAACTTATGCTACACCTCACTTACTTCTTCCCTCGTACTAGACTTAGGTTAGGTACATAAGGGTAGGCGTATTTTAGAAGCACCAGTTGAGTACTTTTAGTCTTTATTTATTTATGTAAGTATTTTATTACTTAGAAACCATACCATGCTTTCACAGTATTATTTAATAATACTCTTCTTGCTGTACCCATTATACTTTATAGCCAGTATTACGATTGTAGCAGTTCATTTCTTCAGCATGAGAAAGAAGACTGTTCAATAAATACCTTTTATTGAAAACAACCGTCTCTCTATTTCGCTGCACCTCTGATGAAACAAAGCATGCACGATTGACTGTGTAAAATGTCTATCTATTGTTTCCACAGCTCTGAAGATACGTTTCATCTTGGAGAAACAAAGTTGTCATGTTTATGCGGTTGTTAGAAACAAATCCCTTCTTGTTTATTCGAGAAAGTTTCTAGTGACCTCTGACCTAGCTGGCACTCACAATTAAGTTTAATATATTCAATAGAGACCTAGTAGACATAAGTCCTACTTCACATCTATAGGATATATTATTCCAATGCGCAGAGCCTATTGGGAATATAGGAACTACACTAGACTACATGTCTTCAATTTCCATTCGGACCTGGCAGAAGAGGGTCTGGCTTACAGGTCAGTAAATGTGTTTTAGATCTTCTGCTTCAGCAGGGCTTGCCCTGGTAAAGGGAGTTTCAGTTGGGGAACACCTTTTGATATGTAGTCTTCTAATGGATAGCTCAGAATCCAAATATTCGGGCATGCAGGATATGAACTTGAGTCTGAAGCTGTTCTTGCCCTGGCAACACAACGAGTTAGCATATATGTTGGCTACGCTTCTTTGATTGGTGCCCATTAAATTGGTTTCTGATATCAGGGCACTGGAACTGTCAGGCTGAATATTTAACCCACATGGAGTCATGTTTTCTACTTCTAAACGTACTAATCGCAATACAAGAGTGTTTTCTTATACCGAGTTCGATGAGTACTCACATTTTGTGTGGTTCCTTGTATTAAGGTCTACAAGGCCATGATGGAAGAGTTAAGACTTCCTGGGGTATCTCAGCTGCTGATTGCGATCAGAACACAATTCATAACCGTTTCATTTCCTCCCTTGTTAAGATTGGTGCAGTAGGACGTGCAAGAGGCAGGTGTACCTCTATCACGATTTGGAGTGCACTCTGTAAGGGAGGACCGTGGCCTCAAAAGCTTTCTCTCTTGGGTGAGTCATAAAGATGTTATATATATATATATATATATATATATATATATATATATATATATATATATATATATATATATATATATATATATATATATATTCACTGAAAAAACCATAGGTTTCACACCAGTTATAGTTAGGAATTAGCATTTAAAAACCTATTACATTCACTGAAAAAACCATAGGTTTCACACCAGTTATAGTTAGCTGGAAATGTTACTGATATAAAACCATTGAAATTCCTACGTTATAGTTAGTTGGATGCTCACTATAACTTGCGCACCTGCAATGCACTGCTGCTGACGTCACATATTACATCACTCATGACATGGTCAGTGACATCACTCATGACATCACTGATGACACCATCCAGTGAATGTGTGTCGTTCTGAAAAATAAATATGTTTTATATATGTATTTGTAAAGGTCAATGGAAGAATAAATGGTTAAATAAGTGTGTAAATGGATGTTTTTTTAAAAAAAAATTGATTGGTTAACTGCCTTATTAAGTGTATCTTAGTGAATACATATATTAGCGAGTAACGTTTAAATATTGAAATATATGTATCAGTGTTTCAATTTGTGTATAAGTGGCTGCATGGGTTGGTGACTGACTCACTGTTTGTATGTGTTTTGAAGACAGCATATGTGCAGGACTGTATGGGTGGATGAGTGTGTATATGTGTGTGTTAGTGAGTGAATGACTGTCTCACTAGTGTCTTTATCAGTAACTACATATGTTTTAATCTAGTATATTTGAGTATTGATGTATATAAGTGAGCATATGTGAGAACGAGAGATTGTAAGAGTTCCTGTTTAAATAAGTATGTGTTTCTATAAGTGATTGTTTAAGAGAGTAAGTATGTGTAAATTTCCTTAGAAGTAAGGTGTTAGTGTGTGTATAGTTGTATATGCAAATAAATGGATGTTCAATAGTTTATTTGCATGTGTGAGTAACTTTTGGATGACTGTCGGTGTGTAACAGGATGTATAGGTGTATCACTACATATGATGAGTGCGTATATGAATGAGTGACTATATAAAACTGTTGGTGAATGAGTGGATGTGTATATAGATGGTGGAATTACTGATTTAGTTGTTGTAACTGGTATGGGTATCTCCATTTTATTGAAAATGTTAGTTTCTATTTTTGAATATGTGTTTCAAGGGTTACATTACACTGAAAGGAGGTCTGTCAGTGTGTCACAAGGATGGTGTCAACAGTGATGTCATGAGTGATGTCACTGACCATGTCATGAGTGATGTAATATGTGACGTCATCAGCAGTGCATTGCAGGCGCGCAAGTTATAGTGAGTCCAACTAACTATAACGTGGGAATTTCAATGGTTTTATGTCAGTAAAATTTCCAGCTAACTATACCTGGTGTGAAACCTATGGTTTTTTCAGTGAATTTAATAGGTTTTTTAAATGCTAATTCCTAACTATAACTGGTGTGAAACCTATGGTTTTTTCAGTGAATTTCAAAGGTTTTTTAAAAGCTAATTCCTTACTATAACTGGTCTGAAACCTATGTTTTTTTCAGTGAATTTCATATGTTTTTTAAATGCTAATTCCTAACTATATATAAGGCCCCAAACCTATGTTTTTTTCAGTGAATGTCAACGTTTTTTTAATAGCAAATGTCTATAGCTATGAAATGTAATATTTTAGAAAATGAATCCTATATTATATTTCTATTTAAAACAATTTTTTAAATGTATATTGTTTTTTTTTGTTTTTTTTTTTTGCCCTGGAGCGCTCCCGGTGCGCGCCCCGGTGAGCGCCCCGGAAAGCACAGTCTATTGAAGCGCCCGGTGCGCGAACCGGGAAGTGTCCCGTTAGCGCCAATGTCGCGAACGAAAACAAGATCGTGACGTGTCGCGTAGCCGCGTCCGCGTGATACGCACGGCGTAAGCGCACCCGGAAGCACTCGAGCGAATACGATCACGCAACGTAAGCATCTGACGCGCTTACACGACGCGCCCCGAGGCGCGAAGCGTAAGCGTGTCGGGTCATGTGACTTGATAATAACACTTTTTATTGTTTCATAACAGTTTTGGTTTCATAATGATGAAACCCCTGGTCTTGGGACCTGAAAATAAGACTTTTCATTGGTTCAGAACAGTTTTCTTTTCCAAATGATGAAAGACCCCACCTTTTTTCCTCATTCTAACTTTGTGCTTTGAGAGAGGTAGACCTGCAGTTATTTCAGTAGAAAATGGCTACATTAGCTGCAGCTGCTGGATCTTCTGGACCACCACCACCACAAGGACCACCACAACTTCACAGTGGTGGAGATCAAGAAGAGGAGGAGGATGAGGAGGAGGAGGAGAGGAGATTCATCCGAGAGGACAATATTACCTACAAACCTAAAGAGCACATCATCTGGCAATTTTTTTCAATCCCCAACGACAAAAAAAAAGTAAATGCGCCTAAGGCAACCTGCTTAATATGTCATCAGGAGCTGTCAAGAGGGAATCCCAACAAAAAATACTCCTTCGGCAACCACACGATGATCAGACATATGCTACGAAAGCATCCAAATAACTATGCTAGGGCAGAGGTCAGGAAACTGGCCAGAAACCCTGTCCAATCTTCTGCCAGCACCTCCCAAACGAATGTTTCCACCCCATCGGGACCGGAAGTTAGGGACATGTGCTCCACCATACAAACAAAGTTTTCCAATTTTAAAATCGTTTGTATTTTTTGTGGACAAACATTATGCTATGGAGAGCAATGCATCACACTTATTAACCGTGCTTGGGATAACCACAAGTGCCCAAGGAAACATTAATTTTTTCCGATTTTTTTTTTGCTCCTGTTGAGCCCTTTAGAATTCCCTGTTTTTTGTTTCTCCCCTTAAAAAAATACAAAAAGAAAATGTTCAGAAAAGTCAAAAAAAGTAAAAAATGTTCAAAAAAACAATAAAAATATATAAAACAACAAAAAGAAAAAAAATACAGTTCTTTTTAGAACTACCTCCAATTTATAAAAAAAATGCTAAATTTTTTGAAAACTCTATCATTCTTTTTTCCCCATGGTACCCTCCCCGGTCTGCTCCCCGGTGCCCGTACCGGGCGCTCCCCCCGCGCAAATACAAAAAAAAAATGTTTTTTGCCCCGCAGGGCCCTTTTATGGGCGCCACATCAAACCTAGGGGGTATGGGGGGGTCTACTCTGCCCCCTTATGGTCATTTCCCCCTTTGTTTTTCCCACCTCTTGTGTCTCGATTCTACCGAGACACAAGATGGCGGCCGCTCCGGACTGTTTCAAATGTTTACAGACACCCGAGAGCCAATCAGCTTTCCATGCGCACCTCGCGTGGCGCGCCCAGAGCGCTCCCCGGTGCGCGTACCGGGGCGCTGCCATAGATATTTATATTTTTTTGAACCTAAATTACTCAAAAACCACTGGAGCACATATCTTGAGACATAGCAAAGGCACATCGGACTACCAGTCACTACAATTTTGCCAAGTTTGGTGGAAATCCATTCAGCCGTTCGGGCTAAAAGTGAGTTCGACCGCCCTATGGAAATTAACATGGGGAAAACACGTTTTGGGACCCCCCTTTTATCTCGGCCCCCGCTTGACGAATCCCCCCCAAACTTTCAGGGAAGAACCGGAACGTAAATGAGCAAATTTGAGGACATTTTCAGGCAGATTCGTCAACCGGCACCAAAGTTATTCACAATAGAATTTTGAGAATTTGCATTGAAAAAAATCCAAACTATAACTACCTACTGGCGACCGCCAGTATGTAATATATATATATAATATATATATATGCAAGCTTTCATTAAAATCACGAGCAAAATTCTTTCCTATTTGGGCTGCTTCCTTTTTGCACGTGGCAAAGCAGTTTTGGATTTATGACGGCCAGACCAGGCCGTGGATGGAGCCCTGCTGCAAAGACAGACCCGAGGTAACGCAGGCAGTATTACTTCATGAAGGGACAGGAATTGCCTAATGAAAGCTGTAACGAGACTGTTGTTTGCACAGAATGTGACAGCCCCCCCACTTGGGAATATGAACATCAATTTGGCAATATTGCACAACAACTCACTGTAGGAAGAGCGAGTACACTACCATTACCAGAATGCCGTGCGAACGGCCACGCCCACAAGTGTTGGTATTGGAACGTATTTAAAAGTGCACCGCAACAGGTTTGTGCACGTTTTGCTGTTCCTAGCCTCTGAAGAAGTATGAGAATATGAAACGCGTCAGGCGGAACAAGACGGACAAGCTGCGCACTTTGTTTTAATCAACTGCAAGCTTTCATTAAAATCACGAGCAAAACTCTTTCCTGTTTGGGCTGCTTCCTTTTTGCACATGGCAAAGCAGTTTTGGATTTATGACGGCCAGCCCAGGCCGTGGATGGAGCCCTGCTGCAAAGACAGACCCGAGGTAACGCAGGCAGCATTACTTCATGAAGGGACAGGAATTGCCTAATGAAAGCTGTAACGAGACTGTTGTTTGCACAGAATGTGACAGCCCCCCCACTTGGGAATATGAACATCAATTTGGCATTGCGTCTTTAACGCACATTTCTGATTATTTTGTGGCAGACTGAAGGCATGACTGTGTCTTACCACATTGACATCTCTCTTAATCTAGATGTCTATTTACTCTGTGTAAAGGTTTTTAATTGTAAGTTTGGTCTGACTAAACTGTCCACCCTCTCAGACCAAACAATGACAACCAATCCCCTCTTTCTATCTTTTAATCTCCAGATTGATTCCTAAATATCCAGACGCGCCCAGACTTCTGACTACTGAACATGTTGATTGAAAACCTATGATGCCCCCGTAAGTGTCCCCCATGTTATCTCTCAGAGCATGCTTGCTCACAGTCTCATTCCAAGGTACCCTTCACTTCAATTCCCCTTTTAATACTTTTTCAGGCCTTCTTACAACACCATGGAACCGACGCAGGTCCATCCCCTATAGGCCACTGGACGGCACTATTTGAAGTAAGAAGCCCACTGTGTACTCGATCATTTGTAGTATCACAGTATCTTTTTGAAGTATCATTTCTGATTGAGTCTACCTTAAACATATTATTCTTAGGCGCTCCAGCACATCTTTGTCCTGAAGAAGACCCCAGCTTGAGGCTCCAATCAACCCTTAACCCAGGGGGTCGAAACGTAGACCGGATTTTACAACACTCTCTTAACATAGGAAGCAACCCACTGAGTAACACAGATCCTATGTTGAAGAATATAACGGAACTAATGAACTATCAGTCTGTAAAGGTTGCACTTGAAACCATTGTGATTGCATAAGGTCACAACACCCTTTACCCAGTCCTCACTCCTACCCCATCACACCCAACCCACTTAACTGTCTCCTTTTCCTTGTCACTTCGAGCGCATTTTGTAAATATTCAATGTGTATTATAAACCCATGAATTGTTTCCACAAGAACATTGTCGTTTAAGAAATTAACTGAGACTTAGGCCCTGATACTCTCACTTGATCCAATGAAGTAATTGGTGTTTTTTCTTTCATTTGCTTGTGGTTTCCATGCCATTAATACGAATCACAGTGTCACAGAAATGCTGAAATAAATGCTTGTGTATACTACATATCGAAAATTGTCGTTAAATAATTCCTTTGCAAATTGATTTATGATTTAATTCTTGAGCATAATCTATAGAACCTGACCACCACACACGTACCTATGTTAACTGACCCAGGTCAGAGAGTTCTTAGGGTATACCCCATTGTAAACTCACTACTCCTTTTTGCACGTGGCAAAGCAGTTTTGGATTTATGACGGCCAGCCCAGGCCGTGGATGGAGCCCTGCTGCAAAGACAGACCCGAGGTAACGCAGGCAGCATTACTTCATGAAGGGACAGGAATTGCCTAATGAAAGCTGTAACGAGACTGTTGTTTGCACAGAATGTGACAGCCCCCCCACTTGGGAATATGAACATCAATTTGGCAATACTTGCACAACAACTCACTGTAGGAAGAGCGAGTACACTACCATTACCAGAATGCCGTGCGAACGGCCACGCCCACAAGTGTTGGTATTGGAACGTATTTAAAAGTGCACCGCAACAGGTTTCTGCACGTTTTGCTGTTCCTAGCCTCTGAAGAAGTATGAGAATATGAAACGCGTCAGGCGGAACAAGACCGACAAGCTGCGCACTTTGTTTTAATCAACTGCAAGCTTTCATTAAAATCACGAGCAAAATTCTTTCCTGTTTGGGCTGCTTCCTTTTTGCACGTGGCAAAGCAGTTTTGGATTTATGACGGCCAGCCCAGGCCGTGGATGGAGCCCTGCTGCAAAGACAGACCCGAGGTAACGCAGGCAGTATTACTTCATGAAGGGACAGGAATTGCCTAATGAAAGCTGTAACAAGACTGTTGTTTGCACAGAATGTGACAGCCCCCCCACTTGGGAATATGAACATCAATTTGGCAATATTGCACAACAACTCACTGTAGGAAGAGCGAGTACACTACCATTACCAGAATGCCGTGCGAACGGCCACGCCCACAAGTGTTGGTATTGGAACGTATTTAAAAGTGCACCGCAACAGGTTTGTGCACGTTTTGCTGTACCTAGCCGCTGAAGAAGTATGAGAATATGAAACACGTCAGGCGGAACAAGACGGACAAGCTGCGCACTTTGTTTTAATCAACTGCAAGCTTTCATTAAAATCACGAGCAAAACTCTTTCCTGTTTGGGCTGCTTCCTTTTTGCACATGGCAAAGCAGTTTTGGATTTATGACGGCCAGCCCAGGCCGTGGATGGAGCCCTGCTGCAAAGACAGACCCGAGGTAACGCAGGCAGCATTACTTCATGAAGGGACAGGAATTGCCTAATGAAAGCTGTAACGAGACTGTTGTTTGCACAGAATGTGACAGCCCCCCCACTTGGGAATATGAACATCAATTTGGCAATACTTGCACAACAACTCACTGTAGGAAGAGCGAGTACACTACCATTACCAGAATGCCGTGAGAACGGCCACGCCCGCAAGTGTTGGTATTGGAACGTATTTAAAAGTGCACTGCAACAGGTTTCTGCACGTTTTGCTGTTCCTAGCCTCTGAAGAAGTATGAGAATATGATACGCGTCAGGCGGAACAAGACGGACAAACTGCGCACTTTGTTTTAATCAACTGCAAGCTTTCATTAAAATCACGAGCAAAATTCTTTCCTGTTTGGGCTGCTTCCTTTTTGCACGTGGAAAAGCAGTTTTGGATTTATGACGACCAGCCCAGGCCGTGGATGGAGCCCTGCTGCAAAGACAGACCCGAGGTAACGCAGGCAGCATTACTTCATGAAGGGACAGGAATTGCCTAATGAAAGTTGTAACAAGACTGTTGTTTGCACAGAATGTGACAGCCCCCCCACTTGGGAATATGAACATCAATTTGGCAATACTTGCACAACAACTCACTGTAGGAAGAGCGAGTACACTACCATTACCAGAATGCCGTGCGAACGGCCATGCCCACAAGTGTTGGTATTGGAACGTATTTAAAAGTGCACCGCAACAGGTTTGTGCACGTTTTGCTGTTCCTAGCCTCTGAAGAAGTATGAGAATATGAAACGTGTCAGGCGGAACAAGACGGACAAGCTGCGCACTTTGTTTTAATCAACTGCAAGCTTTCATTAAAATCACAAGCAAAATTCTTTCCTGTTTGGGCTGCTTCCTTTTTGCACGTGGAAAAGCAGTTTTGGATTTATGACGACCAGCCCAGGCCGTGGATGGAGCCCTACTGCAAAGACAGACCCGAGGTAACGCAGGCAGCATTACTTCATGAAGGGACAGGAATTGCCTAATGAAAGCTGTAACAAGACTGTTGTTTGCACAGAATGTGACAGCCCCCCCACTTGGGAATATGAACATCAATATGGCAATACTTGCACAACAACTCACTGTAGGAAGAGCGAGTACACTACCATTACCAGAATGCCGTGCGAACGGCCACGCCCACAAGTGTTGGTATTGGAACGTATTTAAAAGTGCACCGCAACAGGTTTGTGCACGTTTTGCTGTTCCTAGCCTCTGAAGAAGTATGAGAATATGAAACGCGTCAGGCGGAACAAGACGGACAAGCTGCGCACTTTGTTTTAATCAACTGCAAGCTTTCATTAAAATCACGAGCAAAATTCTTTCCTGTTTGGGCTGCTTCCTTTTTGCACATGGCAAAGCAGTTTTGCATATATATATATATATATATATATATATATATATATATATATATATATATATATATATATATATATATATATATATATATATATATATATATATATATATATATATATATATATATATATATATATATATATGTTTATATATATTACCTACTGGCGGTCGCCAGTAGGTAGTTATAGTTAGGATTATTTTCAATAGGGAAATCGAGATAAATGGGGGTCCCAAAACGTAAAACGTGTTTTCCCCCATGTTAATTTCCATAGGGCGGTCGACCTCACTTTTAGCCTGAACGGCTGAATGGATTTCTACGAAACTTGGCAAAATTGTAGGGACTGGTAGCCCGATGTGCCTTTGCTATGTCTCAAGATATGTGCTGCTCCAGTGGATTTTGAGTAATTTAGGTTATAAAATATATATATATATCTATAAGCGCGCCCCGGTACGCGCACCGGGGCGCGAACCAGTGCGCTACGCGAGTTCGCGCGCGGAAAGCTGATTGGCTCTCGGGTGTCTGTAAACATTCCAAACAGTCCGGAGCGGCCGCCATCTTGTGTCTCGGTAGGATCGAGACACAAGAGGTGGCAAAAACAAAGGGTGAAATTACCATAAGGGGGCAGAGTAGACCCCCCCTGACCCCCTAGGTTTGATGTGGGGGCTATAAAAGGGCGGGGGGAGCGCCCGATACGCGCACCAGGGAGCGCACCGGGGAGCGTACCATGGGGAAAAAAGAATGATAGAGTTTTCAAAAAATGTAGCCTTTTTTTATAATTTGGAGGTAGTTCTAAAAAGAACTGTTTTTTTTCTTCTTTTTGTTTTTTTATTTTTTTTAATGTTTTTTTGAATGTTTTGTACTTTTTTTGGCTTTTATTAACTATTTTATATTTTTTTTGTTATTTTTATGGGGAGAAACAAAAAACAGGGAATTGAAAACGGCTCAACAGGAGCAAAAAAAAATCAGGAAAAAATTATGGATTTTTGGGGCATTTGTGATTGTCACCAGCACGGTTGATGAGCGTTATGCTTTGCTCACCATGGGTGATGGTCTTACCACAAAAAATACAAGTGATCTTGTATTGCCCAAACTTTGGTTGAATGTTTGGGACCATCTCCCTTGTCTCTGGTCCCGATGGAGTGGGTTGCTTTCGTTTGGAGGTGCTGGGTGAAGATTGGGGAGGGTTGCTGGCCAGTTCTCTCACCTCTGCCGCAGCATAGTTGTTGGGATGCCTGCGCTGCATGTGCCGAATCATGGTGTTATTGCCAAATGAGTATTTTTTATTAGGGTTACCCCTTGAAAGTTCCATCTTACAGATTAGGCAAGTCACCTTTGGCGCATTCACTTTCTTCTTGCCCTCTGGGATGGAAAAAAACTCCCATACAATGTGCTGCTTTGGCCTATATGGGGTATTGTCTTCTGGTAGGAATCTCCTACTCCCCTCCTCCTCCTCCTCCTCCTCTTCTTCATCTCCACCACTGTGGTGTTGTGGTGGTCCTCTTGGTGGTGGTGGTGGTGGTGCAGATGCTCCAGCTGCTGCTGCTACTGTAGCCATTTTTAAGTACAAAATATTATTCACAGATCTTCAAACAGGTCTTCCTCTGTCAAAGGACAAAGTCAGAATAAGGAAAAAAGGTGGGGTCTTTAATCATTTGGAAAAAAAACTGTCCTGAACCAATGAAAAGTGTTATTTTCAGGTCACATGACCCGACGCGCTTACGCTACGCGCCCCCGGGGGCGCACCCCGGGGCACGTTGCGTAAGCGCGTCGGATGCTTACGTTGCGCAATCGTATTCGCTCGAGTGCTTCCGGGTGCGCTTACACGTGCGTATCACGCGGACGCGGCTACGCGATACGTCACGATGATGTTTTCATTCGCGGCAATGGCGCTAACGGGACGCTCACCGGTGCGCTCCCCGGGGCGCGCCGGAAAACTGCGCTTTCCGGTGCGCTCACCGGGGCGGGCACCGGGAGCGCTCCAGGGCAAAAAAATAAAAAATAAAATGAAATAAAAATAGTATTATATAAATATACAATATAGGATTCATTATAAAAAATATTACATTTCATAGGTTTGAGGCCCTATATATAGTTAGGAATTAGCATTTAAAAAAAACTATGAAATTCACTAAAAAAAACATAGGTTTCACACCAGTTATAGTTAGGAATTAGTATTTAAAAAACCTATTAAATTCACTGAAAAAACCATAGGTTTCACACCAGTTATAGTTAGCTGGAAATTTTACTGACATAAAACCATAGAAATTCCAACGTTATAGTTAGTTGGACTCACTATAACAAGCGCGCCTGCAATGCACTGCTGATGACGTCACATATTACATCACTCATGACATATATATATATATATACATATATATTACCTACTGGCGATAGCCAGTAGGTATATATAGTTAGGATTTTTTCCCTATGGGATTTCTGAAAATTCTATGTCTAATAACTTTGGCGTTTGTGGACGGAATTGGCTGAAATTTTCAGGAAAATGGCACATTTTGTTCCTGAGCAGCCCCTGAAAATTTGGGGGGGGTTCTTCAAGGGGGGGCCGAGAAAAAAGGGGGGTCCCAAAACACGTTTTTCCCATTCATTTTTCCATAGGGCGGTTGGACTCACTTTTAGCCCGAACGGCTGAATGGATTTGCACGAAACTTGGCAAAATTGTAGGGACTGTTAGCCCGATGTGCCTTTGCTAGGTCTCAATATATGTGCTTCAGTGAATTTTGAGAAATTAACGTTTTAAACAAGATATATATCTGTAACAGCGCTCCGGTTCGCGTACTTTTCGCGTATCGGAACTTTGCGATGCGAAGCTGATTGGCTCTCTGGTGTCTGTCAACATTCTAAACAGTCCGGAGCGGCCGCCATCTTGTCTCTCGGTAGGATCGAGAGACAAGAGGAGGCCAAAACAAAGGGGGAAATAAAGGAGAGGGGGCAAGGTAGACCCCTTCTGACCCCCTAGGATTGATGAGGGGGATATTATAGAGCCACGCGGGGCAAAATTTTTTTTTTTTTTAAATTCCGATTTTTTCGCCGTAGAGACGCGTCCCGGTACGCTAACCGGGCAGCTAACCGGGCAGCTAACCGGGCAGCTAACCGGCAGCGTAACGGGAGTCTGAGGAGTAGCTGATTGGCTGTCAACATTGTAAACAGTCCGGAGCGGCCGCCATCTTGTCTCTCGGTAGGATCGAGAGACAAGAGGAGGCCAAAACAAAGGGGGAAATGAAGGAAAGGGGGCAAGGTAGACCCCTTCTGACCCCCTAGGATTGATGAGGGGGATATTATAGAGCCACGCGGGGCAAAAAAAAAATTTAAAAAAAATTCAGATTTTTTCGCCGTAGAGACGCGTCCCGGTACGCGAACCGGGCAGCTAACCGGGCAGCTAACCGGGCAGCTAACCGGCAGCGTAACGGGAGTCTGAGGAGTAGCTGATTGGCTGTTAACATTGTAAACAGTCTGGAGATCGAGAGACAAGAGGTGGAAAAAAAAAGGTGTAAATGAAGGAAAGGGGTAAGGTGAACCCCTAGGATTGATGAGGGGGCTATTAAAGTTGCCCGCGGGGCAAAAGAAAAAAATATTGCGATTTTTCGCGGTAGAGGTGCTTTCCGGTACGTTAACCGGGCAGCTAACTGGCAGCGTAATGGGAGTCCGACATATTGTGTTTTTGGAACGTTTGTGATATGTGCACGTGTGGATTTTGTCTAATTAAGGTAAAAAAAATATATATATATCTTTAAGCGTGCTCTGGCGCGCTTACGTTATGGGTTTGGTTTGCGCTGCAGAGACGATACGTCACGGTTATGCGATGCATCATGAGGCGTCTCACGGGCTACGTGATACGTCACGTAATAAAGAATATATTTTACAGCTATAGATATTAGCTTTTAAAAAACCAATGAAATTCACTGAAAAAACCATAGGTTATAGACCATATATAGTTAGGAATTTGCATTTACAAAACCTTGAAAATTCACTGAAAAAACCATAGGTTATAGACCATATATAGTTAGGGATTAGCATTTACAAAACCTTATTTTACTCGCACAAAACCATTGAAATTCCATATATAGTTAGTTGCACTAACTATATATCGCGCACCCGCAATCCATTGCTAATGATGTCACATATTACATCATTCATGACATGGTCAGTGACATCACTGATGACATCACTGATGACATCTCAAATGACATCACTGATGACATCACTGATGACATCTCAAATGACTTCACTGATGACATCACTGATGACAACACCCAGTGACTGTATGTTTCTGTAAAGTTAAAATATGTCTTACATATTGAAGAATGAGTGGATGTATAAGTGTCTGGATGAAGGATTTAGTAGGTGCATGACTGACTGTATGAGTGAGTGATTAAATGTGTCTCACTGAGTGCATGGGTTAGTGACTAAACTGTCTTAATTTGGCAATCATTATATATGTTGTTCTGTAAACTGCTGCATGTTTAAATCAGTAGCTATATGAGTAACTATATGGGTTATTGAATGGTTGCCCAAGTATTTGTATGGGAGACTGAGTATGTGTGTGGGTGGCTGGGAGGTGTATGACTCTGTGCATAGATGTGTGAGCAGTTGATTAACTAAATGTATGGGTTCAAAAGTGCATGTGGAAACAGCTGTATGGGCGGTCGACTGACTGCATGAGTGTATTGGTGAGTGAATGGATATCTCAGTGCTACATGTCAAAGTAAGTACATATGTAAAACACAGTCCATGTGAGAGTTGACATATATAAATAACTGAACATAAGAGCTAGTGAATGTGAGAGTGGCTGTATCGATCATTGTGAACTTGTATCAGGGATTGTATAAGAGAGTAAATATGTGTTAGTATATGTTTGAATAAGTAAGGTGTGTATAACTGTATAGTTGAGGAAATGGAGGTGTGATTAATCTTTTGCATGACTGAGTAGGTGTGTGAGTAACTCCATGGATAAGTGACAGTCTGTGAGTGTCTGTTTATACTGATTGTATCTAAGGTTATATTAGAGTCTGAAGATGTTCATTGTATTATCACATAAATGATATCATCAGTGATGTGATCAGTGGAGATGTGTGGCTCAAGTGGTTGGAGCGGCAGACCCTGATGCAGAGGTCTGGCCCGGACCAGGGTTCAATTCCTCGCCTCGGCGGGTCTTGGGCTCAAATTTCCCCGGACCTGACAATTCTCGCCTCGTGCCTATTCCAATCATGGAGTCCCACTCTGTAACTCTGGGCAATAGCTTGCTTAATCTCCACAACGGCCCCTCGCAGCGGGATGCCTGGCTTTCACCTTGGGGATGCCCAGTAATGGGTTATCTCGCAGGGGAATACCAGGACGGGTTCCCTAAGCAAGCGCTGGGACGCTTCCGGGCAGCCATGCGCTCTACAAATCAAATTTCATTTCATTTCATTTCATTTCATCAGTAATGTCAAATGAGATGTCAGTGATGTCATCAGTGATGTCATTTGAGATGTCATCAGTGATGTCATCAGTGATGTCACTGACCATGTCATGAATGATGTAATATGTGACATCATTAGCAATGGATTGCGGGTGCGCGATATATAGTTAGTGCAACTAACTATATATGGAATTTCAATGGTTTTGTGCGAGTAAAATAAGGTTTTGTAAATGCTAATCCCTAACTATATATGGTCTATAACCTATGGTTTTTTCAGTGAATATATATATATATATATATATATATATATATATATATATATATATATATATATATATATATTCCTCTCCTCTGTGTTCTTAATAGAATTTAAAACTTTCCTTCATGTGTTCTGGAAATTTTACATTATCAATCCATCACTCTGTAGAGATGCTGTATAGGTGATAGAGGGATAGGATGGGAATTTGTATTCTAGCTAAACAAGTGGATGTAGGTCATTGTGCCTTGCAGTCCACCAGCTCCAGAGAAGCATGGCAGAACTCACGTGCTTCTACCCCTGGTGTTACCAGGTATGAGACCCCATGAGAGACCTCAGCTCCATCATCGGCGTCGAAAGTTGAGACATTTGACACAAAGAAGATTTGGAATTTTTCTGTCCAAGGTGTCTCGTGGTTTTTCTTCAGTGCTTAAAATATCTTCATCTTGTGCCTCAAACACTGTGCATACCCTTTTCCTTATTTTGAGGCTCTGAGACATAGAGAACTTGTGAGGGTTGTGCCTCAGAGTGTTGAGATGAAAGGATTCATGGGGTGGAACCAGTTCTTAAGGTTCATCTAGTGTTAATAAATATCCTTTTGAAGAAAGAAAGCGTAATATGTTCAAGTCCAAAGAAAACAATGGTGTAAGGATGGGAAGATGCAATTGAGGCATTTTAGTAAACACAGTTATTTTATGCATTTTATATTTTAATCCATTATGCATATTTAAGGTTACATTACATATATTTGTAATTTGAGGAAAGTGGGAGATAACATGGTGTGCTTACAATATCAGGTTGTTTGGTCAAGAGATGAGTCATGGATTAAAACCTAGGTGTTCAGGTTGGGAAAAACAATACATCACCCACTAAACAGAGTTCCTCCCTTTATTAGTCATGCTACTGTATAGCATAACGTATAGTTAGCTTTAAAGCACATATTCAACCCGAAAGTATCTTGGCACTGAATAATAGATGCTTATTGTTAGCTAACTCAGTAGTACTCACTTTATTCACTTTTGAAGAATGAAAGATTTAGTGGAGCTTCCTCGATGCGAATCTTAGACCACAAGATATAACACAGATTCGCACAATGGATAGTTGAGTCCATTGAGCCACCTCGCCGGCTGAATTAGTATGTACTTAACATGTATTTTAGTCAGTATGGTCCAATCACAACTTGAAGCAAGGTTATTTGCAATATGAACATGGTTGACTATCTAACGTCAATGAAATAATGTGAGAAGAATACGAAGCATCTAACCTTAGTTAAATGTCACTTATCCCTTTTTAGGTTTTGCCTGCGTAGTACTTGTGCTTGCAAACACTCTTGTATTTTACTAAGAAATCTTAAAAGAGGATTACAGCCAACCCATTACTTAACCTTAATTACTGTTCCTTGCTTCCTCTTCGTGTGTGCCTCCTCCTTGCCTCTGCCTTCCTTCTGGGCTTCGAGTCTTCATGCACCGTGGAGCCTGGTCCAAGTATTGATTACCGTGGCTAATGTCCTTCCACTGCAGGCTCCTGGAGGCAAGCTTGCTCATTCTGGCATTAGATTCTGGAATCAAAGATATAAAACTGAGGCTGACTGAGGCCCTGCAATACCCCAGTTGTTTCCAGAGGAATAGCCTGGAACACCGACTTGACTGAAGGATCGCTTTTTGTATTTCGACACGAGAGGTCACATTTGACCTATACTACATTGCACCCATTACACCTATTGAGTGCGATCATTTTCAATGTCTTCCTTTAATTCCTATAGAAAGATACTCACCTACTGAGCCCTGACGAAGTTCTCACCATGGGAACAAAACGTGCTGGCTGACTGTATAATCACCTATTCTGTGAGAATTAACTGATTGAAAATAAAGATTTATTTGAAAAACGAAAATACAGGCTTCCTGGACTTCATCACCTGACACACGCCCAACCCCTCAATTTTGCTCAGGATCTGATTCGCAGAGGCATCACCTGACGGCTGGTGCAAGGGCTTGTTGCGCAAGGGACTTGATACAATTGAAACTGATGTGAGGTGCAGAAACAACAGTCTGTCATCAAAGTATCTCTGTAATGTTTAATGAAGTGTGGGTGTTAAAGTATGGAATTACTATCTTTTTCCTTTGTTTTCTTGTAGAATGTATTATTATTATTATTATTATTATTATTTTTTTAGAATTCCTGGTACAAACACTCATAAATACATTATTCATTACATCATTAACATGAAGAGTGATAAAACCCAAATGCAGTGTAAATAGATTCAGAGCAAGAAACCAGTTCTTAAAAACCATAAATATGCAAACAAACATTTTACATATCGACAGATAAAAACAGCATAACTCATACGTTGCTACTATAAAGAGTCAGAGATTCAGTATTTCAACAATTCATTTTTACAGTCTAGAGTCCCTCCATCTTTTAAGCTGTGCCCAGATATTCAGAGCCATTTCCCGGGCTTTCCTGCCCTTATATTTGTATAGGAAGGATTCAATATTATGCATCCCCAAGAGTCTGGCTAGCCACATCTGAAAGGAAGGGGCTGTGATATCCTTCCAACCAGCTGATATGAGAATCCGAAGTACTGCAAAAGAAATAAACACCAGAGCTTCATCCTCTTTTTTCAATCCCAGCTTGCAATCAATTCCTAATAACATCAAGGTAGGGGATAGATTAATCTTAACATCTAGCAGCCCCTCCCAAAATTTCTCAATTTCCCCGCGAATTCTGATTAATTTCTCGCATTGATAAAACATCTGCAATAGATTTGCAGGTCCTTTATTGCATCTAGGGCATCTATCATTTTACCTTATACCCCACTCAAACATCTTTGCTGGTGTAAAATATAGATTAAAAAGTGTTTTATAGTGCTGTGTCCGCAAGTTGGAAGAACAAAATACTTTTTTATTTAAAAATAGGGCTTTATCCAGATCAACATCTGGGTCTTCTAATTTTGCGGCCCAAGAGGCCTCAGTTTTTTCCAGGTCGTCCTGAGTGCCTATCAGCAGAAAGTTATATACCATTTTAATCTTTTTACCCCCCTTTAGTAAGTAAGCCAAGAACGTGTTGCCAGTGCCTAAGGATATACGAGGTCTTATGGCCAGCAGTGTTTGGGAGATCTGTGCGAATTTAAACTATTGGTTGGAAGGGATGCAATACTTCTGCTGGATAACTTCAAACCCCAATATGGAGTCCCCTTCCATAACATCTCCTAGTGTCTTGACTCCCTGCTCCTCCCAAAGCCCACAATTCCTATCATTACTAAACTGAGGAAATAGGCTAGAGTTCCATAATGGCAAGTAGGGGTTAGTTTTAGGGATTGCCAGCAACCTTTGCACAAGTTTCCAGACCCCCCAGGCGCTTTCAAGAACTTTGTAACGAGTCTTCCTATAGTAGCGGCTTTCTGTTTTCCGCAATAGCAATACCACAGCCTCTCTGCCCAATAACAATTCATATATGGAGGGTGGGTCCTGATTACCCCAAGATGTATTAACCATGTTCATGGCTGGTTCAAATAGCATGGCCATCTGGGTCAGCAGGCATGTCCAATGATACAACCTTAAATTTGGAAGTGCAAGCCCTCCCCTTTCACATGGAAGAGACATATATTTCAGTGAACGTCTGACTTTACCTTACTGCCAGACAAACCTCATAAAAATTGATTCTATTGACTTAATCACCCCCTCCTCTATAAGAAATGGTATAGAACAAAAAAGATACAAAACCTTGGGGAACATAGTCATTTTCAAAACGTTCACCCTACCTATCAGGGACAAATGCAACACATCAATTCTTTTCAACTCTGCCGCTATTGATTTTTTAAGTAGGTTCAAATTATCTTCAATAATTAGATCTATTGCTGCATACTGCTGAATCCACATATCTTGTATCTACTTTAACAATATTATTGGTGCAGATTATTTGAGTTCAATAAATACCCCGACTGACTGCCATAATCTCTCGCTATTCCAGCAAGAATTGGACGAGCGTGCTCAGAATCTGGAGTAATTATGGCCAGATCATCGGCGAATGCCATCAGTTTATTTTCAAAACCGTTAAGAACTACTGGCCTAATCTCTGCACAGCCGAGAATCCTCTGTATCAAAGGGTCAATATATAATGAGAAAAGTATTGGAGAGCAGGGTCACCCTTGGCGCGTCCCCCTCTTGATGTACATTTTTTCCGAACTTTCACCCATCAATTGGACTCTGGCCACAGGATCTTGATACATAGCCATAAGAGCACCCATAATTTTCGGGGCCAAAGCCTCTGCCTTCCAGTATTTCCCACAAATATTTCCATGCTACGCGGTCAAAGGCCTTTTCAATGTCGAGGAGGATCATGGCGATCCTCCCCCCCGAAGCAGCATGGGCATCAAATAGTGAAATAGCACGCCTAATGTTGTCAGTTGTACCACGACCCGGGATAAACCCATGCAGCCATGGGGAGACCAGACCGCCAATGACCACCCCAACCTCTTTGCCAAGACCTTTGCATACAGCTTAGTGTCCGCGTTGATGAGGGATATCGGTCGGTATGACCCGGGGCTCTCTTTTAATTTCCCCTTTTTATAGAACACTATTATACTGGTTTCCTTCCAGGAGTCTGGTATTATTCCGGAGCATAATATCCCATTAAATAGGTCCAATAATAATGGGGCAATCTCCTTCTGGATGCACTTATAAACCTCCAACGGGATGCCGACAGAGCCGGCGGCCTTTCCCATGGCTAGCTCCTGTAGCGCATCAAAGATCTCACTCTTTGTCAATTCCTTATCTAGCTCTTCTCTACCCAACTCATCCAGCTGGGGGCCTCCATCCCCAAACTCAACCCTAGATACAAGCGTGTCAACCTCTTCGTTATATAAGGTTTGGTAAAAGTTTTAAAAAACTTTCAAGACGTCTTTAGGTTCTGTATAGTTCCGTCCACCTTCCTGTATATTAGAGATTACATTCTTAACATTACCTTGCCTTATCCGTAGTGCCAGTACTCTACCCGCCTGTTCCCCTGTTTCATAGTGCATACCCCTTGAAGCTTGGTACTCGCTAGTTGCTTTCTGGGCTACCAATTTCTGGAGCTCTGCTTTAATAGCCACCATCCTCTGTTGACTCTCCACACCTTCATTTCCTTGACCAATATCTCTGACATGCTGTTCTTCTGCTTCTACCAGCTGCCCAGTTAAAGCGGTTTACATCAAAATACTCCCCCGTCCATTTCTTGAGATGTTCCACATACCTGCTGTCTGCTAGTAACCTTCTTTCGACCGTTCATCTTGACTGCTTCCTAACAAATATATCCAGATCATAGCACATTATCAATGGACTGTGATCAGATATTACTTTCAGTTGTCTTGTGGAATTTATTATGAGATCTTTATTTAAGTGTGAATAAACATAAATGTTCATGTGACGTGTATTCTCTATTATCTTCCTGGTGCCCTTTTCATTTTGTTATGTATGTATTCTTGGAAATTTGGTCCATATAATGAATACGTGCTGCCCTAGGCTTAGGTACGGCTGAAAACCTATTGGCTTTGCCAGTGCTTGTTCAGATTTGTCTAGTTCAATCTTTCTATTTTTTACAGGAGTCCCTCACCTCGAATGCTCTGAAAATGAAACAAAATACGAAAAATTACCACACAATATTTTTCATGTAGAGTGTCAGATGTGCTCGTGGATATCACCTCTAAAATGTACTGCACAGATGTTACCAATATAGTATGTTGTGCTAAAAGAGATACAATCACATACCACATATTAAGCCATGCTTGATAAACTGAACTAAAAAATGCACTGCTATTCAGTAAGAAAGGTTGATGTCGAGCATATCAGGTTTAAGTGCTTTCTTTCGATGCCTCAAACTTTCGAAAGTGCCAAATCACAGAGAAAACCCCACAACTGCTGTTAGCGCCCTAGCGTAACTAAGAATTCCAATCTCTCAAACCAGCAAGTGTTTCCTTTCCTTTACCTTATTTGGTAGTCTCTGCATAAGACGTTAGAACCCAAATGACTAAACTTCAGGTAAAACTCTAGCGAACTTTGACAGAGCATTGAGGGCCATATTATCAAGAAAGGGCAATACATTATCGCTGCTTTTATCGGCAGGAAACTGCCGTTAAAGCGGCGATAATGGGCTTGATAATATGCCCTTGTGAATTCCCATAGAAGCCCAGGTTCTGGTGTTAACCTGGGCTTCTATGGGTATTCACAAAGGCATATTATCAAGCCCATTATCGCCGCTTTAGCAGCAGTTTCCTGCCGATAAAAGCGGCAATAATGTATCGCCCTTTCTTGATAATATGGCCCTTTGTTTTCAAATATTTGCCCAAATGACTTCTACTCATTCTATTTCTATTCACGACTTCATCACAGGAACGAAGTGGCACTTGGCGTATTGCTAACATAGAACCATACGACCAGCATGTTTTTTGTGCCATTTTCTCCAATTCAGCTGATACATGCAGTGCCCTAGTTGAGCAAATCCAGCATGTACATTGCAGATTCGGAGACTGGAACTCCAGTCAATATCAGTGACAGCAACTCCGAACTCTCGGGACCAAGGGCCCTGCCGCAAGATGCGACCATCGAAAGTGCTAATTTAAGAAAGAGACCTGGCACAGTTCTGGTCAAACTAATATTTTAAATAGTGGAAGAGCAGTGACATATTATCGCTTTAGAAAGGGAAATGATTTTCACTGGAAATGTAAAGGAATTTACTATTCGGAAGTAGCAGAGTTTGTTGGCATCTCTAAAGCCAACAACATAACACAAAACATCATGGCAGTACAAATAAAACACATGGGAAACAGCACACTAATATTGTCAAAACAAAGAAACACAACAGCCACAGTACAACACAACAACAAAATGCAGTAATGCAGAACTGAAACATAACATCACAATAAAATGCAGTACGAATATGTACAGATATTCTTGTCACACATTATCAAGGGGATCTCTAATTCCCCATCTGCAAGGGGAATTAGAGATCCCCTTGCAGATGGGTGCAATGAGTGACTGCACCAGCCTGTAAGGGGATGTCTGGTGGGTTCATAGGACTCCCTTTCCTCCAGCCAGATGGATGCTATCAGGAGCACACCGACAGTGAGCCACCTTTTATGTGGTGTAATCTCAGTGCGCCTCCTGACACTGCGCTCAAGTCTGTAATATAGGACGGTTGAAGAGGCAAAGAGATTCCCTCATTTACATGGGCCATGCCCCCATGCACAACAGGGAACACCCTCTGGTGATAGCGCTAGTGGTATATGTGCGCCAGGCCTATCTGTATCATAGACAGGGCCGCACAAGCATCTGCAGCCCTTTCTGTAATACCAAAGTGTCCAGGGGACATCCAAATCGGGCACAAATGCCCGTTGCACCCCCAGGGCACTTTCCATAATATGGCCACAGATATTACATGCTTCCAAATATATTTTCACTAAAACAGGGAAATGGGCTCTGTTGCTTTCCGTACGTGATAGGATTTTTTGCCAATTATTTTTTCTTTTTTACATAGGAGGAGATTTCTTTATTGGCTCAGGATCACTGGGGTGTTGTACCAAGACATAAGAAGCATTGGCAACGGCAATAGGTCTTGTCTTTGAGACTATTGACTTTGCACTGCTTTTTCCTCATGCTGTACCGCATGGGCATTGATGACTTTGGCAATGATTTATAGCTATGTTGTATAGCACCATATCTAAAAATAATAATAATAAAAACTATTATGCATCTAGTGCTATTGCACTTGCATTATCCCTGACTGCTTTGTAGAGCTTTCCTAAATTAATTTTGGCCACACTGCAAAGCATACGATATGATAGTAAATGATTGTTGAAATAAAACATACATGCAAGGCAATGCAGGATTTTTCAGGGATTGAAATATACTGATGTGAAAAAGGGAAAATGTAACTGTTTTATAAAATCTGGGCATTTTGGGGGGAATTATATATAATCCAGTAAAAAAATGTATCTTTTATCCTATTTCACCTGAAAACCTGACAAGAATCTTAATATTTTATTGACATGTATATATTTGCTGTTTTTGTTAATATGTCCCAATATATATGTTTTATGTAATTTATGTTTTGGTGCACTCTTTTTTTTTCAAAACTTTTATTGACAAATTCAGCATTACCAAAATCCAATTTTGCATCAATTCAGAGGATTGTACACATTAGGCTGTTTGAGGAATACATAAAAAATAGGGAAAACCAATCAGACAGAAACATTATCTTGTACAACTCGACAATAGCACCATTGAACTATACATAGCTGTATGATGTGGTGACAGCACTGTAGTGGGAGGAGATTTTTTGGTACACTCTTTTCTGCATTTGTGTAAGGCCTGTTTTGATGATTAGACTTGTCTGAGCCTGCTTTATATACTGTTGGTAAATTTAAGGACATACATAAAAGAGGGTAATCCCAATTCTGCTAAATCCTGTCTTGTATAGGGTTGTATGCTTGACTGCTAAAATATACCAAGTGAGTGAGCGGATGGCACCCAAGGAAATTAGTACTCATACTATTAGTGTCCGCAGAACATTTTTCAGGGGGGGAATAATTTTAACGTCATCCATCCTCCAATATGAATGTGTGCAAGGTGGGGCACAAAAAGCACTGGGGTGAAGGCAGAGCCGTGGGGCGCAGGAAGCAGGCCTCATATGTTTCCTTACACCATAGGTTTGTTGTACTACAGCCATCTCTTTCTTTTGTGGCATTTGTTAGACATCACACATTCGAGTAGTTAGCAAAGAAAAAAGCAGAGCTGCAGGCAGGAGCGTCTCCTGGCCAAAGGTGAAAAAGCGCAGGCATGCAAAGGGTTGAGGGACCTGATGGAAAAGCTTAATAGAAGGATCAAGCTACCATTGTCTGATTAGCAATTTCTAATCTGTTTTTAAGTTACCACTATTGAGTGCACCACATTATTCATACACACATGATTAAGGCACTATAACCACTTATAAAAAAATGTAGATTCTGCAGTTGGTGTTAATATGCACAAATGACTGATAATTAAAATAAAAGTCAAATGTATTTATTTGGAAAATGTATTAACCTAAATATATTAAAATAAATACAATTAAATATATTAACTTAAATAAAATAATAACTAAAATAACAACTGTTCTCATCCAAATTGGAAAATGAAACATATAAACTTCAACAAAATAAGTGTTCCAGGTTAGGAACTGTTCAAATTTAACAATCACATTTTGCAATGAGTAGTTTTATACATTTTTTTTACTGGTTAGAAATCGCGAAAAAGGAACTGTAAAACCTCTGTAGTCTTGTGCAAATTTATCAATGAATTGTTTTCAATCAGCTGTTGTTTGTTTTCATCAATTTGTGCTCGATGCATGCCCATCATGCACAAATACGATAAGTGATCATCTGCTATTGTGCGACCTCAACCATGTTTTCATCGTTCTCATTGTGTTGATAGACCTTTCCCCTATATAAGTGGTCACTGGGAATGGGAGAGTAATGAGAATTGAATGGTGATGGTGTACTGATGGAAATAAATGTGTGTGGTTTAGCAAATCAAGAAATCCATTGTCAAACTGTTCATCCTTCATTGACCAGATCTCAAACCATGTGATTGCTTCTGCTTCAAATTTTTCAATGTTGTAAATTTCTCTAATGTTTACAATCTGGCATTTGTATTGCTCAAGTGTCATTTTTGCCATGTTTTTTGGGTAAAGTAAGAACAGACTGAACTTTTTCTTGTTTCCATTGCCAAACCGGCTTTCTAATGACGCAATGATAGAATACTTGTATGGCACTTAGATAGACTGGCGATAGTATTCTTCAACAGAAGAGAAAACAAAATTGCTGGCCACACTGTATTGAAACTCCAAGTTCGATGTTCAATTTTTCGATCATTATTTGAACATTGGAAACAATATCCTTAATTTGTTCTTCTGATGTTTGTCTGTGAACATGGAAAACAGTCAGAAGGTATTGCACGTGATTACACACATTGAGGATATCAAGCTGAACAGCTTGGAAAGCCTGGCTTACAGATTCCAATCTTGAACAGTAATTTGAAATTATGGACAAGCAAAAGAGTAGTAACTAGTGAGCCTAATTGCTTAAAAATCTCTTCAAAGTTTGAGCAAAAAAATCTAATGCACTTGTATTTTGCTATCCATCGAGTTTCAGTCAGCAATGGCACATTGGGAATAAGAGATCTTCGTTTTGGACTCTCATGGAAAACCCCAATGATGGCTTTTACTCTGCCAATAGAATTCCGTACATCAGGAGCAGCATTCAGGTCATTAACAACCAAATTAAGTTTTTGTGCTGCACAGTGAGCAAAAGCTGCAGTATAATATTTTTTTTTTATTATGGCTTGAACGCCATCTTCCTTTCCTGCCATTGTATAATATCCATCATATCCTTGGCCATGGAGTTTTTTTAAGTTTATTCCAAATTTGGAACATGTATCCATAATCATATTTGAAATTGAGATAGCATCCATTTTTTAATGTAAATCCAATGAATATTTCTGTGATGACAGCTACAGTGCTACTTGAGTCTACAAAATGTACTTTAAGTGACATCTGTTCTTTTCTGGATATGTCAGCACTTTCATCCGCAATGAAGAAAATCCATTTGACATATTGACTAGATCTTCTCCTAATGTTTCATCACATAATGTAATTAATTTATATTCAACTCAGGAGGTGTAGATTTCCAGGCTCCAAGATGGCAGCATGCTAAATAGGCTCTTCGAGCAGTCTACGTCTATCGGGAATTATTTTCACTTCCCACGGGACCTGCTGTGCGCATTTAAATGTGAGGAGTGCATGAGACCTGGGACTACATTCCACGCAGAGAGGGAGCCGTAGCTCTCTTCCCCCATGACGTGGAGTGCAAATGTGCTGAAGCAGCCTTTGGTGCGGCTGCCAGGCGACAGTAGCTGTGCGGCCTTCCCGCTGATGCCGTGAGATCATCAACGTTTCTCCGGTGGGGCTCTACTGTGGGCCCCCGGTGAGTGCTGCCTGTTGACCCGACTGGCAACATCTAGCCCAAGGGGTGGCTCTGCCCTCCATTGCTAGGAGAGAACTGGAATACTCTTCTACTGTGGCATGGTGTGTGGATGAGCTGAAGTAGCCTGTGATGCGGGTGGGAGGCTGAGGTTGCAGCGCGGCTTTCCCGCTGATGCTGCAATATCTTCAGCACTGCTCCAGAAGAGCGCTGCAGGCCCACCCATTGAGTGCAACCTCTTACATTGATTGGTGTTATCCAGCCCGTAGGGGGACTCTGCTCTCCGTTCTAGACACGCAATGAATATTTCTGTGATGACAGCTACAGTGCTACTTGAGTCTACAAAATGTACTTTAAGTGACATCTGTTCTTTTCTGGATATGTCAGCACTTTCATCCGCAATGAAGAAAATCCATTTGACATATTGACTAGATCTTCTCCTAATGTTTCATCACATAATGTAATTAATTTATATTCAACTCAGGAGGTGTAGATTTCCAGGCTCCAAGATGGCAGCATGCTAAATAGGCTCTTCGAGCAGTCTACGTCTATCGGGAATTATTTTCACTTCCCACGGGACCTGCTGTGCGCATTTAAATGTGAGGAGTGCATGAGACCTGGGACTACATTCCACGCAGAGAGGGAGCCGTAGCTCTCTTCCCCCATGACGTGGAGTGCAAATGTGCTGAAGCAGCCTTTGGTGCGGCTGCCAGGCGACAGTAGCTGTGCGGCCTTCCCGCTGATGCCGTGAGATCATCAACGTTTCTCCGGTGGGGCTCTACTGTGGGCCCCCGGTGAGTGCTGCCTGTTGACCCGACTGGCAACATCTAGCCCAAGGGGTGGCTCTGCCCTCCATTGCTAGGAGAGAACTGGAATACTCTTCTACTGTGGCATGGTGTGTGGATGAGCTGAAGTAGCCTGTGATGCGGGTGGGAGGCTGAGGTTGCAGCGCGGCTTTCCCGCTGATGCTGCAATATCTTCAGCACTGCTCCAGAAGAGCGCTGCAGGCCCACCCATTGAGTGCAACCTCTTACATTGATTGGTGTTATCCAGCCCGTAGGGGGACTCTGCTCTCCGTTCTAGACACGCAGGGCCAGATAGCATACTTTGTGGAGTGGGGACAGCTCTGGTCAATGACGGTGGCTGAACTAGGCCTGGGATGAGATAACGCTCATGAGACTCTCTTACGCGGCCCAACAAAAAGCAACAGAAGTGCTTGCATGTTGGCAGTTTGTATGAATGCCCTTGGCTCCTACATGCCAATCCGCATGACAAGGTTTACTGTCTAGTAAGGCGAATAACAAACCTTCGCGCCCTGACAAATTTGCCAAGACTTGGCAATGGCAATGAAACATGTTGGCCTTCTCTGACAAGGTTTGCAACATGCAGTGTTTTTAGTTCGAGTAAGCTCACGACCTTGAATAAAGAGGGCAATTCTAACTTTGAGTCTTACTTCAATTTTAATTGAAGGAGTACATTGTCCTTCACACATCACGGTATTTCTGTTTTGGAGTCAGTTAAAATTCTCTTTTCTACTCTTTCTATTTTCTTGCTGGACACACTTATGTTTTTTCCAGTGAGTAGGCAACCAATGATGACAAACTTGGGCATGCTGAGAGAACCTGCCGGTAGTCTGCCTGGTGTTGCGTACGTGAGGTGCCAACTCACTCTTTCACTTATTATTATTTTTATAAAGTGTCCTTTACTCACGCACTGGGGTTAAGGGTTTGTGCTGGTGGATTGACTGAATGCAGTTCATTTTTTAGGAAACTTAAACGGTTGAGGGTTCTAGGACTGGCTCATACTGGACAGGTAGATATCCTCACTTCACAAGCCTTTCCTCTGAATAATCTGTCCACCCTCTTGGAAGGCCAGGCCTTTTTTTGTATTTGTGCTACTGGATTACTCCGCACAATGCTGGAAACTCGGCGGGTATCGCCTGTGGTCCTTATTGCCTGCGGTGAGTGATACGTTTCTATTCCCCCCCCCCCATTGACTACATCGGACCTCCTGCCCCTCCCTGCTCCACAGACGCTGTAGGTGATGGACCCTTGCCATTGGCTCTGCATGCTGGAGGATGCACATGCAGACCGGTTCCAGGAACTCCGGACCGTGGTCTTATCCTGTGTGCCATTGGGTGGCCAGGGGTGGTCAATTGCCTTGGAGACCTTAACATTGGGGAATAGGGGTGATACCCTGAGAACAGTTTTAAGCTCCTTTACCAGTGAAGCAATGGCTAGCATCGGTGCGTCTGCGTCTGATGAGCTGAATCTTTGGGTCTTCGTGAGTTCCTGGGTGCCTTTGAGGAAAGAGCATTTCCCTGCTGGATTTTGCTGGTACGACCTTTATCTATCCTAATGATGTGAAGTATTCTTACAGAAAAGACTGAAATTACTGCTGCAGTGTATTGTTAATAGTGTTACCTGGCTAGGTTTCCGAGCGCACTGCTTGGAGTGGTCTCCGGTGGCATACTCCTATATTAGCGGCTGTCCTCTATTTGCTGCCTTGAGTGTTGTTGATCAGAGGCAGTGTCCTTTTTGCATTGGGTGCATCTATATCATGGGCAAACCGGATGAAGCCCAATCTAAACTGAACTTTGAATTACGCAAATCTAGACATAGAGAAGACGCCTCTGGGACGATAGCTCCTGGATCTGGTGATGAATCTGATGATGAATGACACGGGCAATGAATTAAAATACATCCTGGCAACTATGCAAAAAAGCCTTTCCATAATTGATGCTAAGATTGAGTCCTTATCATATAAAATGGACTGTATGTCTGAGAGGCTCGATAAGCATGCAGAACATCTTGATTTGGCCGAGCGGCATATCTCTAAGGTAGAGGATGCGCAAATCAAGGTACACAGCGCCCAGAAACAGATGGAAAAAGCGTTAACCATGATTCAGGATAAGGCTGAGGACATTGAGGCCAGGTCTAGGTGCAGCAACCTGCGCATTACTGGTTTTCCGAAATCAACCACTACAGGGATCATGGAGGTTTTCGTTGAGAAACTGCTCAGGGAACTGCTGGGCGGCGAGAATTTTTCCCCTATGTTTGTAGTGGAACGCCCACACCACTACCTGGGTCCTTGCTGTCCTCCGGGTGCCCCCTTCCGCGTCCCGTTATTGCTAAGTGACTTATCTACAGTGACAGAGATGCTGCTCTTGTGCAGGCTAAAGAACTGGGCAAAGTTAGAATTTGAAGGCTCCATACTTTCACTGTCTCCAGACTTTACGCTTAAGGTTCAGGAAGCCAGGAGGCATTTTGTCCCGATGAAATGTAAGCTAAAGGAACAAAATATAGAATACGCAATAATATATATCCAGCAAGACTCAGGGTTGTGGTTAATGGATTGACGAAGATTTTTACTGACCCTAGGGCCCTTCAAAAAGCTCTCAAAGACTGGAAGGTGGTGGAGCAGAGTAAGAAACCATTGTGCTCTGGAGAAGTTGATGCACGCTCAAGTGGTAATCTGGACGATAACGAGAAACGTTATCTGATGACCCAAGAAACTCAGGGTTTACTTTCCTCCTTTTTTGTTTCCTGTTGTTAGTCATGATTATATTACAATGGGGATGTTACGGTTATATTTTTTCTATCATGGTCTAAAGTTGCCCTCATTTATTGTTACAATGCTATGAGGATCATGCCGATCTGTGATATGGTCATTTAGAGATTCACTTACACCTTACAAGGTTATATTATCATTATTTGTGGGCGGTCATTTCCCCTGGGTGGACAATCGTTTATGTTTAGACAGCAATGCTTTTGTTTGTTGAATTCTGCTATGTCTGGCCACATCCGCCTCTGTGGGATTCCCCCTAGAAGTTTTATGGACTTTTTCAGTGTTTTTACTATTATATATTACTGTGTTTTTTTAGGTTGTTATGTAGGGTGGGAAATAGGCTGTAAATGCCTAGTTGGGGTAGGCATAGCCCTTGTAGGGGAGGGTTGGGATTTTGTTCTGTTTCCACAGTCAATGTTCATGTTCATGATGGCATGTTGATGATGGCAGGTATTTCATGTGACAGTCCTATACGACTACATGCAAAGGTCACTATGAGTAGTTTGCGGCAGCCACTAGATGATCCTCCCCAACGCCTACCAGGAAAAGTTAGGTTCATCACTTGGAATATCCGGCTGCTAAATGATTTTAGGAAATTGGGCAAAATACTAGCTTATTTTAAACATCACAAAATTGATGTTGCTTTATTGCTAGAACCTCAATTAGCCCTTAATAACTGTCATGCTAGGAGGTCCTTGCCTGGATCAATCCTAAGTCTAGCATCTCCTTGACAGAGTTAAAAACTGATCCCAGTGGAAGATATACCATTTCAAGGTGTCGAGGCACAGGGTTAGATATTCAAGATGTTATAATATATGGCCCAAACTATGATGACCCTTTATTTTACAAGTCACTGTTAAACCAGACTCCAAACGGCCCGACTATACCTTAATGATGGGGCTGTGACTTGAACTGTATTCTGAATCCGCTCCTGGACAAATCAGGTGGGCAAGTACGCCACATCTCGGCTGCAGCCAAAATCATTACTGACATAGCTCTGCAGTTAGATCTGGTGGATGCTAGGCAACTGGAGGCAGGTGGATTCACTGATTATTCAACCCCTCATGACACGCGCACTAGAATTTACTATATTTTGCTGGAAAGATCGCACCTCCCCGTGTTCATACTTGCGTGGTCATGCCTAGCATTTTTTCAGATCACTTTCCATTTAAAATAGAGGTTGAGAATTCACCACATATTATAGCTCTGTTTATTTGGAGGTTCCCCTCATATTCACTACTTGACGCTGCGTTCAGAGCTGAACTGGCCATCGCTATCTCTGACTTTTTTACTATCAACATAGACTCCGTGAGACACTTCACTACAGTCTGGGAGACATTCAATGTATATATCAGGGGGGTAACTATCAGTAAACATGCTGGGGTTTTGCTTTCGATCAGGGGTAGACTTACTGCTTTGGAAAAAAAGCTTGTAGAATTGGAGTCGGATCCCCAGGGATGCAGCGACCCTTAGATTGTGAAGGCTATGAAAGTATCGCTCTAAGAATATAGTGTAGAAGCGGACAGGGAAGTTAAACACATGGGGAAGTATGCTATTGCTAAATTCTATGGTGAGAGTGACAGGCCGGGAGCAGTACTGGCTGCTCTAGCTCGGAGCTAGAGGAATACAAGGGGGTTTTCTGATTTAGACAATGGAGATGGTACAGCCCTAAAAGACCCCTCGGATATTTTATGTTATGTTATACAGTCTTGTAAAGCGCTCAGCTGCCCCAGCAAAGGGGCGTCCCGGCGCTGAATCCAGCTTAAAGAAGGAGGCAGGGAGTCAGCAGGCAGGCATACAAAAGGGATTAGTTCAGGGGGAATAAATATGTTTTAATAGCTTTCCTGAACTCTAGTAGATCTTCCACTTTGCGAATGTGGGCCGGTAAAGCATTCCAAAGTTTTGCTGCTAGGAAGCGGAAGGAACATCCGCCCGCTCGGCTTCAATTGATCCGGGGTACTTTGACCAGGTTTTGACCAGCCGAGTGTAAAGCACGGGTATGAACATATATAGCACACGCATTTAGTCAATATTATAGGGAGCTGTATTGTTTGCATATTACGGTAGACGAGTCTGCTGTTCTCGGCTATCTGGAGCATGTGCTACTACCATGGCTAACCAATTCTCATAGAGAATGCCTTATGAGGCCGCTTGATGCAACTGTAATCTGCATCGCTTTTAATTCTATGTGAGATGGTAGTGCTCCCGGTATGAATGGCCTTACGGTACCCTTCTATAAAGCTTAAATAGATCTCTTGCTTCCCCATCTAAGTAAATTATTAGAGGAAATAGCAAACACTGGTATAATGCCTTAATCAATGAGGGAGGTGCTCATAGTCACACGATTAAAACCCAACAAATCACCCCAATTGTGTGCATCCTGTCGACCTCTCTCACTCCTAAATGTGGACACTAAAATATTTGCTAAAATTCTTGCCAATAGACTTTCCCCTCTTCTCCCCACATTTTTGGCCCAGAGCAGGCTGGCTTTGTGCTGCAATGTAGGCTTACCCAAAGCTTAAGGATTGCATTTGGTGTCATACAGAACGTTAAATCCGAACTTAAAGCTGCCACTATTTTTTTAGACACCGAAATGGCTTTTGACTGTGGAGTGGACTTTTATGATGGCAGTACTTCGTATGATGGGGTTGGGGGATATTTTCATTGGATTGGTTTCTGTATTATATAACCAGCCAACAGCAAAGGTTAAAATTAGTAATGATGCTTCATCTTCATTTTTATTATCCCAGGGCACGAGGCAGGGGTGTCCCCTTTCTCCGTTTTTATACGCCATAGTCGCAGAGCCTTTGGACCGTGCACTGAGGGACTATAAAGGGCATTTGGGTGTTCGTCTCCGTAACTATAATTTGATCATGTCCGCTTATGCTGACTATATGTTACTATATGATCTGAATCCTGCCACCAACCTTTCCCCTTAGATTCTTGAAGTTATAAAATTTGGAGGAATATCGGGATAAAACATTTATTTGAGTAAATCCATCATATTTCCACTAACCGATGGTCCCATTCAACTTAGACTAATCTTTACAATGGACTAATGAGTTGGTCAGATACTTGGGTATACGGGCACATACTGATTCCAAATTGGTGCTGCGTGATTACTACGGGAGGGCGATCACTAAACTACAAAGTGATATTGAGAGGTGGCTCACACTACCGCTCTCCCTGGTGGGCCGCATATCTCTGATGAAGATGATAGTCTTACCCAGACTGCTGTTGCTTTTCACTAATATACCTTTGGTGGTTCCCCAACACTTTTTCAAAAACCTCAAGGCCCTAATGGTTAGACTGGTGTTGGCGGGGAAATCCCCTTGGGTCAAGAGTGATACACTTACACTTCCATATTCTATGGGTGGACTGGGAGGCCCAGACTTTGAGCTGTACTACAGAGCTGCTCAGGGCTCACATGCTAATTTCTGGTGCCATGGACCGCACACTCTATCGCACCTTCTCATAGAGAGAATTGCGGCTGATCTGTCCCCGCTCGCCAGGCAACTCACTCAGCCCCCGCAATAGGCATTATGGGAGTCTCGACTCTATAAACTCCATGGTCCATGCGTGGAGTGAACTATTAAAGTGGCAGGCGGACACTCTACTTTATTCCCCATTACTTCCATTGGATTGGTGTCAGTGGTTTTCACTGGGTCCTGAAGTAGCTGTCATGAAAGAGCTTAGAAATGTCCAGATTCATAATAAGGGGGATTTCTTCTCCGAGAGCAGAGCTCGGACTTGGGATGAGGTCGCCACTGTAGATCATGGGGCTAGCCCCTTAGCGCAATTTCATTACTTAAGGGCTCAGCACGCCATGAGGGCGCTGCTGGGAAATGAATATTTAGAGCCTCCGGCAATCCCGTCTTTCACTTACCTTATGCGTCCCAAGTCCCTTTATACATTAATCTCAAATATATACATCATGTCCCAGGAATACTGCAGCGCTAATTACTCTCAGCCGAGAGAGCAATGCCAATCCGATTGGAGCCTCCCATTGATGACAGCCAATGAAAGTACTGCTGCGAGGTCACCCAAACAGTGTCTCTAAACGGCAGGTATAGATTCATACATTTTAAGTTTTTAAATAGAAAAAAATATATACCTGCTCGTCTCCACAGATACAGCTTACGTGAATCTGACAGATGTGAGCGGTGCAGATTTTTTCCATGGATGTGTCCACAGATTGCGGCCTTTTGGAACCAGATATTCCAGTAACTGGGTTCATTGTGGGTATTCCACTTGCTTAAGACCCCCTATTAGCCCTATTGGGATACACTAAACCACAGCCTAAGGGAGTTAGGAAGCTTTTGGGTTTTGGCCTCCTTCTGGCTAAGAGGCACGGGCACGGGGACTCACACCCTCAAAATTGGAGTGGGAAATTATACGATTTTTGATATATGTTTCAGACTTGCAGTCTGAAACATATAGTGAGCTAATGCCTCCACAAAGCTGCACCAAGAATTTCTGGGGGCTGTGTAAACACTATGTGTTGTCAAGGGAAGAGAATGGAATGGACAATGTTTAAACTTACTGTACAGGAGCGATCTACTCAAATTCCAATGTGTCACTAAGGGTAATACTGTTGTACATGGTAATAACTATTTTTATTTGGAGTGATGTTCATTGCAAAATACTTATGATTGGGATGTGTTATTCGATATGTGGCTACTGTTCCTACTGCATATCTTATCTGATTGGGATGAATCATTCGATATGTGGCTACTGTTCCTACTGCATATTTTATGGGTCATTTCATTTCCTTTGCGATATTTCTATTAATTTATCACTGATTGTATGTATTAATCCTTGCCATAATGTTACTGATAACGAATTATGTACACTGCTTTCTGCTGTTACATTTTTATTTAATAAAAAAATATTTATGTTCAACTCTAACTGATGTATAACGTGCATTATAACTGGTGCATTTTCCAGATGGTTCTTTAGGATTTAATCTCCTGCTTCAAGGAAAAAATGGCAACAATACTTGTTTCCAGTTTCTTTCTGATTGCCAAAAGTGAGTTGCATCCACTTTTGCATTTTTATGCCAAGAAAATGAAACATGGTTGTGTGCACTTTAATGGAAGTCTATATATTTAGTGAAAGGAGTAGTTATGAATGCTCCTTGTATTCCACGATGAACTGGCTGTGGAAAAACTGTGCAATATTTGCAATTCACACCTTTCATTTGTGGAGAGTAACTAAGCCAAGGTGAATATTGATTGAAACAGCATTTATAAATCACAGCACTATTACCCCTCAGGATATCTTGGTGCTGTGTCTCCATCGGAGAGCCAAGCCTTCAGTCTCATTCTGCCTGTGAGATTGCTGTTCCAGGTCTTGGCAGTGATGTAGGAGAAGCAGCGGCCACCGCTGAGGCTGCAATGGCTGTGGGGAAGTAAGCGAGAGTGAGTGAAGTGGTGCACAAGTGTCTTGCGGGTTGGTGGAAGTTCAGTCAATGGTTAAGGTAGACAGCTCCTAGGTCATGGGGTGCTTTGTACACAATGCGTGAGGAGCTTGAACTGGCATCCTTTCTTGATGGGGAGCCAGTGGAAAGCTGTCAGGTGGGGGCGATGTGGGTTAATTTGGGGATGTGCAGGATGAGTTTGGCTGCAGCATTCTGTATGATCTGGAGTCTTCCGAGGAGCTCGGTGGAGATGCCGTCATAGAGGGTGTTGCTGTAGTCGAGACAGCTGGTGATCAGGGCCTGAGTGACGGTCTTTCTGGTGTTGGTTGGGATCCATGTGAAGATTCTGTGGAGCATGCAAAGTGTGGAAGCAGGAAGTCGTTTCATGGTCCGTTGGCTGTCAAGGATGATGTCGAGTTTGCAAGTGTGGTCAGTCGGTGTGGGTGCGGGTCCGAGTTCTGTGGGACAGCAGCTGTGGCCCCATGTGGAGGTGTTCTTCCCGAAGATCAATACTTCCATTTTGTCGGAGTTGAGTTGCAGGCAGTTGTCTCCCATCCATTTGGCTGCATTGGTCATTGCATTGCAATAGTTGGTTTGGGCATTGGAGGGATCCATCAGTTGAGTGTCATCTGTGTAGAAGATTATGTTGAGTCAGTGCTATCTGACGATGACTACGAGGGGGGTTATGTAGATAAGGAATATTTATTTATTTACTTGCTTACTTATTTACTTATAGAGCGCAGCACTCATCCCAAGGTATATCAAGGCGCTTGTAGCAAACAAGACAAGGGGAGACAAGTAAGTATTAGTATTCAGGGAATAAATTAGGTTTTTTTTCGGAATGCCAGGTAGCTAGGAGTCAGCCGTAGGTCCAGAGGAAGCTCATTCCACTTCATAGCTGCCAGATATGAGAAAGAGTGTCCTCCAGTCCTCACCTTCTTGATACGCTTTGTTCTGGCTAATGCTTTATGTGATGACCGAAGGCTCCTTCTGGGGACGTAAAACTCAATTTTCTCCTGGAGTATCTTAGGGCCGCTTAAATACAGTGCTCTATGTGCATGACTGAGCAGTTTAAATACTGCTCTTTGACACATAGGTAACCAATGCAGATTTTTCATGCACATTGATGCAGAGCTTAATCTGTTTTTATTACATACCAGTTTGGCTGCGGAAAACTGACCGGTCTTCCTGCATTACTCTTTCCTTTTTTTTTTTTTTAAATCTTTTTATTATCATTTTTTACATTTATTTTTTGCAAGCAATACAGGATTAATTCAGTAATATTAATCAATCGAATCAAAAAAATGTATAAAGCCAAAATAATGCCCAGACTACCATCAGTAAGCACACAGTATATCCCAGTCAAATTTATCAGGAACTAAATATAATAACAAATTATAATTATCAAATCAGCTCCCCCTGAATCCATTGCCGAATTGGGTCCCAGATCTTCATTCCCAGCATTCTTTTATTTTTACCTTTTGTGCTATATATAGCTGTCTCTATATTATATGCCGCTAATATACGAGCTCTCCATGCTTCGAATGGAGGGGGGGAGGAGCTAATCCATTCTTGAGTAATACATGCTCTCATTATAGCCATAGAAATGAATATGAGCCCTTTATGCCCCTCGAGTAGGACTTCAGAGGTTACTCCCATTAAGACATGTTCCCCCGTTAACCTAAGAGAATAGCCTAACACTTTAGTCAAAAAGGTCTGAATTGCCTCTATAAAGGGGACTAGCAGCAGGCATACAAAAAACATATGCAGTGAATCAGCAGCATGTAACCCACACCTATTACATGTTATGCCCACCGTCGCACCCCATTTTGAAATTTTTAGCGGTGTATAATATAAGTCATAAAGAGCCATGTAGTGCTGTGTGCGGGCTCTGCCAGTGATCAACACAGTATTAGCAAGTGCAATTGATTCTTCCAGACAAATAGTTGCTACCCCTAACTTCTCTGCCCACCCTGAGGCATGGATTTCTAAATTGTCAGGGCATAATGTCAGAAGAGCTCTATAATAATGTCTAATCCTTTTTTTGGTAAATCGGTGAAAATCTGGTAATACCTGATACTTCCACAAGTGACAGGGAGTTAAAAAAGCTATGTATTTTTAGATATTTAAAGTAGTCCTGATTTGAGAGGTTATATCTAGTTGTAAGCTCCAGGAAAGTAAAAAGCCGATTATGCTGCCATAGATCATTCACCCCATGTATTCCTTTATTTCGCCATCGAACCATTGCCAGATCTTGAAATACAGATGGAAATATTTTACGAGCATTAAAGGGTGTATAAATCAAGAGTTTCCTAATTCCCAAAAGTTGCCTGACTATCTTCCAAACTCGGAAGGCTGCTTTCAGCGTCTTAAATTTAGTTTTTTTGTAGTAACTTGGCTCTATATTTTTTAGGAAGCATCCACAACATTCTTCGCCCATTATAAGTTCATATATGGAGGGAGATTGACTCTTTGGGATCCTTACTTTTTCACCAATAATCAGAGGGGAAATAAACTGTAAAACCGACGCAACACAATAGTACAGAAAGTGCGGGATGCCCCACGCCCCCTAGATTTGGGTAGAACCATCTTTTTATAGGATCTACGAGGTTTCTTATAGCTCCATATAAACTTAGATGTCATCCTTTCCAATTGTTTAAAGAACATCAGGGGGAATTCAAGTGGGATAGAACGATACATGTAGAGAAACTTAGGAAGTATTGTCATTTTCAATACATTATTTCGGCCAAATAAGGATAAATGAAAATGGTCAATACGTTCAAGTGTAGCATTTGCTTTTTGAAAAATTGGGTTAAAATTCATAGCTGGAATATCTGAAATAGGAGAGGTAATTTTAATACCCAAATATGTTGCTACCGAAACCACTGGGATCGATGAAGGGGGTGTCTGGCCTACAAATAAGTTTTGAGTCTTAGCTATATTCAACTTGTAGCCAGAGAATACTCCAAAGCGAGTAGCAAGATCTTCTATAACTGGCAGGGCTTCCTGAAGATTGGTTGTGAGCACCACTATATCGTCAGCGTATGCAAGCGCCCTATAATTTGTATTCGCTACTATGACAGGTGGGATCCCCGGTGCTGAGTTCAGTTTATTTAAAAATATGTCTAAATACAATGCAAACAAAAGTGGAGAAGCAGGGCAACCCTGGCGGGTGCCTCTAGAAATGAAAAAAAAATCAGAGTTTTTTTAACCCAGTTTTATGCAAGATGTAGGTGATACATATAGCGCTTTTATGTCCGAGATGATCCGGGGACCAAAACCTTTAATTGCTAGCATCTCCCACAGATATGGCCAGGCTACCCTGTTGAATGCCTTCTCGGCATCCAACAGGGTAATACCAAGGTCACTGTTCGTTGCTTCAGCCCTGTCCATTAAAGTGATTACACGCCTAACGTGATCTGAGGTGTCCCGACCAGGCATTAAGCCATGTTGAACCGGCGAGACTATTGTAGAGATTACCCTTGATATGCGAGAGGCTAAGATCTTCGAGAAGATCTTGCTATCCGCATTTATAAGCGAAATCGGTCAAAAAGACGAGGGAAGAATAGGAGGTTTGTCTTTCTTTAAGAATGCCATTATTATAGAATAACTCCATGATGGAGGTGCTACCGCATTTTCTGCTTCTACACATGTTTGCAATAAATCTTGTTTTAAAAGGGCTCTAAACACTCTTTAAAATTCTAAGGGTATACCATCTGGCCCTGTAGCTTTCCCAGTAGCCAGAGAGAGAATAGCCATTTCTATTTCCTCCCATGAAATTTCAGCCTCTAAAGCTATAGGTTGCATATCAGTTAATTTCGAAATATTATCCGACCCGCAGAAATTTAGTAATGTCTCTGAAGAATATGAAATATCTTCCTCCCTGTAAAGTTTACTATAAAATAAGCGAAAGATCTCCAAAATATCTTCAGGTTGACTATAAATCTGACCCGAATCATCTTGAATCTCCTTCACATTATTGAATGTTTCCTGCTGTCTGAGTCTCTTAGCCAATATCCTTCCTGTCGTTTCCCCCATCTCATAAATTTGTGAGCGAGATACTGCAAACTGTTCAGCAAGTTTCCTTGCATAGATCTCATACAGCCTGGACTTATGAATAGCCAATCTTGCCTTAATATGCTCCGTATCCTGAGCTGTACGAATAGCGGATATTAATTTAGCTTTCCACTCTTGTACTGCCCTGTAATAAGTGGCAAGTTTAGCTCGGGAGAACTTTTGTTTATTAATAGAGTAGGACAAAGTTTCTCCCCGGACTGCAGCCTTAAAAGAGTCCCAGACCATTTGAGTGGTAGCTGTGCCACGATTAACATCAAAGAATTCCTTAATCCATGTGGACATATGCTCAATATACACAGAGTCTGCCAAAAGTTTACGTTCGAATGTCCAGGAGTTTCTCTCATGGGGTAAGCCATGGCCATATTTGATCTCTATTAATATAGGATTATGGTCCGAGATTATTCTCAGGAAAATCTCAAAAAGGATATGGTTTAATAATGTCATGGAGCTGAAAAAATAGTCTAAACGTACCATCTTCTGATGTGGGGCAGAGTAATATGTATATCCAGGTGACCCATCTCTCGAAATAAAGCCTACATCCACCAACCCAAACTCTGTAACTAAGCCTCTTAGTGCCTTGTAGGTCTTACTCGGGAGGCCAGTATAGGGATTTTCTGAGGTTAAATCAGAGTCCCTATCTATATGAATATTAAAATCCCCACACAATACTAGAGGAGTAGGCCACGCAGCAAGTTCTACACTTAAAAAGTTAAGGAGGTCGGAGTCGTCAACATTTGGGCCATAAATTGAACAAATAGTTAAAGGTTTGCCGTCAAAGTATATTTCTAATATGACCCATCTTCCATACTGATCAGTTTTGATTTGGTTGCAAGACCCTAACCCTTTTCTAATAAGTACTGCCACTCCCCTAGTAGTGGTTCCTTGGCTAGTACACCCCACAAGGCACATACCCAGATCATTAAACCATTTTCTATTATTCCAGCTCAAATGCATTTCTTGTAGGCACAAGATATCAATTTTCATACTATGAATAATTTGGGCACAGATACCCCTTTTTTGCTTGTTGTTCAGCCCACAGATATTCCAGGAACATATCCTTAATTTATCCATTTACTTTTGTATTATTTTCTGTTTTTGTTCTCCTCTCATTATATATGTCACAATTTTGTTTAGCCACCCCTACTTTATCCAGAATTGAAACAATAATCAAACCATCTTCATCTAGTTTACAATCGCTGTAACAAATTACATTAATCCTGTGCTTGCTTGCCCCTCCACCCCACCCCACCCTCCCCCTGACCCCCCCTCCCACCCCCACCACCAACACCAACCCCACCCCAAGAAAGCAAAGGGACTGATCAGTCCCTAAAAGTGATGGTCTGAGAAGCATATTGAGTCTCGCTGTGCGCTCTCATCTGCATAACACCTATCTGGTTGGAATAAAGAGAGAAAAAAAAAGAAAAAAAGAAAGAAAAAATTAATGGCCTACCCATTTGAGACTGAGAATTAAGAGTCCTAACAACTCAATAGGTGCGTTATAATCCCATTATAGTCCAAGTATTATCAGCTTTTTCAGTCACTTAATAGAAAAAAAAAGGGAACAGGGAATAAAGACAGCATCTGTTATATCTATTATATCAATTCAACTCGTTTTTTACATTGTAGATAATAAGTCTTTTGCTGCACATTCTGAAGTGAGAAAATGGGTTCTTTCCTTGAATATTACTCTAAGTTTCGAAGGATTGGGGAGGAAGGCTTGTGCGCCTTTTGCCTGGAATAAAGGAATAAGTTGGCGAAATTGCCATCGTTGTTGAACAGTAAAGTGGCAATAGTCTGGCCGAACAAAGAAATCCACACCCTTCCCCCTCCGTTAACGATCCGGTCGGGCCAGATCATACAATGCTTTGCGTGCCAGGAAATGGTTCAAAGATATCAGAATGGCTCTTGGTTGATTCTTTGAAGCTCCACCAGAGTTTTTATTACGCTGAAATGGGAATCTGTGAGCTCTCAGAAGCTCCCGGTCCCACTGCCACTGGGTTAACTCCGGAAAAGCCTCAGTAAATAGTTCGATAATATACTGCCTAACATTGGATCCCTCAACTCCTTCAGGAATAGCCAAAACACGCAGATTGTTGCGCCTAGACCTATTTTCTAAGTCGACTAACTTCCAGTTGAAGTCCTCTTTTGTAGTAGCCAGCGTAGTAAGCTGTGCAGCCTGTTGAGTCATAGCATCTTCAATAGCTGAAATTCTCCCCTCAGCCTCTTGCACTCTAGTAGATGTTTCATTGCAGGTTTTTATCACTCTTCTGAGATTATTTTGAAGTTTGCGCACTGCAGCCTGCGTACGCAAATTCTCAGCTCTGGTTTCTTCCTGATGCTGCACCATTACTTGATGCAGCGTATCCAAAGTAGTCCCAGTTACCAGCAACCTCTGAGACGTATTGGCCACTACTGGTGAGGTATTCTCATCAGGGGTAGCCAGAGCAGGGGATCCCAGGTTGTTTTCATGTTCATTTTCCACTCGTGAGGCCCTGCTACCACTGCCTACCTCTCCTCCTCTGAGTATCGTATTATCAGTAGCCCCCCATTCCATTCGAGAAGATAGGAGCTCAGCGTTATCTAACCCATCTTTTATGGAGGAGATGGATCTTTCTTGTGCCCCACCAGTTATGCTAGAGATACTATCATCATCCCCTGACTCCACGCCCAAGCTTTCTGACTCTAATGCAGTAGATAAATCTGACATTGAGTAGAAATTCCCAGTAGAGTCTATTGATTGAGTATCCCCTGTGATTTCAGTCTCCTCCTGTAAATCATTGTCCATTACGATATCTGGTTGAGAGTTTATTCCCTGAGAGGGGGGCATAGAATGAGTTCCAGAGTCAGTGGAGAATTGATGTGAGCAATTTCAGTAGCTGCATTGCTGCTAGTATCCTTTGGGCAGTTTTTTTTAGTTAACTGAGGAGGCAGAACAGCTGTAGTTTTCTCCTTCTCTCCCTTCTCCCCGTTTAGTGTTTTATTCCCTTTTATAAACATGGCAGGTATCTTTTTGGGAGTCTCGTCACTACAGTTCCCAGAATGCATTGGGGCAGCTTCAGGCGTAGATGGTGTTGGAGTTGTTACTGGAATATCCCCCTGCACAGGGCGCGGTACATTAATCGATATCTCCTGCACAGTATCAGAACTTCCTGGCTTACCCGTGGCATTAGTTGCTGCAGTCATCGCCCGTGTTTTTGGTTTGGGGCCCATCATCAGTCCTCATCTCCGCTGCCGCCTCCCCAGCGCTTTCTCCCGTTCCGTCAAGCTGCCTGCAGTACCCGGTCCCACCGAGGATTCCTCTAGTCGATGTGTCTGTGCTCGCACGTTAGCTTCAGCACGGGTCCGATCAGTTCTTCCAAGAGGTTTTGCCGAGGGTCCCCTGGTCCAGTGCAGCCGCCGTCCGGGACCCGAGAAAGCCGCCACCAAATGCTGCCTCGCTGAGTCAGCCGCTGACCGCCAGGCGGCTTGCAGGTACCGACGATACTTGCAGCGGAGGTCTTGCCGCATACCCCTTGCAGGACTTGCAGGACTAGAAAAGAGGTAAAATGTTTACAATGCCTCCATTAGTGCGATACGAATCCGCAGCGCATCCAGTGCAGATGAGAGGCTTGACAGCGAGAACAGGTCTACCGCTCACTCGGATGCCGATGCATCCGCCTTCTTGCTGTTTTTATTACATACCAGTTTGGCTGCGGCAAACTGACCGGTCTTTCTGCATTACTCTTTCCTTTCTGCAGGTATTTGACAATTTGATTATAAGAATACCCCAGGTAGGATTCACTTGGGCATACCTTAGGTGTGCTTCCCCACTTTAGCATGCAATAGATGTAGGGAACACCAAATTGCGTTTTCATAGGGACCAGACAGCCCTGACAAATGCCCCAGACCTCTCAAGTTCTATGCGTGGGCAGAAACATGTTGGCTTATTGGAAGATGGACTAGGAGACATTATGCTCTTCAATCTCCATCTATATATTGGTTTTTAACATACCTGAGGTCCTCACTAATAAAGGTGATAACCGAGGAACCTCAAGGTATTTTTTATAGTACTGGATCCCAATTTTGTCCTGGAATTTTTATGTAAGAACTCTCTCCTTTTGCAAGTCTTCGCAGAGGTTGAGTCCGACCTGGTATGCACCATCTTACCAGGGTGGGGAAAGGATACCTATGATGAAGCATGACACAATACAGTGTGTGAGGCATCCTCTTCCATTAAGGGTCTCCTTCCCTTAGATCATATGTGAACTACAGTACTATAATTTTCAGATCCCATCACAATCTTTTTGCTCAGTTTATTGGCTTTCGCAGCCTATTTCTTTTATGTTTGTTGCATTATATTTGGGGACAGTAGGTTTGCCTGGTCTTTCCCTGACTCACTCTGTAGTGGTATAAATGCATACAACCTTCTACATGACTGGATTCAGGAGAATTGAGTTAACCCTCCTTTGAGTATGTACCAGATTATAGTTTGGATGCTGAAAGTTCACCCCAATAAATACTTCTCACTCCTTTTTAGTATTGATGTAATTTTAAGGAGACTGAGCCGTTCTGTACGGTAAATATTAATGACAATTTCCTGCAGAACAAGGAATAAAGAATAAACAAAAATAAAAACAAAACATTGGTTGTGAGATATAATAATAATACTCAAAACTGAGACAGAGCAAGAGATGCAAACTGTCTTACTGTGTGTATTCTCTCTGCTGTTTTCCTTTAGATGTACTTTGTGCCAGTCCTTCTCTAATTTATTTACAGTTACAGATGCTTACTGTTCCTGCTTAGCTCCCCAACACTGTCAAACTGGCTTAATAGGCCCTGGGTGCCCTGTTCATTACTTTATGCTGATCAGGCTTCCAAGTAAAGAAAAAAGAGGTTAAGGGAGTGTTCCTAGGGCACCTTTCCAGTTTTGTTCCTGTTAGGACCAGAGATGGCCTTGGTCCAAAACTCATGCCCTTTTGTCTACTTATATCATCTCCCTGTTGATCCTGCAGACAGTATCATGAATGGAAGTGATCCAAAACCTTCTCAACAAGATCTTCCAACATGGGCAAACTGAACCTGGACCTATTAGCCACTATGCTGGATCTACACTGGCAACCATGTACTACTAAGGTCATGACGGAATGCATTTTTAATAGCATGATCAGGAGCATTTGCTTACTCTTTTCACTCACTTTGCCTCCTGTCAAGTGTTTTGAGCAAGAAAAAGAGAAAGAGAGAATTGTGTTATGTGACCTTCATAGCTCCAGTGTAGCTGGAACAGTGACCTTCTTCTTTCTGAGTCACTACATATCCAGCTGATGCCAACTCCAGACTTTCTACCTGCTGTATTAGCAAGATTCCATGGCACAACAAAGATTCCATGAGCTTACTGTCATGGGTCCTGAACGCAATGTGTTTCTGGAGGAATTAACACATTCCTAACGGTTGACAGATGTTCTGGTCAAGTCTCTCTCAACTGTCTGCTTGCCACAGTAAGTCTTGCTGTAATTACCACAGCTGGCAGTGTTGGGGTTGAAACAACATGCATCTAAAGCATACACCTTTTAGCTGTTTGCCACTTTAGGCAGCCCTCTGACAGACAGTCCCAATGGATTAAGATAGTAAAGAAAGTTTTTGTCAAACACCTCTTTAGGACATTTCCTTTCTGTGAGTTGCCCACCAATCTTGTGCCAAGTGACTTATATGCTAGCAGTATACTTAAGCCAACAACAAAGCTGAGATAATTGTTTTCTCCTCCAAAGGATTTTTATTATGAGCATAAGCACTGGATATTCTCACACTGGAGGATACTGAAGACCCTTTTTATAATGCATATATTAAATCAAAATATATTCTTTTATATTTAAAAAGCCCAATTAGTTTGGTGAAAAATAATAGTTTTAAAACAGCCTTTAACAGCCTAAATTGGCCAATTTGCCAGTGTTTACCTTAAAAACAGCATTTTTTTTAATGGAGATGTATTCAGTCATTAAACAAAACCTAGTGACATGAAGACCACAAAGTATCCATATAAGCTAAAGCCTGAAAGCAATGTAGCCATCTCAGCAGAAGCCTGAAAAAGTTATGAGAGAACTGTGCTAATTATTTAAGATACTGAGGGACTCCGGTACACTAATCTAACTTGTAGATTTCAGTTGAGACAATTCTTTTTTCTGGCAGGATCCTAGAGCAGAGAGCTCGATATTTTTGAGCTTGTTTTCATTTCCATAACATAAACACATTCGCTGGACATCCTTTAAAACTAGAAGGGTGTTTCTTCAGTTTTGTGTATGAAAAAGTACACAAAATGCCATATCTGTTTGTGAATCGTCTGAACTGTGGAATAAAAAAAGCCCAGACAGTCTCTCATGATATGCTATTTTTACTACGTGATTCCGTTCCACTTATTGTCCTGACCCTTATGCAAGATGTTGCAAAGTAATCTGAAGGGCTGAGAGAAGATAAGACGTCATGGTCTCCATAAGAGGTGTCCTGGTCTCCATCAAAGGTGGCTGGTGACATTTGAAATTGGTGGGGTGTAAAAGCTGGGTTTGACTTTTATGTAGGGAGCGAAGAGGGCAAGCTATATGGACAAAGGTGGGGTCCAAGGTGGGTCCTCTTGTTAAGAATAAACTGATAAAAGATTGGCAAATGGTGCATTTTAAAGCAAATTCATTTAGTGAAGAAGTAAGGTTTTTAAAGCAGTTGGAACATAAAGTCTTGAAATATTAAACAAATGAAAAACTGCTTCATATCTGGGTATTCCGCCGCGCTTTGTAAACCTTCCTCTTCTGCCGGTAACTGCTTGTCTTAGGTTTCTTTCTGTAGGGACCCCATTACAATCAATTAGCGCCGGGACACCCCGTTGGGGTAGCTGCACGCTTTACAAAAGAAACAATAATAATATCTTACTGCATTAAAATGTTCAACATTTACTGCAATGTGCAAATTGTACAGTGGAATAACTTCAGGCCTTTAAAGTATCTGCTTGTCCAGTGTCTTGCAGTGCATGTGGCATCACCTTTAGAAGAAAATGCTTTATCCAGGCTTCGGAAAGCCCCTGGCTGCAATCATTCGTATTGAAATATGTGCAGAAAAGTTTGTAAGCAGTGGGAAAAAACTGGGGCCTCTCAAAAAGGGAACATGTAAAATAAATGTCTATGATTCCCATGTGTGCCACCCGACCAGTATTTTGGTTTCCCTCTGAGATGTTATTTCATCCAGATATATAACACAACAACTGATATACAATTAAAATTGTCAGTACGATTGGATTCGTCAATGGTTGTTAGATGTTTAAGATAAATGAGCAACAACGATTTGTTATAAATAATTAACATTAAAAAATTTTTAATTATGAAATTGTGAGTCTGTAATTAAATATTATTGAGGCCTGTGGAAGGAGTATGGGCCTTCAGTTATGTGTGCTTTATGTTAGATATGTATGGCCCTTTTACTGCACATCTCAACCATCTGCACATCTTTAACCGCCTCTCTTTGCTCTTAAGCACCATCGTTTCACTCTCCACCAAATGCACTTCCTCGCATCTCCCTCTCGGTAACTATAGAAAATATTGAATTCAAAATATTGAATTACATTAATATCGTCTTCAAAATATAGAATGGACAAAATATCAAATGGACAGAATATAGGCAACAAAAATATCGAATTTAAGGTAAGTAATTTAATATCCATTTTTTTAAACATAGAAAGTTAAAATATCAAATATAGGTATTCAAATATATCGAATTTTTAATAATATCGAATTTTTATTATAATTTATTTTAACCGCATCGCTGCGGCGGCTTTTCCCGCTGTGCGCGGCAAATTCAAAATTACCGCGTTACGTGACGAGCTGGCCTTGTCATCTGCGCAGGACAGGTAAGCGCGATGACGAGCCCAGCTCGTCAATAGCCTCGAAGGGGTTAAGTAATGAATTTTTGCGTAATTTAATTCTGAAGCGGGTTGTGGGTTTATAGGGGAATAGGGTGGGAAGTAATTTAATTGTAATTAATTAAATATTTTAATGTATTTATTGGTATTTATTTTGAATTAATTGTTAATTAATTTTTAATTTGTAATTCATTAATTTTTATTGGTAAATAATTTGTATTAATAGGTACTGAATTTTAATAAATAATATGTATTTGTATTTTTAATTGATTAATTTATTATATTATATTAAATTGGTAATTACTTTTAATACATTTTTTATTGGTATTGATATTTTCTTTATTTTTTATTAATATATTAAATATTTACTTTCTCTACTGTTGCACTCTCTGGAGTGGGAATAGTAATTTTAACCCCTATGCTATTCAATGATTTCCCTACTGTTGCACTCTCTGGAGTGGGAATAGTAATTCTAACCCATACGCTACCCAACGTTTTAGCTACTGTTGTACTCTCTGGAGTGGGAATAGTAATTTTAACCCCTACGCTATCCAATGTTTTCCCTACTGTTGCACTCTCTGGAGTGGTAATAGTAATTTTTACCCCTACGCTATCCAACACTTTCCTTACTGTTGCACTCACTGGAGTGGGAATAGTAATTTTTACCCCTACGCTATCCAACGCTTTCCTACTGTTGCACCCTCTGGAGTGGGAATAGTAATTTTTACCCCTACGCTATCCAACGCTTTCCCTACTGTTGCACTCACTAGAGTGGGAATAGTAATTTTTACCCCTACGCTATCCAACGCTTTCCCTACTGTTGTACTCAATGGAGTGGGAATAGTAAATTTTACCCTCCCGCTATCAAACACTTTCCCTACTGTTGCACTCTCTGGAGTGGGAATAGTAATTTTTACCCCTACCCTATCCAACGCTTTCCCTACTGTTGCACTTAACGTAGTGGGAATAGTAATTTTTACCCCTGCGCTTTCCAACGCTTTCCCTACTGTTGCACTCACTGGAGTGGTAATAGTAAATGTTACCCTCCGGCTATCCTACGGTAAGAATATTGTATATTTTTTATTAATATTATGTTAATATATATATATTTTTTTTCAAAAATAAAATTGTATCTTTTTTTTATAACTTAAATTAGTTATTTAATAATTTTAAGGGTACTTAAGTATTTTTAAGTATATTTTAGTTAATTATTTTTATTATTTCATTAATTTTAAATTATTTTTAAGACATTAAAAAAGATTCGATATTTTGACTAACTATATTTTTTTAAGCTATATTTTTGATTCGATATTTTAGTACTTACCTGTAGATAGGAATTCAATATTTTTGTTGTCGATATTTTATCCTCAATATTTTTGTAATTCCATATTAGTGTAATCAATATTATGTCAGTGATCCCTCCCTCTCATCACCACCCCAATCATACACTGCACTCACTCACATTTAAGCACTTTATTTCCCTTTGCTTTCACCTTGAATTTTTTTTGACATATGTATACCCCCTTCACACACATTTAGACAGAATTTTAATTACAACTGGAATACATGGCCATTGTCTGTATGTCTGCAGACACTTTACTTTGCTTCAGCCCCAGTGCCAGAGCTCTCAATCAATTCCCCTCATAAACACCTGGCACGACTCAAAGTATGCACAATTGAAGAGTAATAAGACACACGAAAAACACACAGAAATACAACATGATGAAATAGCTAAGACTCTTTGGCAGAAGAACAACTACAGAAGCTCCGCTTCTGAAAAGGCCAGCAACTTGCAGCCTGGGCCTGGGGTGTCACAGTGGAGGAGGTTAACGTGACCAGGGGTCTCAGCATAAGATGCATAACACAAGATCAATATACCACTTACCATTACTGAGCACAAGGCAGCAAGTTACACATGCTTGCATCCAGTCCTGCCATGTGACAAATGGGAAAGAGGTGGATCTATGCTTTGGAAAGACAGACGACTGACCTCACACATGGATGGAGACTTTCGATGCCCAAAACCTTGACGCTGACTGCATCACTGGCCTACAGTAGATACCACAGTAGACTACAATGGCAATAAAGGACTTTTGAAAGTTAAGCTCTGGGTCATAATGCAGAAAGTTGATTTACTGCCTGGCTTCCTTCTCCTGCTTCAGAGCGAGGCGGAGCAGTCTTCCTGGGATAGACGCCCCATAGTGAAACACATCAATTTGTTTAGAGTGCCTTTAAATAAATCGATCTATGTAATATTTTTTAGATTAATGTGCAGAAATTTTAGAGGGGTCCAGCCCCAGAGGTCTTCGGGAAGAACTACATGGTCATGAAGAAGCACACAGAAGACCTGCAGGAAGTAGAGATGGAGTTTCTTATAGCGTTATTCATTCCACTGTCTTCAAGGGTTGTATGTCATGACAACGCGTGGCATTACCACGCGTGCCATTACAACGTGGGGATTACAACGAAAGTCGTTACAATGACTTTCGCTGGAGGGCGCTGGATAGTGGAATAGTTTACTTTTCTAGCTCCAGCCCATGTTGACAGTAGGGAAGGTGTGGGATAGAAAATTAAACTATTCCCTATCCAACAGTGCCCTCCAGCGAAAGTCGTCGTAACAACTTTCGTTGTAATCCCTGCCTTGTAATGGCAGTGCAGGGTAACCCCCGCGTTGTCATGGCTGTTCTCTGTCTCCAAGGAACCTATTGAGGGAGATGTAAAGAGAGATCCCACATAAGGAGTAGAAAACTGACCTGTTTGATGTGCGGTGTGGTCTTTGTCATCACTTGCTTGACTTTGAGAGCTGGCTCGACTTCGAAGAGGGGCAGGTTGATGACGAGGACAATCCTGTGAACATCAAAGTGTGTCTTGATGCTAAAGAGACAATCGATGTTGAAAGAACCATCTTATAGTATATCTTTCCACAATTTAAAAAGGAGAGGAGTCTCCGGACTCCAAAGACTCACAGTCTCTTTCCAGGAAAGTTTTCACCAGAGCACACTCCAGAGGATACAGCCTCATTAAAGCCTCATCCAGCACTGTCAGAACCAACTGTTCCCCCACCATCCCCTCAGCCTACGCAGGCTGTACCACTTCTGTGAGCATTGATTTTCTGCTGATAAAAAAGCAGCACAATTTGAGCTTAGCTTGTGTTTACACTGTCCTCTATCTTGCCCTAACGTCACAGGATATCACATGATGACTGTTGTTGATTCTGTTTCTAAACACAACTTGCCTATTTTCACTTGGAAAAGTAGAAAATGTTCTCAGAGAAATTTCCTCAGTACGCTGAATCAAGGACAGATTTTACCGTCCCCAGCTATGCTAACATTGAATCAGATCAATTGTACAGCTCAAACTGTGAGAATGGGTGAATTCTAATATACCCTTATGTTGAGAGAATTTTCAAATGTATTCAATAGTAAAACGTTACTTTTAAGATGCCTCCTATTGGTCCAAACCATGGGAATCGTGTATTCCCATCAAATGTATGAACAGGAGTGGCCGGTGAAGGTAAGACCGGTGGGGTGTGGGAAGTCAACAGGCGATGAGGTAAATTTTCATTTTTTTAAACGTAAACCACTTTCCGCATCGCTGACTCAGCAGTGTGATGAGAGATAATTAAAGTTTTTTTTCTTTTAAGTTTAAGTTTACCTTGTTGTCGCCTGTCAATTCCTCCCCACCCCTCCCCCCTGTCCCACTGCTCATACCTGTCTGGGCCCCGTCTGTATATGAACTTCTTTGTCTAAAGTCCTATATCAGACAGTGGATTTTGCTAGTAAAAGTCACCCCCTCATTCCCTAACTTGGAAGGCGAATCTATGCCGGATTTCAATTAGAACTGTATTGAGTTCTTTGTATTTGTGCTTTTCTGCTAAATTTGCTCATGGCACCTTTTTCTGTATTTTGCAAATTAATACTTATGTAAAGCATTGAAAAGAGAACTTTTGTTTGTCATTCTTATCAGAATGTTCTCCTACTTAAAGAGATGGTTTCAGTCAGAGAGCATGAAAATCCATATAGAGACTACACTGCTCTCTGTCCTAGATGTTGGAGCATCCTGTGAGTTGGTGTTTGATATAGTTTTCTGCACCAACAGATCTGGTAGCAGAGGATGGTTCCAATTGGTGCTCACCTATAATATAAAATTGATTTGCTGTAGAACAAGGTACGGTACCTTCATTGTCCAGACAGCTTGCCCCGAGATTTAAATTGACCAATCCCAACACAATCCTGGTTCTGGAAGGGCGAGTGGCTGACAGAAGAACAACCACATGAGTATCAATAAGGATTGCATGCAAACTGAGGAAATGCAGTAAGCAGTGCAGTGTATGCTGGGAATTGTAGTAGGTGTAAAGGAAAGGTTTGCAGTGGATGACAACTGAGGACAAATATCATGTGGCTTTGATTAGTGGATTTGCTTGAGTTATAAATATTGTGGTTTTCATTATGTTTTTTGAGTTGCGACATTTTAAGTTGAATATCGAATCAGTAAACCTGCCTGATAGGATATGTGTTCTATTAGGTGCTATCAGATACACCAAGTTGGAAATGTAATTTTCTTCTGCGAGTATGTTAACAGAGCTAGTGGTGATTTGTTCCTTAATGCACAGGGAGTGGATACTCTGAGTAGTGACTTTCATAGGTCGACAGCTCACATAGTGCAAGAGTAGGCCTCATTTTTGCTCTTTACAAAACTTTTGTGGTTGAAGCAGGTAAAGTAAGTATAGATTAAAAAGAGACTTCAAAGCGATTGGAGTGTTGCGCAGGGATTGGCTGGTGAACGGATGATCTTCGACTGAGACGTGTTGTGATTGGTGGACTAATTAGAATGATTGTCACTGTGAGAAGGGTGAAAATTTGAACCGGGTCTGCTTGTAAATACTGGGGAATCCTTTGTCTAAAAGAGAGAAGGAGGCAAATAAGGAGGAGAAGTTTCCTCCCACAGGCACCCCAGCTAGGGTGATGGCAGAGAAGAAAGGGTTATAAATGCACATGTAGCATAACCAATGGCACAAATATACATTTAAAGGTGGGGAACTACAGTTTCCCCTGAGTGGAACCTTACACATTCCCCAATTAGAGAATTTGAGAAAAATGTAGGATCTAAAACCCCAAATCAGACCCACACAATTTGAGGAGCTAAATCTTTGGGAATGAATTGTTAGTGAGAAGAAGAGAAAGAAATTTTAGTTTAAGATTCGTAGTAAGGCTCATTCAAGGAGAAAGAAGCAGGACGAGGACAGGTGGAGAAGGTGGAGGGAGGAGGTAAATGGAACAGAAGACCCTGAGAAAGAACCAATTGCAGAAAGCAAGGAGGACGATGCCCTCATAGAATATCATCTTAGTGTTAGACCACCTCCATACAATGCCACTCTAGATAGGTGTGCACTGTCCATACTAACAAAAGCCAAATGAGACACCAAGCGTCCCATTGGCTATTTTTCAGCTACTCTTCATCCTGTGGTGGCAGCATTGCCTAGTTGTCTCAAAGCGGTTGCAGCGGTTAGCCTTAATATACAACAGTTTGATGGGATTGCGATGGGCTATCCTTTGATTGTGAGGTGCCACACTATATCGAGATCCTCATAACCCACACCAGAACTCAGCCTAACCTACTATGAGAACATAATTTTGGCAGTGAGAATGTTTCCATTCCAAGATGTAACATACTAAATCTAGCTTTCTTATTACCAACCCAGAAGGAGTTGATGAGAATGACTTTGACCATGACTGCTTGTGTTACCGGGCTGTTCACAAAACCAAGGCCTGACATACTGTATATCCCCAATACTGAATCCGACCATACTCTTTTTTGTTGATGAGTCATGTCTGAGAGACTTGTGTGGTTTTTTGAGAGCTGCTTATGCTGTATGTACTTTAATTGGGGTAGTAGAAGGCTTCAAAATCCCTATTTAATGGGATCCATGAAGAGGACACTCAGGGATTCCAGCTGCCCATTTTTGTCATTCTTGTTATTATTATTTCACTATTTTAAATCGCTAAATCTAACTGCTCATTCACTTGCTCTGTGTTGTTTTTACTAGGGGGAAACTTGACAGGGGTGTGAGTGGGACTCCTACATTGCTGCGTGTTGCAGGGTACAGGAGAGTGGACGTTTTACCTTCTTTTTACCTGATTTACTCGCCATTTGCACTAGACCTATCACCTGGGTCACGCTGGTGAAGAGGGGCTCCTAACTCACCTGGCTGACACTTCGGGTGCGGCCATTTTCAGTACTCCTAGTTGGGACATTTCTCGGGGCATTCTTTGGTCGGCAGTCTAGATGTTGACTAACTGGCCTCAAATCCCTATTTAATCGGAGCCGCGACGCGGACGCAGTGCAGTGGGCATGCTGCTGGTGCGCCGCTGGTCCGCCAAAGGCAAGCCCATCTGCGTCCGTCCGTGTCCAGACCACGGGCAGCGCCAGCCATGCTGCCCGTTTTCCCTCTTTAACCAAAATTTCTTGAACCAGAGATCAACTATTAAATATGAATAAAGAGGCCTGTGCAGGTAGGGCCAAGATAGACCTGGGGCCGGTCAACCAGGAGTACTGTTGTAACTCATGTCTCATGTCTGGTTCTGTCATACTAAAGACCCCCACAAAACACCCTAGGGCTAAGTGCACCCACATTAAGGCTTGCTTGTTTAATTTTAGATCCCTCCCCAAACCCTCAGAGGACATTCGGCTTGCCTAGAGTATAACACCTGGGATCTCATGTTTTTAACAGAAACCTGGCTAAAAGAGACCTCTAACCCTGATCTGGAGCTGGCGGTATCTGAAGGTTTTCAGATGACGTGTGGTAATCGGTGTGACAGCAAGATAAGAGGTGGTGTGGAAACTATTATTCTGATGGATGGTTGCGAGATCTCCTGTAGAAGACTAGAGCACATTGGGATCATTGAGTCTCTGCCCTTCTGCGTCAGAATCTTGTCCTCCTAGTCAGTGGCTGGGATTCTGTCATATTGACACCCCAGCCTGCCACCTATTAGAGTTATGGGACATTGTTGCTGATCTTTTGCTGAAGCATGACAACTTCACTGCCCTGGGCAACTTCAACGTCCAGATAGATAACATAAAATGTCCTAAGGCCTCTCAGCTGGCAGAAAACCTTGAAGGTCTAAACCTGACACAAAGGGTCACCACCCCTCTTAGACCAGTGACATCCTCTAGGGAAAAGCCCTCAGCTCCTCAGTTCTCCATGGAATTACGAGCTGAGACAAGTCTATGCAAGAAACTTGAACTCTCCTGGAGACAATCCTACGATCCCATGGCAAAATGCTCCTACAAAGAGGCTTTATAAAAAATTCCACAGGCTTACGCGTAGCGCTATGAGGAACTACTTCTCTAACCAAAATTAAACAGTCGGACAACTCGGTCAAAGAGCTTTTTAAAATTGTCCAATGCTTTACTAAACCCACAACTCTAGACAGCACAGTTACCCCCTCTACCACCCTCTGTGCTGAGGCACTGGACTTTTTTCAGGAACAAATCCAAATGATTAACTCTGCCTTTCACCCTACCACGTCCCCCCTGTTCAAAAGTCAGCCTCTGATCTGCATGGCACCTGGCCTGAATTCTGCCCACTGCCACTTGATGTGTCTCTCAGGGAGTTATACAAATGTAAATCTGGATCACCAGGAGACCCTTGCCCGGCTCAGTTTTTTAAACTGCTTGCCCCCTGCCTCAATGTTCCCTTGAACCAGATCTGGAATTCCTCCCTGATAACTGGTATTTACCCAGCTGCATAGAAACAGGCCTCTCTACTGCTGATCCCTAATAAACTGGATGCTGACCCAGCAGAACACAAGAAATGTAGGCCAATTTCCCTTTTGCCTGCACTAACTAAAATTCTTGAGAAGGAAGTTCAGATACAGCTTTTTAAATTCCTTGAATCAAACAATCGATTCCATGATTCTCAAACTGGTTTTAGAGAGGAATGCAGAAGGGAGACAGCACTTCTGGAAGTTGCTGAAACTGTGCGAGAGGCTATGGACCAGGGCATCTCAGCAAAGCTGGTGCTGCTGGGCCTGTCTGCAGCATTCAACACTGTAGCCCACTCGATTCTCCTGGAAAGACTAAAACACCCAGGAGTGTGGGGAACTAATTTGTCCAGGCTCCAATCGTTCTTGGAGAACCGCTCACAGTGAGTGTTTCTAAGCTCTTATGTTTCCTCCCAGAAGCCTCTTGTCTGTGGGGCACCTCAGAGGTCGGCACTGAGAACCTTACTGTTTAATGTATATCTCACTCCCCTTGCGAACTTGGTTGAGACATGTGGAATGAGAGTGGCCCCTACACTGATGACACTCAGCTGGTGTTCTCATTCAAAGAGCACTCAGATGCAGCCTTTGTCAATTTTAAACAATGCCTGAATAACATCTCAGCCTGGATGACGAAGAAGTGCTTAAACCAACCATCTCCTCCAACCTCTAAGCTGTGGTGGCCCCTAGAGCTGATCCCCTCACCAATTCCTCTGGATTCAGCCACAAATCTAGTGTTTAAATTTGACAGTGACCTCTCCTGTGAGACCCAGATTCACCAGTTCTCAACCTCATGCTTTTGGAAGCTGCGAGCGTTGAGGAAATTCCTTCACTTTCTTCCGAAGGATTGCAGGAAGACAGTGGTCCATGCATCAGTCACATCCCAGCTAGACTATTCAAATAGTCTATATTTAGGACTACCAGCCTATGAGGTCCGCAGGCTGCAAATATTTCAAAACTCAGCAGCCATACTAATTAGGAAGGTGCCGCTTTGCCATCGCATTTCCTCTCACTTGAAGAGCCTCCACTGGCTATCCACCAGTAGGAGGATTGAGTTCAAGGTGCTCACTCTGGCCTACAGAGCCACCAGGAAACGGGGCCCGGGCTACCTGAGACATAGATTGCAAAACTACCAGCAAGACTGGGTCCTGAGATCAAATCACCTGAAATTGCTCAGGGTTCCTTGTTTTCTAAGGGCCAGGATAGGCCGTAGAACATTTTCGGTTAGAGCTGTGATGCGATGGAATGCTATGCCTTTCCACCTCCGCATGACAAAGCCAGAACCGGCCTTCAGGAAATCTCTAAAATCCTGGCTATTTCACCTCCTATAGTTCTTCTCCTTGTTCTTCCCAATGTGAATCTGCAACCCAGCGCCGTGACACCTCCGTCAGAGGTAGCCGTACGCTTTATACATTTCTTATTATTATCTTACTTGTACCATGTAACTGCTACACAAGTTGCTAAATTGATAACCCTTACCAACAGCCTCTTGTACTTCAGAAGGCCCATATGTTACCATTCACACTGACAGCAGGAAGAGTTGTTCCCAAGATGTATGATCTGTCAGAAGCAGAATGTGGGTAAGAGATTTGTGGTGACTACGTGTAACATTAGAAATACTGATGGTCCATTTAATCGTCTTCAGATTGACTTCTTAGAAATGCTGCAATGGAATCAGATGCGGTACATCCTAGTCACTGTGTGTTTGTTTTAAGGATGGATTTAGGCTCATCCCACCAGGATATGTGACAGTCTAAGATTAGTCAGACTATTGTTGCTAGAATAAATACTGCGACTCAGGATGCCAGTTCATCTTGAATTGAATCAAGGGACACACTTTAAGAGCCAAGTAATGCAGTTGATCTGTACAGCTCTATGAACTGGCCAAAAGTTTTACTGTAGCTACTGAACAGATGCATCAGGCATTATAGAAAGACTGAACAGAACGATCTAACCTAAAGTGGCTAAAGCTTGTACATTTACGTCGCTTAAATAATCTGACATCTTTTCTTTATTGATGATGAGTGTCTGAAGTGCCCCATTGTTAGACCTGGCACCATTGGCGTGGGTCTCCCTTCCATTTTTGCTGTTGCCTCATGTATTTTTGCTGGTGTTAGATGCTTTCGGCACTGTGCCACTGCTGTCCAGTGCCACAGTGCGAGTGCTCCTTGTTGTAAATTGATGTTTTAATCAGTGGTTCCATGTTTGGCTATTTGGTTTACTTGTCAGACCCTAGTCTAGTGCACTGAGTGTGCCCAAGGCGTGTAAATCCAAATACTTCTGGTGGGCCTACAGCACTGGTTGTGCCACCCACAGAAGCAGCTTTGTAAAATGTGTCTAAGGTCTGCCATTGCAGAACCTGAGTGTAGTCTGGTACTGTCATGCTGACTGGGCAAGTGCACCCGCTTGCCAGTCCCTAAACCTTCCCTTTTCTTCATATCAGTGACCCCTATGGTAGGCTCAAGGTCAGGGTGCATTGTGAGTATAAGGTAGAACAAGCCCTGGGTGTGTGGCATCTCCTAATAGTGAATTACAGCCGTTTTCGTTTTTCACTATTGAAAGGCTACCTGCTCTCCATAGGCCAGAATGGGCTGTTAGAATTATTACATTTTATAATCCTAACTGACTCAGAGAACATGGTAGAAAATCGAGTTTAGTATGCCTGGACTCAGAATGATAAAATGCATCTTTTAGTGAAGTTGGTTTTGACATTCTGTGTTTGCAAATACCACTTTTAGAAAGTAGGTTTTTGCTTGTCTTACCTTTCAAGTCTGCCTCTGCTAGGTTGCGTATTCCTTTGTCTGGTTTTGTGAGTGACAGGGCTGGGGGATTCCAAGAGACAGGATGAGTCAGCCCAGTGGTGAATATAGAGATCTGCATCTAGATGGGAGGGAGTAGTTGCACCTAAACCTTGAATAGGGCTGTGCCTGCCTTCCACAATGCTGGCTCCACCTCCTGGGGTGCGTCTGATGTCTCTGCCCTGCACACTGAAAGAAGAAAAGGAGTCCTGTCAACAAAGTGCTCCAGGAATGTACTTGCCTTCTACAATGCTGGCTCCACCACCTGTGGGGGGTCTGATGTTTCTGCCCTCCTCTTTGTTCTTAATTGACACCAAAAGATGACAAACGTGTATTTTTCTTGTTCCCAAAGGAGTTCTATGTGACCTTCTGTGTCTGAACTGGCCACTTGTTGAAAATAATTCACAGGCTCATCATCTCCTAACGCCCATCGGCGAGGAGTACTCTCAAAGCTGACCCGATATTTAAAAATGTTCAATGGCGGGTCCCCGTGATCGAATGAATCTAACCTTCCGGGTGTCCAACTCCTGTCCGCAGTTCCGTGGGTTCGCACGGCGCACTCAGTGATCGCATATTGTGATACGCCATCACTGAGCGTGACGTTGGTCATCTTTTGGTGTCAATTGAGAACAATTTCTAAGGTCCTGAAGAGAATCCCTGCAATCTTTAGGATTAGAAACGCGTAGACTGTCGGTCCTGCCACAATATAAACATTTCTTTTAGGAATATTTTGTTATTCAATGCATATGATATATGTAAAAGTATCAAATGTTGAATTTTGTGTATTGATGATTCATCTTTTTGTGCTAAACACTGAATAGATTGTGTGGCAGACCGTTTACTGCTCCATAGGTTCATTCCTAAGGTTGGGGAGTGTGTGTATATATATGTACAATAGGATGTGTGGATGTCAATAAATGAGGAGTGATGATAGTATGAGTGCGTGACGGTGTGAATATTTATTTACTTGTCCCCGGAATCATTTTGTATGTAAAAGGTTTCTTGTGGTGTTTTGGATTTTGTACAAAATAATTCCGTTTGATATATGAGAAATGAAAAATTGGAATAAAAGCGACTTATGAGCTTTGAGATGTGTATATATTATACATTTTGAAAGAAATAATTTCTTGAATGATTATCAGTATTGGCAATTGTTGTTGTTTTGAGGTTGCATCTCACAGAAGCGCGCCGCCGTCGGAGCAGCTGCTGTCGCATTTCTGCACAAGGATGTTGCGCTGTAGTTGTCTCATTGTGCGGAAGCTTCACACACCATGGGAGAAGAGTGTCGCAATTGGAGCTGTTGCCATCGCACTTCTGAACAAGGGTCTCGCCGCTGCATTCCATGCATTGAACCGAGAACTTCTCGCATCCCTGGAGAAGCGTGTGGCATCTGGAAGATCTTCACGTCTTTATTTCTTTGCACCTGAACTTTGCAGAATTTCCCTCGCTGCGACATTGCTTGTCGTGGATGCGCAAGGCATCGTAAGGTACATTGACGCAAAGTGTTGCATCTTAAGAATTGAACTAAACTAAGCCTTCTTAAAGTAACAGTATTGTGTAGTTTTGTCGTTTATGGTCTTGTGGTACATCTATATAATGAATACTTATTTTTTATATAAAACCTTGGGTGGTGTCCATCTGTGGTGTTGTCACTGGGTTACTGTATGTGGTCACAAATGCTTTACACCCTGCCTCTGAGATAAGCCTATCTGCTTGTGCTAAGCTACCAAGGGGGCGAGCAGGGGTTATTTTAGGAGTGTAATCCCCTTATTCTGACTAGAGGCAAGGGTCCCTATTTGTCACAAATACCTACCTGTGCCAACTAGAGACCCCCAAATCTAGCACCCATGTAAAAGAACTGGATTATCACCACACAAAGTATTGATTGGGAAATCTATGTTTATACCCTCTGTTGTGGCACCAGCACTTGTGCATATCAGATATGACATGATCCTCAAGTACTGAAAAGAAACTGTCTGAAGTGGTGCATACTATTTCCCATCAATTGGACATCGCTGATCCAGCTGTCCAAGAATATCCAGGGCATGATTTGAGCCCTGGTGACTGGATCTACATCAAGAAAAATGTCTGCAAGAATTGTCTAGAAGAGCACTGGAGTGTATACTACCAGGCGATCCTGGTGACAAACACTGCCATCAAGTGTGCTGGTCTGCCAAAACTGGATACATGCCTCCCACACCAAGAGTATATATATAACAAAACAATTGCCAATACTGCTCAAACAATTTTGTCATAGAATCAATACGTTGAGTTCATGATTCTCAACTTGAAAGACCACTCTTTCAGTCCTGCAATGTATCTCAAAAAATATAAATTTATTTCTTTTCTACAAACAATTTTTTGGTTTTCTTTTTCTTTTTATTCTATCAACATAAAGCGTTCATGGATCACAATTTAAAGTAATTCTATTCGTTCTAGAATAACGCTAAGAGGGAAATCTGAATCTTTAGAGGAAAATAGTGAATATGTACAGTTTGGTGTGAAAAGGATTGTGTAGGCAAAAACGAAAAAAGGAGGGGACAAACTACATTTAATTCAAACACTTATTCATCAAACTTGCAAAGCATCACTCATACCACAAATATTCTAAGCAATATATAACACATACAAAGTGGTGGGGGAACGGAAAATTATGTGAGAAAGATGGAAGTCAAAAGACGTGGAAGGAACTGAATTGGTTGTCCTCATTAATAAGGCCCTCTCAAATATTTACAACTATGATGGGCCTAGGGAACTGAATTTCTCTTTTGAAAAACAAATAGTAGTCTAATTTGAATGCAATTAAAGGAATCAAACGCAAAACATGCAGTCATCAAGTCAATATGCACAGGTATGTCAATACAAGTAGGTCGACGCATTTCGAATCCCATTAGTTTGTGGGATTCTCCTCAGGACCAAAACAGATAAAATCTGGAAAACATAAAATTAACAACAAAACGCAGTCAGATATCAACAGACAAAAGAGACTCTCAACTTCACATTCAGAACAACACTCACTCGCTTAGTACCTGTAGGGGTTTCTTCTGGGTTTCTTTGGTGAAGACTGTGGGCATAAAATTGTATATATCTGTCAGTTGCTGAGCCTTAGATGTGTGGAACTTATGTCCATAATTATCGATTTTACACACTGGGATCAAGTCGCACGTATTCCTTTGTCAATGGCTTCTATGGATCAACCTCAGTAAATGAGGGAAAGTGATATGCTCATTCTTAATATGTTGTCCTGGTGGGGGAGGAAAAACAGCAAAAGAAGTTTTTTAGGGAGCAGTTTGGCTGCCTACAGACTCGCAGAGAAGTCGCAATAATATGACAATCGGGCGCGGGGTTATATTTAAAGAGGAATATATGGACCACGCCAACTCACTCAGAGAAAGACTACTCCAAAGAGGATACCCTTCCAAACTTTTGAAACAAGCACAGAAAAGGGCTTGGTGGACACCACAGGAAGAACTGTTGAAAAAGAGAGAACGAGAAAGACAACCAAGAATTGTTTGTGTCTCCACCTACTGTCCCTCATCAAACTGGTTAAAAAAGACCATTCATCAAAATTGGCATTTATTAAAAGAATTAGACCCTCAATTCAACAAAGGTTGATCCATAGAAGCCATTGACAAAGCAATACGTTCGACTTGATCCCAGTGAGTAAAATCGATAATTATGGACATAAGTTCCACACATCTAAGGCTCAGCAACTGACAGATATATACAATTTTATGCCCACAGTCTTCACCAAAGAAACCCAGAAGAAACCCCTACAGGTACTACGCCAGTGAGTGTTGTTCTGAATGTGAAGTTGAGAGTCTCTTTTGTCTGTTGATATCTGAATGAGTTTTTTTGTTAATTTTATGTTTTCCAGATTTTATCTGTTTTGGTCCTGAGGAGAATCCCACGAACTAATGGGATTCGAAACGCGTCGACCTACTTGTATTGACATACCTGTGTATGACCTACTTGTATTGACATACCTTTGCATATTGACTTGATGACTGCATGTTTTGCATTTGATTCATTTAATTGCATTCAAATTAGACTACTATTTGTTTTTCAAAAGAGAAATTCAGTTCCCTAGGCCCATCCTAGTTGTAAATATTTGAGAGGGCCTTATTAATGAGGACAACCAATTCAGTTCCTTCCACGTCTTTTGACTTCCATCTTTCTCACATACTTTTCCGTTCCCCCACCACTTTGTATGTGTTATATATTGCTTAGAATATTTGTGGTATGAGTGATGCTTTGCAAGTTTGATGAATAAGTGTTTGAAATATATGTAGTTTGTCCCCCCCCTTTTTTCGTTTTTGCCTACACAATCCTTTTCACACCAAACTGTACATATTCACTATTTTCCTCTAAAGATTCAGATTTCCCTCTTAGCGTTATTCTAGAACGAATAGAATTACTTTAAATTGTGATCCATGAAAGCTTTATGTTCATAGAATAAAAATAAAAAAAATAAAAAAATTGTTTGTAGAAAAGAAATACATTTATATTTTTTGAGATACATTGCAGGACTGAAAGAGTGGTCTTTCAAGTTGAGAATCATGAACTCAACGTATTGATTCTATGACAAAATTGTTTGAGCAGTATTGGCAATTGTTTTGTTATATATAGATGTGGCGCAGCCTTACTGCGCTTAAGCCAAACCCTTTCTTGTTCCCAGGTCCCACACCAAGAGGGCAAGTTCTGAAGGGTAAGAAGTAAAATCAACATCTGCTAATTCTTCGAGTCAACCCAGATTTGAGGTGTCTAAAGCTTTGACAGCAGAGGAGGAAGATCAGACTGGAGATGTGTGTCCTCGCCATCAAATGAACAGTCTGCAGAACCAGAGAGTGATGTGGCAGCTGGAATGAGGATACGCATATACCGGAACAGGGAGAATTTATGGAAGGCTGAGACTAATCTACAGTACCAACATTCCAGCATTAGCTAGCTCACAGTGCCACTAGAACCTCCCCTTGTCGGAGATAGAATAGTTCTTGGCAACCTTAGGACATTACAACCCTGATCCCCCAGGATCGTGAAACCAATGTACTAGCTTTCGCTCAGTCACTCGTTCTCACTTAGTTTCTTTCAGAGAGTTACACAGAAGAAACAGTCGGGCGTGTTACAATAAGTATTTATTGCAGTTGTTCTTCTAGTGTAACATATATGTGCTGCGACAACCATTAGACAGTAGCAGAGATATATGATCAGCAGTACAGTGAATATAAAAGGATAGTACAGTTCTACCATTTTGCAATAGTCATGAACACTTACATGGATATAAAATGCATGATAAAAGAAAGCATACATACTCCTATGATGCCTATCTAGATGTACCTAAGTGTACCTAGCATGTGAGAAGGTGTGATGCCAAGAATCCCTCTATGTTTAGTCTAACCCCATTACCTTAAGCAAAAGAGTGTAGGACCCCGTCCTGGTCTCGAGTTGGACACCCCGCAAGGGATGTTTAGGCCACTGTCAGCTGGAGCATTAACATGCAGGAGCCTCAGCATCTCTATTCAGTGTGCTGGCCTGAAAGTCTCAGTTTCCTCAAGCTAACACTAGTAAGAGGTGCTGTTTTTATACAGAAAGTATTTAAGGTTCCTTTGTCCCTTGTTTCATGTATTAGCCATTGTTGGGTATGAGTATGATGTATGGGATGAACCGTATACTTAGATATAGGAGGAAGGTGGTGTAGCCCCAGCCTGGTTTCCAAGAACACTTATGAATATTCATTCATACTGTGTCAGTCTAAATATGGAGTCATAGAACGCTATTGTTTAGGGAAACCCTCCTTTTGTGCCCAGGACTAGAACAACTTTATAGTTTAATTTTTCCACCCCTGCAATGGTGTTAGAAACCGGGGTGTGTTCAGGTCCTTGTTCTTGGCTAGTGCAAGACAGGATGTCTCTTGCACAGTATCATTTAGAAATATTATCTGCTGTGGTATGAGGCATGCTCTAAATAGCTCTTCTGTTCCCTGGACTTGCCAGTCCCTAGATCCCCAGACTGATGTATGTCTATTGTGTCCTTTCATAGGTCAAAACCCTATTCAGACAGTTGGGCAATAAAGGAAGCAGAGTAAATATGTTTGGTGTTAGTCAGCATAATTTTCAGTGCCGATGTCGGTGCAACCTTATAATAATATGAGGTTGGGTCAGTGGTGTTAAGCCCTGAAAAATATGAAACTTTCTGTGCAAATTTTTGCGAACTACTTTTTGGTGGTGTAAGGCAATGTTCCCATTGATGGTACACAAAACCATTTCTATGTGTAATAGATTTGTGTAGGAAATGATGACCATAATGTTAGTAACAGCACAAAGTGTCATAGTCTGAAGTACCTTCTAACATTTCAGTGTTTGGAAATGCGACAGTTTTCGCTAAATCAGACAACATGTTGTTAACAGTTTCAATGTCCAAATCATCAGTAAAAGTACTGGAGGTAATGATATCACTTAATAAATTTTAAATACATGAGAAATGTTTAAAAGTTCAGTTGGGCCGAATATTTTGAAATCCACCTTGTCCCACACTATACCGTCCGGTATAGGAACTGCTGTAATGTTCACTGATGACAAGTCTCTTTGTTCACAATGTGATGATTGATGTAGCTTCAGGATTAAGTTGACCTTTTGGGCTGTAGAGCTTTGTTGAAGGTATTCTTAATTAATAAGCATGCTAAAAGTTATAACTAAACCTAGCCAGAATTGAAAAAAACTGTATCCCAGTAATTACCCAGAGTTCTACACAAGGCAATACCAGGTATGTCTTTTGAAGAAAGTTCAGAAAGTTCTTTATCTGTTGCTTGTGTGATTGTTGGACAGGCGTCATTTCCGGTTCACTTGGATCTAAAGAAAACGTATTGAATTTCATGAAGTAGCCATAAGCTATTCGATCAATTGCTGGAATTGCATCAGGATTTGTTGACATGGCATTTTGCATGTTGACGCAGACGTCTGTATTAGGTCTAATTGCAATCTGGTTATTACTTTGAGTTTGATTTTAAAGTTTAACTTCGGGTTCAAGGGGAATGAGTTCCATAGTATTGTTGCCTAGTCCTTCATTCCGTACAGGAGGCTCTTCAAACGTGATGAGTGTTTCTGTTTGAACTTTTTGAATTGTAGCAAGAGGAGGGCGTCTACTACTGTGGAGTCCACGAGGCCTACTGATTAGTATTGGCCACATAGTGTGGTTTGATTAAGTCAATTGAGACAAATCTTTTCTCCTTTTTCCCGGCAAGAGGTGGAGAAAGTACAGTTCTTGTTCCTTGAATTGCTAAGACAGGTACAGATTTTCTGTAGGATGGTCCAAATACTTTTTTGTCCGCTATTTTCTCTCTGAACAGATCAACGACTTCTGGGATCCAGACAGGTCTTGCCGTGACTGCCTTGACTTCCCCAGTGGTGGTCTGTTTTTGTGGACTTTACTTTGTTGTGTCCTGGATTCATTTACATCCTGTGAAACAGTCAAACAGTCATGTATATCAATGGTTTCTCATTTGCTACTGTACCTTCACAATCAAGATAAGGTACCCACATTCTCATTTCAAATAGGACCTCGTATGGAGTGACCCCCCTAGAGAACTTCTAGGCTCTTTGTACCCCATATAAGTGATTGACCCAACTACCGCCCTTGCCTAATACCCTAGCTGTTAAAGTTTGCTTAAGTCCTGGTTTTTCCTCTCCACAACCAAATTTCCCTCAGGATGGTACAGAGAGGAGTACCGCAATGCTACACCCATACTTTCCATGACCTCTTTGTAAGCCCGAGACCTAAACGCCGAGCCACGGTCAGAATGTAACGTGCCAACTGCCTATGCCCCTATAAAGACTCACAAATCTTTGATAACAGTTCTAGTGTCAGCCAAGCTTTGAGGCCAGACCCATAGGATTCTTGAGCATGAATCCACTGCCATAAAGATATATTTGGAAGCCCCATCAGTTTGTAAGGGGACTCAGTGGTCTAAATATACACATGCAAGAGGTTTGTCTGATTTTAATAATGGTGTCTGTGCCGGGCATGTTATGGTGGAGCCTTTCATCTGCTGACAGATGTCACATAGTCTTTAGTTTGTTTTTTTAGACCTGGCCACCAATAGCGCTGTTTCAATAACGAAATACTCGCTGTGACGCCGGTGTGCACGGAGCCCAAACCCTTCGGTGTGGCAACAATCGAACCTTGTCTGCAATCCATTTTTGGAATTATTCTAACCCCCACTCCTGGAATCTGAGCATATGGAATGTTTCTGGCATCTAACTTGTAGGAGTATTTTGAGTGGAAATTTCTTAGGTACTGCTGGGCTGCCATTGCACAAATCAATGACAGCTACCATAATCTCACTGTCTATCCTCGTCTTTGAACGAGTGATTGCAGCTACGGAGCGGTGCATACAGCCCCTTTTGCGGCTTCATCAGCCAATGAATTCCCTTCAACGTGAATGCCATCACATTGATGACTCAGTGTATGTATCACGTGAGCCCTCAGTAGTTTGTTTTTCGACTCTATTACCTGTTCCCATAGCATTTTATGGTTGATTGTGCCACCTTTTGCATCTTTGAACCCATTTTGCTCCCAATGATGTAGATATTCATTATAGGATTGCACACAGTAAAAGGAATCGCACACAATAGTGTGGAGAATTCATGATCCGTAGTTACAAGTGCCAGTATTAGTGCTATAACTCTGCAAACTGAGCCGTGCAGTTTCCTAGAGATTGCATTTTAGTGCAACTTGGATGGAACTTCCCATCCCACATGCAACCTTTAATGATAGCACATACTGTGCTGTATTGTTGCTTACTCCCTCAGGCCGGTTGAGCAGATCCGTCAGTGTAAATAATATATTCATACTGATCGAGAGGCAAGGTTTCATTTGGTAGAGGATATTATTGTTCATATTGCAGGAATTTTTCTGTTTTTAAACTTGGATCAAATCTGTATTCAATGTCCGTTGCAGTAAGAGAATTAGCCCATTGTATCCATCTCAGAAGTAAGGCTTTTGCATTCGGAATGCTAGCATTTGTAACAGCTTCTAAAGCCGGTACTGGGGTTACGACAATTATGCGTTTCCCCTGACCCAGTGCTCTTTCTCTTGCTACAGTGGTTTGAACTGCTGACAGGATTAATTTCTGTTAAAGTGAAACACATTTCTGCGTTTATGTACATGTGTGATTTATATGCGTTTGGTACTGTTTCGCCTTCATTAAAGGTTTAGTGTGAGTACCCGCATTGACCCGCTATTACACAGATAACCAAGTGGCGTACATTTACGCAGGTTTGTTAATGTTTTGAAGCTATCATGTATTCTTGTAGGGAACGTAGGATATTTGTGTGTTCCTGTGTCCAATGTCCAACAAAAGTCAGGTTTTATTAAATCATAGAAAGGTTTTATTCTTTCTGCGTAATACAAAATGTATGTTCTGCCGCAATTTAGGAATCCCAATATTGATTGTAGATTTTCTATTGACTTGGGAGGTTGGAGCAGAGCACACTTTTCTAGAAAGTCAGCTGTCAGACTTTTCCCTTTACTTGACAGCTCATATCCCAAAAACAGGACATTGAGGTGGGCTATTTTTGATTTTTTTAAGTTATATTTGAAGCCCTTAGATGCGAATCCCATAATAATAGTGCTCATCCTGGTCAAGTGGCTCTCTAAGTTATTGTCCGTCAGATAAACATCATCCACATAGGTCAATGCTAACTCATCAAATTTTTCGGGTAACCCAGTTACCATTGCTGAAAATACCCCGTGCTGTTCTTATACCCCTGAGGGAAATGACAAAATTGTCTCTAGGACCCTAACACTGAGAATGCCGTCAAATTCCTGCTTTCAGGTGCTATATTTTGGCAGAAAAATCCATTTGAGATATCAAGATTTGTTTTGTATTTTTTTCGCACAATGTTATTCATCAATGTGGCACTGTGTGCGTTTTGGACAGAGAATGTCTTTGTGTAAGTCTTTAAATGTCTGTAATCTAAAACTAGACAATATGTATTTTCGGGTTTTGATACGGGAAACAAAGGATTGTTAATTGGTGAGGTACATGTTCAATGACCCCCTGATATTCAAGTTGATCTAAGATCTCCCTGACCTGTTTTTTTAGCTGTTTGCTTTATTGGGTATTGCCTCTGAGCATTTGGTGAAATTTTTAACAGGATCACGTGGTGGGTTGAATTCTTATCCCATCCAGCATGATTTTTGTATAATGCTGTGCTAGGGCTACTGCCCACTCCCGTGCATATGTGTGTTTGAGGTGTACGGGAACAATGTCGGAGAGAGATGGAAACATTCTATTTTCTCCCGTTGGGTACTGCATAACGAATGCTGGTGGCCAATCTTGCTCAGCTAACAGGATGTCATAATAGATGATAGGTTCTTCCAAAAGAAACATTCTATTTTCTGGGCTTTTCCCTCTCCATCTGTAGTATTATTTCATGTAACTTATGTGGGTTGCTCACTCTTTTATCTGGTGTTTCCACTGTGAGGTAATCATTCATGTCCGCTGTCACCAGAAATTCTTTCAGGTTCTAGCAAGTTATTGTTATTTCTGCTGCACTGTCAAGCATTGTCAGAGCCCATTCCCCATTCAGAAGTTGTGTCTTCAGAATTCTGGGCATGTCTGATTTTCAGGCCTGCAACCTTCTTCTTCTTAAACTGAGGTACTTCAGCCTGAGATGACCGGTACCGGTCCAGTCGACCTTCTCAGCAAGCAAGGTAGGCCTTAAGTAGCAGGACAGCAGGGAGTCCTTCTTCTGTAGTATCCACTGCTCCAGGAGTGTACTAAAGAGGGGGTCTGAGGTTCCTTTTATAATACCTGGTGTCCACTTTGTAGTAGAAGAAGCTTCTGGCATTTCTCACTACAGAGGTACCTGGGATTTCCTGCCTCCCTGCCCGGGTTCAATTCTGTCTGGGAGCACAATAGATTAGGGTGCAGTCATTTGTGTATGAGCTGAGCCAGTGCCTTTGAAGTGCTAGTGTGGTAGGTGTCAGCTCTCTCCCCCATTCTTCCAGTTAAGGCCCAATCTACTAATACTCAAACCCTCTGTTGTGATGCTTTCTGGGAGAAATACTCAAAGGTCAACTGCCAACTACACCTAGTCCTGTAACCCAGGAACAGACTTTAGGCACCAAAAGGTTAAGTGGTCATATGTAGTTAAAGAGTGGTGAGGGAGTCTAGTGCTCCCATTCCCGCATTCCTGCTAAAGAGGATGAATATTTTGGCGGTTTGATATGGATTTCCTTTCTGAAAAACGAACACCAGTATTGAGGGGATGAGGACTCAGTATGGATGCAGATGCCTACCATTTCTCACATACTGTTAGTCCGAGGCAATGAGCGAGATTGGTGTGCCACCTCTAGAATTGAATTTAACTGAGTTGTGTATGTATCACCATAGGTTGAGAACAGGTTGATACTAACATGCAGATATTCACAGGTATAGGAACGGCAACAGACTGTGCCGTGGGGGACTTGCGATTGAAGGACAATCCCTAAATTGTGGGAAGCCGGTATGAATTCTAAGGGCTACCACTTGGTAAATGTACTCCGAACTGCGCATATGTAGTACCTCTGATAAGTTGTCAGTAGACACGATGTTGTATGTCCAGATTAGTTAGTATTTTTAATTTATTCTTTGCTTATCAGTCACCCGTGATTTAAAGTCTAAGTCCAGTGAGGTGAAGTCTGTCCCGAGCCCTGATGAAATTGCCGTAACGGAAGATTGGCAATGAAACATGTTGACCCATGTTAAAGTGGTCTGAAACATGCATTCTTTTTTAATCTTGAGTAGGATTATAGCATGGAAAACAAGTAGGATCAAGGACATGTGAATCATACCTCGATTTTAGTTAGAGAAAAGTGGTTATTCTTTCTCACATTACGGGGTCTGATTCTTTTTCAGTTGTTATTCACCTTTTATTCTTTACACTGGATGCTGTTTCTTTTCTTTTCACAGGTAAGAAAGTTACAGATGATAAGAAACATGGGCAAACTGGTGAGTACCTACAAGCAGCTCCCCTGCTGGTGCTTACGTAAGGTACTTTCTCACCTTCACACAATTTTTTTGGTACACACCTTTCAAGAGGGGGTACAGATACATGGGGTGGACTGGTATACACATCTCTGAAAGATTTTTTGTGGGATATTTAGGACTATTGACTGAAGCCAGTTGCTGGGTGGAGAGAGCAGTACCCTACCCCCGGTTTTGAATACGTTTTAATACGTCCTTAAACAGTGAGGTCTATTTATTATATTGTTACCAAATGGTTTAGGACAATACAATTACAACCTACTAAAAGTGTCATTTGTAAAATTGTGACTTAAAATCCAGATTTACCCTTAAAGTGGGTTTTAAATTACAATTCCCCAGACACCAAGCATGACCTTCCTACCTGCTCCCAATAATAAATATAGTAAGGTAACCCAATGTTATCTTACGGCAGAGGTAGGCCTTGCAAGTGTGAAAAACAGATTTGAGAGTTTTTCACTACAAGGACATGTAAAACTGAAAAGTACATCCTCCACTATTTAAATACAGCACACCCTGCCTCATAGACTGTTTAGAACCTACAATAGGGGTGACTTATATGTATTAAAAAGGAAGGTTTAGGTCTGACAACCGGTTTATTCTGCCAAGTCAAAATGGCAGCTTAAAACTGAATACACAGGATGGAATGGCTGTCCTAAGACATGTTTTAAAGGGCTACTTAAGCGGGTGGCACAATAAGGGTTGCATGCCCACTCGTAGAATGTAATTTAAAGTCCATGGGTGCATGCAGTACCACCTAACTAGGCACCTACAAGTAAATTTAATAGGCCAATAGGGTGTTAGCCAATTTTACCATTTTAAGAGGGGATAGCACAAGCACTTTCGCACTGGATAACAGTGGTAAAGTGTGCAATAAAATGAAAACTTTCTAATAGAGGCATTTTTAAAATGGTGACTTAAATTCCAACTTTACCATTAAAGTGGGTCTTAAATTACAATTCCTCAGACACCAAGCATGACCTTCTTACCTGCTCCCAATCAAAAGTTATCATTTCATTTAGCAAATGTTGTATGGTCACCCAGTGTTATCCTATGGGAAAGGTAGACCTTGCAAGTGTGAAAAACAGATTTGAGAATTATTCCCTACCAGGACAGATTTAAGAGTTTTTCACTACTAGGACATGTAAAACTGAAAATTACATCCCCCCACTATTTAAATCAACACACCCTGCCCATAGACTGTTTAGAACGTACCCTAAGGGTGACTTATATGTAATAAAAAGGAAGGTTAAGGTCCGACAAAAGGTTATTCTGCCATATTAAAATGGCAGTTTAAACCTGAATACACAGGATCAATCAATCAATCAATCAAAGACATTTCTAGAGCGCGCTACATACCCGTAGGGTCTCAAGGCGCTGGGGGGGGGGGGGGGGGTGCCGCTACTGCTCGAACAGCCAGGTCTTCAGCTTCTTCCTGAAGGAGAGGTGGTCTTGGGTCAGGCGCAGGTCGGTCGGGAGGGAGTTCCAGGTCTTGGCGGCCAGGTAGGAGAAGGACCTTCCTCCTGTAGTCGCTCTTCGGATGCGGGGGACGGCGGCGAGGGCGTGGCTGGCAGATCGGAGGTGGCGTTTGGGAGCGTAGAAGTTGACTCGGCTGTTGAGGTAGCTCGGGCCTTGGTCGTGTAGGGCTTTGTGTGCGTGGGTGAGGAGGCGGAAGGTGACTCTCTTGCTGACGGGGAGCCAGTGGAGGTCTCTCAGATGTCCGGAGATGTGGCTGGTTCGTGGGATGTCGAGGATGAGTCTGGCTGAGGCGTTTTGGATCCGCTGGAGTCTCTTCTGGAGCTTGGCGGTGGTGCCGGCGTAGAGGGCGTTGCCGTAGTCCAGTCGGCTGGTGACGAGGGCCTGGGTGACGGTCTTCCTGGTCTCTGTGGGGATCCACCAGAAGATCTTCCGTAGCATGCGTAGGATGTTGAAGCATGACGAGGAGACGGCGTTGACTTGCCTGGTCATGGAGAGGGAGGAGTCCAGGATGAAGCCCAGGTTGCGTGCATGGTCTGTCGGTTTGGGTGCGGTGCCCAGGGCGGGAGGCCACCAGGAGTCGTCCCAGGCGGAGGGTGAGGAGCCCAGGATGAGGACCTCCGTCTTGTCTGAGTTCAGCTTCAGGCGGCTGGTCGTCATCCACTCGGCTACCTCTTTCATCCCTTCTTGTAGGTTGGCTTTGGCGGCGGCGGGGTCGTTGGTCAGGGAGAGGATCAGCTGGGTGTCGTCGGCGTAGGAGATTATGCTGAGGTTGTGTTTGCGTACGATGGCCGCGAGGGGGCTCATGTAGACGTTGAAGAGGGTGGGGCTCAGAGAAGATCCTTGGGGGACGCCGCAGATGACTTCGGAGGCCTCTGACTTGTATGGTGGTAGGCGGACTCTCTGTGTTCTACCGCTGAGGAAGGAGATGATCCATTCTAGCGCCTTGTCCTGGATTCCGACGTTGCTGAGGCGCCGTACTAGGGTGCGGTGGCAGACCGTGTCGAAAGCCGCGGAGAGGTCTAGGAGGATGAGGGCCGCTGTTTCTCCATTGTCCATCAGGGCTCGGATGTCATCGGTGGCGGCGATGAGGGCGGTCTCGGTGCTGTGATTGGCTCGGAAGCCGGACTGTGAGGGGTCGAGGGATCCGTTTGTCTCGAGGAAGGCGGCCATCTGCTTGTTGACGGTCTTCTCGATGACTTTGGCTGGAAACGGGAGAAGCGAGATGGGGCGGTAATTCTTGAGGTCGGTGGGGTCCGCTGTTGGTTTCTTGAGTAGGGCGCTGAGTTCGGCGTGCTTCCAGCTCTCCGGGAAGGTGGCGGTGTTGAAGGATGTGTTGATGATGTCTCGCAGGTGGGGTGCGATGACAGCGTCGGCCTTGTTGAAGACGTGGTGAGGGCAGGGGTCAGTCGGTGATCCGGAGTGGATGGAGTTCATCGTGCGGATGGTGTCTTCGGTACTGATCGGGGTCCAGGCGTGGAGGGTGGTGGTGGGGGGTGGTTGTTCGGTCATGCTGTGCGTTGGTTGGTTGTCGAAGCTGCTGTGTATGTCTGTGATCTTGTTGTGGAAGTATGAGGCGAGGGAGTTGCAGAGGTCTTGCGATGGGGTGATGTCGTTGTTTCCTGCGCTGGGGTTGGAAAGCTCTTTCACGATGTTGAAGAGTTCCTTGCAGTTGTGTGCGTTGTTGTCCAACCGGTCCTTGAATGCTGTTTTCTTGGCGGCGCGGATCAGCTGGTGGTGCTTCCGGGTAGCAAGCTTGAAGGAGGTCCTGTTGTCCGGTGTCGGTTCCCTTTTCCAGACTTTCTCGAGGGCTCGGCAGTTCTTCTTGGAGCTCTTGAGTTCGTCGGTGAACCATGGGGCCTTCTTGCTGCCGGGTCTGCTGGGCGCGGTCCTCAGTGGGGCGAGTTCGTCCGCGCAGTTGCTGATCCACTTCGTGAGGTTGTCGGCGGCCTGGCTGGGGTTCGCTGAGCTGGCAGGAGGGTGCTGGCTCAGGGAGGTGGCGAGCTGGTCTGCTGTGATCTTGTTCCAGCTTCTGCGGGCGGCCTGTTGTTGGTGATGGTGGGTCGGCGTTCTCTTGAAGGTGAAGTGGACGCAGCTGTGGTCCGTCCAGTGAAGCTCTGTGGCGTGGCTGAAGTCGATGTCTGTGCTGGATGAGAAGACGGCGTCGAGAGTGTGTCCGGCAAGGTGGGTGGGGGTGGACACCAGTTGCTTGAGTCCCAGGTTGGCGAGGTTGTCGAGCAGGGTGCTGGTGTTGCGGTCGTTGTTGTTCTCCAGGTGGAAGTTGAGGTCTCCCAGGAGGATGTAGTCAGCGGAGGGGAGGGCAAGCGGGCTGACGAAGTCGGCGATGTCCTCGCTGAATTGGGTGCGTGGTCCAGGGGGTCGGTAGATCAGGGTGCCTCTGAGGGTGGTGGTCGGGTTGGTGTGGATCTGGAAGTGCAGGTGTTCGGCGCTGGTCAGGGTGTTGTCGGTGCTGGTCGTGAGACGGATGGTGTTCTTGTGGATGATGGCGATGCCTCCTCCCATCTGGTTGGCGTTTCGGTCCCTCCGGACGATCTTGTAGCCCTCTGGGATGGCGATGGCGATGTCGGGAGCTGAAGAGGCGTTCATCCAGGTCTCCGTGAGGAAGGCAACGTCAGGGGCTGTGGCGTCGAGGAGGTTCCAGAGTTCGATGGCGTGTCTGTGGACGGAGCGGGTGTTGAGCAGGATGCACTTGAGGTGGGTACTGCTGGTGTTCGGCTTGGTGGGTGCGGGGCAGGATCGGATGCATGAGAACTTGCAGGCGTGGCAGCTGAAAGGTCCGTTGGTACGTCCAGGAGTGGCTTGATGGCATTCTGGGTGTCGGCCGGTGTTGAGAGCGGTGAGGGTGGCGGCGGAGTACGTCAGGCGGGTCGGTCGGGGTCTTCGTGGGCCAGGGGTCCTGGCACTGGGCGCGGTCCAGGCGCGGACGGGCGTAGACGGGCTTACCTTTGGCGCGCCTTCGGCGCACAATCGGCGCGCCCGCTGCGCGTGACCGCTGCGCGTTCGCACGGTCGCCATTTAAGGCCAAGTGCGCGGGTGGGCGGGGCAGCTGGGAGGCGGGAGCGGGGAGGGAACAGAAAGAAAAAGGGGCGTGGTCAGCGGTGGTGGCGGGAAGCGGGGAGCGGGGAGGGAAGACGGCGCGGTGGGCGGGCAGGCAGGCAGGAGGGCGCGATGGGCTGAAATAGACACGAACAAAATGCAGGCACAAATGTCAGGAGAAAAAAAAACAGTTGACACGGGGAGAAAAGCAGTTTAAGCAAGCACAAATTTTTGACAAAGCAAGCGAGAACAGACGCTACGAAAAAAAAAAACAGTTAACACGGGGAGAAGAGCAGTTAAGCAAGCACAAATTTTCGACAAAACAGGCGAAAACAGACGCCAGCGGCGTCAGCCGGCAGCGAGGCAGAGGGCAGGCAAGGGGGCACACACAGCAGTTGGTGGCCGTGCGGCGCGGGGGTGTCCCACAAGTGGGTCACACTCACCTGCGTCGCACGGTCGCCATATAAGGCCAAGTGCGCGGGTGGGCGGGGCAGCTGGGAGGCGGGAGCGGGGAGGGAACAGAAAGAAAAAGGGGCGTGGTCAGCGGTGGTGGCGGGAAGCGGGGAGCGGGGAGGGAAGACGGCGCGGTGGGCGGGCAGGCAGCAAGGAGGGCGCGATGGGCTGAAATAGACACGAACAAAATGCAGGCACAAATGTCAGGAGAAAAAAAACAGTTGACACGGGGAGAAAAGCAGTTTAAGCAAGCACAAATTTTTGACAAAGCAAGCGAGAACAGACGCTACGAAAAAAAAAAAAAACAGTTAACACGGGGAGAAGAGCAGTTAAGCAAGCACAAATTTTCGACAAAACAGGCGAAAACAGACGCCAGCGGCGTCAGCCGGCAGCGAGGCAGAGGGCAGGCAAGGGGGCACACACAGCAGTTGGTGGCCGTGCGGCGCGGGGGTGTCCCACAAGGATGGAATGGCTGGCCTAAGACAGGTTTTAAAGGGCTACTTAAGTGGGTGGCACAATGAGGGCTGCATGTCCATTAGTAGAATATAATTTAAAGTCCATGAGTGCATGTAGTACTACCTTACTTGGGACCTACAAGTACATTAAATAGGCCACTAGGGTTTAAGCCAATTTTACCATGTTAAAAGGGTATAGCACAAGCACTTTAGCACTGGTTAGCAGTGGTAAAGTGTGCAGAGTCCTAAGGCCCAAGCAAAACGTTGGGGAGGTGGGGGGAATCACCCTAAGGCTGTTAGGTCTCACAGTTTGGAAGAGATTCATATCTGCCTCTACCATCATGGATTCATAATGAACTGAAAGAAATGTAAAACCAACCCTTCCAAAGACCTGATTTTTTATCTGCGCTCAGTTCATACCAAATTTGGACATTGTGCTCCTACTGATGTTACGGGTCTATATTCTAGTACCAGAGTAACAGCTATTTACCATCTGTCTGCATCCCTGCTAGAGATGTCTTTTACACCATCATGTTGGTGCAGTTCTTCAATCCAGTGTGGTGTGTTTCTGCACAATCCAAACTCATGTGAAAGGAAATGTGTAAGTCTACCCTGCCAAGTGGTGTCACTTCAGTCCTGGGTCATTGAAAGTAAGGCTAAGGTGCTTTCCAGCAAAACCAATGCAGCTCCTCGGCTGAGTAGCGTATCCCTGAGCAGAACCAACACATCACTGCAGCTGCTTGGATTGAACCCATCAAAAAAGACGCCCTCACTGTCACAACCTGTATATTGGGACCGATGCCCCACCTTCAGAACCGCTGCTGCACAACACTTTCCCTGTCACAGCTCCTCTCATCTCTTGTGAACGGCAGCTTCGACAACCGACTCCACGTTACAGCATCACCGCTCATCAGAATCAACTCATCGCCTAAACTGCGCATCACATCCCCGACACCCAACTTTGTATTGTAAGCCCCGCCAATTTGATCTTCGATGTTGATGCACAGAACTTTGCACTGCAGCCTCGCTGCATGTCAGAACCAACACAATGCCTCAGCTTTGCCAGACATCTTCCGCACATCATATCCACGCAATGGTCCACAACCAGGATTTAAGGAACTCTGTTCAGTGGCCCTAACTGGATCGCTGTAGCCAGCCAGCGCTCCCTTTCAGTCGAACTGAACTTGTGACTTTGTCCCGATCAAGCACGACCAGATATCCAGAAAGCGCTGTGTGCTTTTTGGTGCTATTTTTCATTATAAATGGTTGAATTCAATATCTCTGGGTCTACTAATTGGATTTTTGTCATTCTGGTCTTGTTTTATTTATTCAATTCAGATCTATTCTTCTAACTGGGTTCTTTTGTGTGGTGTTTTACTGCTTGAAGAGTTGCGCAAATACTTTATACATTGCCCTGTAAGTTAAGCCTGACTGCTCTCTGCTCTGTGCCAAGCTACCAGAGGGTGAGCATGGATTAATTTGTGGTTGCTGCTTGACCCGGGCTCACACCTCAGTCAACCAGTAACCGAACTTCTAACAAGGAGCCATTGTGGAAGACTCTAATGAGACATGTGGAGCTGCAGACCAAGGGACTGGTTTATCACAAAGTAATACAAGACAATGCAGCGAGACAACTTGCTGCGCTGCATTGTGTGACAGGGAGAGAGCTGAAATGGGCAGTGTCTACCAAGATATGATGCATTTCTGCTCTCTCCCTGTGCAGCATAGTGCCAATGCAGACTCACTGATGCCATGGCGTAAGGGTGCATGCCTTAATGGCACAATTGTGTTTGTACAGGAAGGGATCCCTTCCATTACAAAAATAGTCCTTTGAGGCAATTTCCTCTTTCTGAAGAATGCAGCACATGCAGAAAGAGGAAATAATTAGGAAAAATAAAGATATTTCTCCTCCTTGTGCTTCTGTTGGGAAGGCATAACATAATGACAGAATCCCAGGTTTATTAACTTAATTAATCTGGGATAGCCTCAAAATTCATGGGTGGGTGCATTGAAACACCCAAGCTCCAGAGCAACGCAAGGAAGCGATTTGTGGTGACTTGCATTACTCTGGATATACTAAACCAACCAGAGCCACACAAGATGGTATTGCGTGGCTTAGAACATCCCACTAAAAGGCTTGAATAGCCTTCCCTCACCTTGTGTGATGCAAAGGCAATGCAAGTCCTTTGGATATCTGAGCCCAAGAGAGAGCTACAAGCCCAGGCTTTACCATCAATAGGCGTTGTCATTGTTGCAGGAAAGTGGAGTACTATGTAGTGATGCTGGTTAGGTCTGATTATGTAGTACTCTCACCATATCCCAAAAATGGTCCTTGGATTCACAATTCACAATAATAAATCCTCAGCTAAGTCCTGGTAAAGTGGCAAACAGCAGTCAGGCTTTACTAGAGAAACATGTCTTAAGCATTTCAGAGTACCAACGTGGACGATAAGTAATTGACGCGATTCATAGGAAATCCGACACCGATTTATAAAAATCTGATTTTTATATTAATTTAGACACCAAAACATATGCAATTGTATTAGGTTAACTGTAGTTATGAATTTAGGAAGCAATAACAAATCAGTGCAATTTGCCTCAGTACAACGTTACTATTGCAGTTAATGGGGAAAAGCACTAGAGACAATTGGTCACCTGCAGGCAGAGTTATGTGGAACCCATGGGGGTTAAGTTGATGCGGGTCCCAAGACCAAGCTGCAACAGTCGGTTACATTTTACCTGGCTTGGGGGGGCGTGGCTATGCTGTGCAGCGAGATGGCCGCACTGTGAAGCGGCTCTGCCGGCCGAGGCTACAATCCGTAATTTATCTGCTTGAGATTTGGGGAAAACTGGCCACAACCACTGAAGAAGCGAAGCGAAACAACACAGGACAAGGAATATAAGGAAATTGGACCCATGTGTACTACTGATGCGGTGATGCAGGCCGAGTCATGGAACAGGCCTGGATGCGGCCTAGTCACGGGGCTGTGTAAGAGAAGCTGGGAACTCGCATAGACGCACGGCCCACGGATGCGGCGGGAGGCGCTGGGAGCCGCAACCAAAGACTGCTGTAAAGGCACTCAGCCACACGAGGTGCTCCAAGTGCCCTACCATTATCCACAACGGTCTGCTTGGCATTCTCCCGGGAAACAGTGGTGAGTAAGCTACCGAAGGGCACGGGGCGGCTGCAGAAAATGACCCACTGACATAATGAGATGATCTGAGGTCCGGGAGCGGGCTGCCTAACATCGCTCAACCCTAATAACCACTGGGATACATATCAGAGCCCTGACCCAGGGGAACATTCGAAGCCGGTTGGGGTAAAGGTTCATCTTGCATGACAAAGAGTTGTGCTGTACTATAGTGGCGACAACAATTCCGACGCACATACCGGCACAAGTAGGGAAGAGAAGAACCAGGGTGCAGTAAGGGACTGGAAGGATCGCGGCCGGGCTGCTCTCGGAACCTAAGGGGCGGTAAACAGCTGGGTGAGGCTCGGTGGCTGATGCGCCACCATCTTGCAGGAGCAAAGTGAAGTGCCGAAGGCGGGGGAATATTAGATACACGTCAGTGAGCACCCTCATATAGTTACGCACCGGCCACCTCAGATAACAGCATCGTGCACATCTATGCCATGAGGCGAGGCTAGATCAGAGAGCTGACATAACTTTGGGACACAGCGAATGCAAGACCTAAGCCACAGTGCAATACATCCAAAGACCAACTGTAGCACACAGTAAGACAGAAGAAGGGGACCGCAGGTGCTGAAGAGAGAGGGACAGTATGAGAGTGCACAAAAGGCAAGCAAATAGTACTAATCACACCAAGCAAGTGCAGAAAACATTGGAAGCATTTGGTATAGTAGTGGACCCCACATAAAAGAAGGCCAGGATATAGGCCAGGGCTACTGGACAGATCATTGTAAGTGCAGGAAGCGCAGGAGCCAGGCCGGTAACAGAACCTATCGTGGATACCACCCACGCAAGGAGCAGACGGCGAGTGGGGAGGTTGGTGAAAGATCTCCAAGAAATGCAGTTCCGCCCTAGTGACACGATGGGGAAACCGGATGCCCGACAACCTCGGATTCATTTTGATAATAAACTGAAGGGGACAACACTGCACAGGACAATGCCGAAGATGCAGCTGCTAGCCCAGTACCAGATGATGACATCTGAGCTATGTTTAAAGATCTCAAAACGAGTCTTCAAGAGATAGGTTCCAAAATAGACACGCTAGCCGAGCGCATGGACAGAATAACGATTAGGGTAAACAAGCATGACAACCGTCTAGACACCCTTGAGAGGAGAGTCTCGGAAGCAGAGTACTGCCAAACGGAGACAAGCAACAAACTGCTACAAATGGACACAATACTGAACGTCATAAAAACCAAGAACGAAGATTTAGAAGCCAGATCGCGCAGGAACAATGTACGCATTACAGGAATTCCTGAATCAACAGACATACCTAATATGGAGAAGTATTTGAAACTATGCTGAAAGAGCTGTTTGGACCTGAGCTCTCCCAAATGTTTTTAATCGAACGTGCACATCGTACTCTGGGCCCCAAGCCACCACCAGGAGCTCTGGCAAGACCTATCTTGGCCGGGTACTAAATTATCGCGATCGTGACACAATTTTACGACTACCCAGAAAACGAGGCTCCCTTAAATATCAAGGCAATGGGGTGTCGCTCTATCCAGACTTTACAATAGAAGTGCAGGCTGCATGCCGGGAATTCCTTACGGTCCAAAAAATCCTCCTATAGCTTCGTACCAAAATGCACTGATCTATCCCCAAAAAGCTAAAAATCCAGGGTCGGGGTCGTCCCATCTTCTTCACAGATGCGAAAGCAGCTTTGAACTATGCTAAACAGGTGGCAAGAGACCAGAAATAGCGGACCTCAGAAACAGACAAGCGCACAGGGAACAACCTCAGTGACAATGACTGATTTCAGGAATTTTGACACGAGAACAGGATCACGCAGATAAGTGCGCAGTTGCCTACTTTTAAATATCACACCAGCTAACTGTATATGGGTCAGCCAATGTAGAGACAACAGATGGGCTGTAGATTGGCACGCAGGGGAAGTAAGTTAGGATGTTATATCATTGCGTCCTACGAAGCCACCTGTGATCAAAGACTCCGAATCGAACACTGAGTGTTCGGCCCCCCAGTGGACCATGACAGGGGTGTACACCGGCGGCCCAACACATCCCAGAGGGATGACTCCAAAATACTCACACCGTTTGGGAGAACTGTTAAAGTTGTTGGACAGATCACAGGGGAAACACAACCTAATTGGGGGGTTGGTGTGGGTGGAGGGAGGGGGAAGGGAGTTCAATGTTTTTTGTTCCCACTGACACATACATCTGTACGTTGCATACGGAGAAGGAATCGCACTCATGCACATGCTTACAAATACTGACAGAAATAGTGGCCCACAATACATGATATGGGATACACCACTGATACGCACCTCACAGAGCAGACGCATTACAGAAAACCTCATTTGCGACCATTCACAATGACTAGTAAAGACTTGACATCCCTTAAATGCTTTACTTGAAACATACAGGGGCTGAATGACCGTAGAAAAAGTAGATTAGTACACTCCTACCTGACCAAGCACTAAGTGGATATTTGTCTTCCTCAAGAAATGCATCTGACAAGCACATCAGCGGCAAACCTGAAAAACAATAGATGGGGAGAGATATTCAGCTCTGGATACTCCAGTTACTCTCGCGGGGTGGTGGTGTTAATTTGTAGAGGTTTATATTGGCAGACACATCAAACAATCACAGATAAGGAAGGAAGATATATCCAGGAGAAGGGAGAACTATACAATAGCCCGATAGTAATAGTTAATACTTATGGTCCCAATTCGGATTGCCCTGAATTTTTTCAGGAAATATAGAGGGAAATCAAAACACTAGGAGACGTAGCAATAACATGGGGGGGGAGACTTCAATGTGGTCCTATCTATAGACGCTGACAGAGAATAAGTTTCCAGAATGCACCCTCCACAGGCCGCCTCCATGCTAAAAGATATTATCGACCAATTCCAGCTCATAGTCTCCTGGAGGGCATTACACCCGAACAGCAGGGGGGGGGACTTGCATAGCCCACCATCAAAACGCATGGTCAAGACTAGGGGCCCGATGTAGGAGCCCTAATACCGGTCGGAAACAGCCGAATTCGGCAGTTTCCGACCGGTATTATGGTTTTCTTATGTAGGGGGCCACATAAGTACAGATTTGGTAATTTTACCGATTCTGTACATTTACCGATTTGGTAAAATACCGAATCGGTAAATGTACAGAATCGGCAAATAGAGATGTAGGTGGCACTCTGAAGAGTGCCACAGGCCTTCAAGAGTCGGTATTTTACCACCCAATCCAATTGGGTGGTAAAATACCGAATCCAGGTGTGCATGCACATATGTGCCTGCACACCTGTGCCATGTGACACACAGTCATGCCCTTAGGGCATGTATGTTTACCACATGGCACACAAGCCTGTAATTGGGGTGCTAGAGGGTGTCAGAGTGACACCCCCTGCACCCTTGCAAGAATAGGTAATTACCGAATCGGTAAATACTGATTCGGTATTCCACATTGATTCCTATGGGCTTCAAGGCCCATAGGAATCAATGGGGGATACTGATTCGGTATTTACAGAATCTGTAAATACTGAATCTTACAGATTCGGTATTTACCGATTCAGAATTACCTACATTTCCCCCCCCTCTAATTTACCACTTCTTAAATACCGAATCGGTATGATTCGGTATTTTAGAAGTGGTAAATTAGATTTACCTACATCGGGCCCTAGATTATTGGGTCACCTCAAAAGATTTACATGCTTGGGTTGAAAGCGCAGTACAACCATGTACATTTTCGGATCATGCATCTGTACAACTCGCGCTAAACATACCTAAGTCTTACATACAACCCATTAGCTGGAGATTCCATCAGGTCCCTTACTAGACCAGGTATTCAGAGAGGAACTCCAGCATAAAGTTACAGACTATTTTGAAATAAATGAAGGAACAGTAGATTCACCAGGAACCCTCTGGGAGGCCTTTAAAGTGGTGACACATGGAGAATGCATAGCATTGAAAACAGGGTGCTTTGCGACATACATAATGCTATTATAGGACTGGAAAGGGAGATTAGAGAATTAGAGCGTTAATATTACACCACACCTTCCTCTGACACATTAGCTCGCATCAGAAGCAAACTAACAGCATTTCAAGAAGAGGCAGAAAGGGACGCTAAGTATTTGCATAAATACACAGAAGCATGTAGATTTGGGGAGGGAGATTGTCCGGGGAAAACATTAGCAGGCCTCCTGTGTACGCCAAGAGGATCGGCCTATATTATTCAACTCCAAAATCAGAATGCACCACCCTCACGTTTCCCCGCCAAAAAAACTGCACACTGTGACACAATTTTACAAGACTCTATACAATTCACAGACGGATCCATCTGAATACTTGGACACAATAGAACTAGTATGGTTCAATCGATGGCACCACGAATATATGGACCAGGCAGTTACAGTGGATGACATAAGACAAGTAATCAACAACATGCTGGCAGACAAGGCCCCAGGGGCAGACGGCTTGACGGCAGCCTTTTATAAACAGTATGTAGATATTCTTGCCCCGAGACTCTTACAGGACTATCAGGAGGCCCAAGACACCAGACTGTTACCACAGACCATGCAAGAGGCCACAATAATTACCCTGCTCAAACCAGATAAAGATCCAACCCCGCCAAATTCGTACGGCCCTTTATCCTTGATAAATCTTGATGCTAAAATGTATGCAAAACTATTGGCAAATAGATTACAGCTCCTTCTCCCGATCCTAGCTCTTCCTGACCAGTTGGGATTCATACCAGGCCGCTTGAAGGCACATAACCTGCAAACCATATCTGCTCTTTTGCACTATCTGGCTCCACATGTGCAAGCCATAGCTGCCCTTTTAGACGCCACAAAGGCGTTTGATTCCCTAGAGTGGAAAACATTTTTCACAATACTGGTGTAAATGGGACTGAGTCCCATTTTCCTGTTGCAAATCCAACTATTATACACTGCTCCCACAGCGAGAGTTAGGGTGAACGGCCAAATCTCAGACCCTATTACCATAATGAGGGGAACGAGACAAGGCTGCCAGCTCTCATCACTTCTTTTTGCGATTGCTATGGAACCCCTGAAAGCCCACCTTCGGCATCATCATACACAGCGTAGAATCGTGCTCACATCCAGAGGCCTACTTATATCTAAGCATGAAGATGATATGACAGTGTATCTAGTAAATCCAGAAACAAATTTTGCACCAGTGATGAGGGAACTGGTACGATATCCAGATAAATTGGACCAAATCAACGATATTGCACCTGACGGCAAACACCACTCCCTTTGATACAGAATTTCCAATACACTGGGCTGATGGCCTGATCAGATATCTAGGGATATGGATAAGTAGGGATCTACAGGAATTGTGGACAGCCAACTATGAGAGAGCAATAGACTTGGTTGGAGGGCAAAGTGCAAAGATGGAGGAGTTTACCAGTGTCCTTAGTGGGCCGTATAGCCATCACAAAGATGGTAATACTCCCACAGCTGTTGTACCTATTCGTAAATATACCAATGCCCTTAAATACAATTTTTTAAAAAAGATTATGATCCAGCGTATTGGATTCGATATGGGCTGGTAAGCAACCCCGAATATCCTGGAATATCCTCACTTTGCCCTTTAAACAAGGAGGCTTCGGGGTGCCAGACTTCGAACTGTATGCATACTGCGCACAGGCACAATTCCTCCTTTACTGGGAGCCTCCCACGCCGTACCAGCCACATGTGGGGATAGAACTGGACAAAGTGGCTCACCCCCCACTAAATAGAGCACTCTATCACCAATATAAGCACCCTCATTAGTAGATAGACACCGTTGAAACACTCAGATGGGCATGGCAGGGGTTAGCAAAGAGAGCACACCAAAAAGTTTTATTTGCTCCATCCATGCCGATAGGCGGAAACCCACTGATAGCACCTCTGCTAGATGCTGCCACCAAACAGGGGTGGCATCCCACGCGCTCCTGACAAGTAAAGATCCAGTCCCAAGGACACATTTACAGCACTTCAGCAAATGTGCAAGAAGACACCACCTACAGCGCTGGACATGCTGTTCTGCTATCAGATTAGAGCAGATTGCAGGGCCAGATATGATGACTTTCCGCAAATACCCCCTGTGCATCCGGCACTGGAAAATATTATCTCTGTGCCATCAGCTTGTAAACTAATCACACGCCTTTACAGTATTACTCAATGAGAGTCCCCTATCACTAAAGCCCACTCAAAAACAGAACGGGAGAAGGATGCAGACATTACCATAACAGACAAACAATGGACCTTCTGTTGTACCCAACTAAAACATTTATTACCAAATTACAGACATCGGTTGATTAATTTTAACTATTTACATCGTCTATATCGTACACCATTACAGTTACACCGTATGGGGCTGAACCCGGACACATACTGTTGGCAATGCGGTTCTCAGAGAGCCACCTTTATCCACTTGGCATGTGAATGTAGACCAATAGCGACATTTTGATCAGCAGTTTTTAAGCATATTGAACAAATGACAAATTATTCCATAGTGTCTCCATTGATTGCACTGCTGGGATATGTTGTCGATGCAATTAAAGGAAAGATAAAACTAATAGCCATTTTGCTGCTCTTGGCTAGGAGGCAAGTGGCAATACATCGGAAAAAACAGGCGCCCCCAACCATGGTGGGATGGGTGTCCAGTGCTACCTACTGCAAAGATCAACTGTCCCATTACTGGGAGCTAATGCCAAGCAAGTCCCGTCCAAAGGATATATGGGAACCATTTATAGCCTGATTGGGACGAAAAGGGAGTGAGGAGAGGGATTATTAACAAGCGCCAAATTAAGAGGGCTGTAGGGATACACATGTGGATAGGTGGAGAGAGTCGGATATAGGTCAAACTGATAACACTGTACAAATAGTGCAGAGGTGTGTGTTATTGTGGGAGACAGTCATATAGCACTAGAAACATCACAGAGGTATGAACTTATAAACGTGTGAATATAAGTACAATTAACGTAAATGTCAGGCGGCAGCTGTTTATGTTTAGTTCATGTTCGAATTGCTGATACAAATGTACACTACTCATGCATGAAATATAACTCTCAACGATTATATTATGATTTGATGCAAATGTGCAAAATGTGATTCTGATGATATATACAATTTAAATTGTCATGTTGTAGCACTGAGTAAAGATGGTGGTAACCAGACTGGCCAACAACAACCAATTGTCTGCTAGATGATACTTCTACATCCAGAGGTCCGGGGGAAATGGTACCCATCTGAAACTTGCTGGAGGTCAGGACTACATTTCCAAAAATGCACTGGACCATCTACTTTTGAACAATCCTTTGTAGGGCTCAAAGGTCAGCGATGTCTTTGTTCCGCAAGGGTTTTGTTAACCTTCTGACTACACAATACTAGTGTCACCAGTCCAAGGTAGTCTGGAGTTGCCTTTGGTGCTCAAAGGGGTACTTCTGTCTGGGGGAGGTAGTATTTGGTCTGGGACAAGTTGCAGTCTTGCAGTTGTAGGTTGGTTGCCATAAGTGCAGGTTATCGTGCCTTTGCTGTGTGCAGGTTCTTACATCATTTTTCAGGAGCGAGCGCTGGAATTGGGGCCTGGTTAGCAGGCTCCAGTGCACTTTCCGAGTCATAAACCAGCAGTTATTAGTCCAAATGGGGGAAAAAATTGGGGTGAAACCTGCAAAAATCCTGTTTTCCTACAGTTGTTTCTGACGAAAAACAAGCAAATTTGAAGTGTATCATTAAGGCTTACAATTTAAACTCCCACTATTCAGTAAATTCAGCAAGAAAGCGGCCATTAGAGGTCACAGATGTATTTATAAAGTGTGTGTGCTACTGAAGCCAGATTGGGGCTATCATGAGCCTCCTGTCATGAGGTTGTTATAGAAGAAGGGGCAGGCATTTTTCAGGGGCCAGAGCACCCGGTAAAACTCTACAAATGTTTCTTAAAAGAAGCAGTCACCAACAGATGCAACCTCCTACGGAACTATGGACCAAGTGGTGCACAAAGTTGGAGCACACAAAGTCTTGCACTCAGAATCCCTTTGTTGCCTCAGTCTGAATGAGGAGCACCAATTAAAGATGGCCATAGAGGGCTTTGTATGTGACCCAAGATTCTTTCTGGCTGCCAGTCATGGGCCCTTGTCACAGACTCTGCTCCACCACTGATTCTGTTCTCCAGCTGCAGTATCGATGTTCCGTGGGTCTCACTGTCTTTCCAAGTAGGTGTGGTTACTATGACTGCTGCATCCCAGACAGATTCCTTCCTCTGCATAGGTTGTCTGTGCCGATTCTCAGATCTTGATCCTCATGGCACTCACCAGCATATTGGTACAGTCAATCTCTGCAAGCTCCAGAGAATCAGGCAAATGAGGATGCAGGGTTGAATGGCAGCACCTGCCCTTTCTTATGCACTTGGTGCATCTTGCAGGCTAAGGTGTGATCACAAGTAATGCAAACACCTGGCATGGAGGACTAGGTGACTCCATGATGGTGCTGCCACACTTCTTTATATTCAACAGGCACACAGCTCAAAGTGAGCAGCACAACTTCCCCATAGGATGTCATCAGGGAAGACTTACAAAAGGGGGTGGTGATGGACGGAGCATCTGAATCAATCAAACACTCACACCCAGTCAAAAGATCTGGGTTTAATATATCACCGTTCTTTAGCCCACTCTGCCACCCCAGTTCAGACATGGCTATATGCAAATCAGTCTGACCCTGTGCCTCATGGGAACAGTCCAGCCCGAACTACCAAGCCATGTCTTCCCTGGACCGGAAACAAGCTTCCGAGGACCGGTTTCTGGAATTCCAGCCGTCTTCAGCCCGGCTTGCTTGAATACAGTGGCAAAGTGAGCAAGGGCTCAGAGTCATAAGGCCAACAAAAGGGAGCAGCAAAAAGAGGAGGTAAGCAGGCAAAAGGTTTGGGGAAAACCACCCAAAGGGTGATATGTCTAACAAATGTCCCCTCCAGCTGAATGTGGGGAGATCTACCCAACTTCTTTTGGAGTTCTCATCACTATGCTGGGAGAACCTGGATAGACCATCAGCATTGGTGTAGTCTACCCCTGGTCTATGTTCCAACCTGAAGTCTATACCCTGTAGGGAAATGGACCACCTCAACAATTTTGGATTCTCACCCATCCTTGCATGAGTCTTCTGAGGGGCCTGTGCTCAGTCTGAAACAGGAAGTGAGAACCAACTACTTATGGCCTCAACTTCTTCAGTACCCGGACCACAGCAAACAATTCACTTTCTCTAGCACTCCACCTTTGTTCCCTGGGGAGTAACCTCATGGAGATGAAGGATACCTACTGGTCTAGGCTCTCTTCAGTAAGCTGTGCCAGTACTGCTTCATTTTAAACAAGTACTATATGGATTTATTGAAGTGTCAAATATCCGTTCTAATGCAACCAGTGTTTATTTTCACATGGAAAATGGCAAATGAATTACCAAAAGGGTCTAAGCAGTGTGCTCTGTTTACTATTATATACACAACAGAAAGGGGGCAAACAAATTGATGTACAACAAAGTGGGGGCATAGCTTCTGTGCCAACTAAAATGGCCGCCTGGAAGAAGAGCTCTGATGCACTGTGGGTGAGTTAATGACATTTCAGCATTCCTGATGCCAATTTTTCAGGAGGTTTGAGCAGCGGGAACAAGAGAAAGTACAGGGATGCTGTTGCGCTCTTTTTTATTAAGGTGCAGAACCTTTCCCTTTGTATTTACGGATGCACAGTCCTCCTCAGATAATGGCCACCATTTTATATCTGGTTTCATGCTGCCTGAGTTTTACTGCTTACAATGCACTTTAAGGAATGCAACTAATTACATTTTTTCAGTAGTTTCTTATATTCATGTGACACTGGAAGCTTTGAGGGGAATGGCTTTCTGGAGCCTCAGTCAAGGTTCCCTTTATTTTTATAGGCATATTATGCCACAGTGCTTTTTGGAAGGATTCATACAATATTTCTTTACTTGTACTATATAACACTGCTCTAATGTCATAAATGTCTGTATTGCTGCTATATTTTGGCGCCTGAGTGATTTTTATTTTTGCCTGCTGGTGAGCATTTGGAGTTACATTCTATCAAACCTTCCTCATATGAATAGGTGCGATCATATCACTTCTGTGAGAAAAGCTGATGTACTATAGTTTTCTTTTCCATGGGAAACTTACAGAAGCCACAGTTTGTTTTTACTTGTATGGATCAATCCTCTTCTGGATTATGTGCAGAATCTGCTGTCTCTGCACCAAAAGTATTATCAATTGCTTCTTTGGATTCTCCTTGTGAAATGGCTAATGCTGCCGTACCTCGTACTGTTTCTATACAATCCTCCCAATGTAAAGATCGTTCTCCTTCCTCAGTATATAAACAACTAAAACAAGATCTTCCCTCACCTGAGAAGTCCATGTCTCCTATTTCTCTAGAACTATTGCTGGAGGAGATTCGTGCACTACGTAATTTAGCGGAAGAGACTAATAACAGGATGCAATGCTTGGATGACAAATGGTCAAAGATGTAGGAGCGTGTATTTTTAGTAGAACAACAGATTGTAGACCTTCTTGCGGAAACTAATAACATCGACTGTCTGGAAAGGGAGGTTTTTCGACTTAAACAACACATAGAGGATTTAGACTACAGGAACAGGTGAAATAATCTCTGCATTTCTGGCCTTCCGGAGGCATTGGAAGGGAATGACCCTGACTCCTTCTTCATCTCCTTCACTCTGAATTTGTTAGGTATGCCTTCCTCCACTACACTGAGTATTCTGAAGGTGCACAGGCTAGGTCCTCGTCCTGCATTGTCATGGTCTCCAGTCAAACCAAAGGGGAGTCATTATTCTTTGTTGAAGTTTACTGACTTGTTGAAAATTCTTTCTGCAGCTAAATCAAAATGTCAAGTCACTTAGATGGGGAATAGAGTTTTTTTCTCTCAGGAAGTTTTTAATGCAACTGCTGACAGAAGGAAATAATTCCTTAATCTTTGCACTCCTCTCTACTCTATTGGCGCCATATATGGTCTTTTTCATCCTTGTGTTTTTAAGGTGACATTTCAGAATAACACTACAACGTTTGAAGATCCATCTATACTTAAAAAGTTCATACAGTTTCATGCCTTGGCTACTATGGATGCAGCTGGTCCCTCCAATGGTTCATGTTTTTTTTTCTCCTTTGCAGGTTTTGTTTCTCTTTTCTGTCAGGTCAATAAGGTTTCCTTGAATTTTTAATATGTCTCAAGAGTAACTTTTCAGAAATTCTCTAGTTTGTTATATTATGTGTTCAACTTTGTTTCCCTTGTCTTTTTTACCGATTTATCGTGTATGTTCACTTTGTGCAGTCCTATCTCTGTAATATATATAGTCCGGATGCGACATGGGCTCATTCCCTTCAGGGTGTGCCATTGTCCATGTGTCGTCACCACCCCGTATTTCTCCTATTGTGATTTATACAGGTATGTCCTTACATTCATCCTTTTTTTGATAAGTACTGTCTTTTCTTTCAGCTTTCCTTGTTACCCTCCTTTTCTGCCTCTCCTGGTTTTCTTCATTCTTTTTCTTTCACTTTTTTCTTTTATTTCCTCCTTTATTATCTTTTTCCTATTTTCTCTTCTTTCTTCTTCATGGTTTCCTTTTTATATCTCCATATTGATGGTGTTAGTCTTTAGAAGTTTTAGCATTCTCAACTTTTTTGCCCCTGATTCACTTTATATAAATCTGAGTGATATCATGGAATATTAAGGGGTCTCTCAACCCGGTTAAATGACAGAGAATATTGTTTTATTTAGGTATATTTAATCCTGACCTTGTAGATAATATACCTCTAACTATATTGAATGTTTATGCTCCTACAAAACCTGATCATACTTTTTGGCCTTCTATTGCAAGAAAATGTGCACAATATTATGATGCATGCTTTATCTTAGGAGGGGATTGTAAACAAATCTTAGATCCTTTTTGGATTGACAGTCGTCAGTTCAATTTGTGTCACATAAAATGTACAAGCAATTTCTTTCTGCCATTCTAAAAATGCATTAGTAGATTCATGGAGATTGTCTAACCCGACAGATTATACTTTTTATTCTACCCCTCATGGTACACTTCCACTACCACATTTTTCTCTCTAAATTTCTCTCACAATGTCTTGTGCAAACCTACTTTACAAAAAAAAGAGTGTCTTAAGGAGTAGGCTAAACCACAGTAGGGAGCAACAAACTTAAGAAATGGGAACAACCTCACTGGGATGTTAAGGAAAGCCCTCACTCACCACCTAGTGATGACATGCTTCATCATCGGGCTCCACCAAAGAGAGCGAGTGTCTCTTTGGTGTGCTACAACGCCAGATCTACTGCGTAGCGGGATGGTGAGTTCAGGACGTGTTGTATGAAAATAAATTAAATTAATGAGTGGTGAGGGTATTAAATAGTCAGTAGTGTATCAGAAAGTAATTATTTATTCTATGATCACTAAAGACAGTATTAAAATTTATATGTGTATGGAAGCAGTCCACTTTTAATTGAGTGGTGGATTCCTATGCGTTAGCCGACATATTTCTTGCCATAGAAACGGTGTGATTTTACCCGGCAATTCTTCAGGACTGTATGTGTTATATACCCTGGCGGTATGGACGCGCTAAGGCCCACCCTTACCTAGGGGCATGAAAGTGAAAATAAACAAAAAAGTGAAAAAAGTGAAAAAAATTAGGAAGAATAGTTATCTTCCTAATAACTCCTGGTTTAGGAGGCTTCAACTTTGCGGTTTCTGCACCTGGAATGAAAAGGGGGACAGAGACATACATATAGGACAGAACAGACATTTAGTACTGATACTGATTGCTACTGTAGGTCTACGGTGCTCCAAATGGTGGCATAGAGACAGCTGTGGTTAGATAGCGCTATTGTTATCACCACCTTTTATCCCTGAGTTCATATAAGCTAATCCATGGGAAGTGCAGTGCACTATTCGTGATATGAACTGGGAGTGACTGTGGGTTAAAAGAAAGAAGAAAATCTTCAAGAAGAAAATCTTCAAATAGCGATCAAGTTAATGGTCATGGTACGATCGCGAAAGGTAAATTAAAATGTCTCACTTTGTAGGTATTAAAATAAATCACCATGGGTCTCAGGAGGGGGTGGAAGCGTATTCGGCACACCCTGTAAAATGTCACAACATAGGAAGAGAGAATATAGGCATGACATCATTGTAAATACCCATAGTTAATTGTAGCACGATCGGTACTTAGCTTAGCGGACTTGCATGGATTTACTCACGCCCTTGACGCTCGGCTCCCTCAGTCTACCTGCATCGCCCTCGAACCGGACCCTGAAGATGAAGGTGCGGGGTCCGGTTGCCGTTTATGTAAGCAAAGCGGCGAGGCGGCGATTACTTCCGGGTGGGCGTGGCCTGAGACAGTCATTCGTCATCGGCCTCGTACAGCCAATCCGGATGCTGGGAGGTTTGTGACGTTAAAGTCACAAGAGTCGAGATCATTGGAAGGTGGTTGCTACGTGACCAAAAATAAACAGGGTGATCGTGCTTCAACTAGAATGCGCTCGTATATCGACTAAAGACCCGAATTTGGTTAATACATTGGTGCAGCTTGTATATATTAATGGTCCACATAGAAATAACATTATCACTACCTCAAATAGAGAAAATAGCTGACGTTTAGGGAAGTTTTTAGCAAACCTGGAGATAAAATCTGGCGGTAAATAAATAATGGTTTGGGGACAATCAATAATTTTAAGGATATTTTTTTAGGGATGTCTACCCATACTCACATTAATACAGTGTGCTGCTTGTGTAGTATAGAGTGCTGGTTTTATTACAGGCTATGAGTGAAGTGGAGCTAAGCTTTCTGTCATATATCCAATGATGAGGATGTGTAGGGTGATTGGTTTGATTCCATGCCACTGATGTTAGACTCACTACTTGTTCACTTGATCACAGTATTCCAGGGGATGTCATCATTCAGACCAATTAGGTGGGTACCAAGTCTGTACACCCACCTTTGTTCTTTCTCGAAAAGGCGGTTGTTCATGTTGTTGCCACTATGCAAATGTTCAATGATAGTCCATTGCATGTCGTTGGTAGTATGGTTCAGTTCCAAGAAATGTCTGCTCATTTTAGTGGTTAGTTTTTTGCATCTAATATTTGAGCGGTGCTCGCCAATCCTTTGCTTCACCTTGCGGCTCGTCATGCCTACATATCGTAGGTCACAAGGATACGTGATGAGATATATCACGTTTTGAGTATTGCAGTTGGTATGGTCTTTTTATGTCCAGATCTTACCTGGCTCAAGCTCCAAAGTACCGTAAGATGGCAAACACTGCAATTTGCGCAGGGGAAGTGTCCAGTAACCCTTGGTAAGCCCCAAGTGTCAGTGATAGATCTCTCTGTGACCGGGGCTTCAGTTTTGGGTCGAGTATGTACCAGAGCATCTCTTAGGCTACGCCCTTTTTTAAAAGAGAATAGTGGCTTGTCCCAGTCCTTTTTTATGCTAGACACAATTCGCCAGTTCTTATTAATTGATTTCTTCATGTAATTTGACATGGTGCTGTATGTGGTTACACACGTTAGTGGTATGATTTCGGTGTTAGTGACCTTGTCTTCAAGGAGTGCTTCCCGTGGCTGGTTGTGAGCCCTCTTATAACCTTTATTCAGTATGCTCACTGGGTAGCCTCGCGATTTCAACTTGTCAGTAAGATCTGCAGATTCAGTCTTAAAATCTTGGAGATCTGAACAGTTGCGTCTTATCCGCAAATACTGGCCGTATGGAAGGTTTTCTTTGAGTGGGCGGGGGTGAAAACTCGTGAATTCAAGGAGATTGATGCGAACAGTATTTATTTTATTTATTTAGTTTCTTATATCGCGCCAGAATCGACCCCAATGGGGTATCTCCGCGCTTTGCACGCCGGGATGGTAAGGTTTGTACCTCCGTAGATGAGCTATGGGCCATTATTCTTCCAGGAACAAGGTTGTTTTGAGCGTTTTCCTGAAGGATATGTGATTGGTGTTCTGTCTGAGACTAAGGGGCAGTTTATTCCACAAGGTTGGCATCATAAGGGAGAGGGCTCGGCCACCTTGCCTGGTCTTCTTAATGAGCGGGGATTTTAATAGCAGTTGGTTACTTGATCGAAGAGGGCGATCAGGTTTATAGAACTGGAATTTATGGGCCAGGTATTTGGGGCCATCTCCAAAAAGGCATTTATGGACAGTGCAGCAGATTTTAAACTTAATACGTTGCCGTACCGGTAGCCAGTGGAGTTCTCTCAAAAGGGGCTTGGAGGGGGTTCTTGTGGGAGCGTTCAGGATTAGTCTTGCCGCCGTGTTTTGGACCACCTGTAACCGTTTTAAAGCGTCCTCAATAGCTAGTATCAGGAGCCCGTTACAGTAATCCAGCCGACATATCACCAGGGCCTGTACAAGGGTCTTTCTATGCGTATCAGGCAAAAGAGGGAAGACTCGCCTTAACAGGCCAATGGTGCGGAAGCATGCTCCAGAGATGAAATTTGCATGTTCCTTTAAGGTTAGATTTTGGTCTAGCTTCACACCCAAGTTTTTTACGGTCAGCTTTGGGCAGGGTACTGGTCCCAGGTCCAGAGGCCACCAGTCGGGAGACCAGAGTATGGTAGCTTTCCCAAAAAGCATTACCTCCATCTTCCCGACATTGCATTGGAGGCAGTTGGAGGCCATCCAATTGGACACTGCCCTCATGCCCTCAGCAAAGTTTTCCTTAACATCCAAGTTAAGAGAATGGAAAGGGTAGAGGAGTTGGGTGTCGTCAGCATAAGACACCGGTGTGAATCCATACTTCCTCACAATCTCAGCGAGGGGGGACACGTACACATTAAACAATGTGGGGCTTAGGCAAGAGCCCTGTGGCACCCCCTTCATGAGCACCCTTGAGGTGGAACGATAGGGGCCCAAGCTGACAGAGTTTGATCACCCGGAAAGGAAGCTCTCCAGCCATGACAGAGCCTGTCCTCCAATACCCACTCCCTGCAAACGGCCTAGAAGCATGTTGTGAGACACAGTATCAAAAGCGGCCGACAGGTCTAACAGCACCAGAATCATTGAGCCTCCTCTATCCTGTGACATCTTGATGTTGTCGGTCACGGAGAGGAGTGCTGATTCGGTGCTGTAGTTGGGCCTGAACCCAGATTGTGAATGGTCCAGGCCCACTGTCACCTCTATAAAACTGGAGACATGGATGTTAACATGCTTCTCAGCCAGTTTGCTCAGGAAGGGTAATAGAGAGATGGGACGGAGCTTGGAAAGTTCCGTCCAAGGTAAAGCTGAGTTTTTCCGTATAGGATTCACTATTGCCTCTTTCCATTGCTGGGGGAGTTGCCCTTCTTTGAAGGAGGGGTTCAAGATTTTATAAATGATTGGGCATAGTGTCTTGCTCAAAGTGGTCGTTAGTCTTGCAGGAAGCAGATCAAGGGGGGAGCCTGTTTTCATGTTGTTTAAAAGTGACTTAATGTCACTGTCAGTGGCTTCAGGAATGTCAAGAAAGGTGTCCCTGTGTGTCTCCAGATGAAGGGTACTTGGGGCCTCAATGTCCATAGGGTAGGTTTTTGGTATGATTTTGTGATCAGACTTGTGCCGGAGACTTTGATCGTCACGTCCAAGAATGTTGCCTCAGTTCTACTTGTTTCAAAGGTGAATTTCAGATTAGGGTCAAGTGTGTTGATCCAACTGAGGAAGACCTGTTACTGTTCATCATTACCTGTCCTTACTACCAGGACGTTGTCAATATAGCGTCTCCATACTTTGATGGAAGTCGTGTGGGGGCCGTTAGGTTGTAAAATATATTTCGCCTCGAAATCCGCAACGTGCAGGCCTGCCACACTGGGGGCAAATGTGCTGCCCATGGAAGTACCAGTGGATTGTAGGTAGAGGTTGTCTTTGTAGGAGAAAAAGTTCTCCTTCAGCGCTATAGTGGCGCAATCCAAGATGAAACTCTTAGATGTCTGATAGTTCCAGGTTATGGAATCGAGGGCCATCCCCAGGACCTTGATGGTATCGTCCTGGGGAATACTGGTGTATAGACTTTCAATGTCTAATGTCACCAGTGTCACTGTGTCTCCGGTGAGGTCTAGGTTTTGGAGCAGCTGGAGGAGGCTTTTGGTGTCTTTTAGATAGGTCGGGGTACTTTGGACTATCGGCTTCAGATAGTGGTCGCAGAAATCGCGAGGCTACCCAGTGAGCATACTGAATAAAGGTTATAAGAGGGCTCGCAAGCAGCCACGGGAAGCACTCCTTGAAGACAAGGTCACTAACACCGAAATCATACCACTAACGCGTGTAACCACATACAGCACCATGTCGAAATAAATGAAGAAATCAATTAATAAGAACTGGAGAATTGTGTCTAGCATAAAAAAGGACTGGGATAAGCCACTATTCTCTTTTAAAAAAGGACGTAGCCTAAGCGATGCTCTGGTACATACTCGACCCAAAACTGAAGCCCCGGTCACAGAGAGATCTATCACTGACACTTGGGGCTTACCAAGGGTTACTGGACACTTCCCCTGCGCAAATTGCAGTGTTTGCCATCTTACGGTACACTCAAAAACTTTGGAGCTTGAGCCAGGTAAGATCTGGACACAAAAAGACCATACCAACTGCAATACTCAAAACGTGATATATCTCATCACGTGTCCTTGTGACCTACGGTATGTAGGCATGACGAGCCGCAAGGTGAAGCAAAGGATTGGCTAGCACTGCTCAAATATTAGATGCAAAAAACTAACCACTAAAATGAGCAGACATTTCTTGGCACTGAACCATACTACCAACGACATGCAATGGACTATCATTGAACATTTGCATAGCGGCAACAACATGAACAACCGCCTTTTCGAGAAAGAACAAAGGTGGGTGTACAGACTTGGTACCCACCTAATTGGTCTGAACGATGACATCCCCTGGAATACTGTGATCAAGTGAACAAGTAGTGAGTCTAACATCAGTGGCATGGAATCAAGCCAATCACCCTACACGTCCTCATCATTGGATATATGACAGGAAGCTAAGCTCCACTTCACTCATAGCCTGTAATAAAGCCAGCACTCTATACTACACAAGTGGCACACTGTATTAATGTGAGTATGGGTAGACATCCCTAAAAAATTATCTTTAAAATTATTGACTGCCCCCAAATCATTATTTATTTGCTGCAGATTATATCTCCAGGTTTGCTAAAAACTTCCCTAAATGTCAGCTATTTTCTCTATTTGAGGTAGTGATAATGTTATTTCTATGTGGACCATTAATATATACAAGCTGCACCAATGTATTAACCAAATTCGGGTCTTTAGTCGATATACGAGCGCATTCTAGTTGAAGCGCGATCATCCTGTTTATTTTTGGTCACGTAGCAACCACCTTCCATTGATCTTGACTCTTGTGACTTTAACGTCACAAACCTCCCAGAATCCGAATTGGCTGTACGAGTCCGATGACGAGTGACTGTCTCAGGCCACGCCCACCCGGTAGTAATCGCCGCCTCGCCGCTTTGCTTACATAAACGGCAACCGGACCTTCATCTTCAGGGTCCGGTTCGAGGGCGATGCAGGTAGACTGAGGGTGCCGAGCGTCAAGTGCGTGAGTAAATCCATGCAAGTCCGCTAAGCTAAGTACCGATCGTGCTACAATTAACTATGGGTATTTACAATGATGTCATGCCTATATTCTCTCTTCCTATGTTCTGATATTTTACAGGGTGTGCCGAATACGCTTCCACCCCCCTCCTGAGACCCATGGTGATTTATTTTAATACCTACAAAGTGAGACATTTTAATTTACCTTTCGCTATCGTACCATGACCATTAACTTGTTCGCTAATTTGAAGATTTTCTTCTTTCTTTTAACCCACAGTCACTCCCAGTGCATATCACGAATAGTGAACTGCACTTCCCACGGATTAGCTTATATGAACCCAGGGATAAAAGGTGGTGATAACAATAGCGCTATCTAACCACAGCTGTCTCTATGCCACCATTTGGAGCACCGTAGACCTACAGTAGCAATCAGTATCAGTACTAAATGTCTGTTCTGTCCTATATGTATGTCTCTGTCCCACTTTTCATTCCAGGTGCAGAAACCGCAAAGTTGAAGCCTCCTAAACCAGGAGTTATTAGGAAGATAACTATTCTTCCTAATTTTTTGCACTTTTTTCACTTTTTTGTTTATTTTCACTTTCACGCCCCTAGGTAAGGGTGGGCCTTAGCGCGTCCATACCGCAAGGGTATATAACACATACAGTCCTGAAGAATTTCCGGGTAAAATCACACCGTTTCTATGGCAAGAAACATGTCGACTAACGCATAGGAATCCACCACTCAATTAAAAGTTGACTGCTTCCATACACATATACATTTTAATACTGTCTTTAGTGATCATAGAATAAATAATTACTTTCTGATGCACTACTGACTATTTTAATACCCTCACCACTCAATAATTTAATTTACTTTCATACAACATGTCCTGAACTCACCATCCCGCTCCGCAGTAGATCTGGCGTTGTAGCACACCAAAGAGACACTCAGTCTCTTTGGTGGAGCCCGATGATGAAGTATGTCATCACTAGGTAGTGAGTGAGGGCTTTCCTTAACATCCCAGTGAGGTTGTTCCCATTTCTTAAGTTTGTTGCTCCCTACTGTGGTTTAGCCTACTCCTTAAGACACTCTTTTTTTGTTTATTGATGATTAACCGGGGAATAAGAGTGTCAAACTACTCTCCCTACCTCTCTTCTTGTTAAAGCAAACCTACTTTACTCCAATTGTTCTTTTTGATCATGCCATGGTTATCACTGAGTTGGATTTGGTTTCACCTGGATGTCTGTTACATAGATGTAAATTCAATAATTTTTTACTCCAAGATATTTACGTTTTAAGTTATTTATTTCCTTTGCCTCAGGATTTTTCTCCTTTAATGATAATTCAGAGATGTCACCTGCTTTATTGTGGGACACGTTTAAAACATCTGTGAGAGACTTTACTTTAAATTATGTTTCTAAGAAAAAGTAAAATAGAATGCAAGAGCATAATGCATTACACTCTTCAATCAAAATTTTGGAGCAGCGGTACTTCTCTTCAAAATCATCTTTAGATTTGCATAATTTATTGCAGGCTAAAATGTGGTTCAATACTATCTCTACTGAGGACGCCAATCACATACTCCTGAGGTAAACATCTCGTTATTACAGTGGGATAAATAAAGGTTAAAAAAGAGACATGTTATTGATTCTAGATCCACTTCACAGGGGCAGTCTATCACTAACCATCAAGCTATTTTAGAGGAATTTTTAAAATGTTATAAGTCCTTATATACCAGTTCTTCAACAGTTGCAGAATATGTAAGTCAGTCTTCTCATATTTCTCCCCTTGACTGGGATTTTGACTTGTTGAAGGGTGTTCTTACCTCTCAGGAATTGTCAGGAGCAGTAAAATCATTAAGATTAAGGAAAACACCCGGTCCTGATGGGTTCACAGTGGAATTTTACCAACATTTCTCTCATCTTCTTCTTCCCTATTTCTATTGGTTATTTAAAAATTATATTAATTCTTCTACCACTTCAGATTCTTTTCAGGAAGCAATTATTTGCCTTAGTCGTAGGGATGGTAAAGATCCCCACGATTGTAAAAGCTATAGACATATTTCCTTATTAAATGTGGATTATAACATTTTTGCTAAACTTTTAGCTCTTTGATTGGAGTTGTTTCTCCCTCATCTTAATGGGAAAAACAATCTGGCTTTATTAATTGAAGACTTAGATTGAATAACGCTTCTATTGCTTCTTAATGTTCTTAGTAAATCCCCTATTTTTAAAGCTTCTCTTGGAGACATATCCACTGATGCTGAGAAAGTGTTTGATAGAGTAAGCTGGGAGTTTATGCTTCAATAATTACAATGGCATGGATTTGGTTCTAAATGTATAGCTCTTATTTCTCGTTTATATTTTGTTTCTCGTGCGTCAATGCTAGTTAATGGAAGAGTTTCTTCTTATTTTTCTCTTCATAGAGGAGTTAGACAAGGGTGTCCACTTTCCTCTCTGTTATTTGTCTTGTTGCTTGAGCCTTTTCTTTCTCGTATTCGTAAAAATTCTTCCATTGCTGGTTTTCATTACTGTGAGTGACATTTAAAATGTGCTGCTTATGCAGATGATGTTTATTTCCTCTCCAGATAGTTCCTCCTCCCTTCTGCACACAATTTCTTCATTTTCGCAGGTATCATGATATAAAATAAAGAAAGAAAAAAAGGAAATCCTTCCTTTCAATAATTATATATTTAGCTATCTTATAGTCTCACAGGGTATAAATGGTGTAATTTTTCCAAGATTTAGTATTTAGGGATTTGGTTTACCAGTTATATTCCGGATACCATCTAAACTAACTATCAGAATAAAATTCTAAAATAGAGAGTATTATATCTTCTTGGAATCCTTTATTTTGATCTTGGTGGGGTTGCTTAGACTCTATAAAAATGATGATCTCTCCTCTTTTGCTTTATCTACTTTCTATGTTACCAGTCCATATTCCAAAGTATTTCTTTAAGAAAAGTAACTCTTTTCTTATTAGGTTTTTATGGCATAATAAAGAGCCAACAGTAGCTTAGTTACTTTACAGAGATCCAAACTGGCGGGAGGTGTGAACTTTCCGAATTTCTATCACTATCATAAAGCTTTTGCCCTCTGTCAAGCAGCGCTCTGGACTTATAAGCTGTCTTCATCTTTCTCTCCATTGTGGCTAGAGCTTGAAAAAGTCTTTATATTACCTTTTGCTTTCAAATAGGTGCTATCTTTTTCTTCACCAAAATGGCTTCTTCACTCTTCTATTTTACTAAAAACAATTTTATTGATTAAATCTACGGTTCTCCCTATTACTTTGATTTCTTTGCTATTTCTGAAGATGCCTTTATGGTATAACTCTTTGATTAAATGTAACAACCGCCCTCTTTTTTGGAGTATTTAGAAGGATAGGGTGCCTTATGTGAGTATTTCAACTTTTTCATAATCTTTCCCCTATCGCTTTTCCACAAAATTTGATTATTGTTGTCTCAAGTCTTTTCATCCTCGTTTCTTATCATTAATGAATGCTATTCTGGATGTTTATTTTTCATTACAGAAATCCACCTACTCAGTTTCCTTTGCATCTGGATTTACTGATTTCCTGAAAACTGGACCTAAAGCTGTATTTATCTATAAAACTCTTTCACTTCCGGATCCCTCTCAAACCAAATTAAAGTTGGAGTTCTTATGGGAACAAGACCTTGATATTGTTTGGGAAGTTACTTTTAGAAATAAGATATGAGCACGTATATATAAAATTTCTATGTCAGCAAGTATCACACAATCCCCATTTTCTATTTATCATGGAATGTATTTGACCCCCCTGCACTGTTCCAAATTTTCCTCAGATGCCTCTGAAGGATGCTGGTCTTGCGGTTTCCCTAAGGGTGATCTTTTGCATCTGCTGCTTAGGTGTCAGATCAGAAAGATTTTTAATTTAGAACATCCCTTTAAGATTCTTTACATTTTTCCAGTCTCTTTAACTAACTATCTTGTACCGTCTTTTGCTATACATAAGTTATCAGATATTATGTTGGCAATTGCTTTCCAGCAAGTCATCTTTAATTGGAAATTATCATCTAAGTTATCTTATAAGGTGTGATGGAATTTGGTAAGCTTGCATCATAAATTAGATACTATGTACACAATATAATGCTTATCTTCTCATAATGCTGAATTGTTATGGTTACCTCCTACTACATTTCTTACTTAGGTTGAAAATTTAATTTTTAAAACTAATTCAGTATTATCTGAGAATTTCTATCTCCAATAAATATTCTCTCTCTGCTTTGCTATTGTATTTGTATGGAAGATGACATTCTTAGTTCTATTGTATATTTGTTTTTTCACCCATTTAATTTAGGAGGTGGATGAGAATGTTTTCTCAGATCGTTATATTTCAGATACTGTTTATTTACTTTTTATTCTTAAGTCATTTCACCCCTCCTTTTCTTCCCATCCATGCACAATTATAAAGCCTTTAGTATTTTTCTCAGGTTCTTAATACCATTTGTGAATTGCTGAGTGCTTACCACAGTTCTTGTGCTGTTTTTGATTCTCAATATAGTCTTTCAAATACAGAAAAATCGATGTACAACACATAGTGATTACTGTATAGTCGTAACTGGCAGTGGAAACAGTGAAGACGCTACCTAAAACTGAAAGATGCAATGAAAATACAGGTGTATGTATCAAATCTTAAGAGAACTGTTTTGGTAATAATATGTAGCTACAATGCTGATGCCATTTTGACCCAATTTGAGGGAATGGGAGTTGTCTTCCACATAAGTACAATGGTTTTGAAAATGGCAAAGCCACCCAATATGTAATTAAATGAAGGATGATTGCAGTATCTCAAATAGATAATCAACAGGAACATCAATTTCTAATTCTACTTTTCCAGGTTTTCTCCCATTTTGGAGTCACGTTTTCTGACCTTTGCCAATGATTATGTTAGTGATTTATTCCTTGCCTCGTGATACATTTCTGTTTTCACAATCATCAATTGATGTCCAAGCTGAATATTTTGTTTGGATGCACTGGAACTGATGTTTGACACTTTTCCTTCATACAGGTTTGTATTTTTCAAGGAGGCTCATATTCTAATACCAGCACTTTGGTGAGCAAGTCATACCCGCATCTAGAAAATCATGGCTCTTCATGCTGTGGTTTGGTCACTTCCAAACTCCAAAGACAGAGCACTCTGCAGAGCAGTAAAAAATCTAATCAGTAAAGGTAATGTCTGAAAGATTTGGATGAGATGTATTAGTGTAAATTGATAAATTCTGATGCCTTCAAAAATTTCTGCCTGTTAAGTGAAATTTGCCCAAATATATTTTAGCGTTGCCATAATTTTTGTAACTGGCAAAGTTTAATAATAAGATCAGCTGAAGCAGACGATCAGAATATATTTCTGTGACCACATGGCTCATGGATTTTGGATTTTGAAAGACTGGAAAGCCTATACAATAAAACTAGAAATTTGAATTGTTAACATCTTCAAAGCAATCACCTCCTCATTCAATTCTGTAAAAATAGTTTCAATATGTTTATTATAAAAATATAAATGTTTCCACTACAAATCATTTTACATTAGCAAGATGCCATCTAGGGTTGCACGATGTATAAACTAAATCAGTAATGTTTTCAAATAACAAGTTAAAGCAAATGTATTTTGCATTGCTGGCTAGTTAACACTTATATGTGATTTATTGTATGCTAAAATAGGCATGTAAAATAGATATGTGAACTTAAATAAATAATTTGCAATTTAAGCTTTTGATACACATCAGAAAACATGATATATGGATTTGTGAATGCCATTGCTTATGCAGTTTTTGTGAATAACATTTTGGGTTCTGTGCAAAGATGTGGCCATAGCATCTAGTACCTCTTATCCACAGTCAAGAATCATACATAGTCCTGTATACATATCTACAAGGTAATAAACATTAAATCTACAATGTCTCCTTTAGAGATAGCTCAAATCCATATGTAGGAAGATGCGCCTCATTGAGTAAAGAAAATAATCTTCATATGTAATTATGAAAGATTCTCAGATTGTGAGAGGAACACGTGTAGTATTCATGCTTCTCAAGATGTCGATGACAGAATGACAAACACTACTCATTTGGCTGATTAAGGCCCCGGATTTTGGTCAGATAAACCATCAATGAACAAAAGATGGATCGATATTAATAAAATGCTTCCAAACCAGCATTTACAGTGGTCAGCATGTCTATGTATGAAGTAGGGAATAGTAGTACTTGCAATGACCTTGCTTTCTTTTGAGGTGATACACCATCATACTAGATTCAAACACTAAAACATGAACAAGGAGATTGTATCAACATTTGGGATTTTGGGAAATTCTGTTTTTTTTCAAGTTTAAGCTGAATGTGTTTTTTTTAAATTCTTGTATCGGTCTGACCATAGATGGCCTTGATACATCTTCTCATGTGTATGTAAAGTGATGAGCTCTCTCTGACTGTCCATTCACTTCAATTGGTAATACCCTGGGTGAATGATCATTGACTCTAAGTCTTGTTGATCAGCACTTACAAAAAAGGTATGTATTCAGAATTTACACAAAAGGTATGCATTTTCTCAGGAGTTGCTTGACCAGTAACACAATATCTGGCAATATTTTATGGAGAGAAATCACTGTTGTTTTTGTTTGGTGGCGTGCAAAGTTATCTAACAATGCACACCCCCATTTTGGAGATGTTTTAGAAAATGCATTATGTGGCTAGACCCAACATAAAGAGTCATTAAGGAGTTGCCAGTGTATGCAGTGCAGACGCAACAACTTTAGATTATATGAGTAGGGCCTCTTGAATGTCAAAGTAGCCATCTCTTGAATCTCTAGCATCCACAGATTCAGAGATACAAAAGCTTTTGTAGACAATCCTTTCCTTTAAAAGCTACGAAAGATATTGTGTGGAATAGCAAATAAAGGTAGGGGGAAGTTAGGGGTGACATGGGATTGTGGTTTTGACCACTACGCTTCCATGTATAACTCATGTCCCTGTTTTTTCAGTTTTTAAAATATGCACTATTTGAATTTGTCTTGTGATTTCTTTATGGTCAAAGGTTGTGTGATATCACTTTGCTTTGTGGGATGTCACTAAAGTCAAAGTTCAAATGATTTCTCATCCAATAATAGCATCATGTGATACCACTTCTGATATCACTTTGGTGAAATGGCACTTTTCCACATAAAATGTGAATTCACTTGAATGCGTTATGGTCTATAAGCCAAAAGAACTGTAGATTTTTTTTAAGTAGGGTTCAAACTGAACTCAAGAGAACCATAAAATGCTGTCTATTGACAAATAGCAGGTAAGAGTGGGAAATATGATTTACTAATGAAGCTCAAATGGAGCTAAACTCATGCAAACAAGTGGCAAAATATTAATCAAACTAAATACTATATTTTGGATGACGTAGAATAGGACATTTAATGGCAAAGCTTGACCCAGCACTTTGAAAAACACCAGGATTGTTCCTTTCACACCTTAAGGGCAGAATTGCACTATTTTACCTCATTGGCTTCATTATAGAAGAGGACCATTTGCATGCAAATAAAACTACCACACCCTGTGAAAGGACTGTTGGTTCGAAACCTCTGAGCTTTTCATTTTAACAGGTGTATTGGATAACTGGGGTTCATTTACAAAATCTTTCATATTCATTTATTGCTATGCAAGTGCACAGGATGAATTCTCCATATAATAAATATTCAACTATGGGATATATTTTGGCAAGAATGATGGGCAGTGGGTTCTGAAAATAGAGCATAGAGCATAGAAGCATCTGGGACTATGGACACTTCCTTCAAAGCTTCAAAGTGTTGAAGTTCAATTTTCTTTCAGTTTCTTTAACACTGAATATGTATACAATTTAGATTCTGACCATGTGCCACTTAAAGAGGCTTTACACCAATATAGTCAAATACCAAGACCACTGAAATACTGCAGTGGATGAACCCGACATTTGAGAAGAAATGTCCTAATATTTGTCTGAAAAGCATTTAAAGTTATTTATGAAAGATGCTTGAAGAAAAGGTATGTCATGTTCAAGTGTTTGCCTTTCTTTGACATCACTTTTTTAAAGAAACTCTACTATAACAGACATATAAAGTAAGTGCAAGATCCAAAGAATCATTACATTTCTTGGATTTGTTGTAAATGGGAAGATGTTTTCCATATGTTTGACAAACCATGGTTTTTTGCACATAAGGTACGTTCTTTATCGTTGATACTAATATTATTTGGCACTTTCAGTAAAAAAAATCCAAGTCATCATTTCTATCATCATGAACAATAAAAATAACAATAAAACAAAAATAAATACACAATTAAAAAAATTATGATAATTTCTCTGTAATACCTGGTGGAGTCTGTCATAATTTAGATCAGGCTATTAGAAATACCACATACATAGTTTTGAATTAATTTTGTAGCTTAAAATACAAAATTGTTAATATGAATATGGGCATTATGTTCAAGATTGAAAACCTTTATTGTACCTGAAATAAAAAAAATCCTCTATAACAGAGTTCCTGTTTTCAAAAATACTGCATGAATTTCCCTCACTGCTATTGGTGAACCTCCATAGCATCCGATCAGTTTCATTGTCACTGTATTCTCCATGTCATGGTCTTTTTCCATTTCAAATCCTTTGTGTTTCTTTCCTTTTGTTTACAGGATTCGCCAGTTGCACTGCCCCTGCACCCAAAAAAAAGTACCTATTCGTAATCACTAAAATATAGAAAATGTTTTGCTCTTGTTTTAAGGCATCTGTACTTATAGTTGAATGTCTTGGTGGGCATTAGAGTTCCACACGATTCTACCCACTATTTGATGCTGTCCTCTGTGTCCGCATTTGATTCCGTTGGTATTGCTCCTTCTACAGCATCTGCCCTCTTTGCTTTTCCTGAGAGTTTCATGTTAGTCCTTTTATACTGGAACAGGGCCATTTTTTGAATATGTTTCTAGTGCTTTCAAGCTGCTAATCATCATCCTCGGAGGTCCAACAACCGTGACGCCAACTTTTTTCATGTCACTGAAATCAGAAAAACACAAGTGGTGAACATAAGTGTGCCAACACAAAATAATTATTCAGTCTTTTTGTAGCACTGATTTAGCATTAAACTAAATGTTAGAGGCAGTTAGGGGAAACTTAAAGTTACATTTAACAAGAACATTTTATTAACAAACTGGAAGCTGTTCTATTTAATGAATTTGTGATGGTAAAGACTTCCAGATTTTGGAAGCAGCATATAAGAAGACATGGTTCGTTATTTTGATGTACTTCAAACATGTGCTGCTTTTCAGGAACATTCAAATATCACATTTAAATGTTTCCTTCCATGCTGCAATGACCTCCGCCCATTTTGAAATAAGTACGGGGTAAAGTAATCATACATTTCTGCTTAGACAATTTATTGTTGTTCATTTGGGCTGTAATTAGACAAAGCAATAAGACATGAAAAAAAGCAGTAAATATTTCTGTTTGCAAATTGGCATTATCAAAATGATTAGAGAAGGCTACTACTTTGTCGCCATTCTGTCAGTGGAATTTTTCCTTCATATCAGGAAGAGGGAACCAACCTTCCATTGTTTGGATTGCATTTACTGATCGCCTTGATTGATATCTATCAAATGTTCCCAGTGAGGACCTCTTAAGTAAAATTGGAGCCATTATGCCTTGATTTGAATCAGTGAGGTCAAGAGTGACCTATATGATGGAGCTTCAGTCTTCCAATATTTTTACCATGTACACTTTGAATAATGTTAATGTTAAACACAAATAGGTAGTGTGCTGCTGTGAGCTTTGGGGATAAAAACAACTTCAGATTTCATGAATCGATGTTGTTATTCCCTCCTACAGAATTTTTTAGAATACATAAGTTAAATGAAAGGCATGTGTGTATGCTCTTTATTTCCCCCTGTTGTTGGTAACACTTAAATCTTCTCTCCTATGCAATACTTATTTCTGGGTAAGTGAAAATGATCACTGATTGTGAAATAATTGCCAAAGTTATCTAATATTAATGTTGAAAGGATTAGAAATGTCTATCTTTGTCAAGAATCGTGTATGCTAGGGTACTTTGAAACTACTCCAAGCCCTTTTTGTCATGATCACCCCCACTTTTGCCCTAGATGCTGTCTTTATAGATCTGGAAGTGCTTGGGGACCTGTTAACCAGGCCCTACTATTGGTGCTTTTTCCCATAAGTAGTAACTGATGAATTGGTTTTCCCAATCACTTATCGCTTCTTATAAGTCCATAGTAGAGGGTACCAGGGGTACCCAGGGCAAGAGGGGACACCAAGACTGCAGCACTTTATTGTGCAACCCTGAATGACCCAAGTAAAAGTATGCCTGGAGGCCTGCCCTTCCAGCCCTGCACAAGCAGCCTGTCTGCTCGAGAGTGACACTGCACACACCATGTGCTGCAGAGCCACACTACTGCCTTAATGAAAGTAAGTCACTTTTAGGCTTGTCCATCTATGCTCAGGAGTTAGAGTGCATTATATTACAAGTGCGGATATATGTGTACATACATTTTGGAAGACCCTAAAATTGAGTATTCTGGGTAGCACAGTTACGTGCACCCATAGGATGTTGTCATTACAGCGGCGGATTAACTGCAGGATCCAGTAGCCCATTGGCCACTGTCCCTCACATCCTTAACGCCCCCTAAACTAGGATTTAAGTGGCTCCCCTGGCACCAGAAATTTAGTTCTAACTTGGAATCCGAAAAGAAGCACAGAGAAGACGCTGTCACAGAAAAAAGGATTTTGGACTCTGCCACAGCACAAAGAGAGGAAACTTAGGTGCCCTGAAGAGACCATATACTGGACCCATGTGTTGATGTGTGTCAGTGGTGAAATCACATTGCTGCTAGCAAGAGGAACTACAGTGAACACCAGAAATCCAAAGGAGACTCCCCTGACTGGTGGAACCCGTCAACTGCAACCTGTAAAAGAATTGACGTGCTGCGTCACAAGAATGGGCCCAAAGAGAAGTGGTGTCCTGCAAGCCTGAAGTGGTAGCTAAGCTCACATCAAGTTTCGAGTTGTTAGTTCAGTCCTGTCGATCTCCAGCTTCTGAAGTACCTGAGGACTACATTTGCCGCAGCCAAGGCTTGGTGATCAAACCCTTGAGTGACATTTCCAGCCTGAGAGCAACTCACTACGACAGCGACCGACATAGACAATGGCCCCGCTGCTGTGTCCCTGCCTCCTGAAGTTTGAGTCGCGAAGTGTGTGGTAAAGCATCTTTCGCGTGATCTGTCCTGGTGATTGACAGCTGCCAGTTACAGCTGCACCTGGAACCACAGAGCAAGATAGAAGAAATCCAGCTGTCTCACTCGGGTCCTGGGACCCCAAAGGCCTCTACTCTCCAAGGGGAGAATGTAACTCCATCTTCAAATGTGGTTTTGCCAAATGCTGCATTTTTGAAAGCTCTCACGGATCTCATCAGCACCAAGGACAGCCAAGTAACCTCTGCACCGAACTCCTTGAGCAAGGTAACAAAGTAACAACTGTCGAGCCTTGGGCTAAGGGCCCGCAAAACGATAAATACAAGAGGATTCATTTAAACTCGCCCTCCAACTATCGTTTTGCTCAGTGTGTTTTCCCCCATTGAATTAAATCGGGAATATTTGACAGATTTCATTGTATTTATCGTTTAATCCTTTAACAATCTATAACTTCTATTATATGCTATGGATCAAGTTCATTTTGGTGCCTATAATTATATAAACATATAATCTATTTTTATGTATGGGGTCAGGATTTCTTTCAAGTTGTGGCCTTTACTTGTTGTCAATGTTGGTATACGAAATACTTTACACATGTTCCTTTAAGTAAGCCTGACTGATTTCTGCTACTCTACGAGGGTTGAGCTAAGGATTGCTGTGATAGAATCTGAGGTCAACTTTTGTGTATTGTTTTAGTATTACATGATAAATCCCACCAGCCATGTCACATTACACTTCCACCTTAGAGGCAGTGGTCCCGAATAAGGAGGTTTTCCAGGGATACCGTGCCATGGGTCGAGGGTTTGGTCACTGGCATTCTGTAAGAGCCCTGTGTTTAGGTCAAGGACAGAGTACTCCCACAGAGAACTCTGCAGCAGTCTACAGGTCAGGGACCCGGCATGTGCACATTATGGTAGCAACAGAAAAATTGAAGCTAGAAATTGAAGGAGATCAGTGCTTTCTCCATTCTTTGTGCAGGTACACTAGTGCTAATGGGCCCCACTCAGTGTCACACCAAGGGTTCCATGGGCCCTAATGCAAGCAAGGAAAATGGGCGGTCATCCACTGGTTTTGCAATAAAATAGCTACAAATGGGATGCAGCTACAAATGGTGAGCCTAATAGATCAAATGGGTGCCTCTTGGAAATTTGTGCCCTGGTGTCACTCACCTGCTGCACAATTAATAGCTACTCTCCCGTCCCCACTCCACCCAGAAAAGACCCTATTGTCCAGAGGGATTGAAGACAGCAGTGAAAGAAACCCATTCAGCCTGCTGTAAGGGACCTATTCCGTCCTGCCTCCGTCAGCAGACTCAACCGAGCAGCTCGGCCCTGCTCTGGTGCTTTGAAAGTGTTCAAAGCTGCAGAGAATCACTTCAGCGGGTGTGGGCAATCTAAAACTGGCCCCATTCAACTGATCCACAAGGGAATTGTCCATTATTATTTACGCTACCCTGGCACAGCTAATAGCGCAAAATGGAGGCTGGATGCAACAATTCATCATCCATGAGGGATTTTTCTTCCAAAAATCAATGAACACGGTGGTGCTGCTTCATGCAAATTCTAACTCCAAAGCAATAAAAACAGAGCACCAACTAAAAATAAATAAACATAAATACCACTTTTGCTAACTGTATGCAAACCATCCATTGCAGTACGTGCAGCTAGGGGTTCTTTCCTAATAGTGTTTGTCTTCTACAGTGTTGAAAAGTATCCTGGTTATACAATTCAATTCAATTCATCTTAATTCGGATCCATTTATCGTATCCATAATAGCACAGGTCAAATCAATCAATTAACAAAATACTTAAAATCTTTAAAATACACGAAAGTAGGGTGCTCAAAAGAGGAAAATAGAGAATGGCATGTGGAATGTGCACAAAAAGTTAATTATTACCATTCACTTATAACCATATTTTAACGAAACAGACTAAAATTCAACCTTCAGTCATCAAACAGTTGCTTTCAGAAAAGAACATACTCGAATAACCAAAATATCTTCTTCCAAACTAAGAATTTTAGTGTAAGCTGTTTTATGGTCAATGATGGGGGTTTCCTTAAAAAAAGGGATTAGGAAAAGTTTGGTATACATTTGATAAAATTTACAAAAGAATAAAAAGTGAACCATGGTTTGTGCTGTGGTTGTCACATGGGCACATCATTTGCTCAAGTTTAGTACTATGCCCTAACGGAAAACAAAGCATGTATTTCATGGTATCCGCCCCTAACGGAAACAATAATCTTCTTTCCCATTGATTAATGTTCTTCAGAAGATAACCTGATGGCAATTTAGATGAAATGTTCTCTATTGACATGTACCTTTCTCCTGACTGTTTGGACATCTCTTCAGCCTGTCTTAATATTTTTCATATAGCATCCCCTGAAGTGATTTTTTATTTACACTACCCAAATCACTGGGGTTTAAAATGAGGTGCTCAAGATTTATGCTGGACAGGCTTTCTCGTACAGCCGAGAGCCAAGGTATGTCAATACCCTGATCGCAATTAAAGCAATCTGAGATTATATTTTGTGTTAGTATTGCCGCGGGGTTCTGCCGTACTTTAAGTCAGAAAATAGCTGGCCGGGCTCTGATGAAGCCTTCTATATATGTCACATTCAGCTCCCCATGACAAATGGGGACACTTTCTCAAGCATTTTGCCTAACCAACGGAGGAACTTAGAATTGGCAGCGAGGCACAGCAGCTCACCTGCTAACCTGCTCACCTGTTAACAACTCGCCGCACCCGCTCCGCGGGTGCCGCTTCGTCTGTGCTGAGACGGGGATCACAACTTCACGTCTTTGAGGAGCATTGAGGCGGTAAGGAGGAAAAGCGGTACCGGGCGTGTGGCATCAGCGGGGCTGCGAGCGTGCGGGGACTTCAATTCCCAGAAGTCCCTGCCAGACCGACGGAGAGCTTCCGGTCCGCTTCCCTGCTGGCCCGCCCCCAGCCCTCCTGAGGCTTCATTACAGCACTCTGTTTGCCTAACGAGTGGGACACTTTCTCAATCATTTTGCCTAACCAACGGAGGAACTTAGAATTGGCAGCGAGGCACAGCAGCTCACCTGTTAACAACTCGCCGCACCCGCTCCGCGGGTGCCGCTTCGTCTGTGCTGAGACGGGGATCACAACTTCACGTCTTTGAGGAGCATTGAGGCGGTAAGGAGGAAAAGCGGTACCGGGCGTGTGGCATCAGCGGGGCTGCGAGCGTGCGGGGACTTCAATTCCCAGAAGTCCCTGCCAGACCGATGGAGAGCTTCCGGTCCGCTCTCCCTGCTGGCCCGCCCCCCGCCCTCCTGAGGCTTCATTACAGCACTCTGTTTGCCTAACGAGTGGGACACTTTCTCAATCATTTTGCCTAACCAACGGAGGAACTTAGAATTGGCAGCGAGGCACAGCAGCTCACCTGTTAACAACTCGCCGCACCCGCTCAGCGGGTGCCGCTTCGTCTGTGCTGAGACGGGGATCACAACTTCACGTCTTTGAGGAGCATTGAGGCGGTAAGGAGGAAAAGCGGTACCGGGCGTGTGGCATCAGCGGGGCTGCGAGCGTGCGGGGACTTCAATTCCCAGAAGTACCTGCCAGACCGACGGAGAGCTTCCGGTCCGCTCTCCCTGCTGGCCCGCCCCCCGCCCTTTTCGCCGCCTACATAATAGCATCCTACTCCCGCAGCGCGGGACGCAACCCGGGCGAAGACTGGGCAAAGACAGGGCCGTTTTAGGCCGTTATAGACCGATTAAGACCGGACCGGGCCATCCCTCTTGGTTTTTTTATGTGAGTTATTTAGTTGGGTCTTTTGCTTTGATTTAACTCACTTACTGCCCACACAATGTCTGTCCGTGAAACTAGGAGTAAGTCTACTAAGTCCTCAAAAAAGGCCACAGGCACCCTAGATGATTTTATCACTAGGACTAGTCTTTCAATTGACAACGAAATAACCAAACTCCAGCAAAGAGTATCACTAGAACTAGAGTCTGCTAGGAGGCTTTCTACCGAACTAGCGCTCAAGAAAAAATCCTCTTTAGGTAGCATTGCTACTTCAAAAACTCCTGAGCGCACCACTGGACCCATACCAATCATCACTCTGGCCGAGGTTCACTCTATTGCAGAGGAAACAACCCCCCTTATTAACCATGACCTCACACCCACTGGACCTTCTGTTAGTGTTGAACCCGAAAGCCTTCCACCTTTGAATCCTCCGATAGGGAGTACCGAGGGCACCAGAAATGGGGAGAACCCAAAAGCACTGGTTGAAATAGAGTCTAATAAAAGCCAGGTGCCTGCTAAGGTATCACTAAAACACAAGAGAAAACGCAAACATTTAACTGCATATGCCAGGAAAAAGGCAAAGGTAGCCCTTAGCCAAAACATTATGGGGGGTGCTCCAAACATGCCTAGTGTAACTATTGATAATAATACATCTGAGCAAGCACCTTTAATTGTAGAAAGTGCTAATGACAGCATAGATGAGCAAAACTCGATCACAATGGCTGATCATTCTGTTCATGAGGGCCAGAGAGTCTCTTTAAATATGACAGAACAAGAAGGGGGAAGGGAAGAGTTTGTAAAACTGGTGTGGGAGACGCTTAAGAGACTACTTAGGCCGCTAGAAGTCAGGCTAACTGGTATTGAGAACCAGTTGCTTGAGGTAGAGAAAAGTGTCATCACTTTATCTAGCTTAAGCCTTAATTGTACTGATGTACCTATAGTCCCTAAGCAAGCTCCAGCTGCTGCTCCTGTGTTACCCACGAATAAAAACCCAACTAGCGATCAGCAGCAAAAAGAGGGAACAGTAAAAAATATAAATACAAAACCATTAACTAACACTACTGACAAATCAAACTCATTACCCTCAACTTCTTCATCTGTAAACACCACTAACAAAACCCTGCAGAAAGGTCATACCCAAAGTAAAACGTCCCAATTGCCAAATGCTGCCATCACCCATTCTTCTATCCCGAATGCACTGGCTCCACAGAAACCCCCATCTAATCCTCCTGCCCACCCTCATATTACTCCTGTCAGTAATAAACCCCTGTCTGACAGATCTTTTGCCAATACTACTAGCAAGACAAATTACCAATCTAGCCATGCGTATAATAACTTTAAAGGAGGGTATATAGACCTGCCACCTGACGCCAGCCCATTTGTAGCCGTTCTTACAGGGGTGCCTGAATTAGAAAGCCAATATGAAGAGAATTTCCAATCCCTAAAAAATAAAGTGATATATTGGTTAAACTCAAACAAACCCATTCCGAACCACATGAAAAGCAAAATCCTTATGGTTCGGAGGGTACCGTGGGTAGGACCCATGGCCAAATCAATTATCGGTGACTGTATAGTCATTTCTTTTGAGGAACCCCATAGTGCTGAACAGATTTGCAAATGGAAATCATATGGAGCTACACCACCCATTGAAGCTAGGCCCCTATCGCTTTTCTACCCTCCACCCAGGCCTATACAATATGGGCCTAACTGGAATACTGTTAATCAGTATCACCGTTACGCACCTAACTTGGCTAGACAGGTTGATCGAAATATGTGGTCTGGTATCCCCACCTTCAATAGGTATAGTTGTCTAGATGCTGTCGACTGACTTGGAATTATGCCAGATTGTATTTCCAAGCTATATGATACCTATTGCACTCTTGGTAATGACACTTCTTATTCCAGAACGGACAAACGAATGACCACAGATAATAAGGGTGTTGCAGATAGGATGCGTAGTAGAATGCCTAACCACCTGAACAAGGAACGGTCTTTACCAGTCGATAAAGTATGTTACAGCCTGGATATGGGTTGTCTGGACGTGGGATCTAATACTGTAGCTAGAGACATGGCTAAAGAGGTAGAGAAAGAAACGGCCGATTCACAGTTAGGTAGTGTACTTCACCAGCCGGCAACCATGTCAGCCTTTGATGACCAGAGCCTAACACCTCGCTTGCTTATCCTATCATGGAATATCGCTGGTGTTGGCAAGAATCTAAAGGATCCCGAATGGGCTGACTATGTTGACACCAGTGACATTTGTCTGCTGCAAGAAACTTGGGCGATTGAAGTTCCACACAGGGTCGGCTACAAAACCTATGGAACTGAGGCAGTCCAGTCTGACAGAGGAAGACCATCAGGGGGTCTGATCATATGGCTAAAAATCAATCTGGTCATGAGGGTTGAATCCATCGATACAGGCACTCCTGACATTCTGGCCCTAAAGGTTATACCCCCTAACGGAAATGAATGTTACATTATCAATGTCTACAATAGACCAATTGGCCATTCCAAGGTCTCACCTACTTTAGAAACATTGGATCTCTTTTTGAAAAATGTAGTTGGAGATACTCCGGTTATTTTGGGAGGTGATCTAAACTGCAATTTCGAACCTGTTTCTGGCATCAATGATGTCTTTGAAGATGAGGACCAAGTGTATAAAATTCCCCATCTTGAAACTTCAAAATTTGTTAAGTATTCTACCTTGGCTGGCCAACTACTAAGGCTAACTGCAGATCATGGCCTTAGAGCATGTAACGGCCGCCTCCCCTCGGACCTGTTAAAACAACCAACCTTTGTCAAAGCCAATAGCAATCTAGACTTCATACTTGTTTCACTTAGTATCTGGCATTATCTGATTGACTTAAAAGTGACAAGTAGGGGGGAAAGTGATCACTATCCTTTGGCACTCTACGTTGATGTGCAAATGTTTAGTGACACTCTCGCCAACTCAGCTACCTCACCAACTGAGAACACCAACGGAAAAATGTGTGAGGACGTACACATAAATAACAATAGACGCGCAGTAAAATGGCCCTATATTTTGGCGGATGGCAAGGCCCTAGCATCGGTGTACTCTCTCTTTGAGCAGACGTTTGAACATATAGCTGGCCAAACCGTTTTACCTGTACACTTTGATCACTTTATCAAACTCCACAACACCTTCTTTAGTGAATTAAAAACATATTTGTCAAAAATGCCAAGGAAAAAACAACAAAACACAAGAGTGGGAAGTCACGGAAAACTATGGTACGACCACTCATGCAGGATGGCTAAGAGAAACCTATTGCTTGCTATCAAAAGTAAGTTAAAAGAAGAAGTTAAACTTGCAAGGGAGGCATACAAATGTGCCCAAAAAACATCAAAAAAACTATGGGAGGAGTCGATCTGGGCCGAAATGCTAGCCGCTGCAAAAATTAATGACAATGTTGGCTTTTGGAGGCTGGTGGCAAATGAGGGGCACGCAGGCAGAGCTGTGAAAAATTTGTTTTTGGACGAAATGTCTTGGGTGACCCATTTCACATCCCTCTACAAACAATATGATGGTGATAACAACAGGATTCTATGGTCTCCTCCTCCTATTGAACCCCTTAACTTTACACTGGAGGAAACAATAAGGGCGATTAATGAATTAAAAAACACTAAAGCACTAGGCCCTGATAAAATACCGGGGGACCTATATAAACATGATGTTGGGGTTTGGGCTCCTTATGTGAACCGTTTGTTTAATGTTTTGTCCACAAATTGTTGCTTTCCAGATAGTTGGCGTGCAGCGGAAGTTGTGTTAATCTTTAAAAAGGGGAATAGACTGATACCCTCCAATTATAGACCAATTAGTCTTATGGACACGCTGCAAAAACTATATGCCAAACATTTGTTATTTCGGATCAACGACTGGCTGGAAGATTCCAAAATAATCTCCAAATTCCAAGCTGGGTTTAGGAGTAAGACCAGCACCATAGATCAAATATTTAGATTCTGTTGTTTGATCTGGAAGTACGTGCATATTAGGAAAGGTCATTTGTACGTAGCTTTCGTTGACCTGAGAGCTGCATTCGATCTTGTCCCTCGCAGCTTGCTCTGGAAAACGTTAAGTGAAGTAGGCTTACCAGGGTGCCTTTTGGCACAAATAGTTGAGCTGTATGCTGGAAACTATGCAAACATCAGGTGGGGTCCAAATGGTGAGCTGACGCGCAACATTCCGATTGAACGCGGGGTTCGCCAGGGGTGCGTCTTGGCCCCTACCTTGTTTTCTCTGTTTGTTAATGATGTCCCAGACTATTTGAACGGTTGCATTAATGATTCCCCGCAGCTCAATGGAGAAAGGGTGCCTGCGTTGCTCTTCGCAGACGATACCATTCTCATATCTCAGACCAAGAAGGGACTCCCGGCACTCCTTAACTCCTTTAGCCGATACTGCATGACAAAGGGTTTGGAAATCAATGCAGATAAAACTAAATGTATGTCATTAAATCCCATCAAACCAGACAGAGGGTTCTTGACCTTGAACAGCCAGAAATTAGGAACTGTGGAAAACTTTTCTTACCTGGGTGTTGCACTTGATTCGAAACTAATTTGGAAAGCCCAAATTGAGAAAAGCAAGATATCATATGCCCACAATGCTAAACCTATCATATGTAAACTGAACGCTAGCACAAGTAAGAGTGTAACCCCTGTTTTAGAACTGTTTAAATTCAAAATCCAATCTGCTGTGTTGTATGGAGCGGAGATATGGGGACCTTGGGCAAAAGATAGTTTTCAGGGCTTGGATAACAAATTTATGCGAGCCATTGTAAGGGTCCCAAATAGTACACCTTTAATACCCCTCCAGCTTGACCTGAATTTTAAAAGAACAGATTATTTTGCCATTTTAAGACCATTAATATTTTGGGTTAGGTTATGGACCACTCCAGAACTGGTAGAATATAGAAATGGTCTACAAGAACTGTTGAATCTTGATTCTTTTAATTCCATCCAGTGGCTTGTGCATATCAAAAAATGGTTTACACTCCTGGGCCTATACTCAATGTGGGAGACTCCTGATAATTTGCCGGCCTCTTCTAAATTAATAGTTAAGCGAGCCTTCTGGTCTCACATGAGTGACAAACTGGTAGATGGAAGTAGAGTTGGGTCCGCAGTTCAAGATTTCCTATTATTCAAGGATGAGTTTCGTTTTGAATCATTCTTGGATGAAATAGAGCCACCTATTGCAAAGTCCCTTTATTTGAAGTTCAGATATGGGATACTTATGCTGAACTATAATACAGAACGATGGTCACAGAAAAGACTGGGAGAATTGAATGTTGAAAGCGGGTGTTGCCCTATGTGTCTAACCGCCTGTATGGAGAATGAGGTTCATATGTTTTTTATATGTAGTGCCTACATGAAGGCTCGAAAGAAATGGTTAAAACCCATGTGTAACCTTCTAGGAACCAGAATCTGTTCTATAGCTTATAGGATCATGAAAAGCAATTCAACTCAGTATATTGTATTTAGCATAAGCAGGTTCCTCTACTCTGTTTACATTATTCGTAAGAAACATGGTCAGGTACTCTGAGCAGGACCTTTGCATATGTTTACAAAAGTTTGTAGCTAAAATGAAATATGTTTTAAAAGGAGATTGTAAAAATCATTTCTAACAATATTTTTAAATTTATTGACTTGAATTGTTGTTATGTATGCTGCTATGATTTTTTACTTTTTAATGTGTATATTTGTCTTTTATGGCCAAAACTGGCCGAAATAAAGAATAAATAAATAAAAAATAAAAAAATAAAAATAATAAATAAATATATTTAGATGCAGTAATCGGGGCACCTAGCAGTTTTCTGCAGAATCTATTTTCCTCTGTTTGGATGCCCTTACAACCTGAGTGTCCCCAAACCTCTGCCCCATAGGTTGCCACCGGGATGCATTGTAATTTGAAAATGTTAATGATAGGTAAAACTACCTCTGCCTTTTTGAGTTGGGGTAGTGACAGTACAGAATTAATGGCTTTAGCAAATCTGCCTCTACTGTGTGAGACATGAGTAGTCCACAGGCCAGTGGCTGCAAATAACATACCCAGATAGGGAAAGGTGCAGGTACTTTGTAGGCGTTCATTCCCTATGGTAAAATTGATGTGAAGATCTAAAACAGCCATAAAATCAAGGAAACTCTTTATTAAAGTGTGAAGTGCATTTGGGGTGCGGCCCATTAGGACCGCATCGTCTGCATATAAGAGGGCGAGGAGAGTGCTGCCATTAATTTTAGGGACATCATTTGTAAGCTTAATCAGGGAGTTGTGCAATTCATTTATATATAAAATAAATAGCAGTGGGGCCAATACGCACCCCTGCCTGACTCCCCTGCCGATGGTGATATCCTCAGTCGCCTCCCCGTTTTTACCAATACTCACCGAGCCTTTAAGTCCCTATATAAATAAGCTAAAATATGAACTGAGGCTTCATCCAACCCATATTTTAAAAGAATAGACCAAAGATGTGACCTGTTTACAAAATCAAAGGCGGAAGTTAAGGCCATAAACGCCAAATAAATGGGGGATTTCCGTGCCACACTATATTTGCCAGTAATTAAATTAAGGTTTAGGCACTGTTCGACAGTGCCTATTTTGCTTCTAAAACCTAGTTGGCAAGAATTTAAGATGTGTTCATCATCGGCCCAAGTCCTGATTTTGTTAAACAGGATTCTCCCAAGGATTTTTAAAGTATTATCAATCAGAGAGATTGGTCTATAGCAGCTTGGGTTGGAACAATCACCTTTTTAAAAATGGGGACGATAGTACTAGTAGACCATGTGCAAGGAATTGAAACAACAGTTAAATTATTAAAAACATTTAATAAAAGGGGAGCCCAAAATGTTGGCTCGTGCTTCATGAGGTCTATTGGTAGCCCATCAGGCCCCGGAGCCTTATTATCTAGACTCTGCTGTATGGTTTCCTCGACTTCAGATACAGTTATCTCGATCTTAGCAGGTGTTTGGTGATTGTGTGGGTCCTCATTCCCTGTTGTAGCTTCATAAATTTTAGAGAAATGGGATACCCATACTTCACTGGAGATTGTGCAACTTATTAAGGTCAGTGCGAGGCCCGCCGATCTCATATCCTTCAGGGCTAGCCAAAAACCCGTCCCATTATTAAGCTTGGCAGTACATGCGAGGTTGCCCCATCTCTCTTTTAAAACAGCATCTTGCCTTTGTTTTATAGTGAACTTGTATTGGTGCCTTAAAAATTTTATAAGTGTTTGATCCTTAGGCTTCGTTGACAATGCCTTGCGAAGATCTCTGTTGGCTCTGGAACAGGCCCCGTCAAACCATCGTGGGCCCTGATTGGGCTCAGTTATTGGTTTAGTTAGCAAAGATTTGATACCCCCAAACAGTTGGGCAAATGCATCAACTACCTCGTAAATCACCTAAAGTCAAACATCTATCAATAAGTATTGGATATGTTTTTACCATTCTGAGGAATAAATTGTTACAATTAACGCCTCTCCAGACCACTCTTAAGTTATTAGTTGCGGGCACTAAATTACTAGCCCCACATTCTTTCGCAAAGTTAGGCATGGAAGCAACTCTTAAGGTAATAGCAATCGGATTGTGATCACCTAAAAACGTCTGTATTACCTCAGCTTTTACTAGGAGATCTACCAGTAAGGAGGAAATGAACATGTAGTCAATTATAGACGCGCAGCCTTGCCCTCTGTATGTTGGTACAATTTTTTCGATCTTTGTGGGGTGCCGCTGCAATTTCCACTACGTTCACTAAGTTGGTAATACACAGATGGGCAGACTGTTCAATCCCCCTATTGCATGGACGTTTGTCTACGAATTGTTCCTTATCTAGCATGTCAATGTTTGAGATCTTTGCATTGAAACCACCTCCTGCACATATGCCAGCTAATTTTCCTGGAAGCCTTTGCTTTTGCAGATTCAGAATGAAGTTAAACAAATTATTAAAATTAACATTCGGGGCAGTATGAAAATTATAGTTTTCAGTTGGTAACACTTTGGCACTACCCCCTGCAGAGATATTAATCCAGATTGAAAGTCCCCCTGACAGGCGTCCCTGCTTGGGGATAGGGGCAGTTTTATTAAAACATTCAAACCCTTCTTGGTATAATTCCCGGGTGGCCCATGTTTCTTGCAACATTAATATGTCGTATCTTTTGACTGTTGTTACAGCAATGTTCCAACTCAAGATGGTTAGATTAGGTTTTCTTTTGGGAATAGTTTCATGAGCCATACTCAAACATACTGGACCTAACGGCAGCACGGTAATAGCATCTGGCTGGGGCAAACATCCAGTCAATCCTGATCATCAAGACCAGACAGAGTGGAGAACCTATTCTCTGTGGTCATCTGGGTTGCCTCCCGGGGTGCCCTATTTAGCATGTTTGGATCAGGCTTATGAAAATACCCCAGTGGAAGTGAACAGATGAAGTTCGGGTGTGCAGTGACTTTTTCCTCCATAATAGATAACAGTCTTTTTCCCATGGGTGGTTTTTTAAAGTTAATGACTATGCAATCACCCTTGATATTCTTTTGAGAGTTGCCCACCCACCCGACCCTCCGTACCATAATAATATCATTAAAATTTTCTACCCGTAACCCCTTGTGTTTCCCAAGCCAATCTGCGCATTTATTTCTCAAATGTGACCAGGATTCTGTTTCGTTGTTTCTAAGCGGAGGCACTCCCACTAAAACCAACACGTATAGACAGGCAGCTGGAGGGAGACTGAGAGTATCCCTCCTTCCCTCAACCCGGTCCATGCTCAAGGAATTGGGCATCCTCCCGCTTTATGTGTTAGACACGCTATGTGAGCTACTCCCTAAGTTTGCCAGATTTGTTCCCACAACATTGCTACCCACAACTAGGGGGCCAAGTTGTGGGATATCTGGTATAGAATTAGTTTGCCCTTTGCTTTGTACTGTGCCAATACTAGCGGTAAATTTGGATAAGAAGCATTCCTTTAACTTATAGCAGGTCTCACGGGTTTTTGATCGTGCATTGCTGTTGTTGCTGTCGACTCTGGGCCCTGACTAGCAATGGTTATCCAAGCAGGATTAAGGTCTGCCCTGTACTGTAAACTGGGTTGAGGGGCCTTTACCGGATAATTCAACTTATTTACAAGCTTTTCCATATTATCCAAGCGTAGCCACATGGCAGACATTTTTTTCTCCAAAATATCTGTAAGGCGGTCACAAACAATATTCTTGACAGAGTTAATTAGGACACTTCCCAGTCCATTGTCCTCCGAACAAACCAAAGTACTGTCAGTTTGTGTGCTAGTGGAGTGGGTTATGACCTGGTTTGTGTCCAGCGGCGGTTTTCATTCAAGGGCGGCGGGGCTCCGCCCTCCCTATCGACTCGGCCGGCAAGCCAGGGATTTAAAATGCTAAGTAACAGCAATGTTACTTACCAGGCATTTTAAATCCCGAGCCGGCGGAGCCGCACTGCAGTGCTGATCAAAGCCCCGGCCTGCCTGCCTGCCTGCCATCAGTTTAGGACGCACTCGAGCGTCACTGCAGCAGCAGGCAGGCCAGGCAGGAAATGGAGGAAGCGTGTGGGGTGATTTGTGACACATGCGCTTTGCGCATGTGTCACAATGTAATGCTACAGCCTGAAGCCTCACTGCCGGAGTCTAAACACCGGGCGCATTAGGTGCCAGCCCGGGAGTATAAAGAATGGCCCTTTTGGGGCCCGCCCAGAAATGACGCAAGGCAGCATCACAAATTTACAGCAGCCTCGGGCGGGTACAGTGTAAGCCCGAGGCTGCATTTAAGTCTGGGGAATGATGACGAGTACACCCTCACCCCACCCTTTGATTAGTCGTCACTGGAGGGGGTGGGGTCATGCATAACTGACCCCAGCCACCTCAAAAACGACTCATTTGGGAAAGGACATTTTTAAAAATGAAATAATCATTACACTGAATGATTATTGAATATAAACTTTTAACTTCATTTTAAAAAAAAAGAAAACGCTGTAAGCATTTTATTTATGTCACAGAGTCATGAGACTTAACTCATGACCCTGTGACGTGGTGTCACATGCTGCACAGAGAAGAGCTTTCACTTTCATCCTGAAAGTGAAAGCTTTACTGTTTCAGCTCTCTCTGAACCAGTAGCTGCTGGACAACAAAGGAGAAGCACAGCCAGCCAGCAACTAGCATCAACCGGCTGAGACAGAAGCTGCCTGATAACTGGGGTAAGTGTGAAGTATTAATTATTGTTCATTTAAATTATTTTTGCAATATTTCCATTATTTAAATATACTACTTTGTAATTATTTTAACATATAGCACACTCTAGTCTAGTATCATGACTCATGAGTGCATTTAAATAAACTTGCAAGGGTTAATGTGTGTCATGCAGTGCACTCCATGCAAAATTCTATGTAATATGCAGATGACAGATTTTTATTTTATGAAACTAGATAAGTGGGTTACTGCTTTTAATACAGAGCTCATTTGGTTATGTGCAGTGACAGTGCATACATTTTAATCCTTCCCATATAGCACAGTGAGCTATAAACAGCATGCAACTCTTCAACCTTGTAACCCTCACTTACTTTTGTAACACAACCTGTACATTGATTTACACTCTTCATTTATTGTCAATATATGTGTACATGTGATCTAAAGCGCTTTGACACTCTACATATGGATGAGTAGCACTATAAAAAGAAAAAAAACAAAATAGTGGTATTTAAATTTAAAATTTTTGAAAATAAAAATTCAAAAGCAAGCGTCTTATGATGTGATAAGCATTAAGCCTTTCTTTCTGCTCCATTGCTTCAAATCAATTACTATTTAAAGCAAGACTACTCACCCGTAGGGTTTCAAGGCGCTGTGTGTGGGGTGTTGAGGGAGGGGATCTAGAATTGATTTGACGAGCCAAGTCTTGAGGTCCTTCCTTAATTGCGGACGTGATGGTGATTGCCTGAGGTGTAGAGGCAGGACGTTCCAGAAGTTTAGACAAGGATCTTTCTCCAGCAATGGTCTACAGATGTGTGATGGTGGCCTGCGCCAATTGGGCGGTGTGGAGATGTCAAGGGAGAGTGTAGAAGCAGAAGTGGTGGTTGAGCTATGTATGTCTGGCGTTGTGGAGGGATTTGTAGGTGTGCGTGAGGCGCTTGAGCTAAGGTAATTCTTTTGTTGAAAGATAGCAAGTGAAGGTCTCTCAGGGAATAGAACGCCATTATAACGTGGTTGTAACAACACAAGTGCTGTTACAACGCATTACCATTGCAAAGCACACTTTTACCATGCATATACCTTTACCACGCATGCCATTACAAGGAAAAGACATGCGTGGTAAAGGCATATACTTGGTAAAAGTGGTTAAGGTAAGTAATTGTGTGTCTCTGTTTGTGTGTATATATGTGTATATATATATATATATATATATATATATATATATATATATATATATATATATATATATATATATATATATATATATATATATATATATATATATAATACCCCCAGGCAACCCCAAAATGACCCTTTGTACCAGTGCCAATAGTCCTACCCCCTTAAAATTCTAAAATTACCCTTACCACCCTAATACCCATACCCCCTAAACCCTAAAATTACCCTTACAACCCCAAACCCTAAACTTTAAATCACCCTTGGCACCACAAAACCCAGATTTGTCCGAGCCCTAAAATTACCCAGGGCACCCTAAAATCCAAACCCACCCTGAATCCTAAAATTAACCTTGGCACCCCAAAACATATACCTGTCCTGAACCCTAAAATTAATCTTGGCAACCCAAACCTATACCCCTACACCCCAAACCCTACTCTTACCTTATACTTACATGTAAAACACATATGCTTTTACCATACTTGCCTATACAAAGAAATTCATGTAAAGGCATGTGTGGTAAAGGTATATGCATTATAATGCTTTGCATTGTAATGCTAAGCATTGTAATAGCATTGCGATGTAATGGTACTTGCGTTGTGTTGTCATGTCATGAGTTGTAATGGCATGCGTTGTATTGGATTCGTTGTAATGGATATTTCCCTTCTCAGGTGGCCGGTGATGTGGCTGCGACGTGGGATGTTCAGGATGAGTTTGGCGGAGGTGTTCTTGATGTTCTGCAGTTTCTTTTGGAGTTTCTGGGTGGTGCTGGATAGAGTGCTGACAAGCTCATGGGTGACAGTTTTCCTGTACTCACTGGGGCACACTGGAAGATTTCATGAAGTAGATGGAGCATGTGGAAATAGGAGGAATAAACAACGTTGATTTGGTGGTTTATTGAGAGAGAGAAGTCCAGGAGGTTGCCACGGTTTCACATGTAGTCAGTGGGAGTGTGGGGGGGGGAGGGGGGTTCCAAGTGCTGCAGACCCCCTCTGTCTGAGCCACCAAGAGTCAACCAAGGCAGAGGGGGTGGCAACACTTGGGGGTAGATCCCAGGTTGAGGACTTAGGTCTTGTTTGAGTTAGTTAAGCTTGAGGCAGCTGTCCTTCATCCTGGTGGTGACTGCATTTATCCTGTTGTGGAAGTTGCTCTTGGCAGCTGTGGGTCCTTCTGTGAGGTAGAGAATCAGCTGGATGTTATCGGCGTAGGAGACAACGTTGAATCTGTGGTTCTTGACGATGGCTGCAAATAGAGCCTGAAGAGCTTGGGGCTCAGGGAGGAGCCTTGAGACCCTTTGCAGCTGATCTCTGTGGGTTTTCAGTTGAATGGTGGAAGTCTTACTCTCTGTGTTCGGCCAGTGAGGAAGGAGCAGATCCATCCAGGGCTTTGTTCCAGATGCTGGCATCGTGGAATCTTGTGCAGAGGGTGTGGTGGGAAACAGTGTTGAAGGCGGCTGAGAGGTCCAGCAGGAAGAGGGAAGCTGTTTCCCATGGGTCCCCAACCACCTTGCATGCTTTCTGAGTAGCTGCATTTAGGCAGCAAGCACGCTGGCAGTAAGTGCATCGTGGTCATGAAAAGCATGCAGTCTGTCCCACTTATTTTCTTGGCAAAATCACATTTCGGCACTGCCTGGAAGAAATAATCACCAATCTCTTGCCAAACTGCCTGCTTTCCCACAGTGTAAAACACTTTCTTCAGTTAGCGCAAGTTATAAACCAAAATAATTCCTGACCCGGCTGGCAGAGAGTGCTCCACGTAGAACCATGGGGTCGTCCTATGCCAACTGTTGTTTTCCAGAAAGGCGATGGACTATAGGCTATTTAGAAGTGGCAGTGGCCTTGGTGCTGAAAGTTTTCAACCTAGGGGTCTGGTTGCTGGAAATGATCACTGGCTTATCTGTCCTCTAGCCCCCTGAATGTAGCCGGTGTAAAACCTTAACTCACCATCCCTCCTCTAGTCACATGAGGTGTTCCCATACCTCTGCTCACTACTTCAACAGGATTCTAGAGTTTCGGGCCAGCGGCACAGGTGCTCACTGCAATGCACACATACTCAAACATACACACACATTCGTTCACATAGATTCATGCTTAAACATGGGCATGCACTTCTTTGCAGAAATATTCAACGCTATACAAAATTTCACACATCACCATGCTTGCAGAGACCCAGGAGCTCACTTGCACTCATGCACATTCGATTAAAAACACCTGAATGTATTATTTTTATTTGTTTTGTGTAAAACATTATTGTACAGGAAGCACATTGGCTTGAAACATTACATTACATAAATGCAATGTAATTGCTGGTAATAATTATTGTTTTAATTCTTTTAGCACATGAAAAATTGGAGTTAAAACTGATCGTGATATAATCACAGAGATCAGTACTGAGAGATATCGAAAGAGGACAAGTGGTAGTTCTGACTCTGCTGTAACAGGACATTGACCAAAACTCAGCTTCGTGATCCTTAATCTCAGGCCACAAGGTAGGACATGGTTCTCTATTTACGGCAAAGGTCCACATTCAGCTGTATATGGATGCCAACTGTGTGGTCTTTAGGTGTGGAGGACTGCCTGTTGGCTTATCCTAGCAGAACAGTTCAGAGTGTGAGCTTGTAACGAGTTGAAAGTTCAAGGGAATCATTTTTTGTTTTTCATCATGAACCATGAAAATTCCCAAAATGTTGATTTTGAAATCTTTTATATTTTTATACACTTTCATTTATTTAACTGTGGCCTGATAATCCCTTACTATCCCTTAATGCTTTTCACCCTTAAAGCCTTTAAACACCAAACTGCCCATATGTTTTATCTTTTCTTCCTGCTTAAAAAAGTACTACTCTAATTCATTATAGCCCTCTACTACTACTTAGTGCTACCCTAAAATCTCCTAACTATCCCTTAAAGCTAACTAATACTTGAATTATTAAAATGCATTGCTAGTCTCCGGGCCCTTTACCCCACCTCATTTTAAATGCTCCTGTCTACTTTAGGAGGATGCCTCTTACCCCTGATCCCAGTACACTCATCTTTGCTCTATAATGCATGGCATTTTACCATGTTTTAGGCCACTGTTTATTTTCATTCTAGTTTTTTCAGTCGACAATATTTTTTACAGCAATGTTTTTCAGCCTACTTTTTGCACACAATATTTTTACTGCACACAGAGTATGTACAGTGAGTTGGATATATAAAATCGATCTAATGTGTTGTGACTTTCTGACTGTTGTCCATTTAGTAATAGGATCACTGATAGGACTAGCACTGTCTATAGGCTGTAATTTTAGTCTGTCTTGTGTGTAAAATAGGTCATTTCATCAATGTGTAGAATATCAAAATGGTCTAACTGCAATGTTAAACTCCTAATTGAAAAAATATGCATTTATTTTGCTGTGTTGGGTACAGATGAGTACTGGATATATCAGAGATCTGCCTAGAACCCTTTTAAAGGGTATTGCTCAATTAGTCTCTCATTCTTTTGAAGACATTTTTTAATATGTTTTGTATTATTTGCCATCTAAAGTCAAGTCAAAATTTATAAGTACACCCTTTAAATTCTAGGCAGATCACTGAATTGACATGCTCAAGCTTTTCAATCACCACTGGTGTTGTGCATGCTATGGCACCTAGCCTCGAAGCTCACACCATATTTTAATTATTAACAGGATCCCAGGAGAAATTCTGCAAAAATTTACAAGGCTATACCGCTTGGGGAACAGCTGTACGTGCTGCTGCAGTTGCATTCCTGTCAGACTGAAGATGGATGTGGATGAATAATTCCTGTTACTTGTGTGTGCATGACAATTTAAATTAGTGTTTATTTAGTATTTTGCGTAATATCGTTTTTGTGTCTTCAAACAAGGGAATTTTAAAAAACAGGCTAGGTTTTCTATTTACAATCTGATATATTGCTGGACACAATGAACACAGTTGACAGTTTACTCATAAACCCATTTTTGGGTTTGACATATGCAGATAAACTGCAAGTGAAAACATTAGGAGCTGATAAACCTCAAATTAAAATTGAGCAGTCTACAAAAGATAGGGGAAAGGGGTACACACGTCGCTTTACCAGTACATGGTATGATAGGATTGAATGGCTTACTGGTAGCGCTTCTAAAAATGCTTTATTCTGTTTCCCATGCTTACTCTTTGGAGGTGAAGTTACCTGGACAAAAACAGGAGTTACTGACCTAAAGCATCTGGCTGAAAAAATAAAAAAACATGATTCCTGTAAATCCCATTTGACAAATATGTTAAAATTATCTCTTTTTGGAAAATCGGACATTGTACAGCAATTAAACGAAGCATACCGTGTGGGAGTAAGAAAACATAATGCAGAAGTGGATAAAAACCGATACATTTTATCAAAATTGATTGACTGTATTCGATTTTGTGGTGCCTTTGAATTGGCATTACGAGGCCATGATGAAACTGAAGAGTCTCTAAATCCTGGTGTGTTCAGGGGCCTTGTTGATTTTGTCTCCAGCATTGACAGTGCTATGGAAACACATTTAAAAACAGCCACCGTGTTTAAAGGCACTTCTAAAACTATTCAAAATGAATTGCTGGACTGTATGCTGGAAGTAATAAGAGACTATATTATACAGCAGTTGAGAACCACTGATTATGTAGCTATCCAAGCTGATGATACAACTGATGTCTCTACTAAGACACAGTCAGTTCTGGTCTTCCGCTACATTGATGGAAATTGCAAGGTAGCTGAAAGATTTTATTGTTTCACACATCTAAAAGACTCATCTGCAGAAACAATTGCCTCAGCCATTCTTAATGAATTAAACATTGTTTTCCCTGAGCAATGTGCTAAAGGAAAAGTAATTGCTCAAAGCTACGATGGTGCCAGCGTCATGCGTGGTGCAACAGGTGGGGTGCAAAAGAAAATCAGGGCTGTTTACCCAAATGCACATTATATTCACTGCTATGCCCACCAACTTAACCTAATTATGGAACAGGCTTCCTCCAAAATATCTAGAGTTAAAATTTTCTTTTCAGAGATTGGTGGTATAACAGCATTTTTTGCACGTTCCCCGAAAAGGACGGAAGTTCTTGAACAAATAGTTTCAAGAAGACTTCCAAGAGGGTCTGCAACTCGCTGGAACTTCAATATTCGAGCAATATTGCTAATTTATGAATTCAGAGAAGATCTTCTTGAATGTATGTCAACCATTGCAAACAGTGGTGATTTTGAGTCGAATACTATATGTGAAGCTAAGGGATTTAGTAGAACATTAGATGATAGAGAGTTTATATTCTTTCTGTTTCTTTTTTTCAAAATAATGCCCCAGGTAGACATTTTATATAATCAATTGCAAAAGCGAGACTTTGACACTGTGTCTGTCCAGAAAGCTACTACAGACTTTGTGACAAGCATCACCAAAGTACGAGAATCCATTGACAGTTTGGATTCTACACTGCCACAAGAATGTACATTTGTAAACCGGAGACTGCAAATAAATACTTTAACCCAAGAAGCAAAAGAAGTCTGTGACATTATTGTGGTCCATGCCAGAGAGCGCTTTGCTTTCACAAAGCATCTTGTAAGTGCAACACTATTGCGAAGTGACCTTTTTGAAAGCCATGACAAATCTTTCCCAGCTGAGGCACTCGCAGAAACGGTAGAAGCCTATCCTATGTTAGACAAAGCCAGATTGAGTACAGAACTTTCGGTCCTGTATGGAAGACGAGACTTCCGTCAAACTACTGGTGGTGCCATGGCTTTATTTAGCTTTTTATGTGAAAACAACTTAGAGAAATCCTTTTCTGAGACCATAAAGCTCTTAAGAGTTGTCATTACTACACCCATGACAACAGCAGAATCTGAGCGATGTTTTTCCACACTAAAGAGGGTAAAAACTTTTTTGCGAAACACTATGACTCAAGCTAGACTTAATGCTTTGGCTATGCTGTCAATGGAAAAAGAGCTAATAAAGGAAATACCAGAATTCAACAAAAGAACAATCGAAAAGTTTGTTCATATTAAAGATCGACGAGCAAACTTTCTATATAAATAGAAAATATGAATCTGATGTGTGATCATAGTTTCAGGTGTTTATAGCTCAGTTTGTTTTGTTTGATAACATTAGGAAGTACTGTTGGAAATGTTCTCATTCCATTTAATATTCATACAACTCCTGTACAGTTGATATGTATTTATATATGTGTGCTTATGTATCTGTGAATTTATATATATTTGTTTTCATATTTTAATATTATTTAAAATATTTTTGTTGTTAGTGTTTTGAGGGTATATGTCTTTATATATACAACATTTAGTTATTTTCCTAATTTATTTTTATTTAACCGTTTTCTACTGTACTGTTTCACACATCTAAAAGACTCATCTGCAGAAACAATTGCCTCAGCCATTCTTAATGAATTAAACATTGTTTTCCCTGAGCAATGTGCTAAAGGAAAAGTAATTGCTCAAAGCTACGATGGTGCCAGCGTCATGCGTGGTGCAACAGGTGGGGTGCAAAAGAAAATCAGGGATGTTTACCCAAATGCACATTATATTCACTGCTATGCCCACCAACTTAACCTAATTATGGAACAGGCTTCCTCCAAAATACCTAGAGTTAAAATTTTCTTTTCAGAGATTGGTGGTATAACAGCATTTTTTGCACGTTCCCCGAAAAGGACGGAAGTTCTTGAACAAATAGTTTCAAGAAGACTTCCAAGAGGGTCTGCAACTCGCTGGAACTTCAATATTCGAGCAATATTGCTAATTTATGAATTCAGAGAAGATCTTCTTGAATGTATGTCAACCATTGCAAACAGTGGTGATTTTGAGTCGAATACTATATGTGAAGCTAAGGGATTTAGTAGAACATTAGATGATAGAGAGTTTATATTCTTTCTGTTTCTTTTTTTCAAAATAATGCCCCAGGTAGACATTTTATATAATCAATTGCAAAAGCGAGACTTTGACACTGTGTCTGTCCAGAAAGCTACTACAGACTTTGTGACAAGCATCACCAAAGTACGAGAATCCATTGACAGTTTGGATTCTACACTGCCACAAGAATGTACATTTGTAAACCGGAGACTGCAAATAAATACTTTAACCCAAGAAGCAAAAGAAGTCTGTGACATTATTGTGGTCCATGCCAGAGAGTGCTTTGCTTTCACAAAGCATCTTGTAAGTGCAACACTATTGCGAAGTGACCTTTTTGAAAGCCATGACAAATCTTTCCCAGCTGAGGCACTCGCAGAAACGGTAGAAGCCTATCCTATGTTAGACAAAGCCAGATTGAGTACAGAACTTTCGGTCCTGTATGGAAGACGAGACTTCCGTCAAACTACTGGTGGTGCCATGGCTTTATTTAGCTTTTTATGTGAAAACAACTTAGAGAAATCCTTTTCTGAGACCATAAAGCTCTTAAGAGTTGTCATTACTACACCCATGACAACAGCAGAATCTGAGCGATGTTTTTCCACACTAAAGAGGGTAAAAACTTTTTTGCGAAACACTATGACTCAAGCTAGACTTAATGCTTTGGCTATGCTGTCAATGGAAAAAGAGCTAATAAAGGAAATAACAGAATTCAACAAAAGAACAATCGAAAAGTTTGTTCATATTAAAGATCGACAAGCAAACTTTCTATATAAATAGAAAATATGAATCTGATGTGTGATCATAGTTTCAGGTGTTTATAGCTCAGTTTGTTTTGTTTGATAACATTAGGAAGTACTGTTGGAAATGTTCTCATTCCATTTAATATTCATACAACTCCTGTACAGTTGATATGTATTTATATATGTGTGCTTATGTATCTGTGAATTTATATATATTTGTTTTCATATTTTAATATTATTTAAAATATTTTTGTTGTTAGTGTTTTGAGGGTATATGTCTTTATATATACAACATTTAGTTATTTTCCTAATTTATTTTTATTTAACCGTTTTCTACTGTACTGTTTCACACATCTAAAAGACTCATCTGCAGAAACAATTGCCTCAGCCATTCTTAATGAATTAAACATTGTTTTCCCTGAGCAATGTGCTAAAGGAAAAGTAATTGCTCAAAGCTACGATGGTGCCAGCGTCATGCGTGGTGCAACAGGTGGGGTGCAAAAGAAAATCAGGGATGTTTACCCAAATGCACATTATATTCACTGCTATGCCCACCAACTTAACCTAATTATGGAACAGGCTTCCTCCAAAATACCTAGAGTTAAAATTTTCTTTTCAGAGATTGGTGGTATAACAGCATTTTTTGCACGTTCCCCGAAAAGGACGGAAGTTCTTGAACAAATAGTTTCAAGAAGACTTCCAAGAGGGTCTGCAACTCGCTGGAACTTCAATATTCGAGCAATATTGCTAATTTATGAATTCAGAGAAGATCTTCTTGAATGTATGTCAACCATTGCAAACAGTGGTGATTTTGAGTCGAATACTATATGTGAAGCTAAGGGATTTAGTAGAACATTAGATGATAGAGAGTTTATATTCTTTCTGTTTCTTTTTTTCAAAATAATGCCCCAGGTAGACATTTTATATAATCAATTGCAAAAGCGAGACTTTGACACTGTGTCTGTCCAGAAAGCTACTACAGACTTTGTGACAAGCATCACCAAAGTACGAGAATCCATTGACAGTTTGGATTCTACACTGCCACAAGAATGTACATTTGTAAACCGGAGACTGCAAATAAATGCTTTAACACAAGAAGCAAAAGAAGTCTGTGACATTATTGTGGTCCATGCCAGAGAGTGCTTTGCTTTCACAAAGCATCTTGTAAGTGCAACACTATTGCGAAGTGACCTTTTTGAAAGCCATGACAAATCTTTCCCAGCTGAGGCACTCGCAGAAACGGTAGAAGCCTATCCTATGTTAGACAAAGCCAGATTGAGTACAGAACTTTCGGTCCTGTATGGAAGACGAGACTTCCGTCAAACTACTGGTGGTGCCATGGCTTTATTTAGCTTTTTATGTGAAAACAACTTAGAGAAATCCTTTTCTGAGACCATAAAGCTCTTAAGAGTTGTCATTACTACACCCATGACAACAGCAGAATCTGAGCGATGTTTTTCCACACTAAAGAGGGTAAAAACTTTTTTGCGAAACACTATGACTCAAGCTAGACTTAATGCTTTGGCTATGCTGTTAATGGAAAAAGAGCTAATAAAGGAAATAACAGAATTCAACAAAAGAACAATCGAAAAGTTTGTTCATATTAAAGATCGACAAGCAAACTTTCTATATAAATAGAAAATATGAATCTGATGTGTGATCATAGTTTCAGGTGTTTATAGCTCAGTTTGTTTTGTTTGATAACATTAGGAAGTACTGTTGGAAATGTTCTCATTCCATTTAATATTCATACAACTCCTGTACAGTTGATATGTATTTATATATGTGTGCTTATGTATCTGTGAATTTATATATATTTGTTTTCATATTTTAATATTATTTAAAATATTTTTGTTGTTAGTGTTTTGAGGGTATATGTCTTTATATATACAACATTTAGTTATTTTCCTAATTTATTTTTATTTAACCATTTTCTACTGTACTGACAGGGACAGGAACCCTTCTACCTGAGATTGACATGCAAAGTATTTAAATATTATTTTTATTTTGTCAATTGTGTTTAAAAATATATTGGTTTTGAAAGTTCTTAAAATGTACATTTATTTATTTCCATAATTTCTTTTTGTTTAACTTTTTCTGCTGTGCTGGCTGAAGGGCACAAGGACCTGAGAGTGGCATTCAAACAATTTACATAGTATTATTTAAAATAATTTTGTTTGTGTTTACAAATATCATATTGGTTTTGAAGGGATATTTCTTAAAATATACATTTATTTATTTTCATATTTTATTTTTGTGTAGCCATTTTCTACTATACTGACTGCCACAAGGGCCTGAGAGTGGCATGCAAAGTATTTAAAAATAAAGTAAAACATTTGTACCTAGCCTGCTTATGCAAATAACGTTTTTGTTCTTTCTTTCTTAAATAAATGAAAGATTTTTAATGGATATTTCTTATATTATAAGCAATGCATATTACACTCATTTCCTAACTTATTTTTAATTAGTGGTTTTGTAAAATACTGATAGACCCAAGGGCTTCAGAGCGCTATATGAACTATTTTAAATACAATATTTACTTAATTATTTTGCAAAATTGAGTTGCTCAAAAATGAAAAGCTTTTGCTGACTTCCTAAAAATTAAATGTTTGTTTCAAATTGATATTTCTTATACATGTAGCTATTTAATATGTCATAAAGATTACTGGGCAATCAACGTTGAATAGCTGATGCAGAAAAGGAAATGGCCAGCCGTCATTTTTGGGAGGAACAAAATTACAAGAGTGTTTCTTTGTGGATGTGCAACCTGGCTTAGTACCCTGGCCCTCTTCAGAAGTCAGTCTTGCTTGGCAACACAGAAATTCTCTGAAATAATGTATGAGTTTTCTTTTATGAATGCCTGGAAGAACTGATTTTTCAGTCCATTTACCACTGAAATAGTGCGGAAAATTGCACCAAAAAATGCCAATTTTTAAAAAATTTCTTCGCGGGGGGAGAACCCCCCCACACCCCCCTTATTGCCGTCGGGCTCGCTCGCTTCGCTTGCTCGCTCCCGTTCGTTGATGCCTACTTCAAAAGCCCCACCAGGTTCAAATTCCACCAGCCGCCACTGTTTGTGTCTATAGTTTTTTTAAGATTAGCATCGCTAAACCGTATCGCTGGTAGGATTTCCACAGCCTTGGATCCATGTGCTAAAAGCATTTCTAGAGTTAGTTGTATGGGGTGGTTGTTTCCTCTTTGAGCCGATCGGGTTATTTACTTTCCTTTTCCTTTTTGCCCAGTTCGCGGTTTCTGTTGTTAAATCCCCCCCGTTTTCAATGCCGTTACCAAGTCCCGCTCTGTGTTGCTCGCTATGGTTATTGAGACTATTTGATGGTTGGGTGCTGAAAAGTATAGACTGTGAGTTGGATTCTAAAACATGACCAATAGACTCTTCTGTAGTTTCCCCAATAGATAAACAGCATTGTGGAGGCACCAAACATAATGACAGTCGCCTTTCGGTTAGTTCAATTTCATTTGCGACTGTGCTGACAGCCCTCTCCAGCATGCTGTCTTTGCTTGTCATGGGTGTGTGGTGGGGCATACACCTCCAGAACGTTTTCTCATGTCTCTGGATTCAAAGATGCCTTAGATCTTAAACAGAAAAAGCGGATTTTGGCTCACCTTAATCTCTTCTGAATCCTAAATCAACGAGGGGTGGCCCAGCCCAGCCTCCTCCGGGCTCCGACGGGCACAGTTGGGCCCGCCCTTGGTCCGGGTTTCGCCCGGCGCACCAGCAGGCTCAGGTGTCGGCAAAGTTCTCTGGCCCCCTGGGACTTGCAGTCCCATTCACTGTGGCATCCTCCTTCACACGGACGAAGCGGCTCCCATGAAGCGGGAGTGGTGAGGGGCTAAGTAATCCCCAGAAGCAGGCTCAGGTGTGGGCAAAGTTCTCTGGCCCCCCTGGGACTTGCAGTCCCGTTCGCTGTGGCGTCCTCCTTCACACGGACTAAGCGACTCCCACAAAGCGGGAGTGGCGAGGGGCTAAGTAATCCCCAGAAGCAGGCTCAGGTGTGGGCAAAGTCCTCTGGCACCCTTGGGACTTGCAGTCCCGTTCGCTGAGGCGTCCTCCTTCACACAGACAAAGCGACTCCCGCGAAGCACCTCCCGCGAAGTGGGAGCGGCGAGGGACTAAGTAATACCCAGAAGCAGGCTCAGGTGTGGACAAGGTCCTCTGGCCCCCTGGGACTTGCAGTCCCATTCGCTGTGGCGTCCTTTTTCGCACGGACGAAGCGGCTCCCACGAAGCGGGAGCGGCGAGGGGCTAAGTAATCTCCAGAAGCAGGCTCAGGTGTGGGCAAGGTCCTCTGACCCCCTGGGACTTGCAGTCCCGTTCACTGTGGCTCCTAGTTATTATTGCATACCTTTCCATATATGGCTCTCTTTTGTTTCTAAATATGCTTAGCATTTTGCTTTCTAAACAGTTCATCAGTATATGACTCAATTCAAATAAGCTGTCCTTTAAGTTAAACACAAAGGTGTGGGTACTTGGAGAAAAAAAATGGTGAGGTATAAATAAAAGATGCTGAGGGATTGAAAATATAATTCTTTTTTTTTAAATTGCAATTGAATCTTGAACACGGAATGCATTTTATGGGATAATAATTATAATTGCAGTGTAAGACACCTCTATTTTGACTGTAGGTTCTTTTTTGGAAATCTACCATGATCCCTTACATTGTGACTGTATATGAGTTTGCAATGAATGGAACAATTACTATACTAACAAGGTACACAAGCATCACTGTATGCATTGGTATTTCAATAAATACATTCACTGTGAATCCATTCACATAAAAAGCTAAGGGGTATATTTACAAGCAACAGACGCATCTGCATAGATTCGTCAGTTTCCTTGCGTCACCGCCAAATGTCCTTGGGCCACTATGGATGCACTGTATTTACAATACTGGGCTCCATGGCGCAAGGATTAACAGATGCGTCTGCAATTCGGACGCATCTGTTGCCTCAAAAGGGACGCATTGCTGGAGTTGCTTATGAAAGTGACGCAACTCCAGCAATGCGCCACAATAGCTGAGTGAGTCCCATTCAAAAAACCCTGCGTCTTTCCTTATGCCTGGTCTGAGCAGGTGAAGGGATTTTGACGCAGTGAAGGTATAAATGCAGTGAAGGCATAGAGTGACGCAGTGAAATCTTGTAGATTTTACTGCATCAGTTTTACATGGCTTTTTGCATGGGAATACCCACCCTGCATACATTATACTTGGCGCAGGAAAAATGTGACGCAGGGCTTTACAACGTGACACATCTTCCTATATGCGTCACATTGTAAATGGTCCTCACCATTCACGCCATAGCTACATCACAAAAGTGACGAAAGCGGCGCAAAAGTCACGCTTGTAAATCTGCCCCTAAATATGTGGGATAAATTTCAGACCCAATTTATCAACACTTTGAATCTTTTTCAAGTCACAAAAGTAAATAAAACTAGTGCAAAATTGATTTTGAGATTTACTTTGTAACACAAATCCTGATTTTCAATGGAAAGTATCGAAAGGTAATGCAAAATATAGCTATGCACGGCTTTGTCTGCTTTGAGTCAAGGGGGTTACCTTGAGAGGTACGTGTGCAACCCCATTCAACCACACAAGGGGTTTGATGTAAATTCCTATTTCCTAAAAAATGGTAGGCAGGGATTTACGCCAAAATATTACGCATCCTAGAAGAAGGCATAACGTGTGAGGTTGTCTTTCTTGAAACATTTCAAAGTTTGCTATCTTTTTTTTTTTTACTCTTGAAAAGTACCCTTCTAAATTCTATCTCAAAAAGCATTTCAAGCAGAGCACAAACTAAAAATAAGCACAAATACCACTCTTCGCTAACTGTATGCAAACCATCCTTTGCAGCATGTGCATTTGGGGGCCTTTCCTAAAAGTGTTTGTCTCTCTAAAGTGTTGAAAAGTATCCTGATTATTATTGTATACATTTCCATACATGCACATCTTTGTTTCTAAATATGACTATCTTTTTGCTTCAAAACAATCCATTGGTATTTGACCCAATTCAAATAAACTGCTCTTTAAGTTAAATGAAAAAGTGTGGGCATGTGGAGCAAAAGATATGGCTTGGTAAAAAAAAGGCTGCAGGGGGATTGCAAATATAATATGTATTTTGTATATTTTTACTGAAATTGAATCTTGAACAAGGAGTGCATTTTGGGGGATAAAGCAAAGTATCTCTGTGGGCGGCTTTGTCTACTTTGTGTGAAGGTGGGGGGGATTACCATGGGTGGCATGTGTGCACCTCCAAGCAACCACCCTTGGGTTTTCATGTAAGTCTGTACTACTAATAAAGGTAGGCAGGGATATGCATCAACAAATTATGCATCCTGGAGGTACGGCATAACATGTGAGATTAGTTTTCTTTTCTCAAAGTTTGCTATAGTTCGTTTTTACATAGGAAAGGTACCCTTCCAGTACAAAACCTAAGTTTCACATCAGTATGGTGCAAGGTTGTGTTGATTGGTGTAAGGCAGCCAAAAGCTTGCTAGCGCTAGGGGAGAGAGCAACAGCACCATATCTTATTAGATATGGCACTGGTCTGCTCTCTCCCGTTTTGTTGTTGTGCTGTGTTACATCTGTTTTTAGTAAACTCCTCCTCGTTCCCATTCCAAAAATTAGCAAACTAATGTCTGCTAAGTTGCGGTCATTCTCTTTGTGATGTTGTCCTTATAAGCTTGTGCTGTACAGTACAAACAGCATGATATTCAGAGTAGAGGAGCCACCCCAATATGAATTTTTTAATTTCTGTTTTTAATTAATGCATATTTTTGGAAATGCCCAGCTGATTAATATAGTAAAAGATAAGCAACAGATGTAACAGAGTGTTGGCCATCTGCATCTTCCTCAGAGAAAGATGTTAAACAAAGTTGGATTTGAAAATATTTTGACACCAGTATAATGAATTAAGATGTAACACAAGGTAATATATTTTTTAAGAGGTGACCAAAAAACCCTCAAGAATTGTGAGTTTATGAAGGGCTAGTAAGATAAATAAGTGAATCGCGTGGGACAACATAAAGCAATGTAAATTAAACTTTTAACTAGAGCTTAAAATCTGGGGGGCATATTATCAAGCAGGGCGTTAAAAATGATCGCCATTTTAGCGGCATAAAACTGCTGCTAAAGCGGCGATAATGGGCTTGATAATATGGCCTTGTGAATTCCAATAGAAACCCATGTTCTGGTGTGAACATGGGCTTCTATTGGAGTTCTCCAGGGCATATTATCAAGCCCATTATCGCCGCGTTAGCAGCAGTTGTCTGCCACTAAAACAGAGATAATTTGAATGCCCTGCTTGATAATATGCCCCTAAGTGGTTTTACGAAAAAAAGTGAAGTAATTCTCGATGAAAAAGCCAAATTGTCCATTCCAAATTGTACTAAGACAGGTAGGTAGTTGGGTGTGCGCACTCTTGACAAACTATATTGGTAAATAGGTAATGAGGTTTTGCACTTTAAGCCAGGGGCGTAACAAACACCCCCGCAGCCCCCGCGGTGCGGGGGGGCCCCACTCTCTTCAGTAAATGAAGGGGGCCCCTGCCCACCCTCAGCTCTTCTGTGAGAGAGGCTTGCTTTCACTGAAGCAAGCCTCTCTCCCTCTAAAGCAGGTGCAGGCTGTCTGCAGTCTGCTCTGAGCCCCTCGCCCCTCCCTCTGACTGAAGAGAAACAAAGTAACAAGTTGCAATGTTTCTCTTCAGTCAGAGCTAGTAAGGCTGGAAAGAGGATGGGGTGGGGCCCCGAGCAGGAGGCAGCACAGAGCAATTAGGACGCAGAACAAGTCATGAGGTCAGGTCTACCTAGGTGTGAGAAGGGAAATGGAGATGTTGTTCACTTGCAAGACTATGTTTTGAATTAATGGTTTCAAGATCCTATCTTCTCAATGTTGTCAAATATTGTAGTACTATTTCCCTACTTTGGTTCTCATGTAACACTGCACCTTTAGCTGCAGCTCTCCACTGTGAAGTATTTTAAACAATAGCTTGATTCCTATAGGAAATCTTTGGGTTGGATATTTTCGAGCTTTCTGGTGAGGGTGGTGTGGAAAGTTTGTATTCTTTAGTGAATTTGTCTCTAACATCAGTATATTGTTTCTCTGAATTTAAACTGGGAAAAAGGTGGAGTATGTCTTGAGTCGGTATACCCTTTGGGAGTGGGGGCCCTCAGAGTCAGACTGTCAGCATTCTCAAGGGCAAAGCTCATATGAGAAGGGATGAGGCAGCAAAATGGTGCCCTCAGCTAAGCACTCTTGTTAGAACGCACCATGTGGGCATCCGCAGGGGGTTCGTAAGGGGGGGGGGGCGAGAAGGGTGCAAGGCAGAGGGGAGAAGGGTGCAAGGTAGGGAGGAGATGAGTGCAAGGCAGAGAGGAGAAGGGTGCAAGGCAGAGAGGAGATTGGTTCCACGTCTTGTGAGAAGGGTGCAAGGGGGAGGGGAGAAGGGTGCAAGGTAGAGAGGAGAAGTGTGCAAGGCAGAGAGGAGATTGGTTCCAGGTCTTGTGAGAAGGGTGCAAGGGGGAGGGGAGAAGGGTGCAAGGTAGAGAGAAGGGTGCAAGGCAGAGAGGCGATGGGTGCAAGGCGGAGGGGAGAAGGGTGCAAGGGGGAGGGGATAAGGGTGCAAGGTAGAGAGGAGAAGGGTGCAAGGCAGAGAGGAGATGGGTGCAAGGCGGAGGGGAGAAGGGTGCAAGGCGGAGGAGAGAAGAGTGCACGGCGGACAGGAGATGGGTGCAAGGCAGAGGGGAGAAGGGTGCAAGGTAGAGAGGGGAAGGGTGCAAGGCAGAGGGGAGAAGAGTGCAAGGCGGAGAGGAGATGGGTGCAAGGTGGAGAGGAGATGGTGCAAGGCAGAGGGGAGAAGGGTACAAGGTAGAGAGGAGAAGGGTCAAGTAAGAGGGGACAAGAGTGCAAGGGGGAGGGGAGAAGTGTTCAAGGCAGAGGGGAGAAGGGTGAAAGGCAGAGAGGAGACGGGTGCAAGGCAGAGGGGAGAAGAGTGCAAGGGGGAGGGGAGAAGGGTGCAAGGCAGAGGGGAGAAGGGTGAAGGCAGAGAGGAGAAGGGTGCAAGGCAGAGAGGAGAAGGGTGCAAGGCAGAGGGGAGAAGGGTGCAAGGCAGAGGGAGAAGGGTGCAAGGCAGAGGGGAGAAGGGTGCAAGGCAGAGGGGAGAAGGGTGCAAGGCAGAGGGGAGAAGGGTGCAAGGCAGAGGGGAGAAGGGTGCAAGGTAGAGAGGAGATGGGTGCAAGGCAGAGGGAAGAAGGGTGCAAGGTAGAGAGGAGATGGGTGCAGGGCAGAGGGGAGAAGGGTGCAAAGTGGAGGGGAAAAGGGTGGAAGGCGGGGGGAGAAGGGTGCAAGGGGGAGGGGAGAAGAATGCAAGGCAGAAGGGAGAAGGGTGCAAGGTGGAGGGGAGAAGGGTGCAAGGTAGAGGGGAGAAGGGTGCAAGGCAGAGGGTAGAAGGGTGCAAAGTGGAGGGGAGTAGGGTGCAAGGCGGAGGGGAGAAGGGGAGCAGGGTGCAAGGCAGAGGGGAGCAGGGTGCAAGGCAGAGGGGAGAATGGTGCAAGGCAGAGGGGAGAAGGGTGCAAGGCGGAGGGGAGAAGGGTGCAAGGCGGAGGGGAGAAGGGTGCAAGGTAGAGAGGAGAAGGGTGCAAGGCAGAGGAAAGAAGAGTGCAAGGCGGAGGGGAGAATAGTGCAAGGCAGATGGGAGAAGGGTGCAAGGCAGATGGGAGAAGGGTGCAAGGTAGAGAGGAGAAGGGTGCAAGACAGAGGAGAGAAGATTGCAAGGGAAGGGGAGAAGGGTACAAGGCAGAGGGGAGAAGGGTGCAAGGCAGAGGGGAGAATGGTGCAAGGGAGAGGGGAGAATGGTGCAAGGTAGAAAAGGGTGCAAGACGGTGGGGGAGAAGGGTGCAAGGGGAAGGGGGAGGGCGAGAAGGGTGCAAGGCAGAGGGGAGAAGGGTTCAAGGGGCATGGTGATGAAGTTAAAAATGTGCCCCCCCCTCAGAAATATTTCTGCGTACGCCCATGGCAACGCACACTACTTTGTGAGAGAGAGAGGGAGAGAGTGGAGAGAGAGTGGAGTGAGAGTGGAGTGAGAGAGAGAGTTGAGAGAGAGTGGAGAGAGAGAGAGTAGAGAAAGAGGGTGGAGAGAGAGAGTGGAGAGAGAGACAGTGGAGAGAGAGTGGAGAGAGTGGAGAGGGAGAGAGTGGAAAGAGAGAGAGTAGAGAGAGTGGAGAAAGACAGTGGAGAGAGAGTTGCGAGATAGTAGAGAGAGACAGTTGAGAGAGAGAGAGTGGAAGGAGAGAGAGAGTGAATAGAGAGTGGAGAGATAGAGTGGAGGGAGACAGTGGAGAGAGAGAATAGAGAGTGGAGAGAGAGTGGAGGGAGACAGTGGAGAGAGAGTGGAGAGAGAGAAAGTGGAGAGAGAGACAGTGGAGAGACAGTGGAGAGAGAGACAGTGGAGAGAGAGTGGAGAGAAAGACAGTGGAGATAGAGTTGACAGAGTTGAGAGAGAGAATGGAGAGAGAGAGTGGAGAGAGAGTAGAGACTGACTGACTCAGAGACTGAAGACTGACTGACTGAGAGACTGACTGGCTGAGAAACTGACAGAGAGAGAGAGAGACTGACCGACTGAGAGAGAGAGAGACTGACTGACTGACAGAAAGAGAGAGAGACTGACTGACAGACTGACAGACTGACTGAGAGAGACTGACTGACTGAGAGACTGAATGAGAGAGAGAGAGAGACTGACTGACTGATAGAGAGAGACTGACTCACTGAGAGAGAGACTGTGATGGAATTGGGGTCACGGTGTGTATGAAGCTATGCAATGCCTCTTAAGATTGCTATTGTCGACTAATAAAAATGTATTATCAAAATTTGCTCCTTGTAGTTGCATCTGCTTTTGAAATACTGCATTGTCGCATTGTCTAATGTTTTAAAACGGAAATGAAAAGGAGTAGTGGATGCACTTTTGTCAAAACTGAACGATGATTGGGCCCGATGTTGTATATCATGACAGGAGTCTGCATCAGGAAACCCACCTAGAATTGGGAAAACTTACCCGGTGTACTGATGGCAGGGACCCTGCAATGAATGAACCACCACCTATGATAGCCTGCTGGCAGACTAAGCCCAACCTTCGACTCCACCATCCAGTGTTACTTATGTACATGTATTTATATAGCGCAAATCACCGACCCGGTATCTAAGCGCTTGCTTAGGGAACCCGTCCTGGTATTCCCCTGTGAGATAACCCTGGCACGGTATCCACAAGGTGAAAGCCAGGCATCCCACTGCGAGGGGCCGTTGTGGAGATTAAGCAAGCTATTGCCCAGAGTCGCAGAGTATGAACCCGTGAATCGAGTAGGCACCAGAGTGAGAATTGTCGAGTCCATGGACATTTTAGGACTCAAGACCCGCCGAGCCGGGAATTGAACCCTGGTCCCAGGCTGACCTCTGCTTTCAGGTCTGCCTCCTCTAACCAGTGAGCCACACTTCTCCACAGCTGGATTAGTTACAGTGGTATAACAATAGCCCCGCATCCCCCACAGTATGGCGGGTCGCTGGCCTGAGAGCTCTAGAATGGCACGGAGGATGGGAGGGGGGCCCCCTCCATGTAGTTTGCAGGGGGGCCCCCTCAAGTTTCGTTACGCCACTGCTTTAAGCCTACTAATAGGAATGAGGGACAGTGATGATAAACATCAAAGCAAAGAATGGGGGAGTCTAAGTAGGAATGCCTCTCTTCAATTACGAAAACGTGAAAGTAAACATAAAATATAACTAACCTGTATCAAAAAGGAAAACTTGAACGTTATCGTAAATGCTAGTAAGAGCATGATGTTATGTCATTTGAGGGCCAGATGTACATAGGTTTGGCGTTGCCATTACAAAATAGCATATTTTTGCGATTCGCTAGTTGGTAATCACAAATGACCATGTACCAAGGTGTCTTTGACAAAAAATGTATTATTCCTAGTGGGTCGCAAATAGACCTACCTCATTAATTTTCATGAGTCAGGTCTCAGTTTGCGACCCACTGGTAATCGCTAATCTCATAGGGATGGTGGCCTACTGGGGTCAGCAAACCACTGTGTCGGTGATTGCTCAGTAATAAAGCAACGTTTCATTTGTGAAATGCAGCTCATTTTCCTTAAATGAAAACAGGATGCATTTCAAAAATAAAAATGAAGGGGCAGATTTATGTTGGACTTGCGCCACGTTTGCGTCACGCAACGGTGGCGTAAACGTGGTGCATCCCTGCGACCTATTTACAATGTGACGCATCTAGGCAGATGCGTCACGTTGTAAAGCCCTGCGCCACATGTGGGCGTTCCGGCGCAGGGTGGGCGTTCCGGGGCAGGTGCGCCTCGCAACAGTGGCTGAGTGAAATCTACAAGATTTCACTCAGTCACTTTTAGGCCAATGCTGCGTCAAAACCCCGCGCCTGCTTGAAGCAGGCGTAAGGCTTGACGCAGCATTGGACTGATAGGGCACCCCCGAGCCTTGCTGGAGCTGCGTCGCGCTTGCGACGCAACTCCAGCAATGCGTCACCTTTACGGCACAGATGCGTCACGCATCTGTGCCGTTTTTGCTCCATGGTGCGCCGCATTGTAAATGCGGCGCACCATGGGTGGCGGAGCTGCGGCGCACAATAACTGGTGCATCCCTGGGGATGCGCCAGTTATTGTAAATCTGCCCCGAAAAGTTTTCTTCTTGTTTTTCATGAGTAGGCAGTCGTCCGTGGGACCACTGCCTGCTATTACGAAATGTTTTCACCAATAACCACAAAGGGGAAGGGGCATCCTAAACACACCCTGTCCTAATACTGAATCGCAAGCCCTATTTGTGATTCGGTAATAGGTTACCAAACCACAAATAAGGCGTGATACATGGGAAAAAAGTATTTTTTTGCTCGCATCGGGAAAATCAGGCCATTTGTGACAGAAAATATGCTTTGCACATCTGGCCCTTGATGTTTTCAGGTCATGTACAACGGAATATATTTGTAGAATACGGAAAAATGCTTTCCAGTGCTTCTCCTCCCCCACAAACCCACCCCTATTTGATTCTCTCTATCACCACATACCTCAATAGTGGGAGTTTCCTCACAGGCTTTCGGGGACCTTTAAGGTTAATTCCAGGGCGAGGTGTGCAGCAGAAGGGCATTTATATGCTTGACTCACCTTGCTTCCTCCTCTTTGGCTAATTAGGTGGGCAGCAGCTTTGGTCCTAGTAGGCCCCCTATGGATCACTCATAACAGAACCCATTGCCTTGCCTACTTAAAATAAATCTGCAGCAATGTTTCCCCAACAACAAGATATGGTCTCAATGTGTGCTCTAGGGTTTCTGTGGTGGGTGTATACATTTTTTTACCTTATAGATGTGGGTGTGGGCTATGGGATATCGCTGCTAAGTTCTGAGTGGTTTTAGTGACCTTACTGAGTCTTGGTTTAATTCGTGACAAATAGTTCCACTTACTCTGGGGAAATCTTTGCTATTGTTTCACAGGAACTATATCGAACTCCTGTGAAAATGTCCTTGCACTGCGCTGTCCGAACCCCGTCGAGCCAGTCCTCAGTCACTCGGAAGGCCGCAACATCGATGTTGTTTTGGTCCAATAATAGATTAGATGGCCTGGAAAAAAAACAAAAGAAAAGAAGACAGGACAGGAGTGAGCACAGAGAGGCTTTGTGACTGAACTTCGCCCTCGTATCAGCAGGGGCTTCAAGGCGCACTGCAGCTTTGGTTCACGTGTGGAATTTATCTGCCTGCGAGGCCTCGTCTGCTCAGACTTGCGGCTCTGTGGACCTCACTGTAATGTTCTTGTTAAATGCTGCAGCCACTGAGCACGTGCCTGTGTGGTGACTCAAGAAACATGTGCGCGTGATATATATTCCAACACCATACTCTCATTTGTTTAGCCATTACCGTAGATGGGCTTCATTTAGAATGTACGCATGTCTTTTTGAAAGCACGCACCACGCTTTTCTAGTTGCCACGGTGCTCATTTTAAAATGGCTGCCATTAAAAGGATTAAGAAATGATTTGCGGACAGCTTATATCTTTTACAGCACATGTTGTCATTTGGTTATTGGGCACATTACAATAGTAACAAGCGACACAGGTTTCTGTCGTTATTAAATAGGACGCAGCAGGCGTGAGTTTACCCAACTCTGTCCTCCTGAATGAATTCTTTCCTTTCATAAATCTGACAAAACCATGATAAATATAATGATTTGTAAAAAAAAAAAGGATGGGGGGGTCATTACAACTTATGAATGTATCTGGTGTTATCTTTGCTCTGGATAGTGTTGAGTGCGAAAAGTAGAAGTAGGCTTCTCTACCAGTTATTATTTGAGTTAAGATACATCTCTTGATAAATATGGATTTTTATATGCATTTGGTTTTATAGTGCCAATTGTGACCTCCGTCTACTTCAGAGTGCAGGGTTTTTAAGGTGACCAGTGTTTCAGCTTCTCCAATCGTTCATGTGGGTGTTGGATTTAGCAATTGTAGTTTCACTGGTTTCTTGTAACTCTGATACAGCCACCCCACTCCCTCATAAGATTTTTAACCCTTGCCCTTCCACTCGCTCAAACCCTGCGCTGCGAGGGACCCCCTTGGAGCGAGTATTTGGGTGTTATTCTAATAGAACATTTTAACTGGCAAACTAGGGTGCCCTTTCGTAATAGCTTGTCGCAGGGACTTGTATGAATGTTTTGCGACCGGAATGCAGTAGCAGAACATCCAGATTTTACCAACTCCGTGAAGGAGGTGGTAACCCATTCGCAAACGTGAATCCTTTCCCCTTTTTGAATGTGGGTGCCTACATTTTTTAAGGGCAGGCAGTGGTCCTACGGACCACTATCAACTAAAAAAAAAAAAGAAGAGAAAAGTTTTCAATTTTTCTTTTTTAAATGCATCCCATTTTCCTTAAATGAAAAGTGGGTGCATTCATTTTTTTAAAAATGGTTTATTCATGCAGCAATCACAGCCATGGTGGTTTGCTGACTCCCACAGGTCAAAATCCCTGTGATTACAAGCCGTTCCCAATGAGTCACAAATTGCGGCCTGCCTCATGAATACTGATGAAGTAGGTAAATTGCGACCCCATTGGGTATCACAAACAAGGTCTGAGACATTTTTGTACGTCGCAGCTTGCAACTTCCTAATTGCGAGTCGCAAAAAGTCGCAAATAGGAAGTTTCAAACTCCAACAATAGAACAAGTGGCATTATATGTTTTGCAGGAAGTTTAAAAAGCTCTGATTGTGCAATTTAACATTGACTATCATTTATCAAAATGTATATAAAAGCTTTCCTAACTTCATTCTTACATTTTGTCCCTTCCAACTAGATACTTAGTTTCCATTTCCAAGTGGAAGAGTGAAAAAAACAAAAGTTATGCCAAGCTTGAAATCACATGCCATGGACAGCAGTGCTATAGAAATACTAAAAGTTAATACATACATTCTACATTTCACTTACATTGTGCATACAGGACCAGAGAGCAAACAGATTGCACTTATCGTACCCAGTCCGCAGAAAGCAATAGTGATTTCAGGTGTTTCCAAAAACAATGATGAAATACCTTCAAGCCAGTCACAAAACAGCCATTACAAAATGTGGTACCTATTACCAGAAACAGAAGTCGCAGTAAGATGCTGGAGCTATGAAATTCACATCCGGGAGTAAAAGACACATTACCCATAGAACTGCATAGTTATGCCATCAGTTGTGATATATTAAATTAAAATTAATTAATTAATTAATTGTGTGCTTATATAGCGCAGGACTCACTCCCAAAGGGGTACCTCTGCGCTTCGACCGCTGCGAAACCCTTCCTGGCTTCCCTGAGAGATGGTCCCTTATTGGGTATCTCCAGGGTGAGACCAGGCATCCCCGGCGGTCTGGTGGGGCTGTTAGTGAAGATGAGGCAAGCTAGTGCCCTGAGTTGCCGAGTGTGATCGCTGATCAGAGTGGGCACCGAGGCGAGAGAATTATCGAGTCCGCTGACCCTGGTCCTGGAAACCTGCCGCGTCGGGAATCGAACCCTGGTCCCGGGCCGTCCTCTGCTCTCGGGTCTGCCGCCTCTAACCAGTGAGCCACACTACTTCACGGTCTGAGGAGTCTACCTAGAGTGTCAGGGAACACCACATAACATTTATTTTAGCAGCAGATGCCACAGGGCATATAATTATGGCTCCAGCCAGGAGCAACAGGGAAGCCACCATAGAAGCAGGTATCAAACAATCAGGCCCAGGGGGATGAGCAGTATAGATTTAGTTTCATTATATGCTGTGCGCGGTACACAAAGGAGCTGCAGAGGAGCAGTCCTCAAATAACCAGTCATAGTATATGAATGATGGGTTTTCCCAGTACCTCATGCAGGCCTGCTCCAAATCAGGGACACCAACATATGAAAGCTACTATGGTGGTGGAAATAATGTGGCACAAGAGATGTTCATAGAACCTAGATGGTTCCTTTCAAGGTACAGAGATGACCACTTAGTTGGGGATTGTCACTAAATTTGAAGGACAGAGCATGGCAGAAGAAATGTCCCCTGCCATCCTGATGGACAGTACTCTGGCTGTCAAGCTTAAAATCAGGTCCTTAATTGCCTTTTGTTTAATATTAAATGTACAATGTGCACTATGATACAACCACATGCTAGTAAATGTTCTGTAAAACAAAATCCTAACACACTCTCTACTTAGTGAGCTCACACCCCTGCCCTCATCACATCTGGGCTGCCATAATCTAGTAGTCACTTCCTGAATACCGTACTGCTCTACCTAACGTGTATGGGAGGCCCCTGTTTGAGGGATCCTTGATGACTGGTCTAGGCTATATAAAAATAGCTAACATTTTAGCGGTACACATTGCACAGTCTGACAATTGTCAGGTGAAACTCTCCCTGTCTTCCATTATTTGCTGTATGAGGAAGCCCCATAGGTGGTTTGGGAGAGAATAGGGCAGGGTGGCTTACTGGTCAAGGATATACTAAGTAGTGCAGATTTAGTTCCAGTAAGAACAAAGAATGCCAGGTTGCCATGAAGGCATTAAAGTCGAGTATATATGGATGAAGGAGGGTTTTCAAAATTTCACTTTGGCTATTGCAACCTTGTAGAGGTCCGGCTCATAGGCAGTGCTTAATGTGAGCCAGTGGTTTCCGGTAGTCAGCACCAGCACTTAATCATCAACACCAGTGCTTGAGCACCAGTTAAGGGCACATTCATTTTTTGGTAGGTACAAGAAGATTAAATGATTCGCCCAGAATCACAGGTTGTTGAGCCGACGCTAAGACTCAAACCTGGTTCCCAGGCTACAAAGTCAGCAGCTCTGACCATTACGCTAGATCCTCTCCCCAACTTGTGGGGTTTGTTGGTTCTGTGTTAGGCAGCGCTAACAGGAGAAAAGGGCTGGTCAAAGCTGCCTCTTGACAGAGCCCGCCACTTATTTTTTTTCAAATGAACCCACTGGCGACAGGGTCACTGTTGAGAAGATAATTTATAGGATAATTAGGATTAGATCAATCTATTTTCCAGTCTTGCAAATTATTTTCCCTCCACATACCCGACACCTCATTTGCTCACTCCTTACTTGGGGATATGGGTTTCATGTCTAACATGTACTGCTTTTTTTCTAGACCGGAAGACATTGCTACCTTACTTCATAGCTTCCTATCACTTGTCACCTAAAGTGCACAAAAGCACACGTCCCTTATTTGCTTTTCCCTGCTCAAGCTGAAAGTGAACACATGTTAGAGCGCATTTCTGCTCTCGTCCTCCATTTTGGATTTTGATAACTGTAATAGTTTTAATCAGCAGTCCCACTAAGTCAAAAGGACAGATTCTTCAGTACACTAAATGCTTAAATGGCTGTCTGGCTTAAGATGCATTACGGTTTGTGATTAGAACATTTCCACAGTACTTGTGCTAAAATCAATTTAATCCAAGAACTCATGGTTATAAGTGAACCATTTAGCTTTTTAGACATTAAGAAATGTCATGCAGCTCTGTCCACAGGCTTTCAGTTACTTTGGAAGGCTGGGTGTGCCAGAACACATATCTTAGGGAAAGGGGGAAGTAAAATTCAGAACAACCAAGTCTAAGCCTCGGTCTACTCTTCTTCCATTGCTGTGCTCATTTTCATGGAAATTATTGCAGAGTGAGTCAGAACAGTTCAGGTTTTAGTCGTTCCTGAAAATTTTAGGTTCTGGTCCTTGCTTGGACTCAGTTGATTCCACAGTCTGGAAGCGTATGAACCACAGGTGCCTCTACCACGCAGCCCGTACAATGAGTTGGTCTGAATAACTCATTCCTTTGCCATGTATGCCTTTACTACACAATTTCGTGGTAAGGGCATGATTGGTAAAAGGGATATGTGGTAAAATTCACACTCCAGCCCCTTCGACCTGAGCCCTAAAAAAAACCTGGCCCCTGCCATAAAATTAATCTGACTTCCCCCTCCGAACCCTAAAAACGACCCCACCCCAAACACCTTAAACTACCCTGACCCCTCCCTGCCTTGAGCCCTAAAACCCTGGCCCTTGCCCTATAAACACGTTGACCCTGTGAGCCCTAAAAGCAACCTGAAACCCTAAAACCTAAAGCTACCTCAACGCCCCCACCCTGAGCCCTAATACCCTGCCCCCCCGCTCGGTAAACAACTCCAACCCCCTGAGCCTAAAAACTACCTCCACCGCTAAAACGATCCCCCACCGTTAATCCAGCCTCAGCCCCTCTTGCCTGTCCGCGTTCAGCTTTCTGTCCCAATGCTTCCTGTTCCAGAACATCTAGGCCGCGTAATGTCTTAATCCTGCATATGCGTGGTTAATGCATGCATGGTAGCGCTTGCAGGGAAACGGCACACATGGCTCTGCCCACGTTGTAAAGGCCGTTTCCCGTGCACTCTCATCGTCCTACCGCCATGGTCGCTCCATTTGAAAAGGTACTGGGTAAGCTACTGTTGTTGTCACCAATCAAAGAATCTTCTTGGGTGATGCAGTGAAGTGCTTGTTTTTGCTGGCTTCCCGGAGGAACTTTCGCTTATTAACCCCTTGGTTACAGTCCTATGAAATTTGAACGTGATTTTCACATCCATCAGGAGCCAAAGTAGCTCTTTCATGGCCGGTCCTGTGCACCTGCATGCTGTGATTCAAGCAAAACCTAGCAGCCTAGTTTTGAAGACTTTGCAGCCAGGCATGAACTTTTCTGAGAAACAATGCTAAATGATATTATAACCTTTTGAGTGAAAAAGGGATTTTATCAACTCCACTGAGCATATATGTACAAATATTTTCTTGAGTAGAAAAACCTGAACGTTTATTCCATTAAAACAATATTAATTTGGGGAATAAAGGGAGCTGCCTTTTTTATTTCATTTCATTTCAGTTCATGTCGTAAATAAATATTCTGTGCTTTACTTTCAGTGTGCCAGATGGTGGTATCCTAGACTCGGAGAGAGTGATGTCGCTGAATATGAGAATTTCCTTATTGCTACTATTCCAAGACAGTCCTATCTATGGCTCTGATCCTCAAATGGATATGCAGATCTACAAGGTAACCCAACCCCAGCTCTGCTTCGCAAACTTGGGACGGTCATGGCCGGACTGGGAACCAAAGCCAGCCCTTGCCAGCACCTCGGCCGGCCTCGGGCGGGGTGAGGGGTGCTCGTGGAAAGCACCACTCCCGTCTCACTGCTGCCGCTTTTGTTACAGGGGGTCGATGTTGCAAAACCAGCACCCAGTAACATAAATGTCCCCCAGGGGTCCAAAACTGGCCACCACCATGACTGCCCACAAGGGAAACGCTTTGTGCGCACTACAGCCAGTCCGACCCTGGAGGTTGTTGTGTAGTAAGGGTACCCTGGGTCTTACTGCATGCAAAGAAAATGGGCTCCCTTCCACTTGAAAGAAAAAAGTTGTAATTGAAGTGTAGTGGGCCCATTACAGCCCTGGTCCTTGTGCCAATGCACATAATGAATTGTTGACAGTTATGCATTCATGGAGAGTGCCTATTTAGAGGAGGTTGGTTTCACAGTGCAATGCAGCACAGTCAGCTCCTAACCAATATGGAGGACCTGAGTGTGTGTCTAGCTCCTTCATTGTAATTAGTATGTTTGCCCCGGTCAGTGGCAGCAAATAATGACCAGTGATCCACATTTTCTCCCTGAATTAAAAACAAATTTATGTCTACAAGTGCGGCAAGCTACTCTGTGAACCCTATTGTGTACTCAGTCACACATTCATTATACTTTTATTGCAAACATAAATGAAAGTTTTACAAACATTAACTATTATCCAGTAACAAAGTCCCTGCTGTAGCCTATGTTTGCAGAAGTTAAAATTAAATTAATCACATGGCCAAAAATGTACACCTAAAGCATTTCAACGTAATGAGAATACATATCAACAATGTAAAAGATTACATTGAATGAATTCCATAAATGTAAAAACTGGGGTTTAGTGCCACTCAGACATGCTATGACCTCTCTTTTCCTTATTGCCAGAGGGATGAATAGTTGTGTCAGTAATTGTCTATGAACACCAAACAAAAGGTGGCAGCAGAAAGTGGACAGCCAGTAAGGTGTTCTCCCAAGATTACAAACACATTCATGTATACAAGTGCGGCAAGCTACTGTGTGACCCCTATTGTGTACTAAGTCACACATTTATAATTCTTTTATTACAGACATTAAATACTATCAAATAAATAACGAATTAGCTGCTGTGGCCTAGTGTTACAGACGTTAAGTAAATCATGTCAGGATTGTTCATCTAAAAACGTTCCAACACAAGGGCAATAAATAATAACAATTTAAAAAGTTACATTGAACTAAATCCGTACATTTTCAAAAAAAACTCAGTTACTTGTAGCCACTCAGACATGCTATGACCTTTTCTTTGTAAGTCCTGATTTCCAGAGGGAAGAATGGTTCTGACAGTAATTGTCTACGAGCAACAAACAAATACTGGCAAATGCACAGCAACAGAATAAGTGTTTGCTCCCCAGAAAAATATTGATCGAATGCATGTATTTCTCATCCTTTCTCAGACCTAAAACCTTAGAATTGGAAACAGGCAAAATCTGATTTAAGGTAGCCCACACTAATGTGTACTCATTGAAACTAATGCGCATTGTCCGCCTGTTAAAAAATCCTTCTTGACAATGCATGTTAGGAGTAGCTGAACATGTCTGTCCCACTTACCCAAGATATGGCTCTTCAAATTTATAATAAATAGGATATCTTACACCTCTTACCTACTGCCATGCTTACTACACCATCTTAAGTACAGTATTTTGTGTTTCCAATTAATTATTTTTTCCATCATTTGTAGATCATGCAAAAATCTTCCTTTAAGGTAAGAGAGGAGAAACAAAGGGCCCAGGTAACAGTTTGTGTTTATGGAAGTGGAGTGGAACTAGACGGCTGCCAAGTAAAAGTGGTCATCACCCACAAACACGCTTTTCTGTTGTTATCCATTTTGCAGGTCCTGTCCCACCCGGTAAAACTACTCGGGTGACTACCAAGACTTAAGTATCTTGCGAGAAAGGAAAAAGAATGGGGACACCCTATGGCCCTTATTTATGAGGCCTTGCGTCAGTTTTGCGCCGCCGGTGCGTCCCTTTTTGTGACGCACCAGCGGCGTAAAAAATGCGCCTTGTTGCGCCATATTTAAAAAGTGACGCATCTAGGTAGATGCGTCACTTTTTAAACCCCTGCGCCACATTATACCTGCGTCAGGTATAATGTATGCAGAGAGGGCGTTCTCCCGCAAAAAGCCTCCTAATAGTGACGCAGTGAAATCTATGAGATTTCACTGCGTCACTTTTAGGATGCTGTTGCGTCAAAATCTTGCGCCTGCCTCACAGCAGGCGTAAGACTGACGCAAGCCCTTTTACATGGGGAAAGCCCCATGTGAAAGGACGCATTGCTGGAGTTGCATCACTTTTGTGACATACTCCAGCAATGCGTCACTTTTGCGCTTACAGATACGTCAGAAATACTGACGTATCTGTAAGTCCTTGCGACATGATGCGTCATACATTAAATATGACGCATCATTTGTGTCGCAAGGAGTGCGCAGTGAAAAGTGACGCATCGCTGTTTTCACGCAGCGATGCGTCACTTTTCATAAATGAGGCCCTATATTTCTTGAGGGCGCAGGGGAATCAATTTCTCCAAGTGGGAACACTTTTTTGTGTAGAGTAAAAGTGCCAAAAAAGATTGCTTGTGTACATTTTTGTCAGGGTATCCAGAAAGGACCACGAATATTGGTGCACATCTACTTATATTTCCGTGGATTATTCATCCTAATTCTGTGAGTCCTTGAACATTCATAAATCTAGGCAAATCTGAGGTTGAAATATAAGATAGATGTATGAATTGAGGCATTTTATAAGAAGTGCATTGCAGCGCCCAGAACGGTCTCAGTTGGGGAATGCAAAGTTGCAGCCTTCACACAGGTCTGCGTAAAGCTTTGCAATGTTTCATCTTTTTTGCAAAGAGATTTGAAAAGAGCGTTTCACTACGTAAAAATGGCAATTTCTGAAACAATTTTTGTCATATTTATCTTTGCTCGAAATATTAAAAAGTGTTTTTTGCAGAAGATAATACTTCAGATAAAATAGGCCTATTTTCTAAATTAGGAAAATGAGGGCCATCGGGTTAGCAATATTAACACCTGTTATACACATAAACAGCAGGGATTTGGTATGAAGTGGAATTCAAAAAGTTATTAATATAACACTTCTGCAAACAATCAGATATCAGATTTGCCTTTTCTTGCAGCGTATTTAAGTCATCCCTGCCACGCAACGTGGTCCTCCACTGCCACATAATTCCAATAGCCTCGCTTAAACAGCCTCGATTTCCAATATCGCCATGAAGGTGACTTACAACTACATCACAGTACACACGAGTCCCCCCCACACTGCTAAGAGTACAACAAGCGCAGCACCCTATGACAACACCTGTGTCAAACCAGAATCCAGTGTGGGTGGATGAGCGTTTCTGCGTTCTCTGTCCGACAATAAAAAGTGTTAGCAGTAAACTACAGCCCAGCAAAACTCCTGAACGAACGTGACCTGGCAGACAGCGTGGGTTCCTGTAAGGGAGATCCCTGTCCAGGAAAAATACAGTAGCAATAAAACGACCACCTACAACTTTCTGGACATCATGCCAAGTGTGAGCTTTGCGATGGCCAGTTTCAGAAAAAGACAAAAAGGTTCTCACGCTCACTGCACGGCTTCCAGCAACTCACCTATTTTCTCTTCTGAAACTTTGCATTTGTTTATAAATGTAGCATTTGACCAGAAACCTTGCACATAGAGATACATCATGCCATTGGTGGCAAAGCGATACCAAAGGGGATGATGGATGGAGCGTTTGAGCAAATCAAACATTCACCCCCAGTCAACTGATCTGGGTTTAATCCATCATCATTCTTTAGCTCACTCAGTCACCCCAGTTCAGATATGACCATATGCAAATCAGTCTGACCCTGTGCCTCATGGGAACAGTCCAGCCCGAGCTGCCAAGCCATGTCTTCCCTGGACCGGAAACAAGCATCCTGGGACCGGTTTCGGGTTCATAACCCTCATCAGCCAGGCTATCTTGAATCCAGTGGCAAAGCAGTGACAGAGAGCGGAGGCGATGAAGTGATTTTCACTGAGGCCACATCGAGTGGCAAGGCCTGCATGGGAGCCCAGGTCCCTGGGTGAAAGCCAGCGACAGGGAACTAGCTAACAAGGTGTTCTTCTGCCTTCTTGTTCAATGTTTTGCTGTAATTTTCTGTTTGATAAGGCAAGTTTTGCTGATGCGAGATTATTAGTGTGTAAAAAAAGTGGAAGCGAATTTGAAATGCATCAGGACGTGGGATTAGGGATCTGAGAGGTCCCACCGAGTTATGTTCAATTCTTTGATCAAAGAATCACCCATAATAAGGTGACCTCACTTTTTTTTGCAAGTAACCTTGAAATGCCCGGTAATACAAGATATTATTTTCTCCTGGCAGGTATCCTCGGAGATTTCCACGCAGGAATTAGTTACTTTCCTCCTCCGAGAGGACATCTGGACAGTTTATCAAGGAGAAGGAATTTGCTTCTTGCTGTGAAGAGTCTGTGATGTCTCCTCGCTCGCACCGGGGGAATGCCGGAGTTTCTGAGCATCTGCAGGCCCCGCGTTTTTTGGACACAACCCCCAGACAGCGGTCTGAACCCTAAATTTATGAGCTGGGTGGTGTGCGCCATGAGCTCACACTTTACTAGACAAATGAGATGGGGCCTGGTCCAGGCAGCTGCGACCGGCACCCCGCCGAGCCTTTCCTGGTCTTTTACGGGCCTTTTCATAAATCAGACCTACCCCACTGCAGGCTGCCGCATTAAAAAGACATCATGGGACTCGCGCGGTGGCGCTTGGGACATGACATTATAGCAGCCACCCACATATCGTTGGCTTTCTTGTACGTTTCCATCTGCACCCATGGCTACCCGTGTGCTTCATAATGCCTCACTTGTTTTAGCATGCGAGTTAAAAAAGGCTCCATCCTTCAGCGTTGTGCCAATTGGAAATAAAAATTCTGTCAAAAGTTAGAGTGGGTGGAATAGCGTAATCTTTTCTTCCATGCAATACAAGAGTAGTTATTGCGAAAACCGCAGGTTTTGTGCTCAGGCATTTATCTGCGTAAAAAAGGCATGTGGGGTATTCTGCCAGGCATTATCCAGGCATTATCCATCAAGTAAGGCTTATTAGAGCACACATTCAGTTTTTCAGTTGTCACTAGGCTTTTTTAACTCATACAAAGAAAATTACGCAGAGTAAACGCAAATACAATCACCTGAGATTTTGCGAGATTACGCTCATCTCATAGAAATGAGTCACATAATGGTATTTGTTGTTTTAAAGTCACCTACTACTGCTAGTCACATATTAGTCAGTTGATATAGAAAGTCTGAGAGAAACTAAAGGCAAAAGGCATTCATCCACTGCAGAAACATTCATCCACTCATACAAGAATTGGCAACGGAGATGTGATGCGATGTAAAATTTATTTAATCTTAGTTCTTCCAGTCAAGAGACAACAGCCAACACCTGTTTCGCCCCGTCGTGGTGCGCAGGCATGGGGCCTTTTCAAGGCTCAAAGGTCGTGAGAAGGTGAATAACCATTCCGACTGTGTGTCACGAGGTCACGACTTCTAAGGCAAAGATCTGTGAAACTTAATTTAGAGTCGGTTGCTTTGTAGAGGCATGTGGTCTGGAAAGTCTAGTCCCATGAAAGTATGGGTACGTAACAGGAGCATGTTACTGCCTGTAAAGGAGTGTCAGTGCATTTACCAACCTCAGATGGCTGTGTTAGTGGAGAATGGTCTACGATTTAAACTCTCAAGGTGCCCCACATTTGGTGGTGCAACGGCACCATAAAGGGGCGGCGCTTTTGAGATATTAGGATATAAAAACTCAGGACTTAGGTGAGATCATTTTGGACACAGAAGTGTGTCTATTTCAGAATATGTTCATTATCTCCCTTCGTAGAGCCACATCTGCCTTCCCGAGTCAACCAAGTCTTCCATTCACAAGAGTCTCCTAGCGCGCCTCTGACGGGCAGCTCTCCATACTTTATGTATTCATTAATTGTTGTGTAAACAAATCTCAATTTTTATCTAACTCATATCTTTCCAGTGTCTTATCTCAGTCATACGTACCATTCAGGATTCCACAATCTAAACAAGAAATCACCCAGAGTTAAAGACACATTCTCAATTACTTTTTTGCTTGAGGGTTTTATGCATCCATCAGGAATACCGAGCTGACCACGTTGTAAGGCCACCAGTTAGTTAAACCGACCATCACACCCCACGTCCATGGCCAGGACCCTGTCACCAAACTCAAAATGTAGAACTAAGAGGGACAGATAATTGCTAACCTGTTTAATATTAAACCCGACGCTGTCTCTTTCTGAACCATCACATTTACGACCAAAATGTAATGCACTTGTACAGGATAACAGCCACATTGACACTAATATATCTTTTAGTAAGGCCGGGTGTATTTTTTCCGGGGTAGCTTGGTCAATCAGATTGGGGGAGAGGGGAGGGTCAGCTTTTGCAACAATTACGTTGCCAGATCAGGTTAAAATACATTATATGAGGTCAGGGTGCATGAGAGTGGCTTACGGGGCAGTTGAAAGGGAGAGGAATGCAGATTGATAGGGGTACTAAGTGGGGGAAAACTCTGGGCCCTATTTACGAGAAATTCACTATGCGCGGTGTCGCAATCCATTTTGCTGCACCGCAATGAGTCACTTTCTTAGCACAGGGATGCGTCATATCTACAACGATATGACGGATTCCTGTGCTCCCCGCTGTGCTGGCACACAATTGGCTGCCATGCGCCGACGGAGGCACCCTTGAACCATTGTGCAAGGGTGCCTGCATTGCTAGTAGATTGTTTTTGTGCAGGAAGGCACATCTTCAGGCACAAAAACAATGACAAGAGGTATTTTCCTCTTTCTATGTGTGCTGCATAATGCAGCATGCATAGAAAGAGGAAAAAAACTAGGAGAAATGAAAACATTTCTCCTTGTTGCGCCTCCCAACGCCTCCCCTGGTGAGGCATAGCATTCTGACGCATTCCCTGGTTTATGATTTCTCTTAAATTGAAATGTGTCAGGTTCCATGGGTGTTGTACGGGGACACCCATAGCAACACCCATGGAATGCCCCTTTCATGCAAAAAACTGAGTGAAAAGGGGCCATATTTCCAAGGCCACGAAAAACCACGCAGAGTGGCTTTGTGTGTTCTTATAAATATGGGGCAGCAAAATGCTCCATCGAGCGTCACAAAAAGCGATGCTCTGGCGGTGCAAGGGGTTTGTACATATGCCCCACAATACTTTGTAAACTTACCAATATTTTGAAGACGTTCAAACCAGAAAAAGAGAGAATGTGCAATTTCGTTTGTGTGTATGTAAACATTTTTGGTGAAATCTGACAGACCCCTCAACATGTTCAACTGAAAGCACCTGAACCCAACTATTTACCAGAAAATACATTTATTGGAGAATTGCTAAACCCCAAGCAGCCCCCCTCCGAAGCTTCTCTCCTGTACTTGACCAATGTTATGAAGACTCATATTTCTTTAACTTATGCCACCTTCAGCCAAATGTCTCTATTATGCATCGACAGTGAACCCACAATTCTCAAAAAGGAGGTATGGTACCTTCCAAGGGATGCAGACTTTGATATAAAGAGGGTTCTCCTACTGGTCTCTCCAACAGAAAATACTAAGTGAATGTACTCAATTTTCTCCCTAGCCTAAAAGCCATCAGATATATTCACAGTCAATAATACGCAGGTAATGAAGCTTTCCACTGCCCAATCTGTGGCTTTTCAATTTTCCAACCTCTTTGTTAACGTTGGTGCTTTAGTCTTCCTGCTGCACTTCTCTCTCTGTCGTGTTGTGCTTTCTATCGTGGTGTGCCTAATGTGCTTGACTTCCTTTCTGCACTTCTACCTTCTCTCTACACTTACTCTTTTCTCAAACACCCTAAGGGAAAGCTTTATACTCTGGTGGCTACACTTTGTACCACTGTTATGATGGAGGCAGTACCTCTGGTTTGCCAGCGCTAGCCATAACACCACATTTAGGCAAGTCCGTAATCTTTGTGAACAGTTTTCCCTTGAAAGGCTCTTATATATATATGGCAAGAGCTGGTTCAAGTTAAAAGAAAATCTTTTGTGACAGAATTGCCAATGCTGCTATTGTGGATGTGCCACTTCTGTGATTCCCGATGACATAAACCCCAAAGCAGAGTTCATTGCAAGGCATCACTTAGTTAATATAGGGGTGGCTCCTCCGCTAAGGTGTAGGAGTTTCACCCTACTGCTCTCTGAGCAGTTGAAAAAGGGTAAAAAATGATATTAACGAGTGTTATCATTTCATTTTTTCCTCTGTGTCTCAGATGGTAAGAGGCGGACGGCTGGACATCACAGGAACAGTGATGGCACTCTCCTACGTGCACATGAATGAATTAATTAAATAATTGTGGGTTTGTAATGCGCTGGAATAGACTCCCGAAGGAGTATCTCTGCTCAGTAGACCGCTGGGGAACCCGTCCTGGCTTTCCCGGTAGATGGTCCCTACTGGGTGTCTCCAAGGTGAAACCAGGCATCCCCGGCGTATGTGGGGGGTCGTTGTGGAGATGAGGCAAGCTAATGCCCAGAGTTGCTGAGTGTGATCCCTGGTTAGCGTAGGCACCGAGATGAGAATTATCGAGTCCGCTGACCCTGGTCCACGACCCTGCCGCGTCGGGAATTTAACCCTGGTCCCGGGCCGTCCTCTACTCTCGGGTCTGCCAACTCTAACCAGTGAGCCACACCACTCCACTGAATGGTTGGACAGCTGTCTCGGGCTGGCCAAAAAGTCATGCACACTGTGCATGTTCTCCACCCAGGCTGTATTACAGCCTGGAGAACATGCCCAGGCCCCCAACCCCTCTCTAAGTGCCGAACCACGGTGCTCAGACCAATCACAACACTGCTATAAGATAGCGTTGTGGTTGGTCAGAGGAGACTGGGAGCCTGGGTGCTTCCTGGTTCCTGCCTGCTCCTGGAATGACGAAGAGGACCGAGATGCAGTGTCCGGTCAGTAAGCAGGTAAGTGGCATTCTTTTCCTTTTTTTTATTTAGCCCCCCACCTCCCCTGCCCCTCCAGTCCCATTAAGTAGCAGCCGCCACTGAGTTAATGTCCCCCAGGCACTCGCTGCTTTCTCCCAGTATACGCAAAAAGGAAGTGCTTAGGAAGTCCAAAAAATAGTTTTATTATAAATAGAAATGAACTCAATACAATGTCAGTCCACATTCTTATTCCAATCATGCAAGTTCTTCTTTCAGGTCCAGCCAATGCACAAAAATTGCTTGGGAAGCCAAGTGTTATTCCGAATTTTGCTCGTTGTATTGATCATTCAAACACAGAGATTCTTCTCATAGATTTCAATATAATGCAGGAGCCAAGGCATGGTATTTCAAAGCAAATTTATTATTTACAAAATCCAACAGAAGCCCGGCAGCACATTTCAACCCTACCAGGGACTTCATCAGGGATTAGAAAAATTCTTCTTCTTCTCTCTTTTAGTGATGCTTTTCTGGATAGGGCTAAGGATTCGTGTAGATGAAAGTTGGCGTGATTCTGTTTAATATAGCAGGTCCTACAGGGGACACATTTATTATACTCCTGCATTTTTAAGGGATATTTCTATCCGTGAAGGTTGCATGACTGCCATGCCGATCGGGCAGTAGCCCGTGTTTAGAGTGAAAACAGCAAACCTAGGCTCCTCACGGCCCTCTCCAATGTGAACGGGGCTCTTGGCACAAAACTTGAGTAAGGAAACCAATAGCTGCAAAGGTTTCAGATTGCCTGTGTGACATTTTCATAATGTCAGTGTAATTATGAGTGATTCAACGACTATGAGTGACACTTTCTCATGAGCAAAATCAAGCAATGAAGTAGAGGTAACGCATGAATATAGAAATTACATGAATATGAGCAACAAATAACTCAAAGAAGATTTTCAATCTGCTGCAAAGCACCAGAAATTGAAGGGTGATAACCTGCACTTGCATGTCAAGGTCAGGATTTCGAAAACAGGCGTCGGTCTTCCAGCAATTTAACATAGCCAGCGCTGGGCAGCAGCAGCAATTCCTGGGGGAAAGTTTCCATATTGTTAAAGAAACTATTTGAGTAGCTTATATGAATGGGGAACCGGTACCAGTGCTATGGCCACGCGTAACTCTACTGAGGGCCCCCAACACAGATCTTCTCAGCTGGCTAAACTGACGCCAGCTTCCTAAATATCATAAATGAATATCTGACAGGATGTTTCTAATATATTGTAATTTTTAATTGAAAGAGTCAGTAGTTAGCTGACTCGTGGACCACCACAGACAGCACAGGCATTGGCAAGCCTCAGGAGAATGCAACACACTAGTGCCAGCCAGGACCCTTTAGTTATTTCAAATACAGTAGACTTCCGTGATGTAATGCTTAACCCTAATAAAAAATTATTACCAAGCAGGGAGTGGTGTCCGCCACAGTCGGAATACCGCAACCTGTCTAGCCCCAGCACTAAGTAACACCAACAGGCTGTCACAGAGCTAATACAACACCAGGTTTGCTGACTTAACTGAAGCTGGAAGCCGTTCTGAAAGTAATTTTTTGGATGGCACCAGTGTTTTCACCGCGAGCTGGCGCTATTCAATGAAAGCACATTTTTAGCTTAAGCAGAGTGAGAGAGAGTTCACTCCAGGCAGTGCACTCACTATGCTTTGAGGTGAGCAGCAATTCTTACAGGCCGCCTCGACGTGGCTTCAACTACTTTTGTCTTGATTCTGAGGCTCAGCAGCTGCATGGAGAGACTGTTGTGCTCCTCTGGGCTGAACAACTCCAGCACCACAGCCCGCTGCGGGGGGTTCACTCAACCGCCGCACTGTGGGTCGGTCCCTCCTGTTGCTGGATTATCATTTTTATGAATGTAAATTACTGGGGCGCAATGCGGTGTGAGCCTGCCAAAACTTTACTCATTACCTGCAGCCGCTAGAGCTGCTGCAGGCGGCAGTAGAACGCATGTCACAAAACTGATCCTGGCCTCATGACTCATTAGTAACCATTGGATAGTAACTCTGAGTCACTGTAGTCTTGAATGTATCAAATATGCCAGGCCACAGCCATTGGTGAATCCTAGTAGCTGTTACATTGTAACAGAGTAGCAGCTACAGCTGCAGACTCTGAGCCATCCCCCAGGAGCAGAGCACAATGTGGCTGCCACCCCTCCCTCCAGCTTTAGTTTCAGTGCTCAGTGGTGCATGGTTACTAGTGCTCCTGCTTGACAGCTCAGGGGGTGCTATTCTGCGTGACTATGCATTTCAGTGCGGTGATGCGAACCACCACACTAAAATGCATTAGTCTCATGCCTGATGCGTGGTACTGGGCTGGACTGCAAACCTTCAGCAGGACTAACCTGGGACTGTATCCAACCCATGTTGCATCATGGTCAGCCTGAACTTTTGATATCTGCGGTTGGCGCTTTATGCTTTCAGACACTTTTTTTTACTTTATTCTTTAAAAATGTATGACTCCGGTTCTACGGATTCCATTTTTGTTATTTGGTCTTGTTTTATTTATTACATTTTGCTCTATTTTTCTAACTTGGTGTGGGATCTTTTTGTGAGGTGTTTTCACTGTTTTCCTGTTGAAAGTGGTGCACAAATACTTCACACATTGCCACTAAGTTAAGCCTGGCTGTTCTGCACCAAACTACCAGAAGGTTGGGCACAGGTTAATTGTGGGTTTGCTTGTGTCTTACCCTGACAAGGATTGTGGTTGCTGCTTGACCAGGGTTCACACCAGTACCCCAAAGTCTCACAATTACATAACATACCACGCCATAACATAGCATAGCCTAGCTTAGCATAGCATAGCAAAGCATAGCATAACATAACATGACGTAACATAACAACTTAGTGTTTCACAATCACAACTTTGCTGAACTGTCACTGTGTTTCCTTCTGAAGTCATGCAAGCATAGAACACTCTTTTTGTGCTTTGCAGAAATCTTCCCTGGTGGATCTTCCAGCTGAAAATAAACTGGATGCTCTTTAAGTGACCCAGACTCCAGCACTTTGTGCACTTCATACTCCTCTCTTCTTGGAGAGAAGTGAAGACCTCCACGGCCACTGCCTTCGCAGAGTCTGCCTTTTCTTGCAACTATTTTGTCTTAGTACCTGCAAATCTAGAATGATCCCAGCATCACTCTGGTTAACACAGCCTCTGTGTTCTAAGCCCTACAGGCAATCGGTCCCGTCATCAAGTGAGGGGCAAACAAGTCAGTGTCCAAGAGACATCCAGCATCTTTATTTTCCCTTACCCCTAACATCATCCATGGCCACCTTGACATTGAGCTCTATCTCAACCCTGGAAAGTAGATACTCCATACTGACTCCACTCGCAACTGAACAAGTGGTCTTGGTACCAGGGAACATTTCCTCGGGCTTAAGGTTCTTCCTCTCAACCATTGTGTGGAAGGCTCCAGTATCTTTCAGGGTAGGCACCTTACTCCCATTTAACTAACTTCCTGTACAAACCCCATCATATTAGGATGGATGTGGGTCCCTCTCCACAGCTAATAGGTGGAGCGCAACCAGACCCTCTCGGGTCCCTTCACCCATGTGTAACCTGCTTGATATCACAGGGGCTGTTGGGTCATAATCTTTCTCCTTACAATTTATCTTGAAGTGTTCTAGGTAATGCTACTTGTAACAATTCACCACCTTGGACTTGGAAAAACTCCCTTGTCCTCCCTTATCATGATGCTCCTGTACACAACATTACCATTCCCAATTTGCCTGGACTCTCCTTGGGTCCAATAGGTATTACGCTTGCCCTTACGCTCTAGATCGAAATCAGTCTGTGGAGGACTCCTCTCCCCCTTTAGGCTTAGTACCGTGCTATTGTATCCCCTTGTGAACCCTGTTGCTAACCACTTGCCAGCCAACCCCACAAACTTCTCTAGATCCCTCTCTATCAGATCAGACAGGTTCTGCCTAAGTGGGATAGAGCACTCATCTATGAGCCTCTTTGTCACCAGCAACTGGTTAAAGGACCGAAATTCCTTGGCCTCAATCTTTCTCACGCAATCATTCCAATCACTTAATACCCCATTATTCCAGATCTCAATAGACCATCATCCACTCTCTTCTAGTCCTGAAACCTTTGAATGTAATGAGCTGGCTTCAGACCCAACCCTCTTATCAGAACCTCCTATATTAGCTCATAGAACATCTGGCCTGCCACAGGAATCCTTCCAACAATGGCTGTCCCTTCCAATGGCATGTGCCCCATTAAGGCGGATGCCTTAGACACCTCATTCAAGACCTACATTTTACAAGTGACCACACAGCTCACAAACCATTTAAAGAAGTCCCAAGCTTCCACATTCACATGTTTAAGAACTCTTGGAACATTGGCCACGACCTGGTCTGAACAGGATATAGAGTGGCTTGTCATTGCTGCCATCCTAAGCTTTTCTCTCTCAAGGGTTATATTTTCCTCCCTAGCTCTCTTTCCTCTTCCTTCATTTTCTCCTCCCACTCTCTTTGCTTCTCCTCCCTTTCTCTTTGTTTCTCTGTCCTATCATGTAAGTTGTCTTCCTGGGCACATTCCTCCTGTCCCTCTTTACTCTGCTGCTCTTGTTCCTGGTGAGCTAGTATTAGCATCTTCCTCTCTTACTCCCCAGCCTTCTCCTCTGGCTCAGTCTTAACACTCTGAAGCGCAAACTGCAAGCTCTGAGCACGTGCTAGATTCATCCCACTCAAGAAATGTACTCCTGGAACTGGTAACAGTGATAGACTAGAAATTTGAGGTGGTGTACAAGCCTGGGGCATTTTAAAAATGAAAGGTGGTCAGACTCTTGAAAATGAAATACTTATGAAAAAAGGAGTATTTATTTACGAACACAAAGAGAGATATGGCATACACAAACAATTCACACAGTCCCCTGAGGTCAGGACTCTAGTGTTTGATATGAAGGTCCCTGAGTCCCGCTTATACCCTCACTAACAGTTGTGGTTATTCCCCATTCACTAAAGGTGTTATTCCGTTGCAACCCCACTAGTATTCCACCTCTCAGGAGTCCCACTTCGACTCTTCAAAGTCAAAAGTGGTTGTGCGCCCAAAGCGCTATGGGCATATATAAGCTCAAATACATTTACATTTACATTTACATAACAAGTTCCCCTAGTGCCGTCTTGCCCTGCAATCAGTCTTACCCACTCCTGCAGGGCTTTGGGTTACTGGAGTCCCTGGGAGCCTTTTACTCTTGGGTGTCGTGGAGAGCTGCAGCAAGTGCTGATGGTAAGCAGCACTCACGGCTCAGCAGGGGCAGTGCCTGGGTGTCAACTACGCTTCCTGTGGAGAGACAGTAAGCTCCTCTGATTTCTCTTGCAGGTGAGGGGATGATCGCTAGGGTTCTGATCCTTAGTCAGGGCTCGGGAATACATAGGTAACCACAGAGTCCTTTCTTCTCAAAGATGGAGAAGTAGGCAGAGTCTCTTCTTCTTCACGTTGTGCCCCTCTGGCATCCGGGGTCACTGACCCTGATCCGCACATGGCCGACAGCCCGACAGACATGGCAGTAACTTCCTCATCATGATGGCCAAGTCTGGCAAAGGGGGTAACCGACTTCACTCCACACACGGCCTACTGCGCAACGGAAACAGCAGTCATGCAATCTTCATGGTAGCCCCCTCTGGCATACAGTGTTGCAGACTTTACTCTGCACACAGGCTACTGCCTGATTGGCATGGTAGTCATGCAATGTTCACGGCAGTCCTCTCTGCCACATCACCAAAATCATTCTGCACACAGGTGCAATGATGGCTATCTTCACAGCCACCCCCTCAGGCATATAGGGTCTCAACTTAAATCTGCAATTGGGTGAAGAGCTGAGCAGTGCAGCAGCTGTCTCTGCACAACTTGCTATTGTGATCCACTCTCCAGGATCCAACCCTAGGAACTCACTCCATCCAAGCGTTCTCCTTTTCCTTTTCGAGGACACTAGTCTTGGCAAGCAGGCAGGTACTGGTGCTCCAGTCTCCAAGGCAGGTGGCCTTGTATTTCCTTGGGTGATGTTCCCTCATCCAGCCGGGACACTGGCAGACCTTTGTCTTCTACTCCTCACACAGCCACCCTAGCTGCTGGGCAGTTGACTATTTTGGGGCCATAAGCTCCCATTCTTATTATAATCCATTTCCAGACACCAAATGTTACTTACGTTCTGTGTCTTTGAAGTTTGTGTCAGGGGTCTTCTTCCTTTTGAAGTGTTCACTCCCCTGTCCTGCCATACCTAGGAAAGGAGTCCACCACAGCAGGAGCAACTTCAAATCTGATAGCCCAAAATTACAGGCCATGGGAGTGACTAGATGTTCACCCCTGGATGTCAGCCACAGTGATTTGTGCATCAAAAAGTTAGCCCTGTGCCCCAGCCCTACTTGTTACGAACTTCTTGTCAGTCCCATCTTCTTTGTGAGATGTGCCCCGGCCCTTTTCCGTGACCTCCTCCTGAATAAAGAGCAGCCTTTGAATTGTTCTGACAAGCCAGACTCTCCTTCCTCCAGTGTGTGTCCAACTCAGCTCCTATGAATCTGGAAATCCACAAATCTGTCTGAGGGGATTCCTCTACCTCTTCATACTCCTCCAGTCAGCCCTGTGTCTCCCAAAATGGAACCCAGAGTCTTCCATGTATTGTGCTATTCACAAGCACACATACACACAGCATACACATGTAACCACACGCATACTGCACAGCACTACATACTAACTTAATATACGCCAAGGGTGAGTTAAGTACACAGCAGAGGAACTTTACATGAGTGAGCCTGTAGACCTCACTTCAGTGGCACAGTTAAAAAGCCTTTGCACTCCTAATGACCACTACACAGTATGCGTCCACCATCCGAATGTGGTATTTAACTCCTTGCAAATGCAGTAGTCTTTCATCACTATGAGAGTAGCACTTTGGGTGCCTCTTCCAGTCCCACAAGACCGCAATGCATGAGACAGGTCTAAGTCATGGCGCACAGGCAAGATCCGTAATCACCAATGACAGCAAAATTTAGCACCAGGGAACCAGATATCATTGTAGCTGGGGCACTCAGGGCCAGTGTTACAGGTCCATCACCATGGAAAGGACTTTTCAGTCTCAACACGAGCATTGACATTGGCTGGCCGCAACAAAGAAAATTGTTGCAGACACCATTACAGAACATAGGGACTCGGTCCCCCGAGTCATGAGAAATGAAAGATATAAATGAACAGGATATGGTAGGACTACACTGACCCCCTAACCCTTGTGACCCTCCACTAGCACAATATTTTATTTAAAAAAAAAATATTTGAGTAATCATGCTTTTGTGGGAGACAAGCAGAGTCAGTGAGCCCTCCTGCGTGTTCTTGTGAGAACGAAAAGTAAAAATAAAAACATGTGGCTGATTCGCTGCTCATGGGGCTGTTGGTGTGACCACCCATTCGGAGGGTTGGCTGCAGGCCCTGGCCACAGATTTATCTTAAAAAGATATTACTTTATGGTAAAAAAAAAGTTAAAGTAGAATTATGCGTAAGTAAGGTTATAAGATTTGATCATGTGTTAAAAAAGCCTTAGAAATTCACTGTAAAAAAACAAAGGTTAAAGCGGAGCTATACAAAGATTTTTTATAATTAAAAAACTACAGTTTAAAAACAAAATAAGCACTGAAATTTACAAGTTATACATAACTGCCATAAGTATAACTTGCAACGCTATGATGTATATATGAATATGGTTATTAAAAATATTACAAAACATAAGCTGCAATGTAAAAGTATCGTAATGTAAACCAACTCATGGTAAAGGTAATAATGCTGTAATTTCTGTATTTTGATGAAAGGTTTAATAACTGACATTGTTGCAAGGCGGTTCAGGGAAGAAAGGACATTGCCAGCAATGGCATCAGAAGGGATGACCTTAATTAGATAGCTGTTCTGACACCAAATCCGACGATGCAGGGATGATTGCTCAGAGGTCACTGAAGACGTTAGAGCGGTTTTCAGGTCTGCCTTCGTGAACCATGCCATCCTTCGCACGCTAACTGAGACGAAGAAATTGGAGGTTGGCTAACTGAAAATCTGGCTTTATTTGACAGATGTTCCATTGCAGCACACTTTTAAATGAGGCCACATATAATCCAGCATTTCTATGTATACCTAGGGGCAGATTTATGCCGGACTTGCGCCACGTTTAAGCAACGGCGGCGTAAACGTGGCGCATCCCTGCGACCCATTTACAACGTGACGCATCTAGGCAGATGCGTCACGCTGTAAAGCCCTGCGCCACATGTGGGCGTTCCGGCGCAGGGTGGGCGTTCCGGGGCAGGTGCACCTCGCAAAAGTGCCTGCGTGAAATCTACAAGATTTCACGCAGGCACTTTTAGGCCAATGCTGCATCAAAACCCTGCGCCTGCTTGAAGCAGGCGTAAGGCTTGATGCAGCATTGGATAAATATGGCCCCCAAGAGCATTGCTGGAGCTGCGTCGTGCTTGCGATGCAACTCCAGCAATGTGCCGCCTTTACGGCACAGATGCGTCACACATCTGTGCCGTTTTTGCCCTATGGTGCGCCGCATTGTAAATGCGGCGCACCATGGGTGGCGGAGCTGTGGCGCACGATAACTGGTGATGCACCAGTTATTGTAAATCTGTCCCTACTCTATAACCTCCATCTCCTTCATCCACTCATTCTCAAACGTCTTCACAATTCATGATTCAAATATTTTCTGATGATCCTATGCATTAACTCAATTATAACTCCCACTCACTGTAGGCACTTGATAACTCAGCGTTCTTTAGTTTGGGGGATGGGGAGATGACAAGAAGGAAAGAAATTTAATTCACACAAAGGACCTGGTGGGAAAGGCCTGACCAGTTACGTACAAATCCCTATCTATCATAAAACTCGCAAAACATATGTATGGTCAAAGAACACAGTACACCCACATAGTCCTATATATGAGTGTGTGTATGTTTGAGCTGTCAAAGTAGAACTCCTTTCAGGACAATAAACCTCACTACCCCGAAGGTGAGATGCTTCATCATTGGGGTCCCTCCTCACACCTGGACTGCAAGGTCCATGGTTTGGGCTACAACTTCTCTACAGGAGGAGCTGAGGTGTTTTAAGGATGAGCAGTGTTGTTGGGTCAATGAGGGGCAGAGTGCAAATGACATCGTTTATAAAACTATCTCCAGAGGGCCGAATCAATTTTATTCAGTGGCCCTCTGGGACAACATTAAAAAGTGAGGACCCGGGTATTTAATCAAATATACCTGTATAAATGGTCAACAGCTTTTAAACAGCTGCTCTGTGTTTCTCTTGAATGTGCTGCCCTGGGGCAGTGCGACTTTCCAGCTGCCCTGAGGATAGCGTGTTCTACATAAAAGGGTGCACTTTCCCTGTTTGCATCTAGTGCACTTTCTTTAAGGTAGGTCATGGCACAAACAGGAAAAGTGTGCCGTATCTGTAATAGGACCCCTGATGTTGACTTTGGATGTGCAAGATGAGGTTTGCTTCGCATGTCAGAGTGGTGAAATATGGTGCACCATATATTTGCTTTCACAACACACACCAGTACCTCCACAGGCTCATAGCCACTGTGGGCATAACTTCTACAGATGTTGCAAGAGTCATTTAGAGATGTCCAGGAAAAAGTAGGTTTAAAGAGTAGAAGAAACAATACCAAAAGAAAGAGGAAAGATATACATAGATCCGCAAGCAGAAAAACTAAAGGAGCCATGAGCACCAAAGATTAAGACAAGATCTTGGTTGGCTATTCATGAAAGAAAAGAATGTGACTACATTCTATTTACAGTCACGGTTTTTGTTCCAGACACAGATTGTGTTCATTTTTTCACTTGGTGCTTCAGCAAAACTGCAGGCACAATCTTCCAAATCTTTCACATGGAAGCGTTTTAGCATGGTATTTTTTAGAAATACCCATTTGATTTTTCCTGTTTTGCTCAGACATGGTTCAGCAAATGAACCAGAAATAAAGAAGGCCTACAGGAGGTGAAGAGGCGCGGGCAAGACCCACTAGAGTAAGCATTTTCCGTCCCAGACCGTGATACCGTAAACTTTGGGATCCAATTGCAGGCCCTAAATCGAGTAATTAAATGCTCCTCTTGTGGCTTGGTGTTTCAGCCGGATCTGTGAAAAAGTGGGCATAAGTCTGGACATAGTCTGATTGGGTTACAAGATGGCAAGTGGAGATGGTATATTTTTCATCACTTCATTAACATACTAAATGGGAGTTGTGTGCTCTCTAAAAATGGCAACCTGGGGTGTAATTCAAGACCTTAGTTTAGCATGTCTACAGGTGGCAATAAAGAGGCACCGGAGGCATAGATGAAGCAAAAGGGACCACTATGAGACTGTGCTATGCGGGAGGTAAAGGACCCAAAGTACAATGCCTGTCGCAGCTGGGGCATGCACAGTACACTGAGAAGTGGTTGCTGTGTAGTTATTGTCAGTGGGTCTTATTTTTATTGAGGTATATAGAGATAGTGAGAATTTGATAATGATATCAGGGAGTGGTAGGAGGGCAGCTAGGTGCCTCTAGTGGGGGGAGTGAAACCATAAGTAGTAGAAATCAAAGAAGGCGCTGCACACAAAAGGGAAAAGAGAAATAATCTGCAGTGGATTGTTGAATAGAGAGCTAAGTAAAAGAGGATAAGGGAAAAGAAAAAGGAAGGTGATCAGGAGAAATTTCCTGAGGAGGGTTGCCAGGAAATAATGGAGGTACCAGTAATGTATAGGGAATATTTGGAGGAGATAGTGAGTAACTCGTACCTAAGAGGCTAATGAAAGAACAAATGGGGAATAACTAAAAAAGATGTAGGGGCAGAAGGAAAGAGTGCAGAAAAATGGTTATAAGGGTGGGAGCTAGAGGTAATCAAGAGTCATTACAGAAAGGTCCTGTTCGTAATTTTCTACGTATCCAGTCCAATGATGTGGACATATCGTGCGCTATCAGGCGCCCTTTGGAATGTATAAGTCCACGTCCTCTACGCATTGAAAGCATCACACCTTTGAAAATGTCTTGACCACTACAGTGTACCCGGCTGGGCTACCTGTAAGTCATTTACAATTTTTATCACGTATGGTGAGATAACAAGCTATCATTCAGATGTCCCCCATTGTCCTGTCCTGATGAGACCCATATTCCTAAGGGTCAAAACGCCGTCGACCCCATAAGGAATTTAACCAACAATTAGTGCCTAGGATCATATACAGACACTACGATTTATTCACTATCAATATTTTGGTCATTTTCCTTTCTACTTGTTATTTTATGAGAAACCTTTGTGTATGTAATGAATATATGTTGTGTATGTATTTAACGTTTTTGGTTTCACATGTACACTTGGGACACTGTGCACCTTTTCTCTTTTTGTGTTCACATGATTATGTGACAAGCTGTATATAATTGTACAATCTTGTGATTTGTGATTTGGTTTATAAACAGCATTGAGTATTCTCTCAAACTGGTGGTGCAACCTTTTTTGACATCCCTTTTTTGACAACCTTTTTTGATAGCCCTTGTCGTGCGTTTTGAATTGCTATTTAGCTATATAGTTAATGATATATTTCTAGTACTAGCCCACAGGAGCCGTTGTCTTTTGATATAATTTAATGCCCTGGTTCCCATGTGAGTAGGGTCCTCCTTGTTCTCTTCTGAGTCAGGTGGGAGAGAGCAGGCACAGGCTCCCAGTCTAATTGGGAACACAAATTCATGGCACTCAGACCAATCCTGACACTGTTTTTGTGCTGCCACCAGCAGCATGAGAGCTCCATCGGGATTGGTCACAGTAGTGTCTGAGAGTCTGTTTCTGCGGTGGAGAGGAGCTTAGAAGAGTGCGATGGGGCTGATCTGGCAATGCGGCAGATACGTTTTTTTTGTTGTTGATTTGTGTCATCTGTCCGGCGCCCCATTCCCTAGCCCGCCACTCTTCCAAGACACTGGCTGCTACTGCCAGTGGACTCTATTGGAATGAAAGACAGAAGAGACAGAGTGGTAAAGGTGGACAAGAATGGTAAGGGCAGGAGTAACAAAGTGAGAGTTATGGAGTGACAGAAAGTTATAACCAAGAAAAAAAGCACTGAAAGAGGGTAAGAACACAATAGATATTGTTCGAGAGAGAACAGAATAGCAAGAATTCATGGATAAATGGTCAATGGGCTGATGTTGCACTGTGAGACTTCCCATATGGTCTTAAAATCCCATATAGGGGCACTGTAGAGTCATATATGTAAAGCAGTCTGAAATTCTGAAAGCTACCTAAAGTGTTAATAGAGAAAACTGCACAAGACTTTTCAGGCTGAATTACTATTCCACTTGAAGTGATTTTTTTGTGGCTCAATCCTAAGACGAAACCTGGAGGGTTCAGGATAAATATTCACTGTTACATATGGAGAGTAATCTAGTTAATCAGAAACTTGATAAAGAGAAACGTACAAAGCGTATACATCCTTTGAAGACCACAACCAAGGCCGAGGCATACAGAAAGTAGTCATCTTGGCCTTTGCGCGTTCACTGCAAGAGGTGTCATTTGTGGGTTTCTCTGGGGAAATCCATTTAATTGTTGACACGGGTTTACTAATATAGAGCGTTGATTTAAACATTTTATTTCATTTTCTTGGGGAGAAACAAGAGTGTGGCTCCTGAAAAACTGGACTATCCAATGCACTACATGGGCCAGAACCTGCCAGGCTGACCATGAACAAAACACAACATTAGCATTCAACCAGGAGCCAATTGTTTCCTCTATTTCTGTCCTGTAATGGCTTAAACAAAACAGTGTGCATGCGTTTTTGTACAAGCTGGAGCTGTATAGCATTGGGATCAGAAGTCCACTGTATTACACAGGAGGAAAGCAAACTGGTGGAAATGTTTTGTACTCTTTATATCTCAAGCCAAAGGGGCTGTTTGATTCCAATTGAATAAGCAAGTTATCCCCTTTGTACAATTGGCTTCACAAGAGTAGTAAAAGCAAGATATAAAGTTCAAGTTCAAGTTCAAAAAACAAGTTTATTTAGACAATTGTCCATAAAACATTCTAAAGAGTACACATTAACTAAAACCTTTAAATGAACCTCCCTCCTCACCGCCCCATCCCCATTACATTTAATTTTTTAAAATTCTGTTTAACAAATGGTAAGAACCGAGCAATCCCAACTGCCACATCTAAATATCGCATCTCAGACAGTAACTCCACCGCTTTGTTCCTATGAAGAGCATCATATTTAAAATACAAAGGTCTTAAAAACTTTATCTGATTTGCAAGATAAAAAGTGCAGTCCATAAGAATATGCATAATAGTGCATTTGGCTTTCAAAGGGCCAGGACAAAGGCCACTATTATTTTGCACCCCAGTCCTATATGGGTGGGATGAATAGATTGGATTACATCCCACCCGCACCCTTAGGATTTCTTTTCTCAAACCTGGATCTTTTCACTGTGATAAATAAGGGAAAACACAATCCTGGCCAAATGAAGCAAACAAGAAGATAATAGATCATTTATTCTTTAAATATAATAAATCACATTGTTGTGACACCATAGCAGCAGATCCTCTCAATATACGTTTGCCTGGGAAAGTGAGCCAGGATGTGACTGTACCACTGTTTAAATGGAGGTTCTTCATTGCAGTCATTCTGGTTCAAACTGCCTTTACCCACATCCTTTCACTGCTTTGGCTCTCTCCCCAACACAATTTGGAGACTTCAACCACCTCATCATTCTCCAGCAGGGTGTTAAAATATCTTAGAGCCCGAGTGGGTGCTGCCATGTTCCAAGAGACCAGACTGAGCTCTCCTTATAGCCTGGACCATAGTACCTTGTGGGAGTGATAGAAGTCTTTTAAGCACTACCCCTTCCAGTCTGTCCCATTCATAGGTTGGATCAAGAGAAAATACCTCTCCCCCGTACAGGCCTATTGGTGGGATTTTCCTTTCATAGGCCTTTAAAAATGGGCTATAGGATAGCCCCCCCAATCTGCCATTGAATTCCGATAAACAGTTTGCCTGCAAGAGGGCCTTTTGCCTAGTGGCATCCCAATGCGCGCCCCAAGTCAGATTTCTCCTAAAAGTTCAACTCTGGTATTTATACTGATCTACTTGTTCCACCACCTGAGAATCTAGATACCAGGAAAAACTCTGCACTTTTTTCCCAAAAACCATAATTTTCGTCTTTTCCAGATTTATGCGAAGTTTGTTCTGCTTACTGTAAAAGGCCAATGCGTTAAGTTTCCTCTGCAGACCAATTGGAGTATAGTTCAATAATACCAAATTATCTGCATAAACCAGACAAACGATATGCTGGTCCCCAATTTTAGGCGAGAAAGAATTTGATTGGGAAATAACCGTTGGAAGGTCGGCCAAAAATAAACTAAAAAGTAGGGGTGCTAAAACACACCCTTGGCGCAGGCCATTGTCGATGAAGATTCTTTGGGACAACCATCCTGACTTGTCTAACTCCACCTGAACCCAATTGCCAGAGTGCAAGGATTGAAGAGCCTGTTATGTTGTTAGTGCTTCTGTCATCCTCATGCAGGCATGAGAATCGGTGCTGTCATACTTGGAACTTGTAAGGTTCCAGGCTCTCTGCATTCCGAGGAAGGCGGTTGCTGAGGCAGGATAGTTACAGCTTCTCCTGTGACCTATATCTCTACAATAAATATCCTGTACTGAATAATCTATTTATCTTACCTCGTCTTCCATCTACACCATTGACACCTGATTATCAAAATTGCTGCTCCTCAATATTTGTGGACAATGCGTTTCCATCCTCATATTTTTTCAAACTCCTCTGGTGAAATTTGCCTCCTTACAAGATACTGTTCTTCTTTGGTATTTATTTTCTTTTTCTTCGCTTTGACGTTTGGCAGTCCGTTCACGCGCATTCCGTAAGGCGCGAGACGCATTTCTTCTTTGATCTGCGCATGCAGGCATTAAGTCGCGTTGTCAATGACACCCTGGTTGCCAAGCTATGAGCACTTTTCCACTCGCACCGACGAAGACCAACCGGAGATTTTCCACATTAATGTCAGAAGTTATGGTGGTAATTACCAAGCAGCAAGTTTTCCCCACAAAATATCCCTGTCAACAGAATCAAAGGCTGTCCGGAAATCTACCAAACAGCTGCACAATCTATGATTTTCCTCCAGAGCCTTTCGAGTAATAGCCCACAAGGCAAAGCAGTGGTCTATGGTAGAATGACCCTCCCGAAAGCCCCATTGTTCTAGAGGGATTCTCTTTGACTATAATAATCTTGGAGAATATCTTTAATGAAATATCCAAAAATATCCAAGAGGCTTATAAGCCTATAATGCATTGGGTCTGAACCGCTCCCTTTTTGTTGCCCACCAGTCACTATTTGTTTTAATTATTACCACCGGGACATGGTCAGGACCAGTAGCACAAAAGAGTTTTATTCTCTCAATAACTGCCTTAACTTCCTTCATTGAGAACCAGTTGGCTGGGAGGGTTTGCCTGTAGATATGCTGAGGGCCATCTGAACCTAAAAGTCTCCTGTATAGCTCTGTCAGATAAGAGGCCCACTGTGCTTCGGGTATCATGCAGGTCAGAGTCCCCCTACTTTGGCAATTAAACTCTTTGACCTTTGTCCAGAATTTTTGCTGATCATTTAATAGTACAATCTCCTGCATCTCCCACTTCCTATAATAAAAAGCTACCTTTTTCGTCTGCACAAGGGATTTATATTGGCGTTTAAGTTTGTCCAGCTCTTCGGTAGCTAAGGGAACAAAACGATGCCTAGTACTCCTTGCTTTCTGTCTCACCAGTAGTTTAAACTTTTGGCAGTCCTGATCAAACCAGCCCGGGACGCACTTTGGGAGGGATTTTGTCTGTCCACCCTTTCCACTTATTTTCACTAAAATGCAGCCCAAAACTTGTAGCAGAATATTAATATACCACACAATTACATCATCAGCATGAATAGGGAGGATATAAAACATCTCCTCTAACTGAAGGGATGCTAATTGTTGAAGATGCGTAGTATCTAAACGTGTTAGGACATCTCTAAGGGAAACACCCTCTAAGGGGATACTGGCTCACACAAATCAAGAACTGCTGTAGTTGCCCAGTGGTCACTGCCCTCATATTTTACCACCTCAAAACTCTTAAAGAGGCCAAAATGCCAAAGGGACATGAATATATAATGAATAGGACCCAAAGAATGGCCCTGCCGAGATGTTGCACTTGCTGGTGAATCCTTTTTAAAACATCTATTTGAGTAAATCAGACCATGGCTTTGACTCAGCACTTTGGCCTCTTTTTTGATGGTACTGGCAGGAAACTGTGCTAAGGGGATGTTGTAGGAATCCAACACTTCCTCCAAGTGCTGGTCTAGCTGTGCAGGGAATAAATGAGCATTTACATCCCCTCAACATATAGAAAAGGGAGTTAGAGGATTGTAAGCTAGGCTCGTCCTCCAAAATTTAAGTCAAACAAAAAGGTTTCTGTTTCCAGATACCCAAGAGCCTTGCTCAAAAAAGTACAGTCAGCGCACACTGGGGTTGACCGTGAGACATATGTTAATGTGTGTAAAAAGGGAGAATTGCTCCTTTTTTAGGTGTCCCCTCACTCACCGGGGTTGCCCCACGGTGACATGCTTCATCATTGGGGCCATCCCAGTCCTCTACGGGGCATCCGGACCGGAGGGACACAAGTAGGTGCCTAAATACGGGAGGTATCCGGTGCACAAAGTTGCTAGGATTTCGATACCCCTCCGACTCCATGGGGCCCAGTTAGGTCTCTTGAAAAGAACCATGTGTTTTTTGGAACAAAATACGTAGGTATTGTTTGCATGCACTTAACATAGTTTGCTGCATTTGAAAATTAATTTTGATAAATTCTCATTGAAGAGTTAAGGAGTGGCGAACACAGGGCTGGTCCCTGTGTAGTCCCGAAGAAGTGCTTGGGGTATGCACGAAACATGTCGACTATAGGAGTTGATAGGTACATCTGAACACATTAAGTTTAGGATAGCCTATCTCCCCACCCCGTTTTTAAATATTACCACCTAGAGGCCAGAATAAAGTTTATTGAAAACCTACTGGGCAGGTATTTTTAACTTACATCACATAGTCCACTCCCCACATTTACACATGCACCACACATAGTCCTTAAAAGTGCTCCTACGTAACTTCGCAAGTCGTAGCACGCCCCAGCCCGTAGAGGACTGGGATGGCACCAATGATGAAGCATGTCACCGTGGGGCAACCCCGGTGAGTGAGGGGACACCTAAAAAAGGAGCAATTCTCCCTTTTTACACACATTAACATATGTCTCACGGTCAACCCCAGTGTGTGCTGAATGTACTTTTTTGAGCAAGGCTCTTGGGTATCTGGAAACAGAAACCTTTTTGTTTCATTTACATCCCCTGCCATTATTATCACCGCTTCCGGATATTTTGCCACCAAATGCTGGAAAGGGGATTCAAATATTTCCAGCCAGTGATTCATTTGGCGATGGTCTTCTTTATGAATATAAACATTTATAAGCAAAAAATGACTAAGGACATGTTTACCCACAACCATTTCCCAACAGATAACTGCAGACCACTTTGTCTCTTAAACACCTTAGTCGATATTAATGTTAGTAGACCTGCAGATGTTCTCCCCCGTACCCCGGGAATGACCTTTGCTATTCAAGGCCATAAAGCCTTCGACTGACTGGTCCTCTCTTAGCCAAGACTCCTGAAGGAAATTTAGATGAAAGGGTTTTAAACTTTCTTCCTGTTCACTGCTGTTCCTCAAGCATTCAAACCAATGGATATTCCAACTTAGGATTCTTAGATTTTAAGAGGACTCCTCATTCTAGAGCAAGGTGGGCCTAATATTCCAATCACCTTCCTCCGGCACGTGCTGCATGGGGTAGAACCTATTACCTTGAGCCCATACTAATTGTCTAAATTGTGAGAATGGCCTATCATTTACTATAACCACTCTCAAATCGGTGGGTGGATGGCTACTTTGTTGTGTAACTTCGGGCCATTGGGACAGGATGTATGATAAGGATCGTTCCCATTGGGTTGCAGATAACCCATTGTGCATGTTTAAAATGGTGAGAGGAAATGAACCTGGCTGAGGTACTAATAATTGATGGCTCTTTTTTACGGAACACAGGGCCTGTAGACCTACTTTTGCATGGTCTTCGTCCGCCTTAAGTACTAGGTCCGCAATACAAGGAGAGATAAAAGAAACTCTGGAGACTTCTTTACCTCGATCGCCCAATTGAAACCCCACAGACTCTACGTCCAACGAAGTTATCCCTGAAAGGGAGGGAAGTTGTTGGATTAACTGAAGGATTTGGAAGCGATTCAGGGGTGGAATTTCTTAGCTTTTTTCCTCGACGAATGATATCGAGCAGAAGTCCTGTGCTTCCTAATTGCGACCTGATAAAAGATTCCTGAGCTAAGGGGTGTTCTAGGGGCAATTTATTTGAGGGCTGAGACTCAAACATCTTATTACGGGCTACTGTTTGTTCGTTATTAGGGACGATAGAGCGGACTACCAGGGAAATAGAAGAGAGATCCGGACAGATTTTAGGACGGGGTTTCACTCTAAGTTTTACGCCTTCTTATGTACCTTTTCACATGGAAGCGCTTTTACAGTACTAACACCTTGGGGTCTGGGATGTTGGGCTTGGGCTTGGGAACAAATACCACTACTATATTCCCCTTTCTTATGCATGCGTTTCTTTTTGCATACACATGCGGCACGACACCAAGGCAATCCATTCCAGGACCCAACCCCCATTGTAAGGTACGACCTTATGGTAAATTTTGAGGGCATAATACCGTGCTGCCTTTTCCTCACAAGCATAGGGTATTTAGAAACATAAACCGATCTCTCCATATCAAACTGGCATTCGCCTTTCCCTGATGTGACCCTATGCAAACCCAATGACTATGTAGCCATTACTACAGGACAGATATAAAGGATCTTACTAATAATTGTACCTCTTAAAGTATTTTACTGCTTATAGCCACAGATAATGATGACATTGAAACTTTTAAATAATTATCTTGTTGCGTGCTGATATCTGTTATTCTTTGTTCAGTGAGACTCTATTTATGGATTTGCCAAGCCACAGGATTGTATTTCACAGGTATTTAACCATGCCTTAGTTACATAGGCCAATCCTCTTGTTACATAGGCCAAGCCTCTTTCTTAGATACACTTCTTAAATCACTTAATTTTCAATGCCCTCTACTTTTTTTTAACCCACTTAAACTGGTGGGTACCATTCAATTGTTATTTGTTTTAGTTTGATTTAACTTCAGATCTTGTAGCATGCAGACCCTTAAAGCAGCATTTTTTCTTTGATTTGAAGAAAGATTGTCTCAGGTTTACCAAGGATTGTGCTGATGCTTCTTTAAAATACACTTTATTCATCACAAAAACTGCTTTGTGACACTTTGTGTCAAGGAGGAATTACTGGTGGAGAATTTAGGGAAAACCCTACAGTTTTTGACACAAAGCCGGATCTGTTACAATAATCAAAACAGGCTTTGCTTAAAAAAATCCTATTAAAGCAGGCTTAAACAGGGGGAAATGTTTTGATTACTCCCGGAAACCCACATATCGCATTTGTGCTGCAGTGCACAGCAAAGATTCAGGGGCATATTACCAAGGGGGGCTATAGGCAATTATCGGCGATTTAGCGGCCGTTTTTGGCCGCTAAGCGGCGATAATTCTATCGCCCTATTAGCAAGCTGTCGCTAATTGCTGTTAGCAACAGCTTGTAGGCGATAGCGAGCGGTTTGGGGCCCACTTTGCATGTCAGCGATATTTATCGCTAATGACATGCAAAGTGGCATACCCAACCAGTTACCGACTGAAAGCAGTCGCTAATGTCGATATCGCCTATTAGCAAGGCAGGCGTAGCGTTGGAAATATTCGCGCTAAGCGCGAATATCTCCAAATACTAACACCTGCCCAGACCAGTTCCTAGCCATGTTATCCAATGGGAGGTGGATAACATGGATAAGAGCATTTCGTCGCTAATTGCTGAATATCGCTGTATTCTCAGCGATATTCACGCATTTCGCCGCTATCGCTGGATATTTTAGCACAATGGAGAAAAACGTTGCTAATAGCATGTTTTCTTCGCTAACATATCCAGAGATAGGCAGCAATAAAAAAATCGTCGTTAAGCCTATTTAGCGATAAATATCGCTACTTGTTGGTAATATGCCCCTCAGTGCGTCTGAAGAACGTATGTTTGCCTAGGCATAGGAATTTGTCCTGTAAGGGTATGCTTCCTGTACAAATCCAACACTAAACGGCTCACACTCGCCTCTGTGCTATGATGAGTGGCTTTGCTTTGTACAAGGCAGCTTCCCTATGCTTAAGCGCAGGGTATGATGCCAGCCACAGGCCATTTTTGGTAGATATGGTGCTGTTTTTCCCTTTCATGCAACACAGCTCAATCAAATTTGTATGCTGTGATGCATGAGATCTTTAGTAGATCTGGCTAGTTGTCTTCTACTATAGATTATATAATACCATCGGAACTGGCAAAGAGTAGCATCTTGCCATCTTTGCCATTCCTCCCCACTCAATCAAGACCTACACACTGACAAAACACAGCTGAGAAACAACAGACTATTTTAAGGCAGGAGACATTTAATATAACTGCTACTATATGTGAACCTTTTATTTGCATGTGTATTGGTGGAGGTTAGCAGACTACTGTCAGAAAAGCATGGTCTGCCACTTGGCGAAGATAGCTCTGTCAGGGGGCATCACATCAAGAAAAGAATATTAGCTGCCTATCAGTGAAAAACATTGCTTTCATGGAAACAGAGTGTCAGCTCTCCGGTGGGAAGGTGATGATGGCTCACTTTTTAACATTCAGTAGCAGTATACGGGAGAAAAATGATTCAGACGGTGTCCGAGGCGTGGCTGGATGTGGAATGAAAGCTATCATCTTACAGTGTAGTTCACTGGCCATGCTTGAATGGTCTCTTCGTGTATGTTTTAGCATTTATATTTGTGGATTTATATAGTGCGGCTTATCACCCGTGAGGGTATCCAGGCGCTGTCCATGGGCATGGGGACAATAAATGACTTGCCCAGAATCACAGGATGTTGAGCCACGCAGAGACTCCTGAAACTCCAGATCCCACTACCTCTCCCCTTAAAGCTTTGTACAGCAGTTTCCACCCCCAAAAATCTTTTGCAGCTGAGAAAGGCACAGTTGTCGACTTAAGATATATATATTTTCGCATTTGTATGGTATGTAATATATAGCACATTATTATATTGAGTATTTGCTCATACAATGAAGTAGATTCCAACTTATGCTAAAACTTTTACTAAGCCTAGACTACACTACATTCCCTCATACTGCACATTTACCTATGAACTGTTCAATGATGCTGAGTGCTCAGGCATATTCAAATTTGGACACTGGAGTGCTACACATCCAATAGCAAAAAAGTATTGTTGTCTTTTTTTTGTTTATATGGCACTACATAGTGGAAGAGCTCCACTCCAGACCTCAGAAGACAGACTCATCTTCAACCTCCCACACAGAACTCACATCACACTTTAGGGAACTTCACCAACCCCCATACACAAGCATGCTCAACTCCACATGCACACATTCGAGGCACTACACAACTCAGGCACCACCTACCTAAACAATCTCATCTTCTTCCACCAGCCCCTTATACAACTCATCTATGTAGGATTCCTACCTGCACACATCCCAAGCATAGCCATAACCAGGTCAGAGGAAAGGAATCCTCTTACATTGCTCAGAAAGTGTAGAACTGCCTCCCACTCCACTTCAGAGCCCCCTTCTCTCTTCTTGAAATTTGCAAGAAGCTGAAGATCTGGATTTTCAATTAACCGAATTAACATTGGCCGAGTGAGATTTACTAATACATATAACATAACTATTTTCCAATCCCTTGCAACCCTCTTCTTTTTTCTGTTTCTGCCTTTTCTGTGTTAGTTAGGATCAAAGTATGATGAATAAATATAATTCCCCAACAATGAGTGCTTGGGTCCACTGCTTCCAACCATCTGCACAAATTTGGCACCGGATGTTGCTCAAAAGTGGACGACTAACCTAGCACATAGTTCAAAAAGCATTTGCAATGCAATAGGTCTCGAATTCGAGAGAGTTTGAGCTATTGGCATTGTAAATGACAATGCCTTTTGTTTATGTGTTGTTTTTAAAATAGATAAATAAAAGGCATTGTCATTTACAATGCCAATAGCTTAAACTCTTGCAAGTGTGAGACCTATTGCATTGTAAATGCATTCCGCGCCTGTGCTAGAAAAATAAAAAAAGAGCGTTAAGAGTGTGTGTACTGGTGTGGAGTGGGTGGAGCTTCAAGTTCTTACCTGAATACAGCATGTCTCGCAGAGCAGTGCAGGCGCAGCCAGGCTTGACCTAAAAAATCAGGGTCTAAACTTTTATTGGGAACAAGTGGTTCTACTATATGTTCTCTCCATTATATCACAGCGTTATAGAAGAAAATGTAGTTAATGGCTGCCCCCTAACCCTGCATGAAGCCAACTGCCGTGACGCAGTTTCATTGCGGCCTCACTCTCACTTTAGACGTGGTCACACCTTACACAGTTACTTGACCCCTATCGCGAGGTACACACTTCTGAACCCTAGTCTCATACAACACCAGTAACCCTTAAAATGTACTTACTGCCTCTTGGCTTTCTTCGGCAGTAATATCAACTCGAGAAAGAAACTTTCACTGTGGTCTCTTTTCGGGTTCCTTTTGACAAGCACAAACTTGTGATATTTGCTTTACTGGGCAGGTTCAGGTTGTGCTGCTCCTTGAAGCCTTGCAGCGCCAGCTCATTTAAAAAGCTACTTTGTGGATGTAAAGATGCTTTTTAAGTCTTTCTGGTGGTAGCTGACTTGCCTGGCATGCCAGGTTCATGCTTGGCAGGAGTGAGGCCGTCCTAGCTCTGGCTAAGTGATACTCACCAAGACACTGATAGTTCCCAAAGTGGCACCAATTGGCATGTGCAACTCTACACGTATTGCCAACCAATGACACCCCAATACTTAAACTAAAATGTGTAAAAAAGGGAAAGCAGAGGTGTGGCAGGTACCCTAAAGTGTGTCGGGTACCCTAGAGCAGGCAAGGAAATCATGCCCCCTACACTGCAGGAGGGCGCTAGAAGACAGCCAAACTCGATGGAAGAGGCCCCCCCATACCCCTGCACACGGAGCCACTGCACAGCCCGCACAATAGACCTCTGGTATAAAGACAAGTTACGTACTGCGCGTTTCTTCACCTAACTTACACGTTACAATTCATTGCTGCACCACTGATGCCTCATTGGGTGTGCTCAAACAGTTACTGCCATAATGCAATGCGTGTTTACCGGCTGTAACGCTGATGTAAAAAATACTACCAGGCTTAAAAATAAAGCAACAGGTGAACCAGAGTTAACGCCCGGTGCATTCTGCGCAAAACCACAGTGCCATCCTGCACCGCTGCCTTCTCTATTTTGTCTTTCCAGACAGAACCTGCCCAAGTGTCACTTACGGAGTTGTCCCACACTATGCCCCCTCAGGTTTCACCACACAGGAAATCAGTCAGCAAATGTTTTGCTTTGACGGCATGTGTTTTTTATTTTTACATGTTTTCGTACAGGAAAATTTCCCAGTGAGTTAGCAAGAGTGACCCCGCCGTTCATAATAAGGAAGCCAACCAGAGACCAGGGTGCGAGCCCAGCTCCGTAACCAATGTGCAGAGGCACCAAGAATTTATTGTGAGACTATCGAGGACAGAAATGTCATCTTATAAAAACATCACAGCCAAAATATCATGAACAAAAATATTGTGAGGGCAAGTTAGCATATATAGGTAAATGTAGCTCAAGTGTGCGAGCGGCTCCCCTGTGAGCAGCATTACGCTTCATGGGAACAGCTCTTGCCTTGCAGGGATGGCTTGGAGAAGAGCTGGCAACCAGAGCCACACACTGCAGCCGCGTTGTGCCTCTGCAACCTTGAAGTCCTTGCGTCCTTGGTTACATAGGCAGCACTCTTTGTCACGAGTGTGGCGGGGCATGGTTTGAGCAAAAGTGAAAGCGCGGTAGGAGCGCGCGAGACACAGCGAGCGTGCACATCTGCTGTCCGGGCATAAGCTGAGATTGCCAGAGAAGACACACCGTGAGCATGCACATCGGCTGTCCGGGCAAGCGCACATCTCCTGCCCCCCTTCAGACGCAAAACCCACAACAATAGATCTCGGCAAGGCGAGCAGCGCATGCTCCGCGTCGCTAGGCGAGACCTAAAAAGGGCAGCAAACAAAGAAGGGAATTTGCAAAAATACAATTTGGATTCAGATTCGTCAGTTCAAGTGATGGATTTCTAATGAATGCATATTTAATTTATGTATTGGTCATTAGTGCAAATGGAGTTCCAAAATTGCACTTTCTTTGGTTTAACTTTTTTGTAAAATGCTCCTGTGTTCTCACCTGTTTCCAAAACGCCTGCTAGTGAGTATCTCTAAGCCTACGGTTGAGCCAGTATACGCCAGTGACATGCAGCCCAGCATTTCTATTTGGTTCACATACAAACTCTTAAAGCAGGAATGTGTTTGTATACAACAAATAATCAATATCCCTGAAATACAGGGAATTGTCTCCCCTTGCTTGGGATCAATTGATGTATTTCCTTGCCTTGGACTCCCAAGCTATACCGCGCAGTCAAGGCATAGCTCAATGGTGAGTGTGTAGTTCAAGGCAAGGAGAAGTATAACTCAATTATCATAGTTGCAATAAAGATTACGATGTCCTGCTAGAGAACTAGTTACGCAACAGTTAAATAATTATGGAAGAAAAGGAAAATGTATTCACAGTATAAACAAAAAGTAAAATAATAGAAAGTACACAAAACTAAACAATGCACAAACACGGGACAATCAAACAATGAAATTACACAATATGTGAGTAAAATCAATCCCCTGGCTATCCCCCCTATGTGATAATCATTTTCAAAAGATAATCACGAATTTTGCACAATTCAATCCTGCAACAAAATTTAGAATACCACGCATAATGTGATACAAAATCTTTGAATGGATGAAACAATGTTCACCCTCAATGAAAGATCGAAATCCCTAGCTGAACCCGATCAGCGCACCTCAAAATGGAGGATTTGCACAAAATATTAAAAAACAGATATTCTTTTTAGGAATGGTAACACTTACTGTCCAAAGCCCTAATATTTGCAAAATAAATGAATCAGAAAAGAGTTAAACAAATGGCAAATGGTCTATCTAGTAGCTTTTATAGGAACTAGGCAGTCTCTCACTGTTCAAAGAAAGTGGTTAGTGGTCCAGTAAGACAAACCTACCTTCAGAGTTCAGGGATAGTGTTATTGATCACTCAGATTTCAGCTATTTAATCACTTTAACGTCCAACAGGATCCTGGTCAGAGTGAACCAATCTCAATGGCGGTAGTGGTCTGGCACATCCAAACAGAATGGGAGAACAGAGGCTCAAAGGACTCCTCCTAGTCTATATAGGACTCACTCAGTCCAGCATGCTGGCTAGCTTGTTGGTTGAGGGACTACCACAACAACAGAGGCACATGAAGAAAAACAGGAAAATAACAAAAGTTGATGCAAGGAGGGTGTGTCATCAGCTGGCAGCTCACCTGCACTATATAGCAGTAGACTTTTTGGCAAGTTCTTCTTTAGTGTTAGTCGAGGGGTAGCGAGACTTTCAAACTGCTATTTTCAGGTGTGTGGTAATTTTTCTCAAATGATTAACTTATGTCTAAACAAACAGGCTTGATGCAGCTGGTCCTTCACAAGATCTTGTTAAGGTCTTCTACCCAGGATTTGGAATAATAAAGGATGAGTTGCGTTAATGTCTTTCCAGAAGCAGTAAGGAATGATGTGAACCTATAAGATATGATTGGCTTAATGTACTTTGTCTGATATAGATAATATCAAACGGTCCATAAAGTAGACCCATGTCTTGAATGTAAGATGTAAAAAAACAGAAAGGAAGGAATTTTGCCCATTGTTTAGGATAGGTCATGTTCTAGGCAATGCTTAGTAATGCTTAAAGGCCAATTTTCTGACATAAGCGTTATTTCTCTGTGTAACACTCATCCCAAGGACTTAACTATAGCAATCAATCCGCAAGTTGTATTGCACACAGTTCAGTGGGACATGCAATTTTCCTGTACATGCAGAGCACTTGAAGACAAATCATGGTCATTGAAAAACAGCATAGGCAAAAAGTATTTTATTAAACTATGCAAAGAAAAAAACTAAAATCTTAAAAAATCAGTTCAGTTTAACCAAAATCAAGAATAAAGGAATCGTATTCTCAGGAGAGGTCTCTTACACCGATTTGTCTGTTCCAGTAGAATTCTGCAATGGTCTGCTTTGAAAGCCCTATCGCTCTCTGAGCATGATGCCAGAGCACGCTGGCATACCCAATTCACTCCAAACCAGGTCTTACGAAGCTGTCATCCTTCACCAAAGCTCTTTCCGGGGACCCTCTCCTTCCTTTACTTACCATCGTAAATGTCTCCCACACTCAAGGCATCGTCCCAAAAGCTCTTATAAGAGCCGAGATCCTCCAACTCCTAAAGGAACCTAAACTAGACCCTGACCATGCAAACTCCTGGCCCGTAACTCACTTACCATACATCGGGAAGATCATTGAGAACACAGTCTATGTTCAATGCAAATACAACAAACATAATCTTGCCTGGTTAGTAATGTAGCAAGGATGCCATGGGTCCATATGCAAACAAGGAAAATGGCCCCTGTGGCTGCTGTGGGGGTAGTAAACTACAGCACCTATTGGGTTCAATGGGCACTGCACCTGCTGCACCAGTGGTGGCTATGTCTCTGAAAACAAACTTTCTCTGACCCCAATTGAAAAAAGTGGTTGGACAAATCGAAAGGAGCATTCATTAAGATAAAAAAGACAGTGATGTGCTAGAGAATAGCATATTGCTTGATTTCTCAAAACGAAAATTACATTCTGAAAAACTCCAGCATTTCCATTATAATTAAAGTTTCGATGTTTGTAATTTTTTAGTTCCTAAATAAGATATGTCATAATGTGTATTTATTTGATGTGTACTTGGTTCTGTATGCTGTTTAATTTGTTTTATTATTATTTGAAGTTCAAATCGTTGAACTTACTTAGGCCAGTGTCGTCCGCTTACAGTAGAGATTCATTTGGGGGTTACACAAGTCACATAGAACCACTGAACTGAGAGAAACATGAGGATTCGCCTGAGATTGATTCCAACAGAAAATGTGAATTTTGGTTCCAAAGCAATATAACCATAGTGCAGTCTGAAGGGAAAGTATATGGTAAAAGTTCATACCGAGGACTGTATTAATGGCACGCGTGACTGCAGAAGCATTCCTTATCAAGAGAATGTGGCCTCTCTGCCTCATTAGCTGACCTCGCGTTTGACAGGGGAAACAAACCATGCGGCGGCTGTGTATCATAGAACATTGAACTCTATTGGACAGTAATGAGTATTTCATGGGAAAAGTCACGAGCCTAATTTTCATCATATTTTAGAAGAGGGGGGTGGCAATGCATCATATTATGAAAGGCATGAGATGTTTTTACTGAAGAATTTATAAAGCCCAGAAGGAAATGACTCCCTTTTAAAAGTAGGCCCTGCAGGATTTCTTATGTAATTTATTGAGGATTACATCAGATGTGAGCGGCAAAGGAAAGAGCAGCCATGCTCCGGTGCGCCAGTCATTCGTATTGAAGTAAAGCGTGCCAATCACTCAGATTAATGTGCAGTAGAAATGGAAAGTATAGCATTACCTCAGTGGGCAAGCTCAATAAAGTGCGTTTTATGAGTCTAGGGCAAAGGGGTTGGGTGGGGCGGAACGAGTTAATGATTTAGTAACTTCCATTGAAAGAAATATAAACATGAAACGTATTTTTAGAATCAACGATTTCTCTGAGGGATGTTTCTCTGTGTTTATTTGCCCCCTTTAACAGAGGTTACAGACAGGAAGACTGGAGTGCAGAGCGCAATTGAGGACGGACCATTTCAGGTCATGTTTTCGGTTCTGCCATTGTGATGGACGGTGGCCTGCTGAGGACAACACCAGGGGCCTCATTTATGAGGCCTTGCGTCAGTTTTGCGCTGCTGATGCGTCACTTTTTGTGACGCATGGGCGGCGTAAAACATGCGCTTTGTTGCGCCATATTTAAAAAGTGACTCATCTAGGTAGATGCGTCACTTTTTAACCCCTGCGCCACATTATACCTGCGTCAGGTATAATGTATGCAGAGGGGGCGTTCCCCCGCAAAAAGCCTCGTAATAGTGACGCAGTGAAATCTATGAGATTTCACTGCGTCACTTTTAGGACGCTTTTGCGTCAAAATCTTGCGCCTGCCCCACAGCAGGCGTAAGAATGACGCAAGCCCTTTCACATGGAGCTTTCCCCATGTGAAAGGACACATTGCTGGAGTTGCGTCACTTTTGTGACACACTCCAGCAATGCGTCACGTTTGCGCTTACAGATACATCAGAAATACTGACGTATCTGTAACTCCTTGCGACATGATGCGTCATACATTAAATATGACGCATCATTGGTGTCGCAAGGAGTGCGCAGTGAAAAGTGACGCATCGCTGTTTTCACGCAGCGATGCGTCACTTTTCATAAATAAGGCCCACGTTTCTGCCCCTTCCATATTTCAGCTAGTGCAGAGGAGGAAAATGGAAGAGCTGGGTGCAAACTCAACACCTGTTTATGAATTAGTGGCGAGCCCCGCGACCAGCAGTTTTAGAACAAGCAGGCAGCCTTGATGAGTTACGAACTGCCCATTGGGCGATACATTAGCTCAAATGTTCTGGGCGTTTTGTTTTTTCGCTGCATAAATCCGTACAATTCTTCGACCTGCGATTGAAAGGAGTACATTTGGGTGCGTTACTGGAGCACTATCGGCAAGAAGGATATGAACATTTTCAAATGTTTGGATATTTCTTTGCACAATTTGTTTATAGGAAGGCCTAGCAAGGAACGGCCACAAATCCACCTCTACTCTAAACTTGCAGTTGTGGAAATTCTGCTGCACTGGTGGACTTTCTACACTCATAAATTGAATTTGAGGGGGTAGAGTACACTAAACATAATTTTGTGAATAAGATTGAAATACCTCATAAAATTGTTTTTACAGCCCTAAGTTCAATTTGGGATGGTCGTGCCATTATGGGAGTTAGTTAGTGGGTGACAAGGATTGGTTTTATTTGATATTGGCCCTCCAGTCTGTGTCTGACTTGCGTCTATGTTTCATTTTTTGGGGTTTCTACCGAACCATCTTTTGAGTATCAGGTATATAAGAAAGCGTTTATGTATCTGGGAGCTGTCCTCTTTTCTAATTTTTCTGAGGAATTCAGCAGTGTGTGCCGATTTTTGGTTGAACAAATACACCAGGTTTTCATAACTTTTGCATCAAGAGAGCAATCCATTAACCTTTGTAGCCCCAGAGGCCCCTTCTTCATATACCACTGTTATAATGACCAGTACACAAAGCTGCCTTGCACATTATTGTACTACAGGCAAGAAAACGTAAGATGAGAAGGAAGTCTGAGAGGAAGAACTATGAGCAGGGATGGGCTTGGCAATTCAGGCCTTCTCTTGCTGGTTGTATACACTGGTACGGAGAACAATGTAGCTAACGTGCCATTTTTCAAGCCCTTTAAATAAATCATATATGTTCACGAGTCATTAGACTTTCTGTAGTAATTATAGTGTGTTGTCAAAAAAAACCAATTGTATTGCGGCTGTTTGGAATGCAGCCTTAAAAAGAAACCACAATGAACAAACCACACTCTAAAAGCAATTTGTGATTGAACTGTAGGCCGTTCTTTAACCATTTCAACTATTTTAGGAGCTATCCTGACTAGAAAGAAACGCTCCAATTTACAAATTAATTACACAGTCCCCTCCAGGGTGGATTTCAGTGCCCAGTGTCAGACAATATACAATGTGAAGGTACCATAACATAGGGGCTCCATTAGACTAAATGTAACTCTTAAATGCAGGCTCTTGTCCACCATATCAGCCAAACACCTCTTTATTACACCCAGTGAGAGCAAGAATCCGACAATGCCAATGGTTTACTTTCCATTGTTTAAATATACATTTAAACAATGCAATTGTTGAAAAAACATAACAAAGGCACATATTATAAGTGGTCAAACGGCAAAGGGTTCGTGATCGCCCAATGTGTTGCCCCAGAGTTGTAGGAAAAAATGACTGAAGTCTCAGTTGTTTATCCTCCTAAAGAGTTTGAAAATACAGACTGGCATGGTTAACCTGGCTTAGAGGGTTCCCGGTGGTAATATTGCCACTGAGCATGGTGAAACAGTAGTGGACTTTTGGGTGTGGTAGCATTGGGAGGCCACAGTGGTACCTTCTGATTGTTGATATCTTGGGCCCATGGTTCAACGATCACTTAAAGTTGGATCACACAGAAGTTTTTAGGGTTGACTACAATCGAAGTCACCAACATATTTTGCTTTTCTCAATCCATTGTTTAACTAGATGCCAGGATGGTGTCATATAGCTGCACTTCCCACATTGTAAAGTATTTATGTCGTATGAGTGCTACCACAATAATGTCACCCGGCTACCAAAAGTGACACTTATTTGGACCGTACAACATAAGGTCACAAACATAACTATAGCAATACATTTGCAGGAGCACACACAATTACGAGCCCTGAATAGTTAAGCCTTGGAACTTTTTTCAGGTGTGGGTTAGTCCTTCATGGTGGCTCGAATGAACAACAAGTCTTTGCAAAAGCCTAGTCCAGTCAAACGTCAAATGTCCAGTTCTTTTATTGTTAGACAGTTGGCACACTGTATTTGAACATAGATATTCAATTAGGCAAAGCAAATGCATGTATTTATTTTTTTCTTAGCTGGTCTACATCAATTGTTTTTTTTACTACTCACCGGATTCTGGTGGGCACATTTTAATTTTTTCTTAGTTCACTCAGGAACAAATAGAGAGATTTCAAACTCTGTCATTCGTTTAATATAGACAGGTATTGATCACAGTTGTTTCTACTGTATCCTGTTGCAGCATTGTGTGGCCTGGGTTTTCAGATTTGTGAGTGTTTGGAAGGATACACATGGTACAGAGGATACTGGAGTGTTGGATTGTCTTGTATAAGATGTTGGACATAGTGCTTGATTTGAGCCAGTTCTGGTGCCGAGCCAGCTCGGCACCAGAACTTAATTGCCAACACCGGTGCTTGTGACAGTCTGGCTAAATTAGACCACAACAATGGTTAATTACTAATTCTATATACATTAAAAATGGCTATTACCTGCCACCAAAGCCATTCTTATAGCTTTCGGAGCGTGGAAAAGTCTGAATTGTCACCCTTGTAGGAGGATTGTGATGGTTAGTAGCTGTGTTTTTCCTCTCATTGGCAGCATGGCAGGGGTAATATGTGGTGCAAGCCGCAGTGGCCTCCGGACAAGACACCTGTCATTTTTTTTTTGTTTTACAAATTAAGTCCTGGAAACACTGCTGCATTCTGCTTGGCATAGACCTAGTAGTTTGTGGCCCCTAGCGAACATAGTGCCACTCCTGTCTGCCAGTGTTATTACAATATCCTTCTTTGTTTGAATTGCTAAAATTCCCCTGTCACTTGTGAGGTAGGGTTTTGTTTGGGTGTCCACTGTTTATTGAGTAGGCATGAACAAGCTTATCTTTGGAGACAGTCGGTTTATTCCAAGTTTCAGTTTCTAAGAATATCTGATCTCTGGCGACTGCAAGAGAGTCTGGGTGGGAGAATCTAATCTCCTAATGAGACATATTTTGTGCTGACTGACTCCGATATGGGGTTTGTCCTGAATGTTGTTTATTTGAATTCCTCTCTCACTGAAGATGTTTGGGTAATGAATATCTTTTTGTTTGCCAGTGTATACACTCTGGGAAAACTATCTTGCATACTTTTTCCCAATTCAGGCTGGCAATATTCAGGAAATCAAAGGAATGTGGATCCCCCTATCCCATCCACAAACTTCTTTTTGGAATTATCTTTGGTTTTGACCTTCTTGCATCCCCACATCAATGGTGTTGTTAAGGACATCGACGTGCAACTCTCTATGCTACAAACAATTCTCCTTCGGAACACCTGTCAAATTGAACTAATAAGAGGCCTTATCATGGGGTCCATGGACTATTGTAACATGATTTGTACATCTATCTCAAATTGGCTGATTGGCAATCTTTAAAGGCTCAAAATCCAAGCTGCAAAGATTTGCTGAGCTTATGGACATTTAAGCATTCCAAACCCGCCCTGAAAGCACTCCACTCGATCCCCCCAGCCCAGTAGATGCTTCTCGTATGTTGTTGTTAATACTTGCCTTTCATGCACAACTCAATTTATGGATCAATTTATTCAAACTTTATCCAAGTTACTGCTAAATTTTAATGCCTCCATAATTTTGATTTGTGTGTTATGTACTCTTTTATGGTCTTTATGAGCTGCTGGAAAAATTTTAAAACTAAAGATGCAGGTTTTACGGACATTCGTTCAGGTGAAAAATACTATTTTGTTTCTACAGAAACTGTATAGTAGGAAAACTCGAATTGATGACGTAAGTGCATCAAGGTTCACATCCTTTTCCTCCCACAAAAGGTAGAACTCAGCAATTCATACACGCGTGATAAAGGAAGTCAACATATCAGCAAGTTCAAAACCAAATTCTGTTGGTATGTCGCTATCTAGCGCCCAAGCTACGCATATTGACAACGTAATGAATGATGATGTACGAGCTACCGCTCTCACCAGAACAGAAATCAATGCTGGCAAACGAAGATTGCTAACAGGTGAAACGTGTACTAGGCTGGCCTTCATCAGAGCAAAGAGTATTTGGGTTTGGCGTATGGCTTCATGGAGTCTTGATAAATACCATTCCCAAAGGGACCCGCGCATTGCAAAAAACCCTTGTAAACCCGCAGAAGGCCTGTTCATTAGATGCAGCGTTACGTCTTATTTGAGGCAATAATTGCCAGAGTAAACCGGCATTTCTGTTACCCCTGAGCGTGGAGAAACGTGTATCTGTCCATGAAAAACACCAAATATAGGAACCCAGAGCAGCAGCGTGATAAATAAATAGGTATTTTTCAGATAACAAATTTGACGTTTAGAATTTGGGGAAATCCTATAAGTTATAATTAAAATGTTAAAAGCTTGAGTAAAAACCCGGAAGCGCCGCAGGCCTTCTATCTCACATCCAGGCAACATTTGGCTTGGGGATGCATTTTAGAGAACAACGCATTTATCAGTTTCCTCGAAATCAACATTTTGGTGCTGAAAAAGTAGTCCTCTGAAAACGACATCTGTGATAGTTTCCTCACAGCTTCAGCACATGAACAAAAATGTTGGGGCTATCTTGACACTTCACGTTACCTCACAACACTTGTTCAACCGTTGATCTTCTACATAAAACGAACTGAGCCTTTCTTGTTAGACGCAGGCCAAAGCGATATACATATCATTTCGGAGTAAACCCGTTTCCAGCACACAAATTTCAAAAAACAGTCTGAGAATCTAAGTTTCTGAAAAACAACTTCTTTCCCACATTTCAATTACATTGTAAGATTTTGTGGGTGGACTTTAGAAAAAAAGGTTTTGTTGTTGATAATGAGTAGGGGATGCCCTATAGAGACAATCTCGTTGAAACAACTTAGCAATGCATGGTGAACTTACCTTTGTATCAAATTTTCCAGTTTTTAAGCAGTATTCAGTGCTGCTTTTCAATTCCATTTTGGCAGCTAAGTCACTTGAAGACTGATACATAGAACATTATGTGGGGAGGTGAGCAACCAAGATTAGATTGCATGGGCACAGTCCTGCAGTCTTCAATTACCTGTTCATTCATCTTCCTATTCCAATACTTACCAAATGAGATCCCGCTTCCAGCCACAGACTACACTTTACTTACCATTAAACTCACTCAACCAAGAACTGTAACTTGCCTATGATCCTTAACCTTAGCTCTGCCATGTTTAGCTGTTGGAAAAGTGATGTCGCCCCAAATCTCTTCCTCTTTTTATTTCTGTCTTCCTCTTGAATGGTTTTCCTAGATGTTGAGAGCCATTTTTTAAGATGTATCTCTGTTTATGGTATTACAAAAAATAGAACCACAACTAGTGGTCTTATTTAATATTCCTCTTGGTTTTCCTCTAGGTGTCCGCATTTCAGCTGGCACCCGATATGGAGATTGTACACTAACAGGAGGGACTGGGTCCTGACAAAAAATCTTTTACGCTCTTGTGTCTTCCAGCTGCCATACAGAGTGGATGGAGGAGGATGTTGAAGTCTTTGGCTCCTGTGAACCTTATTTACGGGCTTGCCTAATATTTCTATGGGGGTGTTCTTGCTGGATCACAGAGGTCACAAGACTCTGTCACAATAGAAGCAACCTTAAACAGGTAAGCATTTTAGTATTGTGATAGTTGTGGTGTATGCCAGCTGTAGAAGCCAGAAAGTGCAGTGCCAAGGGCAAGCACTCTGATCCTTCAGAGAATGAAACACTAGTTTAGGAGGATGCGGGAAGTTCTGCCACAACTACTCTGCCTTTTTCTTCATGGATCAACTGCAAGAAATCATTAACAATGCAGTAATGCAGTTGCTGCAGCACTACAATTTACAGAGGGTCTTTATGTACCTAGGTACACCAGATGATAGCCAGATCTTAACGTTGCTGATCCGGATAATGAAAAGGAGGTGCAGTAGGACCATATCCATGGGACTGATCTAGAAGTATTCTTGGCCCTCAGAACCAATTTGGCTTTTCTCGAGGAACTTCCTGATGATGTGGAAGTGGATTTCTTTCAACTTTCTTTCTGGTGGAGGAGATGTAGCTTAAAGGCTGGAGCTTCTGACTTTGGAACTGGGGAACCAGATTTAAATATTGGCCAAGCGTCAACATTCTGTGATTCTGGGCAAATTACTTAATCACCCTGGGTATAAAAAAAGTGTAACATAATCTGTGTCATTGTAAAGTGCTCTAATGCACTTGGTACAAGTTCATGCTATATAAAACTGCAATTAAAAAAAATATATATTGGTGCAAGGAACCTGACCAGAAGCCCACTGATAGCACTGTCCAGAACTTGTTAACCAGAGAGTGGAAAAGCAATGCTTACCAATATTGATTTTAAAGAGAATTCCTTTACAATGGTTCACTGTAGAATGTCTCCCAGTAGCAAAACCAGACTCTATGTTGGCAGGGTTATCTTTCCAAGGTTCCACAGTTTCAGAAGAGGCTTCAGTCTCAGATATGGTTGATAACAAGTTGAACGTGGAAGTAAAAAGATCCTACTCAGCTTCGAATTTTTCACTTCAATCTAACAGCTATGGACACCTTTGTTGTTTAATAGCTACTTAGAGGTTTTTACATTTTAGCATGATTTTAAGCAAGGAGGATTAGACTGTATGCTTATTTTTTTATCATGGAAAATCAAATGAAGTTTCTATCTGACATAAATGGGAAATCCCTTTGTGCTACATCACATTCTTTTGTGGCTGCTTTTAGACACCTGTGGATGCATTCCTGGAAAGCGGATAGTTCTAAAAAAAATCTATACTAATATTTCTTCCCTGCTCTGGTACAAAGATCTTTGGCCCAAATTTGGAGAATATGTTAAAGAACTCAGTGAAGGACCATAACCTGATGTCTCTGAGTAGACCCTCCTTAAAGTGGGGCAGTGGCTCCAGGAGGGCTTTTAGGCCATCTTCCGCTTCCAGGGCCCATAGCCAGCCCTTTTGAGTGACAGGTTAAGCCAGAGAGCAGCCCTCTTGGAGGAAAATCCAGGCTTCAGTCTTCCTTTACTCCTCCTTTGTAAGGAAAGTAAACCATTTTTACATGATCATCCATAGGTTTTTGACTGAAGCTGCTGGTTTTAGGCCATTGACGTTCCTCACTTCCCACACCCCTATGCATGTGCTCTGAACCCATAACGTGCATGTGACATTGGCTAATCTCAGATTGGCATATTTAACTTACTTAGAAGACCCTTGTGTTCAGTACAAAATGTATCCAAGACTAGTAAATTAAATGTCACCTGTGGACTGTAGCACTTGGAGTGCCACTACTGCTGTGACAAAGTAAAAACATGGCTCTAAGTCTGCCATCAAAGCCTAGCCAGGCATATTGGAAACTGCCACCTCAACATGACAAAATAACCTGTTTGCTATACCCAAACTTTCCTTTTTAGGTTTCACCTGCACAGATTTTGTGCTGTGCTTCTGAAATCCATTGTATTTACATAGATTTTAAAAGGGGCTTACATTCCTCCCTCCTTTTTCATTGGTTCGTGGCACTTACTTTCCCTACATTTCTTTTGGCTGTAGCATGCTGTTTCTTGTTTTTCCTTGTGTGTTTCTCTTATCAGTGTCCCGGTGCCCAAGTACTCCTTTTCATCCACTTTGATGAGTGGAACTTCTTTTATTCAGTTTCATCTGCATCACATTTTTTGTTTACATTTACCTAATCTCTCCCTGCCTGCATGCATTTCAAGCATGCTTGTACGATGTCTTTGATTTAAACTTTTTGTGTAAGTATGCATTTCAAGTGTGCTTGCACAGGATGTTGAAGCAACACCGAGACTCGAACCCGGCTCCCCTCTCCAAGGTCGGCAGTTCTTACTGGTATGCCACATCCTCTGTCCTGCCCTTTCTCTTCTATGTACATTACTCTTGTTGTTTTTATTCCAGTTTTGCATTCCAGTTTGTGGCTTGCCTGTCCCTTCCACCACCTCACTCATGTCTTATACCATCAACAAGCCCAGTGGCTTACTCTTTCAACTTTAAAGGTAATTTTACTTCTCTTCTATTTTTACAATACTGTTCTAAACTTAAAAAACCTGGCTGCCTCCACTATTTTTAACCCAGGACTCATAGTCACTGTGTCCTTTTTTCACTCTCATTTCTCCTGTGTGTCTTTGTGATTTTCACCTCTCTGTGCACATTATCTCCCTGCCCTTGCATGTATCTCTCACCTCTTTCTGTGTAATGTGTATTTTCGCAAATCATATCTTTGCCTTTGTATTAATATGTCCCTTACCTCCTCGTGTCACAGCCCTTGCGGTCTCTTGCTTGCCGGACATTTTCGAAACTTTCTCTTCAGTGTCACACACACTGTTTATTTGCATTGTGACCCTGTTTCTCTGATGTCTGTTTCTTTCTGTGCCCCCTAAATTTCACTTTCAGTTAGCAATCCTAGTATTATACGGGGCTCCTAGCTCCCCCTGTAGAAGATGTATGAAATGGTGCACGATTGCAAAGTTTATTCCTGTGTGTTTCCCCATCTACACAGTAACTCCCACTCTTTCCAGATACCCGAAAACACAAAAAACATACAGACACATCCTTCTTTGTAACTGATGGGCCTCAGGCACTATGCCCATATTGTTGGTCGATTAATATATTTCACCAATGACTACCAGAAAGTATTTAACTTCAAAGTGTATCACAGTCATTTAACTCTGAAAGCTGCTATATGATAACTGCAAACTGATCGGTCCTGAAAATGTAATAATACATGGATGCACACCATCTCCCCCACTGAAGTACATTCTCTTTTTACAATAGAGTGAAAGGATGGCACACACTGCAAACCCTCTACCTGTGAGTACCAATCCGGACTTTTAAAATATTGTCTAGGGTTTGTGCAGCCTACAGTAGGGGGTGACACAAAAGCACCTCTCTTTGTCTGTGAACATTCTATGTTCCATCCAGAGACATATTTCCAGCTCTTTCTGGCAAAACAAGAACAACGTGTTTACCCGTCACCAAATATAGAGCTGGGCAAGCTATAAATTACACACATCCTGCAACTCATGGTTTTTATGGTGCTCTAATGGGGGATAATGAAGAAAAACTAAGCTCACTAAAAATAAAATGATTGCCTAGGATCATACAATTTGTTCAAGCGTGGAGCCAGGACTGATCCCAGGATTTCTGGTTTTCCACTGTACAATTCTGCCAGTTGATGGGTATCTTTCTTTCTCCTGTTTTCCATCAAAAGTGAATGCTTTGGGGCATATTTGCAAGGGGAATGCGCCACCAGAACATCGCTTTTATTGATGCTCCGATGGTGCAATGCCGTGCACCATATTTACAAAGTGATGTAAAGCCACTTTTTGTGAAGGGCATGCAATGTGTGTTGCTGTGGGCTTTCCACCACAACAGCCATTGCATTTTAATGCTGCCCCATATTTACAAGGATGTGTAAATCTGAGGCAGCGCCAAAAACTGAGGCAGCGCCAAAAACTAAAACAATAGCAGTTGTTAGAATGGCACAATGAGGAGAAATACTTTTATTTCTCCTCGTTTTTGCTTTTATATGTGTGTTGCATTCTGCAGAAAGGGACACCTTGTTGCACATAAACCAATATTTGCTGCAACACAGGCCCCCTTGCACTGTGATGCAAGGGTGCCTGTGTTGACGCTAGGCAGCTATTTTTAGTGCCAGCGCTAGGGAAGATACAGGGGTGCGCCGCATTGTTGTAAATATGGCGCATCCCTACGCTTTGGAAACGGCAGGGCGCAGAGCTGGACAATTTGTTGCAGCTCTGTGCTCTGCCATTTCCATGCAAATATGCCCCTTTGTCTTTAAGTTTTGGTGCATGAGGCTCGAGCATGATTGACACAAAATACATAAAACTTTGGATCGTTTTGGGCTCAAGGAACCAAGAGAACCTTGAGCAAAGCCAGACATCTGGCACACGCTTTCAGCAGGTCGTACACCTCCACTGTAATGTAAGGTGCTGTGCACAGAACAACATTTTCCCTTTTTGTGTCGTCATAATCTCATTCTTTGCTCTGAGTAAAGAAAGCTTGTTGAGCTATTAAGCACTTTTATATTTATGTTTGTTCAGCATTTTTATGTAGTCTTAAGTTTGGAGTCCGCAGTATAGATACTTTATTTGATTTTAAAAAAATCATAAAAGGGTGGACTTACCACCATGCAAGTGACATTTACATCATAAAAACAGCGCAAAATCAACTTTAATCAAGTTGAAAACTAATATCGTAAAATGTGCAAAATTAGCAGGGAAAGGTCTAAAAGGAAAAAGAATAAAAGGAATAGTGTGAGTTTGATCTGGGTGCACGTTGTTTTTAACTCATAATAAGAGGGAGAAAAGTAAAAGGTATGGGAGAAGAAAGGAAGTTCAAACAGGGTGCACGTTGTTATTAACTCAAAAAAGACGACCGTTTAGGGAGGAGGGGGGGAGAGAGGAAGAGTCCGTGGCCGGCCAGAGCCTGGCCTATTGTCCAGAGACATCTTTGGTTGCTGCCCTGTTTTCCAGCTCTGTGGCGGCAAGATTCAAAAATTTTATGGTTTTACATGAGAGTTCTATCCAAGATCCACTTAGGCATCTTATCACCGCCGCCCTGCAAGTTCTCACCTGGGCTTCTCTTAGGAGTGGTAGAAGGAGAGTTTTTCTAAGATTCTGAAGTGCCGGGCATATGCATATAAGGTGCAGTAAAGACTCTGCGCCGTTGCCACAGAGGCGACAGTCGGGAGTTGCCCACAACCGTAGCCATTTGGTAGTGAGATCTTTAGACGAGAAGCAGCCCAGCCTTAGAAGGCTCAGTTTCCTTTTGTAGTAATCCCTGAAGCAGTCTTTCAAATATTCCTGAGGTTTTAAATAGGTGTATGACGGCAAAACGATCCAGGCATGGCTTTTGCCAGCCACTGCTGCTTTATCCATGAGTAATGATGCTTGTTTGACTGCTTTCTTGGTTATCAGCTTGAAAGCAGAATAGGTCATGGGCAAAAGCCAGGATTCTTCCAGTTTTAATGCTTCAAGTGCTTGCCTCAAGGTCTTGTATGTTGAGTCTGGTAGCCCGGCCTGTTTTTCAACTTCTAACCAGCAAAGGTGGGCCAGGGATTCGTCAGCTGCATCCCTCATACGCCAATAATATTTGGCAAGTGCTCCTTGTCTTGCCGGGAGCTGGTTAGTGAGACCATACTCCAAACGAATTTGGGCTTGAGAGATATGACGTGGGATTGAAAAAAGATTTTTGAACAGCCTGGATTGGGCGAGATTTAGCACTGCGAAGTCCCGGGATGCCAGTAATTCAGAGCCGTATGTTAGTGATGGCAGAAATTTGGCGGCTGCAATCTTAAGAATGTGGCCGGTGGAATGTCCGCTTAGTTGCTTTTGAACAGTTTTAAAAGCAAAATTGAAGCCGTTTAGCTTTGGATTTCCCCTGTTCCAGGTGCTGTTTGAACTTTAATAGGTAGTCCAGTAAGATTCCCAGGTATTTATATTGGTCTACCTGGGTTAGTGAGGTTGAATTTATCTTCCAGACAAATTTTTGTTTTTTCTATTGAGAGCCACAGAAGCGTAGGATGTTTTTTTTTTTAGATTCATAATCAGTTGTGCGTTCGAGAGGTACTGCGACAGTTTGGATTGGAGATCAAGCGTTGTAGGCCGATGGGGGTTTTTGAGAGGAGCACAATGTCGTCTGCGTATTGTAGACTTATTATAGGTGAGTGGGCCAATTTTGGTGGATCTCCCTGAATGGTACGTAGGTCACTTTCTAGGTCCGCGGTGTAGATGTTGAAGAGGCTGGGGGCCAGTACGCAGCCTTGCTTTAAGCCGTCGGTTGTATGGAATTTCCTTGTCAGTCGTCGACCGTCTCCTTTTTTCACTTGGACCCAGGTGTCTGAATAAAGCTCGATAATTGCTCCCAATAACTTTGGCGGCACGCCCCAAGCTTTCATTTTGGCCCAAAGATTGGATCTGGGCACTTTGTCAAAGGCCGCTTTTAGCTCCAGGAATAAGTATACAGCGGAGTGGAGTTGTAGATTGCTTTGTTAACAAGGAGGGTTAACGCAGATAAGGGTGCCCAGTCCTGGCCGAAAGCCTGTTTGTGTCCGGGGAATTATCCCTGTACTGCTCACCCAAGATTCCAATTCTACCAACAAGTTGGAAGCGTAAATCTTGGCCTCCACATCTATTAAGGCTATTAGCCTATAGTTGTTAGGGTCTGAGCGGGACCCGGATTTATAGATTGGGTGAAGAATGCTGCCTCTCCATGATTCAGGGATGTTAAGTTTGGAGTCAACCACTTAACCACTTTGGGCTGATGTAATTATCAGATGTTTCCCTGCTTGTCATATCATAGATGGAGTACCCGAAATGGGGAAACAGAAACAACTATTTTGTTAGTATCTTTTAAATTCGGCATGCTAGGATTTTGAAAACCACAACAAAGCTGGGAGAAACGAAACTAGAATCTAACAAATTGCTAAACACCATAATGTGGGGATCATCTGAAAGTGTACCAGATGGCACAGGGCACTTTGTAGCTATTCTCAAACTACCAGTAACCTTTTATGAGCAGCCCCCTTTTGGAATTTATATTTGCTTCATTGCCCCTCTGGACACTTTCTGTGACCATTACTGCTTGGCATAAATTATTTAAAGTTAAGGGACATTTACTTAGTATTACCCTACATCGTCAAAGATCACTGGATCTTTGCTTCATGCTCAAAGCTGAAATTTCATGATATTAGCACCGGAAACTCCTAAAATATCTATATATGTCACATGCACCTTGCAGCTGCTTAATGGGGCTTCACATCACAAGAAAGCAGAACAATGTCCATCTTCACTCTAGATGAAGGATGACTTTTCTCCATTGGCACAGTTTCTCTTGCTCAGCAAAGACCATGCTAGCGGTTGAGCCAAAAGTCCTGGGCCAGTGACTTGAAAGGAGGGAGGTACTTGAAGGGACTAGAAAGCTGAATGTCTGTTGTTTCTTAGACATTTTCATACACCTGTTCTCGTATGTCATATCCTTAACTCTTGGTAGACCTTTGGCATTGCATGCTAAAATTCAAGCAACTGTGACAAAGGCATGAACAGTGACAGCATTGGGCCTGTCAATCAGTTTACAATCAGTCATATGTCTGCCTATCTTTTCCATGGGGAAGTTCATCAACATCAGATTCACAAACGGACACCACATGTTTAAGTGCCCTCAGGGAAAGTAAGGTAAACACTAGGAGGAGCATAACTCTAGAGTGAGATTAACTCCTGACCACCTGAGAAATCATAAAACACCCTGACTGAGACACCCTGACTGAAAGACCCCCTTACTCGGCAATGTCAGCCAGCCACACATTCACATCAGCACCACCCGTAGCAATAGCAATCACCCGCTCTCAGTCTGTTACAACCCCCTAACTCACAGTGCCACTTTCATATGTCACAGAATACCGCGCTGAGTTGACACACAACACCACCACATACAACATCCTCCGGATTCACAGACATCATAACTCAGGCACCAGCATGCTTACAATCACCACTCGATCTGGGTTGATTGTATGGCTAGTGTGCTGCTTTATTGTTTGTAGCCTTCATGTGTGAGGTTTGTTGGTCCTGGGAGATAACTCTACCATACGAAGTTTACACCTAATTAATTTGAATAACCTGAATATTGCTTTGACATGTGATGACTCGTCCAATAATAAAGTTATAATTTCCCATGACAGACAGCTCTGCGTTAAGAATCAATACCTATTGCCGTGTCTGTCTTGGAGATAGTGTGCAGTCCAACACAATGGCCTTAAACTATCACATTTGAATTACAGCTATTACAACATTTTCACCTATTGGTTTTGCCAAGGCTTGTTAATATTTGAACGTCACCCCTAAAACAGGCCTTAGTAGCCTATAAAAGAGTGTGCCAGCTATTGGGGAGAAGGACATGACGATTTTAAACTTTACATATCTTGACAGTGAATACTCAAAATTGTTTTCACTGTAGTAAGGCCAGTAGTACCACTGGCTAACATGGTGTTTCACTAGCCCACACGGTAAGTGTTAACTTCCATGTGCAACCACCAAATAGAGTTCTTCAAAGCATCAAATTCATTGTTACATTAGGCTCGACTTAGTGCTGAAATTGGGTTTAAGGTAACTTTTAATACAACAATGACTTTAGAAAGTCACCACTTTCTTGCCCCATACTTATTGCAGGCTCTTCTGATTCACCTTAGAAGTTGACACCCAAGACAGTCTGCTGCCCGCCTGTGAAGTGGTGTGAAGCTCTTCCAGGAAGGGGTATAAAGGGCCTCCTGGAGGGAAGAGGTGTGACCTCCTGCTGCCAGGATGGCCCAAGCAGGGAGGTCACAAATGGCCAAACTTCAAAAGGGCTACAGCCTCTGAGAGGCAAATGTCTGTCACACCTTAGCTTACCCACTCTTTTGTGTAGGTAGACAGACTAGCATCTCCTCCAGGGAGATAACCCAGTTGCAGAACTGTTTTCCCAGGAGGAGTGGCTCATTATACTCAACAAAGCTTAGGGATGTGCCCTTCGCTCTGTACCAGTGATGAGGGTCCTAACATGTTGGATTTGGGCAGAGAGATGCACTGCGGGATTGCTTAGTGTCAACTCCACATGATCTGATGTAATCTTGTGTAGGGTTGACCTGTGGGAATAGTAACCCTGGTGTCTAATGGGTCCCCACCCACAAACTCGAAATTACCGTACAAGTGCCACCCCTGGATTCCAGCCTCAGACACCGCTGAATTTGAAAACAACTGAAGAAGGACTGTACCGGCAGTGTAAAAATCCTTTTTCTTAAATTATTTAGCCATGTGGCCCACCATCTGGGATGCTGTGCCTATTGGCTAAAACTATTGGCTAAGCTAGTAGGTCACAAAGGTGAGAACAATTGGCTTTGCCAATGTCTGTTATTCTAAGGTTTGGCATGAATACCTTGCCACTCCAGCTGACATCAGGGCCGGCTCTAGGCATGTGCAAGCTGTGCACCTGCACAGGGCCACAAAACTCCAGGGGCCACCACACCAATATATATCCTTAATATATTAATCCTCTGAGGGTGGATACATATTTGCGTGGTGGCCCCTGGCAGGGATTTGGCGGCCTCCGGCTCTGTTCCACTTCTAAACACCCTGACCCCCTCCCCTCTTTACTGGCCTGCGCGCTCCGCCCCGCCCGGACCCCCTCTTCCGGGCCCCCTTCCTATGCTCCTTGCCCAGGGCCACCATGAGCCTAGAGCCAGCCCTGCTGACATCATCATGTTCTCATAGCAATGAAATTGTTGGTGATGTGGGGTCCATCATATGCCTGTAATCAATGTCATAAGGGGGGCTGATCTCCAGCACCCAAACAATGCATTCATATTTGACACTTTTCCATCCAGTTGAAAGACCATTCATGAATTTGAAAGCACGTGTTAGTTATCACTATACACGTGTAAATATTTTGCGAAACAACTGCATTCTACTATTATAATGCAGCACTTGAGTCAGTCAAACCACTTTATTCGGTTAAGTTAAAACCATAAAAGTACAGAGACGAAATACAAACATATATGTGCAAAAATACAATATAAAGTGTCCACAGTATAATACAATCCGGCATTAGCAGTCTATGTGCAAAGAACGCAATACAGTACTGGTCAGGTAAAGTGCATTTCAGGACAAAAGTGACAATACATCCAAGAAATTTGATATAAATCTCAATTAAAATACCAGTCATAAAAACAATATACAAAAAGATAAAATCAGAAATAAAACCGCATTAGTTATGGGCTCTCCACACGGACAGCTGCCATAAGAAAACTGGCTATATAAAAAATTTCATTGGGATCATTTAATAGCTGTAAGTACAATAAGGCTCGCTTAACTTGGATGAAACCCTTTCTTTTTAGTAGGGGAAAAAGAAACCTCTTCCTGATGTCACTATACAAATCACAGAACATTATTAGATGCATTGTGTCCTGGACTGAGAAATTATCACAGGTGCATGGCCCTAGCTCTTCCAGCCTGCACCACCCCTTAGAGTTCCCTAGCGAAAGGTGAATTAAGTTAAAACGGAAGCGTGTAAGGAGTATGCGATGGAAAGTCCTGGTCACAATTTTCAAGTAAGGTTCCATCAACGGCGTGGTTTTTAAAAGGTAATGTGCTTTTACCATTACTTTTTTCAACTCCAGTTCCTCCCTTTGTAATGCCCACAAATTTAGAAGCTGTTTCCTCACCCCGCTGGAATCCATTTTCGTAATCGTCCCGGGATCATCATAGAGGTCCTGTCGACCAACAGTTACCAAAATTTACCTTACATAAACAAGCCACCTAATCTTGTGTACATAATCCAGAGTGAGACAATCCCTGATCAATTTATGATTAAGATCTAATTCGGGATTAAGCCATAATTTCAGCCAGAAAATAACTGGCGCCAGCCTAAGTGTATCGCTTATGTAAGCCACCCCCAATTCCTGATGTACAGCATAGGTGGGTGTTGATTGAGGAACCGATAATATACCCCGTAAAAATTTGTTCTCCTCTAGCTGTATCCCCTCCATGGTTCTATACCCCCAAATGGGGGAGCCATATGTGGCAATTGCGATACATTTGCATTTAAATGTTCACAATTGCCTCAACAGGTTTCGTTCCTAACCGTTTAGCAAACCCATTTACGGCAGCAATTGCCCTAGCCATGCCATTAACCTTAAGTTTATGTTGAGCAGCCCATGTGCCTTTCTCATCAAAGAGAACCCCCAAATACATAAAAGCACTTCATTTTTCAAAATAACCACAACTGAGGAATGAAGATATGAAACCACTGGAATTCTAGTGGTTTCTACTTAAACAAACAAAATGTCTGACACATAACCATTGGTCGTTTCACCCAATTTAAGTTAAAGGAACCTTAATGATTATAATTAGTCTAGGCATACACTAACTTTCACGGCCTAGCATCTCACAACATTTTTGTTTGAAAAAGTTAAGGACTCCTTCAGGTGTTTACTTGAATCTTGCAAACATGAAAGTATGGAAAATATAATATTAAACATTATTGAAATAGGCGAAAATACAATATCCCTGGTTGAATATGATCAGCTCAACACATTTTACTGTAAAAAAAAGAATAAAAAGGAAATAATCTTGGAAATAAAGAAAAGTAAAAACCAATATAGCAAGGCCTTGAAATAAAAAAAAAAAGCAAAAGTGGGAAAGCAAGACTTTGGAACTAAATTTACAGAAAAATGGTCTGTACTATGTTGCAAGTTGGGAATGTAGCAATCAAGATTGATTGTTCACGAGTATGATGCAATGAGCACGGGATCCAAGAATAATAAACATGTGCATGGAATTAATGGAAACCAATCATCATGGGTTTCACCCTCCAAAACCCTCAAATAACCTGGAGGTGCAATTAAAATGTCCAAAGCAGGACTTTGACTGAGATAGCACAGCATGACACAGGACCGAGGAAATGAGAGGCAGGTTATGCAATTCTCTGGCAAAAATAAGATATGACACAATACGCTGGAAAATGCATAATGCCCCATACTCCACTCATTTGTATTAATCAGCTTATAAAGCACACACTGTAGAAAGCGGAGCCCGCACACAGAAATATCAGGCAAAAGACAAAATGAAATATAGGTTGCTGCTCCCTGATAAAGTGCTATGATTTATACAATCTTAAACTTTCTTTCTTACACATTGAAGCAGTTTCTGAGATTAATAAAGTACACGCTGCAAATATTGTACACTTGAAATGCACACACAAAACAGGAAGGGGAGAGTATGTGACCTAATGGCTAGAGCGGTCGCCTTAGAAGCTGATGATCCAGGTTTGAGTTTCGCCAGGGATGCAGCCCTCGACCTCTCTGCAGCCTTCGACACAGTCTGCCACAGCACCCTTTTACAACACCTCAGAAACATGGGAATCCAAGGAAAGGCACTGGAATGGATCACCTCGTTCCTCACCGGAAGAACCCAGAGAGTCCGCCTCCCACCATTCAAGTCCGAGGCCTCTGAAATCATCTGCGGCGTACCACAAGGATCCTCACTCAGTCCCACCCTCTTCAACGTATACATGAGCCCCCTCGCGGCCATCGCCCGCCAACACAACCTCAACATCATCTCTTACGCGGATGACACTCAACTGATCCTATCTCTCACCAAGGACCCCAGCACCGCCAAAACTAACCTACACGAAGGAATGAAAGAAGTCGCCGAATGGATGAAACAAAGCCGTCTGAAACTGAACTCAGACAAAACAGAAGTCCTCATCTTAGGTAAATCCCCCTCTGCATGGGACGACTCCTGGTGGCCGGAAGCCCTCGGAAATGCACCCATCCCGACAGACCACGCACGGAATCTTGGCGTCATCCTGGATTCTTCACTCTCTATGAACAGACAAGTCAGCGCCGTATCCTCTTCCTGCTTTAACATTCTTCGCATGCTCAGAAAAACTTTTCGCTGGATCCCCACTGAAACAAGGAAAACAGTCACCCATGCCCTGGTCACGAGCCGACTGGACTACGGAAACACCCTCTACGCAGGTACCACCGCTAAACTCCAGAAGAAACTACAACGAATCCAAAACGCCTCAGCCAGGCTCATATTAGACATCCCACGCAACGAACACATCTCTGGTCACCTCAAAGACCTCCACTGGCTACCCGTCAATAAGAGGATTACTTTCCGTCTGCTTACCCACGCACACAAATCACTCTACGACATCGGACCAGATTGCCTCAACTCTCGACTGTCCTTCTACACCCCCTCCCGCCAACTTCGCTCTTCCAGCCAAGCCCTCGCCACTGTACCTCGCATCAACAAGACCACCATGGAAGGCAGATCCTTTTCATACCTGGCTGCCAGAACATGGAACTCACTCCCCGCTTACCTTCGCCTCACCCAGAATCACCTAGCGTTCAGAAAACAGCTTAAAACGTGGATTTTTGACAAATAATCCTCCTCCCCTTCCTAAGCGCCTTGAAACCCTCTGGGTATGTAGTGCGCTATATAAATTTTACGACTTGACTCGACTTGACTTGCCACAACATCCTGTGATTCTGGGCAGAACACTCAATTTCCCCTTGCCTAACAAAATGAATGTGTTTGTGTGTAACTCAACTGGCGCTCATGTAAAGCGCTCTCATACCTTCGGGTCGAGTTTACGTTAAATAATACTCCCCAAAAATAATGATAATGTCGCATTGGTGTAAGCCGAGGAAATTTTTTACTTATTTACATTTTAACACCTGCTTCAAGATTAATTTCGAATGGATCAGTTTCTATCACAAGGTAAATGCCATTAATCCTGAAAATAATCATTTCACTTAAAGTCTGTGTGCAATAGTCTTTCAGAATGTGTTTTACATGAAACTATTTTTCTATAAACTCACATCCAACCCTCGAACTCACTTCTGAATGTATTTTTTCTCACCACCCATCACTCATGAAGTAAACATACATGGGTGTGTTTTTTACCCACCTAGGAAATTATACTTGTATCAAAAATGTGCAGCCGCGGCCGGCAGTGGGAGTACCTGCAGGGCGGTGACGTGGGGAGGGGGAGGGACAAGGTGGGTAGTAATGTATGGATTACGGAGCTTTCCAGGTAAGTAAACATTTAAATAAATAAAACATATTTCGTTGAGTGCGCTGCATCCCCAAATGCGATGCAATGCGCGCAACAAAATTTGCTCCTCCCCATGTCACCGCCCTGCAGGTACTCCCACTGCCGGCCGTGGCTGAAAAGGTGTCCATGAGAAAAACAAGAAGAGCAAGCATAGAAGAACCTCAAGTGACACAGAAATCTTAAAAATGTAAAGCACTGAGTTACTGCTGTGTTTTAAACCAGTGACTTGAATTCTGCTGTGCCCAAACATACACTACTGAAAAGGGCTGGAGGCTCTGAAAAAACTCCAGGGACATGTTAAGCTCAGAAGAGGTAATAATAGTGATCTGTACAAGGAACAACAAAGAAAATTAAAAATACAGGTATTCAGATACTCCCACGTACCATAGGCACTTCCAGCATAGGTAAACAAACATTGACAAAGACAATAGGTTAGGAATATTCAAGCTTGCATTGTTTTCTTTGCTCATTCTCGAGAAAATATGTGTCCTAAATGATGTCAAATAGCATGTCATGAGTGATTTAATATGTGAGGTCATAAGCAGTGCATGGTGGGGGTGCAAGTTATAGTTCTGGTGAATTTCTGTGGTTTTTTGAGGTGAGAACATTAATGTTATCACTGAGATATTCACCTAACTATAGCATCACCTTAACCTATGTTTTTTTTCAGTGAATTTCGATCTTTTTTTTTTTAAACAAAAGCAGATCTTCTTGGTATACCTAATTGTAACGTTACATCACCCTTTGCTTTTTTCAGTGAATTTCTCTGTATTTTTTAATGTAAAGTAATTTTTTATTACCCTAGGTAAAGCCAACTCCCATCCCCTGGGGCCTGCAAAGACTCTAGGAATGGGGGCTGTGAGGCCCACCTCCCTTTTAATTAAAGTAAAGGCACTAGGTAATTGGCTCCCCAGGGCTTTACGGCTTGGGGATGGGGGCATTTTTATGTAACATTTCTTTTTCCCAGAATTTTCTTTTATTTTCATTCAAAATACCAAGACACATAGGGGCATATTTACAAGCCCCTAGCGCCACCACAACGTGACTTTCAGTGATGTTGTGATGGCGATAGGAGCCTCGCCTTAATTACAAGGCAGCGTTTAGCCACTTGACGTGGCTTAACGCTGCCTGGTAAAGAAGGAACCCTTTCACGCTGTATTTAGCGTGAAAGGGGAGGGCAATGGGTGTTGACGTGGGCGTACCACTGCAAAACCCATTGATTTTGATGCAGCCTCCTATTTACAAGGGCAGCGTAAATAGGAGGCAGCACCAAAATTAAGACCAAGTAAAACATGGTCTTAGATAGGGGAAACAAGGAGAAATGCTTTATTTCTTCTCGTTTTTGCTGCTGTTTCCATGTGTGCTGCCTTGTACAGCACACACAGAAACTGCAAATTGCCTATTACTGTTTATGTGCAGGAAGGTCGCCCTTCCTTCACATAAACAATCATTAAAAAAAGTCATTCTGCAACTTCTATATGTGCTGCATTAAGCAGGACACATAGAAGTTTTACAGCAGCATTTAAAGATTGTTTATATGCAGCAAGGGGGACCTTCCCGCACATAAACAATCTTCCCCTCAATGCAGGCACCCTTGTACTATGGTACATGGGTGCCTGTGTTGGTGATAGGCAGCTAAAGTTAGCGCCAGCGCTGAGGGAAACGCAGGGCTGCACCATATTCTAGTAAATATGGTGCAGCCCTGCATTTCTAAAGTGAGGAAGCTTGTCGTTAGCCTTCTTGGCATAACGACATGCTTCGGCACTTTATTGTAAATATGCCCCCTAGGGCCTTATTTAGAGTATGGCAGACAGTTTACTCCATCACAATGTGCTGGATACCCCGTTGGCCTTATTGCAAGTACATAATATCCTAATGCACTTGAAATAAGACTAAGTGGACAACAGTCATTGCCTTATCAAACAACACTCTTGTCTGCCATATTGTAGGTGCATTAGGTCATATTGCACTTGTAATAAGGTGGTTTGGCTATCCGTCATGTTGTAATGGAGTAGCCCGTCTGCCAAACTCTGAATGAGTCAAAATTATTCTAGTACATTTACATTCTTTATGTTTAGTTATTACTGCGAGTAAATTTTGTTTATATGGCAGCACCTGCTACTTTTAGTCTGGGAAGCCGTCTTTGAAAGACGGATGTTCACCAAAAAATCCTGGCCACATACTGAAATTACAGAAACTCATGCTTTGCAATGGAAGCAATTCCTAGAAGTTAGAGCGATACACTACAAAAGAAGTATATTAGGTGAGAGATGTTTCCTCCCCTGAATATTTTTAGAAGAATAGTGACAAAGGCTATGGGAGACAACTGTTCTATTAAACCAGATGTAAAAAGAGCACTCAGGTGACAAGTCATTTTCTAAGATAGTAGCTTACCTCTGCAATACACAACTATTGTACTTGAAATCAAGAAAGGTCTTAAGACTTAGCATTACTTGTAAAAATGACTACATTCTACCATATAATTATTTATTTGTAGTTGTATATTGTGCATACATAACCCTTGGTTTCAGGGAGGTTTCCATAAATTACAAGTACACATTTCTATGCATACAAGAGTGAACAATTGATATCAGGAGAGACAGGAGAACAATATACAAAGCTTAGAGATGCGGAAATGGATAACGCATATACAGTTTATGGCCAGAAAGAAGAAACTATGTCCCGCTGTATGACACAAAAAGATGGATGTTAGACCTGTCATCCTTAGGGTGGTCTTCCTCAAGCATTTTGCCTGCTTACCTCCTCTTTTTGATGTATATTTGTGTTGGCTTTAGGACTCTGAGCACTTTACCACTGTTGACCAGTGCTAAAGTGCATGTGCTTCTCCCCCAAACATGGTGGCATTGATGTATACCTGATTGGCATATTCAGGTTACCTATAAGTCCCTTGTAAAGTGGTATACCTTATACCCATGGCCTGTAATGTAAATGCTACTAGTGGGCCTGCAGCGCTGATTGTGCTGCCCACACTAGTAGCCTTTCAAACTGTCTCAGGCCTGTCATTGTAGGGTCTTTGTGTACAGTTTACTACCAATTCGACTTGCCATTTAAAACCACTTGCCAAGCCTTAAACTCCTCTTTGTTACACATAAGTCACCCCAAGGTAGGCTCTAGATAGCCATAAGGGCAGAGTGATGTGTAACTAAAAGGTAGGACATGTACTTTTAAGTTTTACATGTCCTGGTAGAGAAAAACAGCTAAATGTGCTTTTCACAACTGTGAGGCCTATTCCTCTCAAAGGCTAGAATTGGGAATTCCCTAAATCACTTTTAAGTTGTAATTCCAGAGTAGAAAGGAGTAGATGCATCATGTTTCGTATCTTTGGAAAGGTAATGATAGATCCTCTTTAATGGTAAATTTGTATTTAACATTACTATTTAGGGGGGCGCTAGCAAGCCAGCTGCAAGATGGCCACCACGCTGTGAGGCTCTGCAGGTTGGGCAGCTAATCTGATATTTATCCTGCAGGGGGCCTGCCCATCGCGACCTGAAAAGACGCGGGATCGACTCGGTGTGGGCTGCTGCACCCGCTGGTAGCGAAACCGGTGATGCGGAGGAGCTGGCTCTGGTGATTTGTGAAGGGACCACCTCCTGCGGGGAAATGGAGGCTCTGGCCTAACTGCAGCCTTGTCTTTCGTGGCCTGTTTGTGGACCTGGCCGGAGGAGGAGCTGAGGCATCATCCTTGCTGCGTGCAGACGGAGGTGACTGGTGCCAGATGAGGAGAAGGCCTGAGGCCCATGGCTGCGTATTGGCCCTTGCTGGCCCTGATTGTGGTGCCACTGACCAAGGAGGCCAAAGCCTCTGTACTCTGCTTGGGACACGGGCCAGACCCTTATATGCACTTGCGGGTGTGCACGGGTCGTCCCGATCAGCGGAGGCGGTGTGTTGCGGATTACTGTGTGGCCTCATCTGCGCATTAGTGAAGGAGCCCCCTAGGACACTTGTGAGACAGGGTGAAGCCCCCTGAAGTGAACCCATTTAAGCCTCCTACAGCCTGCCTCCTAGCACCGCGCGGTGGCTTTGAGGGGCAGACCCGGGGGGGTCTAATGGGCCCCGCGTTGGCCCTACCTGCTTGCCCTGATTGCCCTGAGCCTGGGAAGACTTTGTTGATCTGGCTGGGGGGAAGCCTGAAGACAGCCCAGCATGGTGTTTGGTGGACCCTGCTGTGGACCACAATGGGGGTGCATGCCATGGCCTCATCTGCGCATCAGTGAAGTAACCCCCTGGGACACGAGTGGGACAGGGCCTAGCCCCCTGAAGTGAGTGGACATGGGCCTCCTGCAGACTGCTTACAAGCACCACTAGGTGGCTTAGAGGGCCCGATCTGGGGGGTGTGGCGGGCCCCCACTTTGGCCCTACTTGCTTGCTTTGATTGCCCTGAGTCTAGGAGGACTTTGTTGCTCTGGCAGGGGGTTCGACCGGAGGACAGCCCGTTGTGATATTTGGTGGACCCGGCCAGCTCTGGGGACGACGCGGGTTGCTATACCCCCACTCTGGGCAGGCCCTGTGATGAACTTGAGATCTCTGGTTCTCGTAGGGTGACTTGAGATCCATGCGGTGGGTGACTGCTCCTTGCCTGGCTGATCCCGGTTTGCACTGATCTTGAGGGGACCCACAGACGAACATTGTGCAGTCTGGGCACTATAGGTAAAACAGATGCCAGACAACCAAAACTCTCCTTTGAACTTTGGAAAAATTCTTAAGGGAACCAACCCTCCGGTGGAGGAACCCGACGCAGAGAACATGGCGACTGCATCGGACCTGGAGCCAAGCATACACACCATGTTTGTTGAGCTGAAGAACTCCCTGTCAGCCATAGATTTAAAAATGTACTCTATGTCTGACCGCCTGTACCGGCTGAAAGATAAAGTGGCAAACCACAATGAGCGCATTGCGGAAGTCAAGCAGCGTACCTCTGCACTGGAAGATGAAGGCCCAGAGATGCACGACACTCTCCACAACATGGAGAAGGTACTCAAGGTCATCCATGGCAAAAATGAGAACCTTGCGGCCCGGTGCCGGCGTAATAACCTGCACATTCTGGGGGTCCCTGAGTCCACTGCGGTGAAAAGGTGGAGGATTACATTGAGGACATGCTCCAAGCCCTTTTTGGGGTTGCCCTGTTATCCGTGTGCATGGTGGAGGGAGCCCACAATTCCCTAGATCCCGCCCCGTGACCTCCCTGGGTGCCCGAACCTGCCCCATCATCGCGAGGCTGCTGAACTTTAGGGACCGGGACACAGTGCTTCGCAAGGCCCGCGACCAGCGGGACTCCAGATATCAGGGCAATGTTGTCTCATTTTTTCAGGACATTACACTGTCGGTCCAGGTGGCTCGTCGTGAATTTGTGCCCATCAAATGGATGCTGCAGCAGCAGGACATTAATTACTCTCTCCTATACCTGGCGAAATTGCGGGTTTTTCACTCTGGAAACACATCCTACTTCACGGACCTCAAGCTGGCTACCAAGTTTGCCGCACTCTTAAGGGTCCAAAGCCAGCTGCCACCATGGATAATGATCAGCTGGCAGGAGACACGCTAAACGAGAACTGATCATTGTGCAGCAGCCCCACTTTGTTAGACGAGTTCAAATGTACATAAAGTTTAATTGATTTTTCCCCTAATTTTTGCTCCATGGGCACGTGCATTTTTTGGTAATTTGATTCAAATGGGTACTGTGTTGGATGACCGCCCGATTGATACTGTGAGCTTCTTATGGGCTCCTGCCCGGCCACCCAGCTCTTTGGTCTAGGATACGCCGAGCTTCCTGGCACGACCCCCCTGGGATGAGTCCCGTGTTGCAATTTCCTGTTGGCCCCTGGCTGCCTGGTTGGGGGTGGGTGGATGCTCTTCAGCCTAGTTGGGTTGCAGCTGTGGGAGAGGGGTGGGTTGGGTGGGTGGTGGTTGCCCTGCATGCAACATTTCTTGTTTGTTTTTCCCTTGTCTTTCTCCCTCCCCCTTTTTCCCCATCTCTTGCCCAGCAACTACAGCTGCACTTCGTTAGGTTTTTCTCCCCCTGTCTCCTTTATTGCTCATGATTTGAGGTGCTGTGGTAATGGCTGACAGCTCTAACACTAAGCGCACTCTCAAAGCTTTCTCTTGGAACGTGCAGGGCTTGAACGATTGCAGAAAGGTGCATCTTGTAGCAGCGCTGCTGAATCACCATGGGCTGATATATGCTTTCTGCAGGACGTACACTTGACGCGGGGTACATACTCGCGCTTGCGAGCGGGCTGGATTGGTTGAAAAATGCATTGCATGTTACTCTGGTTAGGTAAGGGGCACAGCCATCATCCTTCGAAGGGGTATACCTTGGCACACGCGTAATACTGTCCTGGATGCCATGGGTCACTATGCTATGGTGTTGGGAATAACGGGTGGGCTCGATATATGGGCCTAAGGACGACGACCCCCAGTATTTTAGTAAAGTGTGGAGACTTGTGTAATATTTGGGCCCGGGTGCAGTGCTGTGGGGTGGGGATTTTAACGTGGTGCTTAATCCGGACAGGGACAAATTGGGAGGATTGCGTCTGCCCCATCCGCGGTCTGCGGCACAACTCCAGGTGTTGATGGAAGACTATGGCGTGATGGATGTCTGGTGTCAGCTCCACCCGCATAGCTGTGAGGGAACCTGTTTCTCTACTGCGGGCTTCACATGGTCCAGGATAGACAATTGACTCATCTCCCATGATGTGGATATCTGAGTTTGGCACTGCACACACCTCAGACACACCCTTTCAGATCAAGCCCCAGTGTTGCTGGCATTTGTATTGCCTGACACGCCAAGTAGGTCCTTTAGCTGGAGACTCCCTGCTGGGGCTCTCCGAGATCAGGTCTTTCTGGATGACAACAAACTTACTACAACGGAATACTTTGAGTCAATGAGGGTTCGGTAGATTCATAAGTGTATGCAACAGCTTGCAGATACATCCCCTGAGTGAGGCACTCCTTAAGTGTTCATAACAATGACTCCAAAAGTTTAACGATGCAGTTCAGGTTTATTCATCAATATTCAATCATTGAATAAATGTTTCAAACGATATTAGCTTCATATCATTGCATTATATCCGTAGTATACTCATGTTCCCATGCTCCAATGCATTTCGGGCTACTCGCCCTTTATCAAGGAGAACTATAAAAAGAAGAAATGAGCCCGTGTTATGAAAAGGGTGGAGGTGTAAATGAAAACACTAATGGCCAATACTGTTATAAAAGGTGCCGATCAATGAAGGTGATGTGAATAATTAAACCTTGCCTGAGGGGTTGGGGTTGTGACATGTGAGGGCAACGGACTTAAAATACTGTGCTCGGATGCTAAACACTAGTGGGTGACTAAATAGCGTGATGTGCACAGGTGCTGGGTCATCTAGGGGGTCGATAGCACTGACGATAGTTAGTTAAGGGATTGCGGTTCCCGAGTGGGAAACTGCCAACGTGGACTTACTTGGTGGCGGAAAGCCGTGGGGGTCTCCGGTAAAAAGAATCCAGGTGTCGATGTGTGCGCTCGGCGTACAGGAGTATAAGTGAAGGAGTAAAAAACGGACTGCGTGAAAAGTAAACTACGGGGGCCATCTTGGATTGGGTAGGGTTACTGGATGAGTGGGGGCCATGTTGGAATGGATGGATGGAGAATAAAACAATAAGGATGAGGTCTCAGCAATAACGGACAATGAGTGAAAAATAAAGAATAAAGGATAGGGTGTCAGCAATGAAGAGCAATACAGTGGTGTGTAACAACAGGTTATTAAAGATAACAACTATATTCGATGCGATCATTTAATCCATGTGGTTTAAATGTCAGTAAGCGATATATCCATTGCAGTTCTTTTTTGAGTAGACATTTCCGATTGTCTGTGCCTTCAGTACGGTTCACCGTTTCCAATACCGTAAATTGAAGTTGTGCAATGGTGTGGTGAAATTCCTGAAAGTGCATTGCAACATTAGATTTCTCTTGTTTTGTGCGAATGTTAGATTTGTGTTCGTTTATTCGAACTTTGATTTTTCTTTCTGTTATACCAACATGCATTTTCCCGCAGGGGCATTTCAGGGCATAGATGAGGTTTGTGGAATCTCAAGTTGCGTTTACTTGTAATTTAATTGGATGGCCTTTCATGGGATGTTTAATGTGGTTGCCTTTAATGATGCAGTTACAGTTGCTGCAGTTTAGGCATGGTTGGGTTCCTTTGTAATGTTGACTAACGGGAGTTGTGGTAGAAAGTATTTCTTTGATGTTTTTGCCACGGGTATGGGCAAACAGTGGAGGAGTCTGAAAAATGTCCCGAAAGTCTGGTTCTAGTTGTAGAATGGGCCAATGGGTAAGGACAATTTGTTTGAATTTGTGACTGGCTGTGGAGAATTTGGATACCAATACTATGCGGTCTTGAGGCTGTGTAATACTCTTGGAGAGACTTTGTTGTCGAGTGATGTTGGCAACTCGTGTTTGTGCTTCCCTCAATACTGTTCCAGGGTACCCTCTGTCTAGAAAACGTTGATGCATTTCCTTTACTCGAGTATTGTAGATTTGTTCATCTGATACAATGCGTTTTATGCGTAGCATTTGTGAAAAAGGTAAGTGTCTCTTTAGAGATCCCTGGTGGAAACTAGTGAAGTGCAAGGTGTTGTTGCGGTCCGTGTTCTTGCGATGTAGGTCGGTGGTGATGCCTTTTTCAATGATCTTGACGAGGACATCAAGAAAAGGGATTTTTATGTTGCTGGTTTGCCATGAAAGTCTAATGCGCTCATCTTTGGTGTTGAGTTCTGTGAGTGCATTGTGAAGTGCTTCTTGTGTATCGGTCCACATGATAAATAGATCATCTATGTACCTTACGTACATCTTGATTTTCTCGATGAAGGTTTTGTTGGCATATATGTGAGATTTTTCGAAATTTTCCATATAAATGTTGGCATACGTAGGAGCCGCACAGTTTCCCATCGCCATTCCTGACAGCTGAAGGTACCATTTGTCATTCTCCTGAAAGTAGCTATGGTATAGCGTATACATCATGAGTTCCATGATGAAAGTTTGCATGGAAGGATCAATGTTGCTTGAAAGTAGAGCTTATCGACCGCTTCAATACCTCCCAACTTTTCTGCTTTCTGGTTCGGTAGATTCCCCATCCACGTTATGGGAAGCATTTAAAACAGTCATTATTGTTAATGCATCGCTAAACAGGCCGGCATCCTTCGCTCTCTTTGAGGGGACTTAAGGCGCCTTGAAGGCGAGATACGGCTGCTGGAGCAGGATTACTTTGATACTAACCGACTCCCTCTCCTCGCGCAGCTCAAGTCAAAGATGGAAGAATTTGAGGAGGCTGCACTAAGGGAGATACATTATCTGGGGAAGGAGGTGCGAGCTTGTCGGCATGGTGAGGGTGATAGAGCCGGTAAGACCCTTGCAGGACTGCTTCGGAAGCCGTGGTGTTAAAGATTAGACTGCAAAACGTCAACATTATCGGCGCCATCTTGCCCCTTTCCAAGCCCATTCGTGCGCGTAAGCGGCAGCCATTTTGAGCACCATGGCCTCCCTGCCCCTCGCTGATAGCCAGCGCGTCTCTCTCTCTCTCTTAAACCTCGCAAGCATTCCCCCGCACGCTGACAACCCCCGCTCTCTCATGCCTTGGGTCATAAACCCCTCTTCAGCGCAGCTTCACCACGGAATCCCATCCTGTTCCCAGCGCGACACCTCCCCTCATTCCTTTCATGGCCTCAAACCCTTTTTGATGCAAACCCCCTTTTCCTGTGTCCCCGTTTGTCTTCCTTGTTCCCAGGCCGCCACCTGGCCCTGCGGATACTGTTTATTACCCCGTACAGTAGGAAGCTTCCCCTCCCCATCAAAAGACCCCCGAACCGATCAAAGCCCCCACCCCGTGAGATCCGATCAACCCCATGCATTCCGTGAATCGGCGGAATGCCCTGCTGTGCGACAACCATCACCTGTTGTGACCGGGGTGGGGAATCCAACTGTAAATGTATGTGGGAACGGGTCTGAAGGAGAGATTCCGAGGATGTTCTTTCAAGTACTAAAGTATTGCGAGAATGTGTTATGTGCAATAAAGGTCATAAACCCTAGTATAAGAGGCCAGGTCTCAGAGATGCGGGTAGAGCACCTCGTGACGATACTTGCTGTCTGAATTGACGTGTTCTCCTCCGGAGAGAATAAAATCCTCGTTTCCTGCCTTCCAGTCTCCAGCGCCTGCTTCTTCATTGATTAATATTGGTGGGTCATAGAGGCGATACCGCCGGGCAACATAAAAGGGTTTTTGGTTACCGGTTGTCTTTGGAACCCTTTTTAACAATTGGCGTCCCAAACGTGGGGCCCATCAGCGACTCGTGGATCCAGTGGGAGAGGTCCTGACGACAGAGTGAACGACTGCAACGATCGGAAGGTACCCTGTCCGATAGACCCTTGTCTGACAGCCGATCATCCGAACTTCACTGGTTCCGAACAGACCTCTCTCGAGTGATCTGCGGTCCTGACTGGGAACCATCAGGAGTGCCACGAGAAGTACGAAGAGAAGAGGACGATCGGGCGCTGGATTCGGAAGACGAGAAACTGTCCATGCGGTCCGGGTAAGGTCGTGTAAACACGACGAATTGCGAAAGTGATAGATAATTGAAAGTAATTGATAATTGTTGAGAAAATACTAGTATTACTCTTTGTTAATTTATTGGAGATTCACTGTCTACAAACGGAGAAACAACAGGCTCTCCCTTTATAAACAGCGAAGGATAGGTACGCACCCGTCGGACCTATCTTTCTCCCCCACTGAACAATTGCCCCTTCCCCCCATTGATTAACTGTTATAGATTGTTTTCTGGAGATTCTCTGTCTGCAAACAGGGAAAAAATAGGTCCCCTCTTTACAGATAGTGAAAGGGTAGGTGACGCGAACCTCTGCGAGCCTACTTATTCTCCCCATTGACCATATTGATTTTTTATTTTTGACCTAACGTTGATTGATTGCTCAGAATTGGTTCATGAGGTATTCACTACGTGCAAACAACGTAGAATAGAAATATTCTGTCTAGTCTTTGCGCGCAGTGATAAGATAGGTAGTGCTGACTATTATCCCATTGTGATCCGTCATGCCTGTCTTCTCCCCACTGGTTAGTAGCCTGTTTAGCCCGGACCGCTTATTAGAGATGAACCATCCGGCTCCGCTGGAAGGCACCCCTAATAAGGACATGTTCACAAAGCATGGATTAGTCGCTATAGCCTATAGCCAGCTGTGGCATAAATATACGAAAAGGGATCGAGAAAGTCAGTGGCCACTGATAGGATCCTTCGAAGACGATAGAATAATCGCACTAGAAACAGCCCTTGGTAAAAACAAGACGACGTCCACTATGCTTGACAGCTTCGGCATGTGGCGAAAAGAAGCCGAACAACGCAAAAAGAGAACTGAGAGTAGGTTGGGAAAAGAGCTGCGGAAAGCAGCCCACCTAGCGGCCCAGAAACTAGAGAAAGAGATAAAAGAAAGAGAGGATACCAAACAGAAGCTAGAAGTAGAAACATCAAGCCAGTGTCTGGTTAGAACCCCCTCCGCGCTCTACCCTGAATTACACTCAAAACAGCGAACCAACGATGATCTGCTGCTAGGTCCTCCGATCATCCACATGCCCCCTCCATATGCCCCTTCCCAACCCTTAGCCCAACACCCACTATCCCCAGGTACCAGCGAGAGCAGCCCCACGGCTTCAGCCCCCATGGCCTCCGTGCCGGCTGAACTCCTCGTATTAGATGTTACGCAAACGACAACGCCGGGCGACCCAGAAGCCCGAAGGGTTGGTCCTGTTAGAGCATATAGACTAAGCAAACATGAACGAGCAGGGGTCGACAAGATAGCAAAGATACTGGTAGAGAAGAGGGAGGATGAAGAGTCCGTCACGGATGTGTTTAATTCTTATACTGGGAGTCACAGACGACACTTTACTGTACAACTGTGTTACCACGTCTTAAACGCATACGAGGACCGATATCAAGAAAAAGGTCCACAGAGCCTAACGACTCTGTACCGGAAGGTTGATATCGGGGATGAGAGTGAGAGTGATGTGACGGACCTCCTTACGCATACGCTTGAGGTTTTCCGCCACCTCACTGAACAAAAGCAGAAAACCGAATCCACTACCTCCGTAGCAACCAACCCACAAACTGAACGACCTAACACTATGATGCCGATACGAGAGGCTGCCCCTTACTGGGTTCCTCCACGAGGTGAAGGGACTCACGATGACGCAAACAACAAAGATGCAAAGGGAAGGGTAGTATACAATTGGGTCTACCAACCATGGGACCGGCAAGAGATTCTGACCTTCCGGAAATCTCTGCCTGACCTACGTAAAAACCCCACTGCCTTCTATACCGAGTTGGGTACGGCCCTAGGTTCGACGATTATGACTCTAGCTGACATCGACTTGTTTTTCGGGTTATGTCTACCAGCTGATGTGTGGAAGCAAATCCGGAAAGTCGACCACTCTGAGCTGTTTGGACATAACTGGTCACAACTTGATGGCATAGACAGACAACGAGAACCCGGACAAAAGCCTTTAAAAGCCATTTTAGACCTCCCGGATAAAATCGTGCAGAAATTAAAAACCCTGATCCCAGAAAAGAAAGTGGACTGGTCGATAGTAACGGCTTGTCGCCAGAAACCTCAGGAGGATGTATCGGAATACTTCTCCCGGTTTGAAACGGTGTTCTCCGATTACAGCGGCCAGGACCTGACCACTGCAACCGGACACCATCTGTTTGTCCAGAATTACGTTAAGGGCTTATCACCGGAGGTCTCGCAGAAACTGCAGGCCAGTGAAAGTAGTTGGGCAGCCTCCAAACCTACGGCTATCCTCCAGATGGCCCAATATTATGAACATCAGAAAAACGAAAACGATAGAACAACAGAGAGGAAGAAGAAAGAATTAAAGGAGAGGGTGATGATAGCACAACTGCAAGGGGTGACCCTGGGACGAGCCCAATACCGGGGAAACCATCAGATGAACGTCCCTAAAACGGCACCTCCCAAAGACCGTGCTTCAACTCCCCACATTGGACGTACAGACATTAGGGAGGACCAGTGTGCCTTCTGTAAAGGATCGGGCCACTGGAAATCTCAGTGCCCGGTTCTTTTGGAACTCACCAGAAATAGAGATCCTAGAGATTCAGCAAACGAACCAAGAAATAGGGGACCACAGCGAGGGCCCCCAAACAACGCAACTAATGATAGATCCAGTAGACCAAACACATTTGATCGACCCCGACAGAACCAATGCCAGCAATCTGACTACGATGACGTTCATGACTTTGCATAGGACTGCCTAGGGCAAGGGAGGGATCCAGTCGAGCTCCATGTTGACCAGCAAGGCCCTTATGTCACTGCTAAGGTCTTGGGTACAAAGTCACCATTCCTGGTAGACACTGGCGCAACACGTAGTGCATTATCTAAACGACTGATTCCAAGGGCACCCTTGTCTGGCTTACTAATAACATCGACAGGTTTCGATGGGACGCCCTCCACTAACCCTTTGTCCGCCCCAATCCTCTTTGACTTAGAAAACAACACCACTGACACCACGTTTTTGCTCTCCTCCAATAGCCCTGACGCAATTATGGGACTCGACTTATTGAAACACTTCCGAGCAACGATTAGATGTTCTCAAGATGGAGTCCGAGTTTTCCTTTACGACAATCCTGTTCTGCTTAGACATTGCCCCCCCAGACACATGTTTTCCATCACCGACGCTGACACTTCCCTGCTTGACACTCTGCCTCCGTATCTGTGGGCCAAAACGGATTCGGATGTAGGGCGCATGATGATTGACCCAGTGCACATCACTGTTCGACCAGACGCAACACTCCCAAAACTTCCACAATATCGGATATCGCCCGAGGGCGAGAAGGCATTGGTAGAAATCATCCAATCACTGATAGACGCAGGAGTGGTAGAGGAAGTAGTTAGCAACGTTTGCAACAGCCCAATCTTGCCCATCATTAAGAAACAGGGAGAAGGAGATGAGAAAGCATACCGCTTCATCATTGACCTTCGAGAGATCAACAAAGTGGTGGTACCCCAGTACCCTGTGGTCTCGGACATTACCACCATCCTGACTTTGATTCCCTCCACTGCCACCACCTTCACTGTCATTGACCTCAAAAACGCATTCTTTTCCATCCCCATCCACCCAGACAGCCGATATCTCTTCGGTTTCACCCTAAAAGCCCGCTCATATAGGTTCTGCCGAGCACCCCAGGGCTACACAGAAAGCCCTAGCATCTACAGCCAGGCCCTCAAGAGACAGCTGGATCAAGTCCAGTTACCCAATGGAGTGGTATTAGTACAATATGTCGATGACATCCTCTTGGCAGCCGACACCACTCCACTAGCTGTCACAGCCACCATTCAACTCCTGCATTTCCTTGCAGAAAATGGCCACAAGGTCTCTAAGAAGAAGTTGCAATTCTGCCAACCCCAGGTCACTTACCTAGGCCACCTTTTGTCCAAAGACGGAAGGAAGCTGACTCCTGACCGGATCCAAACCATTCTCGACACCCCCGTCCCTAAGACCCAGAAACAGGTCCGCTCCCTACTAGGCCTCACCTCCTTCTGCCGACAGTGGTTGCCCAACTTTAGCCTTGTAGTAAAACCACTGCTTTCATTGTTAGCAAAGGACATCCCTCTCCCACTCCCTTGGACCCCTGAGTGTCAGGCTTCTTTCATGCACCTACGAGATGCCCTCTGCTCGGCCCCTGTGTTGGGTACCCCCGATTACACAAAGCCCTTCTCCCTTTACACCCATGAAAGGGAGGGGTGCGCTTTATCTGTCCTGACCCAGTCCATCGGCCCAAAGCAACGACCATGCGCTTACTTCTCAGCCACTCTTGACCCCGTAGCCAGAGCCCTGCCTGCTTGCCTTCGAGCCGTAGCTGCTGCTGCGATCTCTATCCGACAGAGTGAGGGGATCGTGCTCTCGAATTCCCTCACAGTACTGGTACCCCATGCAGTTGACACCCTCCTAAACCAAACCAAAACGCAACACCTGACGAGTGCACGACTGACAGGATACGAACTGACTCTGCTCGCACCCCACATCACACTGAAGAGATGCACCACACTGAACCCAGCAACCCTGCTGCCCTTACCAGAAAACGATCCCAACGCGCACCCTGTACACGAGTGTGTGACCCTCACAGACGAACAGACCAGAAGTAGGGTTGACCTCAGAGACACAGCTTTCCCCGACCCCGACGGAGAGCTGTGGGTGGACGGTTCTTGCATCAAACTCCCCGATGGCACCACTTCAGCTGCCTATGCAGTCACCACGGCTCGAACTGTAGTCGAGACAGCCCGCATAACGCAACGATCTGCCCAGGCAGCGGAACTGATTGCCCTGACACGAGCCTGTATTCTAGCAGCAGGAACCACAGCAAACATTTACACCGACAGCCAGTATGCCTTCGGGGTGGTTCACCATTTTGGGCTCCTTTGGAGGGAGAGGGGATTCTTGACCTCACACGGCACCCCCATTTTGCACGGGGACCTAGTCTCCGCCTTGATCGAAGCCGTCCTTCTCCCCAAAAAGCTTGCAGTCATCAAATGCCAGGCACACAAAAAGGTGACAGACATTATTGGACAGGGAAATGCACTAGCCGACCTCACTGCCCGAGCGACAGCTGAAAATAGGATGACAACACGCATGTACGTGACCAGGTCACAAGCAGAAAAATGGACTGACGCTAGGGACACTATCAGAGACATTCAAATGGCTAGCACACAACACGAACTGACTGAATGGACACGGGTGGGATTGAAAGATGACGAAGGCTGCTGGCGGACAAAAGACACAAACAAATGGTTGTTCACCACTTGACGCCATACGAGGTTGTTTTCGGCCGGCCTATGAATGTCTGGTCTGCACCGAACCCAACTTCCATTCATGACGTCCCGGACGTCCTAATGTCTGATTACTTATGTCAGTTGACTAAAACGCTGTCTGTTATCCATCAACAGGTGCTGCATGCCATCCCTGACACTTCCAGGGGTCCCGGACACACCATTCAGCCTGGGGATTTTGTCCTGATCCGGAACTTCCAGCGTGCCAAGAGTCTGGAACCCCGGTGGACGGGCCCCTGGCAAGTCCTCATCACCACCCGAACAGCACTACGGGTGGAGGGAAAACGCAACTGGCTGCATGCACACCACTGTAAGAAGATCTCCTCGACCCTGACCTCGACTGAAAACATCGACAGCCAAGAAGAGCTCCTGAACAAGGACCGACCGTCACTAACCTGCTATCCTGATACTGACACACTTGAACTTTCAAAATTCTCTGATCCCACAGTGCCATCAAAAGAAGGGTATTTCCTGCGTCGAAAGGAGGGAGTCTCGGCTAAGTAGACCACGGACTGAGTTAAATCTCAGACCGGTGACCTAAACACTACCAAGGGTTACCCGGAGAGAAGCGAAGCAAAGTCTGTGGTTCTGCCCGCTACCGAGCCCCTTGAAGATGATGGAAGCGCCAGATAAGAAGATGATGGAAGCGCCAAATAAGAAGATGATGAAGGAAACAGGAAATACCCACCGCAGAAACCCAAAAGCAGACAGACTCCATAGCCCAAAGACTATTGCGCTCTTCATCACAATCCTCTTCTGCTTTCTCCTCATGACCACACTCTGGATTATGGAAGAAAATGCACCTGCTCACGAAACCTTCTTGACCACTGTCCAGCCTACCACCATGAAGGAACATTATCTGATTTCGCTCTCTCCCCAACTCAGAGAGAGGCGAAAGGAATTTTGGAATAACTCCTTCGTGCAACTACTTCACCAGCACAACCTTGCCACCAATGCCACCAACTGTTGGATCTGTGGGTTGCTACCCCACGCCACTGGACACTCGATACCATTCATCTCTTCACCTTTCTCAGTTCACGGCTCCTGTCTTGCCTGGCTGATGCTTCTGCAAGAAAGCTTTAAAGACAATGCCACCTCCAGCAAAACCGTAACGCATTTCTACCACGGGGTCTGGCGGAACAGAACAAAGACGCACTTCTGCCCGCAGACCAACAACAACACAGTCCACTTGGACATCCCTGCTAAAGAACAAGTTGAAATGCAAGTGTTCAATAATCCAACCAGAACCACCTTCTCCTACCTGCGAAAACGAACGGCTGCCACTCTGACTGTGGCCCTGTCAGTCATCAACGTCACCGGCCACATGTGCATGGAAGGGCTTGGGACTCAGCTGGTAGGCCACAGTGCCTGCCGGTTTTCCAGAACTCTGGACTCCATCGACCCACCTTCCTTTGTGGCATCTCCAAACACGTATTTCGTCTGCGGCACGAAGGCTTACACCTGGCTCCCCAAAGGCTGGGGGGGCACTTGTTTCATTTCTTTCATCCTTCCTCCGACTTATGTGGCACCAGCAAATCATCACAGACAAAAACGAGCCAAGGACATCGAACAAGCCGATTCGACAGGAGCGCAATTCATCGATGCTATGAAAGGGCTAGTCCCCCTCTGGGGCCCGATGGCAAACAGCCGTGCCATCCGACATCTGACTCAAGCAGTTGAGACAACAATGAACATCACGGCTGGTATCCTTGCTAACAACACCGCTGAACTTCAAGCGGTCCGCTTGGTGGCCCTCCAGAACCGCCTTGTCCTGGATGTGGTTCTTGCGGATCGTGGTGGGGCATGCCGCATTATTGGGTCCAGCTGCTGTACGTACATACCGGACAATTCACCCTCAGTGTACAAGGCCATCGAACATCTTCATAGACTCTCTTCAGAAGTCCACCAAGAACAAGAAGAATGGTCGCTGGGTGGGTGGTTCTGGAGCACCGTTAAAAACTGGGGCTGGAGACTATTCACCATTATCCTGATTCCTGTGGTTGTACTATGCGGTTTATGTTTAGGAATTCAATGTCTACCACCCCTGTGTACATTATGTGTAAATTGTATTTGCCCTAAGACTGTGGACTTTGAAAACGAACGTATGAGAGCAATATATGATGCCGAGGTTAGGAATTTGATGAAGATTGACATTGAGTAAGCAAGTTGGCTAAGATATGTTGAAAAGGGAGGACTGTTAAAGATTAGACTGCAAAACGTCAACATTATCGGCGCCATCTTGCCCCTTTCCAAGCCCATTCGTGCGCGTAAGCGGCAGCCATTTTGAGCACCATGGCCTCCCTGCCCCTCGCTGATAGCCAGCGCGTCTCTCTCTCTCTCTTAAACCTCGCAAGCATTCCCCCGCACGCTGACAACCCCCGCTCTCTCATGCCTTGGGTCATAAACCCCTCTTCAGCGCAGCTTCACCACGGAATCCCATCCTGTTCCCAGCGCGACACCTCCCCTCATTCCTTTCATGGCCTCAAACCCTTTTTGATGCAAACCCCCTTTTCCTGTGTCCCCGTTTGTCTTCCTTGTTCCCAGGCCGCCACCTGGCCCTGCGGATACTGTTTATTACCCCGTACAGTAGGAAGCTTCCCCTCCCCATCAAAAGACCCCCGAACCGATCAAAGCCCCCACCCCGTGAGATCCGATCAACCCCATGCATTCCGTGAATCGGCGGAATGCCCTGCTGTGCGACAACCATCACCTGTTGTGACCGGGGTGGGGAATCCAACTGTAAATGTATGTGGGAACGGGTCTGAAGGAGAGATTCCGAGGATGTTCTTTCAAGTACTAAAGTATTGCGAGAATGTGTTATGTGCAATAAAGGTCATAAACCCTAGTATAAGAGGCCAGGTCTCAGAGATGCGGGTAGAGCACCTCGTGACGATACTTGCTGTCTGAATTGACGTGTTCTCCTCCGGAGAGAATAAAATCCTCGTTTCCTGCCTTCCAGTCTCCAGCGCCTGCTTCTTCATTGATTAATATTGGTGGGTCATAGAGGCGATACCGCCGGGCAACATAAAAGGGTTTTTGGTTACCGGTTGTCTTTGGAACCCTTTTTAACAGTGGGCCAATGAATATATCAGTGAGTTGCGCTTGGGCGAGGATGAGTTAGTGGGTGGTCAGGAAGCGGTCCTGGCTGAAATGATGGTGTTTTATGCCTCATTATATGCCTCGCACCAGTCAGGGGTACCTGCAGACCTACTTTCCTTCTTTGATTCGATTTAGCTTGTCTGGCTCAGTGACGCCCATCGCAGGTATTTAGACGAACCATTCTCCATAGAGGAGGTGATTGGTGTAATTCGTGCTATGCCTGGGGACAAAGCTCCCGGGGCTGGACGGGCTCACCTCAGCCCTTTGTAAGGAGTTTGCGCTCCTGCTCGTGTGCCATCTTCTTAACATTGACGAGGACTCATTGGAGCAGGGCGCCCTCCCTCCTCCCTTCATTAGGCGCTTCTCGTGACCATACTTAAACCAGATAAAGACCCACTATTGTGCGACTCCTACAGACCTCTATCAATGATTAATATTGATAATGAAATTCTCGCAAAGGTCCTCGCCTCATGTCTGCTCCCATTGCTCCCCACGATCCTTTGGCCGGATCAAGGCGGCTTCGTCCCCGGGTAGGAGCACTGCCCACAATCTCCGTACCCTCTTTGCTGTGATGCAGGGGATCAATCCTGCCCTCCCTGCAGCAGCAGTGTTCCTCGACACAACCAAAGCGTTCGAAACAATGGAGTGGCATTATCTCTACTCGTTGCTCGCCGGAATCGGCCTGAGTCATGCATTTCTCAGAAAAATTGCGTTGCTCTACACCTCCCCCTCGGCAAGACTGCAGATCAATGGAGTCATCTCCCCCCTGGTTGGAGTTGCCCGAGGCACCAGACAAGGGTGCCCGCTGTCACCACGCCTCTTTGCTATCACAATGGACCCGTTGGCGGCCCAGTTGCGACAGTTCCATGCTCAGAGAGGACTCGATTTCATGCCCCGGGTGGTCTTTGAATCAATGTATGTAGGCGATGTGACTCTCTACGTCCAGCACCCTGCGGAAAATCTTGATCCCCTTATACAGAAGATTATTTGGTTTGACGGCCTCTTGGGTATCACCATAAACTGGGGGAATTCTATCATCTTCCCACTCACACCAGTAACTGTTGCATTTCACTCAGAATTCCCTCTAAAATGGACTGACTCCCCTGTAAAATACTTGGGAATTTGGATTAGCAGGAATCATGAGGAACTGTGGTGCTACAACTATGGCAGACTTATGGAGTGGTTTGAGAGTCAGCTTCCCCGTTGGAGGGTGCTTCCTCTTTCGTTAACGGGGCGACTTGCCATCGCAAAGATGGTGTTACTGCCCAAGTTCCTTTATATCTTCGTCAATCTCCCACTTCCTCTCACGGTTGTATTTAAGAAGCGACTCTGCTCCAATTTGATTTCCCTGACAGTGGAGGGTGGGCAACCACTGGTCACCTGGGAAACTCTCACGCTCCTGTTTGAGCAGGGAGGCATGGGGGCACCAGATGTGCAATTGTATCATTGCTGCCCAGGCACAATTCACATTTCACTGGATTTTTCCGATGCCGTTCCTAGCGCATGCGGCCCCTGAGTGTGATCTGGCAGACCCGCCTCCACTGCATATGGTGATGTTTCGCTTGCAGAGTTGCCCGTGGGCTGGGATAGACATGATTGGCAGCCCGGTGTGGGCATGGCAGATGCTCCGTCGGCGGGCGGGTTTGGACACCCTATTTGCGCCCTCAGTGCCGCTAACGGTACACCCAGAGCTGCTCTCAGCGGGGGAGGAGGGAGTCTGTCAGCGGCTGCGCATGCTGCAGGTGCATACGATGGGTGGGGCATTTCCAGATGGGGTATTTATAGGCCTGGACGTCGCTTTGGGAGATGAGCATACTGGACTCCTGGACAGGATGACCTGTTATGAGCTGCGGCTGGCCATGCGGGCGAGGTTCGCCTTATTCCCGGTGGCACCACCGTTTCATGTACTGGAAGCATTTTTATCAAACCCCTCACCCCCTAAACTCATAACACGTCTGTACACTGCTATGCAGCAGGACTACCCTGTGTGTGTGCCCCTGGCCCAGGCTACTTGGGAGGAGTGCTTGGGCACACCGTTTGAAGAGGGTGTGTGGGACAATTGCTGCGCACAATCCAGGAATCTGTCGCCCAACTATAGACTTAGATTAGTCCACTTCAAATTTCTCCACAGACGTTACAGAACCCTGGTGTGGCTGTGCTGGGCGGGGCTGAGTATTGAGATGCACTGTTTGCGATGCGGGGTGCCCGAGGCCTCATTCATGAACCTTACATGGGAGTGCTGGGAGGTTGCAAATTTCTGAGGGCAGGGTAGTGATCGAGCCCAGGCCCTTACCGTGGAGGGGTAGATGAGAATGAGATGCGACGGGCGCCCGATGGGGAGGGGTCCCCCTTTTCTACATGCACCCCAACAGCTTCTTCCTTTTCTTTTTTGGTATGGCCGAAGAGGTTTCCCCTATTCCCCCCTTCCCTCCCCCCTTGTTCCTCCTCCTTACTGGATGCTCAGTTGTATCCCAACTGTTAGATGGCAATTGCACTTGCTCATGCTGAGTACCGACTTCTGGAAGACAGGTTGAACTTTATGGACTAAAGTGCGGCCCAAATGGGTACTTTGGTATGCCCTAGCCAGATGATAAGCCTTGTAGCGCTGGTCATAAAGTTTCACATTTATACTCCTGCTCTTCCTTTTCCGTAATATGTCGCTGACTGTATTTGCTTGAACTTACAAATAAATGTTTTTTAACAAAAAATGAAATAAAAATAAAAACATTACTATTTTAGAATTGCCGCTTTTAGAAAGTGGCCATTTCTCTTCTTTTACTGCTCTATGTGCCTTGCATCCTGTCTCCAATACACGTTCGAGCTGGGTGACAGCTACACTTTGTGCATTCCCTCTAGACCGCCACAAACACAGGAAGGGTAGGTGCGGCAGAAGACCCATCTGCATTCATCTGCATTCTGATAGCCTTCCTGGACAGGAAGGGGGAGTGGTAACTGACACTTACATCTGAATAGTTAGTGTCCTATGTCCCACACAACGGGCTGATTAGCCTGCACACAGAGTCTGGCAAACAGGGCTCTGATGAAAGGGGATCTGTGCATTTCAAAGAGCTGCTTTGTAGTCACCCCCCACTTTAAAGGCACATTTGGATATAAGTATGGGTGCTCTGTGCCTATCAAGACAGTACACTACTGGACCTGTGACGAACACTACCAGGAGATAGGACTGCTGTACAACAAGGATTGCCACTCTGATTGACCGACAGTTCCAAGGAACAGCTACACTGCTGTGCTGGGCTGCCCTGCTGCTTGCTGATCTCTGCCCTGCTGAGGACAAGGACTGGACACATCTCACTTGAACCCAGGGTGCTTGCTTGCCTCCTGTTTTCTGAGTTCTCAGGGTCATATAATATGTATTGCAACTCTGCTGGTGCTGCTGGACTCTACCATCTGTGGGCCCTACCCTTGACTGAGGTGCCCTCCCTAGCCCTGGGTCTCTGAAGTGGGTGCTGCAGCTGTTTTGCTAGAAAATCGATGCATCTTCACCACTGCGCTGATTGGAATCAATGCAGTGCCCTTCAACACCGATGCAGTGCTGATCTGAAGACATCCCTGCACAGCTCAACGATGATGTAATGCCAATCCGAGGTCCCAACTGGGAGGTTCGAGTTCGACGTATTGACCAAACTGTGTGAATAGGAACTGACGCAATGTAATGTTGACGAGGGTGCTTTGCTCCATCTGAGGTACTTTGTCAGAGTGGCCTGTTTAAGCCTGTAGCCGGCTTGCCCTCCTTTGCAGTTGGCCTAAACTTTGGATTTACCCTGGTCTAGTGTGATCTTGAGTAACCTTTTAGTGATATTCACTTCTAAGCACTAATTTTCGTTTGTCTTTAAAAGTTCCTAACAATTGTCCTACTTATTGGATTTTTGGCATTTTGCTCTTGATTTTCTCATAAAAATATTCTGTATTTTTCCAAACCTGTGTAGATTCTTTTGTGGTGCTTTCGTTGTGTTATTGTGTGTGTTGGACAAATACTTTACACATTGCCTCTTTGGATAAGCCTGACTGTTCTGTGCCAAGCTACCCGAGGGTGAGCACAGGTTATCTCTTATTGGGTATCTAACTTACATGGACTAGAGTGATGGTTCCTGCTTGGACAGTTTGCATACCTCTTCCAACCAGAAACCCCACTTCTAACAATGGACCTTTGTAGACCGGTGCTTGTAGGTCAATCTTCTTGCAGATGAGATTTAGATAATATCAAGAAGTGCTGTCTGAACAATATCCTTTTCATTGTGTTCTTGAAGATCAAATTGTATGCAATAATTCTGATGGCTCGATGCACAGAATGTTTTGGAGCAGTTTCTGAGAGAGTTTGCTTGAGGACTTCCATGTTTCTGCAGAGAGGTAGTTTGAGTCAAAGGGTGTTGACCTTTGTGAATTTTGTTGCTCAACAGAGATTGAAGGTTTCTTAGCAGGGTTGTAAGGACTGTCAGAAGGTAGGGTTTTGTGTAGAGGGATATGTTTGAGGTTGCAGAAATCACCTGTTACGCTGGAAAGGTTAGGAGTCCAGGTAAGGCACTGTGAGCTAGGCAGGATTGGGATTCAGGTAGGAATATTGTAGAGAGACTCAGCCCCTGCATTCTGATGTCCTGTCATCCTAATACACAGTTCTGCTTTTCCAGTAGAATCCAAGCAACAATACAAGTGAATTAAAGTGTATTCTTTCTGTTGATTCGAAGCCAGTTGAGGAAGATCAACATCAGTGAGATATGGTTTCAATGTCCTAGCTAGAGAGATCAGTCTGGCTGCCACATTGAGTGCTGATTTCAGGAGAGCAAGATGTAGCTTTGGCATGCCAGTCAGGAGGGAGTTGCCATAGTCTAGTTTGGAAAGGACTAGGGAATTGATCACTTGTTTAAGATCTTTATCAGACAGAAGGAATGTATTACCATATAACTGTCTAATTTGCAAATGAGCTCCTTTAGCTAAGGCATTTATGTGGAGTACGAGGCTGAGATTCTTGTTTATGGGGAAGGCCATAGTTTTTTTCTCTCAATGATGGATGGGTAACAGTTAAGGCTATTGAGAGTATCCAACCATGATGGTACTGGCGTAAAGCAGTTTGGAGGAGATATCAGCAAGAATTTCATTTTTGGGCGTTTAGTTTGAGGTGGTGATAAGTCATCCAAGTTGGAATTTTGACCAAGATATGTGCTCGGTGGGCAATGTCCTCAGACAAGATACATTTAGATACATCTGCGTGTCTTCTCATAGAAGTGACAAGAGATGAGCCATTCCAAGTATAAAATGAAGAGGGATTGAGAGATTGTGGAGCTTAATTCAGAGGTCGAGGTGTAGATTCAGAGTTTGTGATTTTTATAAAATGGCATTAATTATCAAGATATAAATCAAACCAGTTGACAACTGCCATTGATTATCAAGGTGTGAGTCAAACCATCTGTAAACTACCACTTTGAATCCTATTGTCTCATCAAAAATCTTTAGAAGCTTGGATGACTGTGTCAAACGCTGCAGTAAATCCAGAAGGGTAAAGAGGTACGAGTTCCTTTTGTTAAAGAAAAGAAGTACATAGTCCACATACTGGAGCATTTTGTTTCATGAGCTGCAGTCTATCCTAAAACCTGATTGGTTGTCATCAAGGAGATTGTTTTTACGCATTGGCTCTCCACATTATTTTCCATAACTTTGGTAGGAATTGAAGGCTTAATATTGGGTGGTTGTTGTTAAGTTCTTCTGAGTCAGTTTCTAGCTTTTTTCAATAGTCGTGTTAAATGAAGGACCTGTTATAAGTCTTGTATGGCATTTTGCAAAACTGATATATCTATCAGGTGGACCCAGTGAGGGAGATACTGATGTCTGTGAATATAATTTCTTGAATGGGATCAGGCAAGTGTAAGGAGGGTTACAGAGTAGGTGATAGCAATTTCTCAGTTCTAGCAGTGCGGTTTCTCAGAACTTTGACCACGTGATGCAAAATTTCTGAACTATTTCTTCATTTGTGTGGATTGTGGGGTATTGGGCAACAAAAAATACATTTTTGTCTGTTTTCTCATTGAAAACAAGTGGCAAAAAGATTACAGTTTTCTTTGAGGAGGCTACTATCTTGGGAGCTGGTAAGAAGTTTGCTAACTGTTTATCTACTTCATATGGTTTCCTGGGAATACTCTCAACATGGTCTATAAAGTAAATGATACTTTTACCTCAAAAATAAGTTACATATATTTCTTCCTTCCATTTGAAGAATGTCAAGGGGTTGTCGAAGGAGAGGTTGAAACACCATGACTGTTCTTTTATTCTGAGGGCTATTATATTTGTTTTGTTTTATGTTTTATTTAGAGGTGCAAACTCATCCATGATTGTGATAATGTTTTTTTTTCATAGAGACCGGCCATTTCGAAACCTCCCGGGTTAGTTGAAATGGCTTGCAGGGATGTAGTTGGATTTTTTTTGCAGGAGGATGGAGCCAGGAAGTGATTTAACCAGCTGATGACAATGGGGTGGTCGGCCTTAGCTAAGTTTTATTTGGAAATTATGGGAGGGACTATCATACCCCTTCATAGTTATCTGTTGTAGAGTGTTGAGTAACATCATTTCTTAGTAGGGAGGCAGATAATTTACTGGAGTGGGAGTTATTTTACTCACTCTAGTGTAAAAAAAAATTACAAACAAGTGCTCAAGGCAATATAACATAATCAGCACAAAGCAGCATGAATTAATCTTAAAAACATTATCAACGAAAATCAACCCAATAGATTATGGTTCTTGGTTGGACTTAGGACACATGCCAATAGGCCAGCAAGTGACCACCTTATTCCTTTCAAGAAATGGGAAGCACACATCAAAGATCTCTCTGCAGGCAACCATATTTTACAAACAACTAGAGAACCATATCTCAATCCATCATTAGCTATAACACAAAACAATATAATCTAACATGAAATGAAGAGTCGAGCCACTCGGACTCCCATGCCCAATGGATATCCCATTAATATTATAAAACATGATCCCACTCTCTGGAGCACACTTCTATGCTGTTTAGTCTTCATAGGTTTGCATTCCGGTACTATACTCCCATCATTGAAAGGATTAATCGTTCATCTGATATACCAAAAGGAGTGAAATATTTTCCCAAAAAACTACAGACAGATCTCACCTAGGACTATGATGGCACGATTTTTGCACAATACAATCTCAGCAAATAAGTGGAAAATGATAAGCACATTCCAAACAGGGTTCTGGCTTGTCTGCTATACCATCATTAGTACTTATAATATTTTTTTACACTATTAGCTCACAATGCAACCGACACATATCGTACACTATATGCCTACTAAATAGATTACAGCACATCATTTGATAAAGTCAACCATTCTCATCTGTGGAACAAGCTGAAGAATTGGGAAACGGACTGATCACTGCTACATTTGATCATGGTGCTGCATGAAGAAACATGGCTTCAATTCAAATGATCCAACTAAAGCACCAAAGTGCCTAAAATGTCAACACAAAATGTATTAAAACTCAGCTGTATTTTGGCTTCTTTCCTATTTTCTCTTACATTTCCGATTTACCTGGAAAATTAGACACTGCAGATGGTCTTCCACCAAAGTTAAGGAAACAAACTATCACACATGCAACCTAAACAGATGGCTCAGTAATCTTTTCACTGATGGCTAAAGATCTCCAGCACCAGCCATCAAGACTTCATGAATACAAATTTATGAACGGTCTCATGGTCAACCACTTAAAATCTAAAGTGATGTTCTTTGGGAAAGGGAACAAGCAACAATCATAGAAAATTGGTAATGTAATAATTGGTGAACAGCCTTTACGACGCGGCTGTTACACCGCCGTGCCGTTACAACGCGGTCTTTTCAACGCAAGTCGTTACCACGACTTGCGCTGGAGGGCGCTGCAGGACAAGGAATTTTTTAATTTACTATCCAACACCTTCCCTACTGTACGTAGGCTGGTGTTGGAATAGTAAATAAAAAAATTCCTAAGTCCGCACCCCCTCCAATGCAAGTCGTGGTAACGACTTGCGTTGAAAAAACCGCGTTGTAACGGCACGCGTTGTAACTGTATGCGTCGTAATGCCGTACATCCTTAATAATTGATCAAATAAGGGACCTGATCTAACTATTGATGAGAAGCTGAATTGGACCCCGTACATTTAAATAAAAAAATGCAAAGCAGAAATAATGACCAAATCCATCAAAAGTTTCTTCAGGACCCTTGGAGAAAAGGTGGTAGATGAGTTGATCAATGTTTTAAATCAGTGTTTCCCAAATTGTGGGTTGCGATGCACTGGTGGGTCACAAGCAGATTTTTGGTGGGTCACGAAAGTCCCAGTGATAAATATAGACGCCTTCAAATTCTATATTTCTCTCCTAGCAATAAATAAAGATGCCTTCAAATTCTACATTTCTCTCGTCATATTTTCTGTGCTTCAAGGACCGAGGTCAAATGTAAGACGTCTTGTGTTCACAAACTTCTCTCACTGTGCAGTCCGAGAAAAAAAGTTAAGTGACAGTTCTGCTGGGGTACATAAATTGTGAAAAGAAAGGGTGCAGAATGTCATTTTTTTAAAATACACAATAAAAGGTAAATACATGTAGATGAACTCTGCATATTCAGCATTTACGAAAGCAAAAATGAAAATTAATTCTTTGTAATTCTGAAGTGTAAAGGGAGCAAAAGTTTTAATAAGATAGGAACTCACCTTGACCCTTTACTTGTTAATGCACAAATAGTAAATATTCAGGCAAACCGTTTTCCACACTTAATCATTTGTGTGCTAAATAGTTTTTATCAGTAAACTGTATGTCTGTCCAAACTTAGTGATCATTTCAAAGGAAAAGTGGTGTATGTACATGACACAATGTTTAAGTTACATTAAAAAACCACTGGCCTCATGCTAATTAAAGCTAAGTGGGTCGCGAATGTTTGTCATTATAAAAAGTGGGTTGTGGTCCTAAAAGGTTTGAGAAACACTGTTTTAAATGCAACAATTATACCATCCCTTCTTTAAGGTTCACCTATTCAGTACCGAAATAATAACTGATACGAGCACAGTCTATCTGCAATCCATCAGATCCTTAATTACCTACGTTCTGCGACTCCACAAAGCAACCTACACCCAGAATGAAAACTGGTATCATTGTAAATGCACCACATGGTAGCCAAACTAAATTAGAACTGCGACTGCAATAGGGCAAATTCTGACAGACTAAGGGCCAGATGTAGGTAATTCCCATTTACAGACTCTTAAATACCGAATTTTACTGAATCGGTATTTAAGAGTCTGTAAATGGGAAGGGGGCAGATTTAGGTGATTCCGAATTTAGGAATACCGAATCTGTAAGACCTTGAAGCCCATAGGAATCAATGGGAAATACCGATTTGGTATTTACCGAATCGGTAAATACCAAATCCTGCAAGGGTGCAGGGGGTGTCACTTTGACACCCTCTAGCACCCCAAGTACAGGCTTGTGTGACATGTGGCACACATACATGCCCTAGGGGCATGTCTGTGTGTCACATGGCACAGGTGTGCATGCACAGATGTGCATGCACACCTGAATTCGGTATTTTACCACACAATAGGATTGTGTGGTAAAATACCAACTCTTAAGGGCCTGTTGCACTCTTAGGAGTGTCAGCTACATATGAATTTACTGATTCGATTACCGAATCGGTATATTTACCGAATCGGAAAAAATTACCGAATCGGTAAAATTACCGAATCGGTAGGCCCCCTACATCTGAAATGCCGCTCGTAAACGTCCGAAATCGGCCGTTTCCGACCGGTATTAGGACTCCTACATCTGGCCCTAAGTTGGCTAATTCTGGACGAGGCAAACACAATGAACTTTAAGAAAGGGGGATTGAATCTTCCACTACTTTTAAACATGTTATGTTATGGTATGTTAAAATATTTAGAGAGCACTTGGCTGTCCCAGCAATGGGACATCCCAGCGCTAGAAGCAGCACAGTGGAAAAGGTCAGCTGGGGCAACTAATGATCAGAGAATAACCAAGTCTTCACGGCCATTCTAAAAGCTCAATGGTTGGAAATGCTATGGGTGGAGAGAGGCAGGGAGTTCCAGAGAGCAGGCACGATCTCATGGAATGATCACCCTCTGGCTCTGCATATCCTGGGCACACGGGCCAAATGGAGATCCAGCAAGCGCAAGGCACTGGCAGGTTAGAATCACAGGGCAGAATCCCCGAAAGAATATTGTGGGTGACGCAGAGCGCTTTGAAGTGGATTCTTTTCTCCACTGTGGCACTTGGGAAGTGCAAAAAGGGTGCGGGCCGCTGCATTCTGGGCGTGCTGGAGCTATTTGATCACTAACTTATTAGAATCAAGGAGTAGCGTGTTGCAATAGTCCAGCCTAGCCGGGACAGTGGATTGGAAGATCATCTGATGGGTGTGAGAGTCAAACAGTCATAGAATGGGCTTTAGGCCCCGTAACAGTCCGAAGCAGGTGCCTGCTTCTGATTTGGCATGGGCGTTGAAGGAGACGGTGCTATCCACCCAGACACCCAGGATCTGGACAGCCGGTTTAGGCAAAGGGGGTGAGCCAAGCTCAGGAGGCCACCAGTGGCTACCTCAATCCCTAGAAGGAGGATCTCTGATTTAGTGGCGTTCAGTTGAAGACAGTTGGCCGACATCCAATCAGAGATGGTGGTCAGGTCATCCTGAAATTCCAAAGAGTCCTAGCTATGGTCATTCGAAAAGGAGAGCACCATCTGCGTGTCATCAGCATATGACACTAGTGAGATGTTGCGAGCTTTTGATACCAAAGTCAAAGGCCAGATGTAGATATTAAACAAGGTAGGACTAAGTGCCGAACCCTGGGGGGCGCCACAGTGTAAAGGGTGAGTATGGGAATGGAAAGGGAGGGAAATGACTTGGAAGCTCCTATTGGCAAGGAAAGACGCAAACCAGAAGAGGGCTATACAATCGATGCCGATCTCCCGCAAATGGTGCAGCAGGATCTTGTGTAAGATCGTGTCAGATGCTGCACTCAGGTCGAGTAGTATCAGAGCCGAGGTTCTGCCCTCGTCCAGCGAGACAAGCAACTGCTTTTTGACTACAAGCGGAGCAGATTCTGTACTGCGCCATGGCCTGAAACCATTTAGAGAGGGGGCCAGTATCGAATTGAGTTCCAAATACTGAGTTAGAATGCTGTTAACGTGCAATTCCGTTATTTTAGTTAAGAACGGAAGCTGGGAAATAGGGCTAAAGTTTTCGGGCCTAGTAGCCTCCAAAGTTGTTTTTTTCAGCAGAGGGATACATTTAGCGTGTTTCCATGATTCTGGGATGGACACCGAGAATAGAGATAGATTAGTCAGTTCCAAGCACTCGGGTAAAAGAAAGTTTTGGAACTTATTGAAGCGCTCAGGTTTAAGCGGACCATCCACAGATCCTCACCTAATCATAAAAAACAAGGCTTTGAGGGCATTGGCATAGAAGGATGGGAATGAAGGCAGAGAATGGATCACAGAGACAGAGGGAGAAGCCCTCGGGGATCCAGGGTCAGTGCTCTCAGGACAGAAACTGCCATAAATATGTTCAACCTTGCTGGTGAAAAAACAATTGAAGTACAAAACGACCCCAATTAACTGATCTCATTTGGATGCCAAGAAGTACAGGTAAAAGATTAATAAAGAAAATACTCGAGAAATAGACATTAAGAAGACCTACTGACATCTTTGAAAAACAGACTCATAGTTCTCGTTTTTTTAAACTATTTTACTGCACGGCAACTGCACATCAGCTCAAATTTGGAAGGTTCTGTAAAAAGTAAACTTTTATGATTCAGACTATTGCACATACTAATTTTACAGTTTGAAGGAAGTTGGCATACTCGTTGCGCTGGTTACACTGCATGCTGGCTGTGTGGTACTGAGATCAAATCTATGGGTCACATCATTTACCCGTGTCCAAAGTTATTAGCCTTACGAAATAAATATTTATGAGAAGTATTTTGATAAACTAATTTGAGAACTGTGCAGGTGGCCATTAAACTCTGTTTTAATGCACAATCGAATTCCTTTATTAGTAAACTTCTGAAATCTCTCGACTAACCATCTTAAACAAGCTGCTATGATATTCTCATTTTTAAGTTATCTGGAATATTTAATATGTGCTGATTTTACTTTGTATCTCAGGGCCTGATTTTGAGTTTGTCGGGTGGGTTACTCCATCACAAACGTGAAGAAAATCCCATTTGGTGAATTGCAAGTGCCACTAAATATAATGCATTTGTAATACAGTGGACAGGATGGTCATCAGGTTTGCGAGGGAGTAACCCATCCGAAGAACTCTAAATCAGGCACTTAATCATTGTTCTGTAATTAATGTATTTTTTTTAAGGCGTTCCGGATTTTATATTTTTCTGATTTGATCATTGATTATTACAATAAACCTATTCATCACTACAGTGAAAATTGTCAGAGAAAAATGTGTTTGGAAGGGGAGGATTGTGTTTCCATAATAAGATTGATTCCACAAAGATTTAGGGCTAGATGTAGGTAAACCTAATTTACCGACTCATAAATACTGAATTTTACCGATTCAGCATTTTACAGATTCTGTATATTTACCGGATCGGTAAATTTACCGATTCTGTAAATCAGATGCCCCTACATCTCAAAAGCCAAATACCGGTCGGTAACGGCCGAAATCGGCCGTTACCGACCGGTATTAGGGCTCCTACATCTGGCCCTTAGTTATTTCCAGGGGTATGAAGTGCTGTAAAAGTAGAATTTGGTGGAGATTGACTTCGCTGTTTTCAATTCTGCCAAGAGACATTAGAAGGACAAGGAGCTCCCAAATTTCAAACCCTTGCACAGAATTGAGTCTTTGTGAATAATTGCCTGCCCACCACCCATTTGTCTCTCCTATCAAGGCGGAGGATTGAGTTTTCGGTAGCCAGGCTAAAGTCCAGGACTGGTTGCAAGGCGCCATAGGGCCAGATTTTTGTTAGATGTGAGATGATTGTTCTTAAGGCCATTAGGCCATAGGGATGGTATACAGAAGCTTTGTAAGTGCAACACAGTGAAACACAACATAAAACAACACCATATAACTATGTGTGGATGGAATTTATGCTATGCTGGCATAACTTTCCTTTGTTACAGTAATTTGTCATTACGCTTGAAATTTTTTAAATTCCCCAAGTATGCCGTATTGTGGAATTGCAGGACATTGACTTCAAAAACTTATCCAGAGTGAACAGGAACAACATGGATGGCCAGAAAGCTAGTGGCTTCAGTTTGTGGAGCTTTTTTGTAAAAAATGTGTAATCGCATCCACAATGCATGCAAGGGCTCATTTCACATTCAAATATCGCTCCATATGCCAGTTTTGCATTTCGTGTAATTTTGCGGAATTTTTCCACATATCACGTAATTGTGCAAAAGTAAATGCACGAATTTTGGCGCATCTCTAAATGTAACTTAATTAATACCACCCATAGCTTTTCGTGATGCAAAATGTGTCCATCATGTTTTGGGAAAGCATAACCCTGTGAGGTATTGCTTGAAATATTTACGGTAGCAAGTGTTTTTCCTCATAACTATCACATGAGCATAAAATAATTTTAAAAAACAACTATCACATGAGCATGTCAAGTTAGTATTGCTTTGATTGGTGTAAAAGAAAATCCATAGGATATGAGTAATATGGAGAAGGTTTCTTTTTAGATATAAGCTAAGAGGATAGATTGCATGTTATCTGTTTAAACTAATAACAACTGCTGGTATTATTAAAGATATGTATTGCAATTTTTAATTCTGCACAATATAAAAAAAAAAAAAAAAATAAGTTAATATTGCTGATCAAAGAATGCACTGATCTCGGAATGCTATTTACAGAAATACTAATCAGGAGTCAAAACGGACACACACACACTAGTCAGATAAATGGGGAAACGTGAGGGAGAATGCATTTTCTGCAGTAGAGATTGTAAACATCCAATAATTCACTAGAAGAAGAATAGAAACGGTGCAAGGCTCAGTTGTTTACAGTTTTCAAAGGATGGTGCTGTGCCCAGTGTCTTCAATTTCAAAGTTCAGAGCCCCGAAAACAGCTGGGGGAACATTTCATTTGAAGCACGGGGCTTTTCGGAGGCATGGGAAATGACAACATTTGTAATTGTGTTTGGGAATAACAGATACCAGGATTAAGAAGCACATGTGGAGATTGAATACAAACCAATGCACCGCAGATGTGGTGAACTGTGTGTTTACACGTGGGTGTCTGGTGCCAACATCTACAAAGGCGAAACAGACAAAGATGTGAGGCTAAAGATGACAAATTAGTTACTAAATAATTGTGCTTTATTCTGAAGTTAATTTGAGAGGGCAAAAGAAGTCCAGTTCGCAGAAAAAGGATTGAAATATTGTCTCACAATGTACTGTTTATGGACCCATGCATAACGCCAACAGCATGGCAAACACAGGTAGTACAAAGTATAGGAGTAGTATAAACAATTGTGCAACGAAAGGGAAACCCTACGGACAAAATTATTATCCGCCTCTAACGAATCTGCTTACAAGCGGTTGTGACATATGTGTGTGTTATACAACAGAGAATTGCGATGTAATGATGTTGTCATCAGTGCCAATGTTGATGACACCAGAACTCAGGCTATCGCCACTGGTGGCTGATGAGTGCCAGCAACTCATACAGTGTTGTCTGCTGTTCCTACAGCATTGCCATGAAAGAAATTGTATTCCCTGGAATATTGCAACCAAATCTTGCAGTATTGCCGGTAGACCCCGGGAGATTGCAACCAATCCAAATATTGTATTCAGTGGTACCTGCAGCATTCACACCCAGCTAAGTGTATTATGATCTGTGTCATATGTTTGAGAATGTGTACGTGATAATAACAGATGGCAAATATCCGGACTAGAAACAAAGTATTATTTTTTGTCATGCAACCAAATGGTGGTCAAAGGGACAGTACTACTATCTACCCCAAACGTACGTTTTAAAATAATTCTTAGCTCTATCATAGGTGCACTATAAAGAATGGGGGACAGAATTACTAACTACTCATGCAATGCAACACAACGTAACGCAGCCTGACAACTTGCTGAGCTGCCTTGTGTGACAAGGAGAGTGCAGGAATGTGCTATATCTTGGAAGATATGACACATTCCTGCCCTCTCCACGTACAGGTGCACCGAGTGCAGCCTAGCGCCAACACAGGCGTCCTTGTGGCATGGTGTGAGAGTGCCTGCATTACAGTCAGGATTGTTTTAGTGCTGGAAGTGACACCTTTATACACAGAAACAATCCTATGAGGCTTTTTCCATTTTCCACATGGGCTGCATTAGGCAGGACACGTAGAAAGAGGGGAAAAAACAAGGTGAAATAAACATATTTCTCCTCGTTACACATTACTTTGGGAAACGCAGCAGTATGGCACATTCCCAGGTTTATTATTCTTAGTACATCTGGGAATGCACCTAAATTCATGGGTGTATACGTGGGAAGACCCACGTTCCAGCCATGAAACGCCTTCCCAGAACAGAGTAATGCAAGTTAGCAACTTGCTCTGCCTTAAAATACTCCGGATTTAGTAAGCCACACCCAACCATGCACGGTGGCTTTGCGTGGCTTAGTAAATCTCACTGAAGTCTTTGTGCTGCCTTGCGCCGCCTTGTGTGATGCAATGGCAATGCAAGGGCTTCATAAATCTGGACCTGGATCTGTAAAGATATTGCCTCTATTGCCAGTGTAATTGCCTCCAGAGCATAAAATATTGACACCACTCCCTGAGAGACTGGCAACACTGCTCACAGTGTTGTGAGCAGTGACTAGAGTATTGATATCATGTCAAGTGCACTGAATGTGCCAGCAGTATAAAAGTGGTGTATTGCCTGCATTCTGTTGATTAAAATGTTCTGATTAGAGGCTGAAATTTGTCAGGAGTGCCTAGCTTATTTCAAGTTGTGGTTAGTGAATTGCTACCAGTTTCGAAAGAAGTATAATTGGGCCGAGAATATTTCCACCAGGAGGCAGAGTGCTTCTGTCAAGCAAAAAAATTCACATCAGACCTGTTCACCATACCACTCAAGTTTAAGGCATGTCAAGCAGAAAAGGGAATCTGACTACTGGATTTTATGCATTTAGACTACCTGGTTTGGGACTTGGGCACTGGGACCTGGATACGGATAGTGGCGGCTATCACAATTTGTGAGCAAGATCTTGATATTTGTTGAACAAAGTTTCAGGTAAAAGTCAGATACACATATTTGAATAGTGCAAAGGCAAAATCTCAGAAAAGCAAAATTATGACACTCCGAGGTATAGCTGCATGTCATTAGCATGTTGCTGCAAGGTGATGACGTTCTAGGGGTTCTTTGCAGATGTTTAACATCACGCGGGAAACAATCAAACCCTAAGAGGTGCTACTCATTACTGGGAGGGTAAGGATCTCTAGGAGTGTGTTTGGACAAACTCTTGTTTGTCAAAGTGGAAATAGGTGAAACAGGCCTGGTGGTTGACGGTGTCGAAGGCTGTTGGGAGAATACAGAAAGTAGGATGCAGTCGTTTTAATCTTAACACAGTGTAAGGGAAAATTGTATGAATTGAAAATAATGATAGAGCGATGTTGATATACTAACAGTAATAACATGAGTACATATTAAATAAAGGAATGAGGGGAAATAGTAAATGTGACCTAAAAGATGCAAGTAGAAGACACAGATCCCTTTAGGCAAGAAAGAAAATTATAAAGTTAAAAGAATATTGAAACATGGGGACTATGCCAACATTGGAAGATTAATTAAAGTGATGTAAACAGTATATAAAAAGTGTATCTATCACAAAAGGTATTCTAGCTTTAAGAGCACCGAAAGGAGATATTTCTGTTTTTGGAATTATCCAAATATCTCCAAAAGGAAATATAACTGTAAGACCTTGGAGAATATATCACAAGAGCTGTATACAAAATATATTGAGAATTTAAAATGCATTAGTCAAAGCAGCCTGCTTATCAGCTAGACTGCCCACCAAAGAGAAGAGTCTGAGCTACTTGGAAAATCTAGAAAGTGGCAATTTAACTGGAATTAGTGACAACAGAAAAGTTAAATGTCATTGTTAGAAAATAAAAGGAACCATGTAACATCATCTTGGTCTAGACTTCTAGAACTGTGTTTCACATCTAAACTCCAGTGTCCATTAAACGTTTCAGCTCTCTTACTTACAACATATGGTTTTCATTTAATACACTTGATGTTTTAAGAAAAAAACAACACAGAACATGTTTTTAGACTTTTCTTTTCAAGATTACCCCAATTCGGCCCTAGAATGTTCAGCGTACTGGAAATGTGTTAGATGACTTATTTATATTGCAATTAAATGAAAACTGCAACTTAAAAGCGGTTCTTTTCTTGTCAAAGAGAAACAGTGCTTCAATATCCACTATATTAGTTTTGACAAAATATATATTTTTTCATGTTGGGCACCAGCTAAATTATTTTACACCCGAGAGGGATAGGCTTGGCAAGGACATTTCTGAATCTTTTTAGTGCATGATTAGACAAACGTTGCTTTGGGATCAATGGGGTAGCAAAGTTGCCATGGACTGTAATACAAGAAAGGTAAATGGGCTCTAAAGCCTGGTTTTGTAGTAGAAAACAGCTATAATTGTGTCACTGACAAAAATGCTGAAAGCAGCACTCTTCCCTTCATCACCCGCCGCAGTCTTCTATTATCATCTACCAATTCGCAGGCGCTCCTTTTCTCCTCTCTCTCTTCCTCCTCTCTGTTCGCTTTCTTTCTACCGTCCAACTCCCTCCCTCTCTTACTCTCTCTCTTGAATCCTCCACTGCCTTTTGCCAAGCCCCTGTGAAGCTGGGGAACGTGATAGAGGCATCAGGAGAGACCCTGGGGTTTCAAAACCGGCCTTCAAAGCCACAGGCCGACTGGGAAATGCCCGGTGGGGAAAAAAGTCTGTCCGGCTCCTCTCACACCCATGGGCTCCACTGCACCTGCTGCACTACTGATAGCTACGCCCCTGATTGGGATCTGGATCTGTATTAATTCATATTTATAGCAGGCATCACCCTCCAGATAAAGGTTCATCTCCCGTGGCACCCCTGTTTTCTTCTCAATTCCCTTCTTTTCGATAATTGGAGTCACTGCTTTTATAACATAACAGGCCAATTGCCCAGCTCAAGAGTTACCAATACATCAGTTCACATAACTAAATCATCTATGTGCAGGTATTATTAGCAGTGAATGAAGATAAAAAAAGAGTAGAAGTAAATAATTTGGATCAATAAATATAATAACTTGCTTTAACCCCTCCCCTGCTGATGACTCTGTCATCAGCCGCGGTCGCGCTGTGCTGATGACGGAGCGGTTCCGTCACGGCCCGCTCGGCACGCCTGCGCGGCGCGGATTCCGCGCCTGCGCTGAGCATTCTATTGAGCGGGCGGGGCCGTGACAGAACCGCTCCGTCATGAGCACAGCGCAAGCGAGGCTGGTGACGGATCAGCCAGGGCACGCAGCACCCCCCCCCCCGCCCCCTTAGCACTGCGGCGGAATAGCCGCCGCAGTGAAGGGGTTAAATAGAGCTGCATCTATCACTCTTAGTTGCTGAAAATAACGTAGTCACTCTTATTTAATACTGTTCAACGTATCTCCCTAGAAAGAATGAGGCATTTTTGAAAGGATTCGAATTTGTGATCTACAGACCACAGCTGCTATCAGCAGTGAACACCATGGGGCAGATTTACAAGGACTGGCGCATCCCTGCATATCAGCAGGGATGCGCCAGGTAAGATGCGTCACGCAAGTTTACCCTTGCGCCTTCACAGATGCGCCGCATTTACAATGCGGTGCATTGTGGAGCAAGGATAAACAGATGCGTGACACATCTAATGGAGTAAGGGCGGCGCATTGCTGGAGTCATGTCGCAAGCGCGACACGACTCCAGCAATGCTCAGGGGCTGCCCATACCTAACATGCTGCGTCATGCCTTACGCCTGCTTCAAGCAGGCGCAGGGTTTTGACACAGCGGCATCGGAAAAGTGACTCCGTGAAATCTTGTAGATTTCACTGCTTCACTTTTCCGAGGCTTTTTCCGACAGAACGCCCACCCTGCATACATTAAACCTGACTCAGGTTTAATGCAGCGCAGGGCTTTACAACGTGACCATCTCCCTAGATGCGTCACGTTGTAAATCCGTCGCAGCATGGAGCCAGTTTTACGCCGCCGCTGCGTCACAGAAGTGACGCAACGGCCGTGCAAAATTGTCGCACGGGGCTTGTAAATCTGCCCCTTAAATCGCATTGCCTTCTTGCTGGCTTTAGAACCATCCTGATCCCCTCACTTGCTCACTCACTAAAACATCAATTAGATCTCCACTGAATAATAAAACCAGTATTCTTAAAGGGCGTCTATGAAAAAATATAATATTTTTAACTGATGGATAATTAAAGTGGAGACAAGGTTGACAGCAACTTTAGTACCGCATTTCGGCTGTGTTATTATTTTAATCCTTGCTAATCAAATTCAAATTCTTGTCTCCCGAACATTATCCAAAATTCTGTTTTTCGAAAAGAAAACCCAGCAGTTGTCAAAGTTGTTTCTGAGCCTTCTGATGTATGGAAAGCAATGAATAAATTTGAGCGGGAAGGTAGACAAAAGCAAACACGTTATAATTAGGCACATAAAGCAAACACATCTGAGTGTGTGCGAGGCAAGCGCTAATGTGTCACCTTGCCGCCGCATTGGCGATTACTTTCAGGCTGCTGGGATTGCGGATCAGCTTGTCCAGGATGCTGACAATCTGCTCAAATTTAGGTCTGTTGTTTCTGTCTTTCTGCCAGCAGTCGAGCATCAGCTGATACAAAGCAGCAGGGCAGTCCATAGGTGGTGGCAACCGGTAGCCTTCGTCAACTGCCTTAATTACCTGCAAAAAAAAAAAAATAATAATAAAGTTTAATGAAACTTAAAAAAAAGTCTTAGGCATTCGCTGTGTCAAGGGCGTGGAGTTGAGACGTTTCATGGTCAAACATGTTGATTTTTTTAATTGGCTCTGGGTGCAACAGATGCAGTTTATCTGCTAAGTAAATGGTGAGCCAAACAAGCAAAACACAGAGGGCTTTCTGTTTATCAAGATAAAGTGTCTGACTTTCTCGAAGGTTGCCGATTAAAAGAAATGCTTAAGTATAGTTCTAAATATTTCACCACTTTTTTTTAAAAAAAGGAACAGGTTGTCTTAATTGTTCAGAGGTAGGTGCTAGAGTGACTATGGGACAATTTGAAAGAAATACTGAAAACTAAAATTTGAATAATAATACCATTTTGGTTTATATTTAGCACTTCATAGGTCATTTTTGTCTCTAAGTTCCTTGTTATTATTGCCCAATGTATTTTTACTCAATTTTATGGTTTTTTCCGCGCATTAATGTGAACTTGTAACCTGCCGGTCGCAGAAGATGTCAACAGCAAGAATTCAACTCCTGAGCCCCCATGCAAGAGTTTTCTCCTTAAACTCAAAATAGTGGTATGGCAAAAGTCACTGGGCAGACACTGAACTATTGCAAATTGTGTGATGTGTGGTTTCTCGGCAAGACTGGTCCCTGTTCATTCATTGGTCACCATGAGTATGCAAAAGACAGCACACAACTGAAACATAAACAAACGTTTGTCTGCAATGATGACAATCACATAAGATCTAAGTTCTGATGTACTGTATCATTCTGCTGATGGAAAGGAAGAATATTATGAGGTTTAGTGGATGCATCCTTTAGTTTGGACAACGGAGACCATTACAACTGCCCAGATTTGCATGTGGTAATGTCACACACCTTGACAAGGGAAGTCCTGATAACTCAGATGTTGCAAAATTACCAAGGATTACAACTGGATCCCTGTGGTTCCCCTGAGAAAATATGAATTGCTGGGAAATGATAATTTCAGGTCGCCTTTCACTAGATGAAATCCCCCCATTTGAAAGCGCCGGGACACTCCTTGGAGTAGCCGAGCGCTATATAAGACACCCATAACATTAACAACATTAACCATGGGGCACATAGGTTCTGTGGGTTTCCTGGGTGTTAGACCTGACATCATTGGCTTGAGTCTCTCCTCCATTTTTTCTGTTTGCCTCTACTGTTTTACGATGTTTTGCTGGTATATGCTTTGGGCGCCGTGTCACTGCTGATCAGTGCCATAGCGCAAGTGCTCCCTCTGTTAAAATGATGTATCTATTGTATCCATGTTTGGCTTATTTGGTTTACTGTCAGTCCCTAGTCTAGTGCACCAGGAGTGCCAGGGCTTGTAAATACAAATGCCGCTCGTGGGCTTGCAGCACGTGTTGTGCCACCCACAGGAGCGGCCTTGTAAAAGAATGTCTACGGGTCGGTCATTGCGAGACCCACGTGCAGTCTTGCACTGTCACGTCGGCTGCGCAGGTATACCTACTTGCCAGCCCCTTGAACCTTCCCTTAACTTCATGTTAGTCACCCCTATGGTAGGCCCATGGGCAGGGTGCATTGTAAGTGTAAGGTAGGACAAGCCTGACCAAGTTGGCATGTCCTGATAGTGAAGTGCCGCCATCTTAGGGCTTCACTATTGCGAGGTAGCCTGCTCTCCGTTGGTTAGAATGGGCCGCCGGGATTATTAACGCTATAATCCTAGCTGGCTCGGGGAGCATGGTGCAATGTCGAGTTTGGTATCCCTGAACTCGGGGTTTAATTACGCATCCGTTGGTGTGGATGGTCTTTGGACTCTGGGTTCGAAAATAGCACTTTTAGAAAGTGTCTATTTTCTTGTCTAACCATATCTGGTCTCTGCTGGTCTTGCGTGTGTGTGACAGGAGCTGGGTGGCTCCAAGAGGCCTGGATGAGTCAGTGTGGGATGAGTGGGACATTACGTTGAGAGTAGGGGGAGAGTAGTTGTTGATAGCCTGCCTTGCCTGATACAATGCTGGCTCCACCTCCTGCCGAGCGACTGATGGCTCTGTACCTGCCATGGACGATCCTGGCCCCACCTCCTGCCAGGAGGGCAATAGCTCTGCTCCTGCCAGTGTCAATGCTGGCTCCACCTCCTGCGGGGCGTCTGAGGACCCGGCCCGGCTCAATGAATAGGCCAGGTGCTACTGCCTAGCTCCACCCACCACAGACCCAGGATGTTGGGAAACCCCCGGCATAGACAAAGGGATCAAAGACGAAAAGGGGTATAAGAGGAGGACCCCTGAACTAGGAAATCAGATCACTTCTGACAAGGAACCCTGTAACCAAGGACAAGAAGCCTGCTGATCTAAAGGACTGCCTACCCCTTCTGCCGGTGTGCTGTTGTTGGGGGAATCCTGCGGTGCTTCTTTATTTTTGCCAAGGAACCAGGAGAGAGGAACTGTGTGTGTACTCTCACGCTTGCTAAGAAAATCTCCAAGGACTGGAAGAGTGCCAGTCTCCTGCCGAAGTCTCAGGGCCAAAAGACTTCACCTGCTAAAAAGTGCTATCCACTGGAAGCTTGAATCCAGCACCTCTGAAAGGAACAGCGATCACGACGACCGGACGCTGGGCCCAACCGACGCCAGCAGCAACGCCAGTGAGTAGGAGTACGGCTCTAACTCCAGAGGACCTCGTGTCTGCCCCGCTGCTGATCGCATCGACCGTGTGCCCTTCGACGCCGTGAGCGCTGCTCACTCTGTGCAACTGCATCATCGACAACGCCTGCTGAGGCCTGGTCGACACCGGAGACGCGACGCCGGATTGCTCGACGCCGCTGATCATCGTGTGCTTCATTTTCCTAAGGTACTGTGTTGTTGGGGGTCCGTGTGACTCCAGGCCCGACGCAGCGCTCCTCGCGGTCGACGCCGAACCTGTGGATTACCTTTGCCCCAGCGTTGTGTAGCTCTCGTGTGAGTTACCCTGTTGCTAAGAACTTTGTTTCCAAGAAGAAGATTTGCTTGATACTAAAAGACTTTTGTGCTAAAGAAGAAACTACCTGTGAACTATCCTTTTTCCTTCCCGAACGTATTTATTCCGATTGTGTACAGTTTTGCCGTTATTTTGGTCTTGTGCTAAGCCTTATATAAAAATACTTATTTTTATAATACTACGGTGTCGTGTCCCTTTGTAGTGTATTCACTGTATTACTGTATGTGGTCATGATTGCTTAACACACAGCCTCTGAGATAAGCCTGTTCTGCTCTGCCAAGCTACCAAGGGGGTGAGCAGGGGTTATCGAAGGGTGTGATCCCCTTGCCCTGACTAGAAAAGGAGTGTCCCTATTTGTCAGAAGTGTATACCTCTGCCAACTAGAGACAGCCGGTTCTAACATTGGTGGCAGCGGTGGGATTTGGACCTTGCATTTATGACCCATGTACAGTGATTAGTATGCGCTACGTAGTGAAAGCAGACCATAACGCAGTCACAATCTGATTCGGAAGGATCCTATTTTTGTTCTCCGCTTTCCTGAAACTTGATTTTCTGAACACTGCCAGTTTAACCATGAGTGACAACGGAGTCACTGCCCCTGCTATCGTTGTTGTTGAAGAGTTCGAGAGGAGTAAGCTAAAAAGATACAAGAAAGATGAGCTGAAACACTTTTGCAACCAGTTTGAAGTTCCTACCACCGGCCTCTCGAGAAAAGATGATTTTTATAAAGCATTACAGGCCTGGTGGGAATCCAGAAATCCCTCTGATGTGGTGGTGGTACCCACAGAGGAAGGGGATGAGGAGGTGCCAGTGAATGGACCTGTGCCCTCTCCCGGAAGCAGTGTTTCCTCCAAAGGTCTTTCCCCTGAAGAAAGAGAAGAAAGGGCGAAAGAGCGAGCTTACAACATGGAGATGGCAAGGCTAAAGATAAATGGGCAGTTGGAGTTAGAAAATGCGAGAGGTAGAAGGGAAGCTGATTTAGAGATCAAAAAGTTGGAGTTTGAACGAGAGAAGTTAGCTTTGGAGCGTGAAGCCAGATTGAGGGAACTGGATATCCAAGCTAAAAAGTTAGAGTTGAATCCCTCTGGTGGCAGCACTCCATCCGAGCCTGCAGAAAGTAAGTTTTACTTCCCGAAAGATGTGATCAAAGATTACAATAAGAATGAAGATATTGGTCAATGGTTTAAAGCATATGAGTTAGCATTGTTGGCCCACCAGGTCCCTGAGAAGAATTGGGGAGCGGGGTTGTGGGGTCGCTTTGTGAGTGAGGGAAGAGATACCCTGTTAGACATGCCTGTTGCAGATAGGATGTCGTATGCTCATATGAAAGAGGCTTTAATGTTGCGATATGGTTTAACCCCCGAGCAGTACAGACAAGCTTTTAGAGAATGTAAGAAATTGCCTGGTACGACGTGGGTTGAATATGTGTCTTATTTTTGCAGAGCCATGGATGGTTGGGTAAAGGGCAGCCAAGTGGAAAGTTATGAAGCTCTCTATGATTTGTTTGCGTGGGAGCACTTGTCTAATAACTGTTTTCCAGAGCTGCGCCAGCACCTGATTGATAGCAAGATATCTAACCCTAGAAAACTTGCTGAGGAGGCGGACCGCTGGGTCAGTACCAGGGTCCACAAGGGTCCAGTGGGAGACTCAGCCAAAGGTGGGCAGGGTCCCCAGCAGAAGAGTGGGGGGGACAAGGGAAAACAGAAGGAGTCTCAGAAAGGGCCCCAAAGTAATTCCCAAGGGAACCAAGGGAAGGGTTCCCAGCCTCCCCCTGAGAAGAAGTCAGGGGCCCCGACGGGTAAACCTGTTCATAGGGGCCCCCTAACCTGCTACGGTTGTGGGCAGGTGGGACACCGGTTTTATGACCCCCAGTGTCCCAAGAAGGATTCGAATGCACCGCCGCGTGCACCCCCTCGTCAGTTGGCCAGTGTAGCCTTGGGAGGGGAGGAGATGGTTGTCCATGGTGGGAGGGGTCCCGCAGAAATGTCCCTGGTCTCGCTAGGAGACATGCAAATGGTCCCTCCACCCCCTCTGCCTAGTAACACTAGTAAATATAGGCAGTGGGTGACCATTAATGGCCATAGAGTGGAAGCCCTCAGAGACACCGGAGAGAGTGTGACAGCTGTCAAGTGTCACTTGGTGTCCAGAGAGCAGGTGGTTCCCCACGCATTCTACCCTGTGATAGCTGCCGATAACTCCCAGAAAGAGTGTGAGGTGGCTCAGGTTTCCTTTGAATGGGGGGGAGTTTCAGGTACTCTTCAGGTTGCTGTGAGACCCGCCATGCCTGTCGACTGTCTCCTGGGCAATGATTTGGAAGACTCCCCTTGGGCTAAGGTGGAGAGAGCGGCGCACTTGAAAATGTTGGGTGTACCGGAGTGGGTGTGTGCAACCACTCGATCCATGACAGCGAGTAAGGGTGTTGATGGGGTCCCGGAGCCTGAAAGTACGGCCCAGGACCCAGCTGTGAAGAGAAGAGGCAGGAGGCGCGGGAAACCGGCCCCCGTTGTTCCCGTGGTCCAGAAGGAGGTAGACCCTGAGGGGGACACCCTGGAGCACACCGGGGAACAAATTGCCGAACTGGGAGATCTGCCCGAGCTGACCCACTGGCAGCAGGATGGTGGTCCCTCCAGGGAGGAATTCTGTGCGGAACAGAAAGAGTGCCCTTCTCTTGTGGGCATGAGGCAGCAGGCCTCAGCCCAATCCTCAGGTGATCAGTCAGGGTCACATTTTGTGTACTGGGAGAACGACCTCCTGTATAGCGAGCCTAAGGCTGCTGAACCTGGGTCAGCCCGTGTGCTGGTGGTACCCCAGCGCTTCAGAGCCTTCCTACTGGGTTTGGCTCATGACGTACCGTTAGCTGGACATCTGGGGCAGGACAAGACCTATGACAGGCTTGTCACCCATTTTTATTGGCCTCAGATGCGTAGGGATGTAGACATCCATTGCAAGACTTGTCGCACTTGCCAGGCAAGTGGGAAAAGCGGAAGGAAGCAGAAGGCTCCCCTCCAACCTTTTCCAGTAGTCAGCACCCCCTTTGACCGGGTGGGTATTGACATTGTTGGGCCCCTGGACCCCAAGACAGCCCTGGGCAACAGGTTCATCCTGGTCTTGGTGGACCATGCCACAAGGTACCCGGAAGCCATCCCTCTCAGGACAGTGACGGCCCCCGTGGTGGGACGGGCACTGATGGGTGTTTTCTCCCGGATGGGGTTCCCCAGAGAGGTGGTGTCCGACCGAGGCACCAACTTCATTTCGAACTATATGAAGTCTCTGTGGAAGGAGTGTGGGATAACCTACAAGTTCACCACTCCTTACCACCCTCAAGGAAACGGGCTGGTTGAGAGATTCAACCGGACCCTGAAAGGCATGATTATGGGTCTTGAAGAACCAATGAGGCGGAAATGGGACGTCCTCTTGCCATGCCTGTTGTTTGCTTACCGTGAGGTGCCGCAGAAGGCTCTAGGGTTCAGCCCCTTTGAGCTCTTATACGGTCACCCGGTAAGAGGACCTCTGAGTCTGGTCAAGGAAGGCTGGGAGCAATCTCCCAGGAAACCTCCCCAGGATGTATACAGCTACATGCTGGCCTTTCGGAACCAGACTCGGCGCTTCAGAGAACTTGCTCAGGCAAATCTGGAGGCCAGCCAGGAGGAGATGAAGCGATGGTACGACCGGAATGCCACTCTGGTAGAGCTTCAGCCTGGTCAGGAAGTGTGGGTCATGTCCCCTGTGGAACCTTGTGCGCTCAAGGACAGGTGGACTGGACCGTTCAAGGTTGTGGAGAAGAAGAGCGATGTCACCTACCTGGTGGACTTGAAATCTCCCAGGAACCCCTTGCGGGTCCTGCATGTCAACCGTTTGAAGCCCCACTTAGAAAGGTCCGAAGTGGGCATGCTCTTAGCGACAGATGATGGAACGGAGGAGGAGAGTGAGCCTCTTCCTGACCTCCTGTATGCTAAGGAGCAAGACGGGTCAGTGGATGGTGTGGTCCTCTCTGACACACTGACCCTTGAGCAGAAACAGGATTGTCGCAACCTGTTGGGACAATTCCCGGATCTGTTTTCCTTGGTTCCGGGTGTCACGCATTGGTGTGTCCATGACGTTGACACCGGAGACAGCCCTCCTGTGAAGCACAAGGCTTACAGGGTGACTGACAAGGTCCGAGCGTACATTAAGGAGGAGGTCTCCAAAATGTTCGCGTTAGGGGTGATTGAGTCCTCTAGCAGTCCTTGGGCCAGCCCAGTGGTCTTGGTCCCAAAGGCTGCAGCGCCTGGTGCTTCACCAGAACTCCGGTTCTGCGTGGATTACCGAGGACTCAATTCGGTCACGAAGACTGACGCGCACCCCATCCCCAGAGCTGATGAGCTCATCGATCGGTTGGGGGCTGCCCGGTACCTTAGTACATTCGACTTAACGTCTGGGTACTGGCAGATCGCCTTGACTGATGGGGCAAAAGAGAGGTCAGCATTCGCCACACCAGATGGGCTATACCAGTTCCGGGGGATGCCCTTTGGGATGAAGAATGCCCCCGCCACCTTCCAGAGGTTGGTCAACCAGGTCTTGGCGGGACTAGAGGAATTCAGCGCCGCCTACCTGGACGACATCGCAGTGTTCAGCGCCAGCTGGGAGGAACACGTGCGTCACCTCCAGGAAGTGTTGTTGGCCCTGCGAGGAGCAGGCCTCACAATCAAGGCTAGTAAGTGCCAGATTGGGCAGGGTTCTGTGGTGTACTTGGGGCACCAAGTAGGGAGCGACAAGGTTGCCCCCCTGCAACCCAAGATTGATACCATCCTGGCTTGGGCACCGCCCAAAACCCAAACACAGGTGAGAGCCTTCTTAGGACTCACGGGTTACTACAGGAGGTTTGTCAAGGATTACGGTAACATTGTGCACCCCTTGACTTCGCTGACTTCCAGGAAGCAGCCACGAAACGTGATCTGGACTGATGCCTGTCAAACGGCCTTTGACACCCTGAAGACTGCAATGTGCACAGCACCTATACTCCAAGCACCCGACTTTTCGAAAGAGTTCATTGTTCAGACGGACGCTTCAGAGCATGGCGTGGGGGCTGTTCTAGCTCAGGTGAATGAAGAGGGCCGAGACTTGCCTGTAGCCTTCATCAGTAGGAGGTTACTTCCCAGGGAAACGAGGTGGAGTGCGATAGAAAGAGAAGCATTTGCTGTGGTCTGGGCGCTGAAGAAGTTAAGACCCTACCTGTTTGGGACTCACTTCCGGGTTCAGACAGACCACAGGCCCTTCAGATGGTTAATGCAAATGAGGGGTGAGAACCCAAAACTGTTGAGGTGGTCCATTGCTCTACAGGGGATGGACTTTACGGTGGAACACCGCCCTGGCACAGATCACGCCAATGCTGATGGTCTGTCCAGATTTTTCCGCCTTAGTGATGAGGACTCCCTAGGTTAAGGGTAGTTCTCCCCACATTTCAGCTGGAGGGGACACGTGTTAGACCTGACATCATTGGCTTGAGTCTCTCCTCCATTTTTTCTGTTTGCCTCTACTGTTTTACGATGTTTTGCTGGTATATGCTTTGGGCGCCGTGTCACTGCTGATCAGTGCCATAGCGCAAGTGCTCCCTCTGTTAAAATGATGTATCTATTGTATCCATGTTTGGCTTATTTGGTTTACTGTCAGTCCCTAGTCTAGTGCACCAGGAGTGCCAGGGCTTGTAAATACAAATGCCGCTCGTGGGCTTGCAGCACGTGTTGTGCCACCCACAGGAGCGGCCTTGTAAAAGAATGTCTACGGGTCGGTCATTGCGAGACCCACGTGCAGTCTTGCACTGTCACGTCGGCTGCGCAGGTATACCTACTTGCCAGCCCCTTGAACATTCCCTTAACTTCATGTTAGTCACCCCTATGGTAGGCCCATGGGCAGGGTGCATTGTAAGTGTAAGGTAGGACAAGCCTGACCAAGTTGGCATGTCCTGATAGTGAAGTGCCGCCATCTTAGGGCTTCACTATTGCGAGGTAGCCTGCTCTCCGTTGGTTAGAATGGGCCGCCGGGATTATTAACGCTATAATCCTAGCTGGCTCGGGGAGCATGGTGCAATGTCGAGTTTGGTATCCCTGAACTCGGGGTTTAATTACGCATCCGTTGGTGTGGATGGTCTTTGGACTCTGGGTTCGAAAATAGCACTTTTAGAAAGTGTCTATTTTCTTGTCTAACCATATCTGGTTTCTGCTGGTCTTGCGTGTGTGTGACAGGAGCTGGGTGGCTCCAAGAGGCCTGGATGAGTCAGTGTGGGATGAGTGGGACATTACGTTGAGAGTAGGGGGAGAGTAGTTGTTGATAGCCTGCCTTGCCTGATACAATGCTGGCTCCACCTCCTGCCGAGCGACTGATGGCTCTGTACCTGCCATGGACGATCCTGGCCCCACCTCCTGCCAGGAGGGCGATAGCTCTGCTCCTGCCAGTGTCAATGCTGGCTCCACCTCCTGCGGGGCGTCTGAGGACCCGGCCCGGCTCAATGAATAGGCCAGGTGCTACTGCCTAGCTCCACCCACCACAGACCCAGGATGTTGGGAAACCCCCGGCATAGACAAAGGGATCAAAGACGAAAAGGGGTATAAGAGGAGGACCCCTGAACTAGGAAATCAGATCACTTCTGACAAGGAACCCTGTAACCAAGGACAAGAAGCCTGCTGATCTAAAGGACTGCCTACCCCTTCTGCCGGTGTGCTGTTGTTGGGGGAATCCTGCGGTGCTTCTTTATTTTTGCCAAGGAACCAGGAGAGAGGAACTGTGTGTGTACTCTCACGCTTGCTAAGAAAATCTCCAAGGACTGGAAGAGTGCCAGTCTCCTGCCGAAGTCTCAGGGCCAAAAGACTTCACCTGCTAAAAAGTGCTATCCGCTGGAAGCTTGAATCCAGCACCTCTGAAAGGAACAGCGATCACGACGACCGGACGCTGGGCCCAACCGACGCCAGCAGCAACGCCAGTGAGTAGGAGTACGGCTCTAACTCCAGAGGACCTCGTGTCTGCCCCGCTGCTGATCGCATCGACTGTGTGCCCTTCGACGCCGTGAGCGCTGCTCACTCTGTGCAACTGCATCATCGACAACGCCTGCTGAGGCCTGGTTGACACCGGAGACGCGACGCCGGATTGCTCGACGCCGCTGATCATCGTGTGCTTCATTTTCCTAAGGTACTGTGTTGTTGGGGGTCCGTGTGACTCCAGGCCCGACGCAGCACTCCTCGCGGTCGACGCCGAACCTGTGGATTACCTTTGCCCCAGCGTTGTGTAGCTCTCGTGTGAGTTACCCTGTTGCTAAGAACTTTGTTTCCAAGAAGAAGATTTGCTTGATACTAAAAGACTTTTGTGCTAAAGAAGAAACTACCTGTGAACTATCCTTTTTCCTTCCCGAACGTATTTATTCCGATTGTGTACAGTTTTGCCGTTATTTTGGTCTTGTGCTAAGCCTTATATAAAAATACTTATTTTTATAATACTACGGTGTCGTGTCCCTTTGTAGTGTATTCACTGTATTACTGTATGTGGTCATGATTGCTTAACACACAGCCTCTGAGATAAGCCTGTTCTGCTCTGCCAAGCTACCAAGGGGGTGAGCAGGGGTTATCGAAGGGTGTGATCCCCTTGCCCTGACTAGAAAAGGAGTGTCCCTATTTGTCAGAAGTGTATACCTCTGCCAACTAGAGACAGCGGTTCTAACACTGGGGATCTCACAATTCTGATGGAGCTGATAATACCTGCTGCAGGTCCAATATAAATTACATGGGAACTAGCAAAAGGGCCAAATAATTTTATCCCTCCTAAGCACTACAAGTTTTGAAAATGCTGGCCCTCGGCTGGCTTTCCCATCAGTGTGTTCCACTCTTCTAACATTACCGTAAGCCATTGGGAACCGTATATGGGTGGTTTTTCACGCAGTTGGAGAATTGTAAGAAAAAGCATGCACGATTCACTACAGGTGGCCGGCTGGTCTCCAATTTGTTTGCCGGTTCAGCAACACAAGCAGACCTGATGATATCTCAAATATTCTCTCTCTTGTTCCCAAGCATATTTTCTTGAATATAAGCCAATAGAAATATTCTTACATACATCTTAAGATAATGTTTTAAACTACCTCAAATGCATTTCATTTAAATGTATTTTCCTTTATATGTTAAATATAGAAAGTAGCATTGTACATGGAAATTTTCTTCCTTGGTGCAATATCACTATGATCTCTACCTGGCCTCTTTCTGCTTCACTTCCTTTCAAAGCATGCCTTTGTCTTTGAGAACATTACTCACAAAGTGCAATCGACTTACATCTTGATTGGACATCTCCCAGTATGGTCTTTCTCCATATGACATAACTTCCCAGAGAACAATTCCATAACTCCAAGCATCACTGGCTGAGGTGAACTTGCGATATGCAATGGCTTCAGGTGACGTCCACCGAATCGGAATTTTACCACCCTGGGGGCAAAGAGATAATGTTAATAGCCATTCACCCTGTTAATGTACATTTAGGTTTGGATAGAAAATGTTTACACCTTGTGAAACAAAAGTACATACAGAAAGGATTTAAATGTATTCAAATATAACATAATAAAAAATTATATCATTTTTTCAAGACCTATTTTGGTTATAAAAAGGAACATCAATTTTATTTTTAGTCCTGTCCTCGAGGCGCCATTAGCTGCCTCGTAGACCACATAATGACCAAAAAAAATGGAATATATATCATTCATTCAGTCAGACCTCTTCTCTATTGATCTGTTCAACTGTCAATCATATCTTAATTTCACCCACCAAGGCATACCGCATGTGGCAATGGGTCAGTCCCGCTCACCGATTATATCTCATGCACAATGAGTGACAGTGTTTTTTCCTGATCACATGTGGTATGGGTTTGGTGTTTATATAGCGCTTACACCTGTTGACATGCTGAAGTGCTCTACACAGCCACCAGAAAAGAGGTATATCTCAGTGTCAAGGCCTGTTCTGCCGCCTACTCTCTGTTACATTTTTTATATGTTTCCCACTGTTTTTTTCTGCTTTGCATATGTTTAGAAAAGATTAATACATTTTTAAAAAATCACTACATGATTACCTAGGCCAGAAATATTGGCTTTGATAATGATTGCCATTGTTATCGTAAAAAAGAGAAAGTACAGTTTTATGTAACACTTATGAGGTCACTCATAAACACTCATAAAAAAATTATCACACTACGAATGATATCTATCATCTACATTTCAATTGAATGCTTTCCAACAATGTTGTAGAATTCAAATCAATCAAGTTTAAAACCATGCATGAATTTGGAAATTGGCAGGTCAGTTCACGAAAATACATTTGTAGAGGTAAACTGAAGAAATTTGTAGAGGTGAACTGAAGAAATTGGATTTAGAAAATGCAGACTTGCAGAATATTCCAAATCCCAACCATGCTTGTCATGACTGAAGCTCAGAGCAAATGGAGGTTTAGGTTAGCACAAAAGATGCACCCTCAGCAGCACTGTGGCAGCCGGGTGCAGAGTGCTATTTTGGCGTCCGAAGCTCTGTAGCTTTCAATGGGGGAGTCTCTGGTTTGCAAAAGCACTGCAGGCACGGTGACAAAGGTCTTCTGGGAGCGACCACCACTTGGAGAGGTAAGTTGTTGGGATGTTGGGGGATGGTTAGGTGCCATCGGCGGGGCCACCCAAGGTCGTGGGGTTTCGGGTGCAGGGGTGCCCAGTAGGGTCGGATCTTCTTACCAGGCTGGTTGGGGTGACCTTCCGGTTTGAGGCTGCAGGCGTCGGTTAGAGGATCGAGGCAGGTCAGGGGTCACCGGATCTTTGGTCAGGATCGCCACTGAGACCTCCTCTTGGTGTTAGGCCTCTCGAACTCGGGCTGTGGGCGTCTGGTGCAGAGTGGTGCAAACTTGCGGATCCTTGCAGAGCTGTTGTTTAAACAAATCCAGTATTCACAGGAGACAGAGTCTTTGGGATTGAAGGCAGGCAGGTCCTCTGGGTTTCTCAAGGTTGCTGGCTGCAGGACACACCAGGATTTTGCTGGAGCAGGTTTGAGGTGGGGACAAGCCGGTAGGGCTGGCGCAAAGTCAGTGGGTGTCCAGCTCTTGTTAGCTTCGACACAGCTGTTCGGTCCTTCTTCTTCTTTTCTACTTCTGGTTTCTTGTCGGCCTTTTTGGTTCAGGGCTGCCTCCTAAATACAGTATTTAGGCAGCGTTTTAGGGGTCTTGAGGTCAGTACCCATTGGGGAACTGACCTTAGGGTGACTACACCCTTAGTGTGCTCACCCCACGTGCGGGAGTGAGCACAATCCCTAATCCTGGTTGGGGAGTACCTGCCATCTGCAAGATGGTGGGCACTGAAGAGTGGGTTTCATCTCGCCTCCCTGAGGGGTGGGGTTGGCAGAGGTGGACACACCTTCTGGGTTGGCTATGTTTTCCTGACTGTCTTCCCGACGAAAAGGAGGGGAAACTGGAAGGGGGCCTGATCCGGATAGTAGGAGAGGCTGGGGGTCGCATTACAAATGCTACCAGGCCTTTGAAGCTCCCCTGCTACAGATGGCTCTTCCTGGCCTGGGGGAGGTGTGAACACCTCTGCCCAGGAAAGGCTTTGTTTCTGGGCTCAGGGAGTGAAGGCTCGTACCCTAGGGGTCCAGTAAAATGTCTCATGGTGGCAGGCTGGTGTGTATCAGTCAGGGAACCCACCGGAGGCTGGTTGTTTTTCAGGGGGCATCTCTAAGATGCCCTATAAGTGCATTTTTCATTAAATCCCAAACTGGTGGGGTTTTAATATGCTAATAAGTTTGATACCAAACTTCTCAGTTTTCAGTGTAGCCATTATGATGCTGTGGAGTTCGTAATGACAAACTCCCATCACCATATACTCTTAATGGCAGCACTGCACTTACAATGTCTAAGAATGGATTTAGACACTTTAGGGTAATAGGGCTCATTTGCCTGTACCCTCACCACTGGTATAGGGCACCCAGCTAGACGGGTGACTGATCTATGCCAGGGCAGTGGGTTGTAGGCATGGAACACAGGGATGTGTGCCATGTTGACTGTTCACTTTTGTCGGCACCAAAAAACCTAGCCTGCAAAGGCAATGAGTGAGTGAAAAGGTACAGGACCTCTAAGGGTGGCACAATAAGTGCTGAAGCCCTTAGAGGGCTTCCTTGTTCAGAGTGCCCTGGGTACCTGTGGTACCATTTACCAGGGATGACCTGTGGTCAGAGATGCCAATGGGGTTTGGGTTAGTTTTGGGGAAAGAACACACGCCCTGGGAACCTGATTGGCAGGGACCCAGGGCACATCAAGTCAAAGGGATCAGTAGTCTGGCAAAAAGTGGGGGGTTACTGCAACAGAAACCCAGAATCTCATACGTATGCCTTGTAGTTTGTCTGGAGCCAGGGCAAAGAAGGCAAAGAAGACAGGGCATCTGTGCACTTCAAAGGCATGCCTTTAAATTCTTCTCCCACTTCAAAAGCAAAACTGAGTTTTAAGACTTGACCTGAGACATCAGCTCTTCAGCACTTTTGGACCTTTTGATACTCTTCCATGAAGGCCTGCTGCACTGCTGAAAGGACTACTACTCTTCTGGACTACTGCTCTTAAGGATTTCTGCCTGCCGCCCTCTTGCCTGGTTTAGAATGACTGGACCTCCATCTGTTGAGAGCCAGGATCACCGAGTGACTCTAAATGCTGGCTGGCCTCCTGACTTGAGCCTCAGGGACAGAAGGCTTCAACAACCTGGACCGCAGCACCTGGTCTCTGGCATCTGTGAGTCTACCCTGCCAAGTGTTCCCTCCACCGTCCTGGAAATTTGGAAAAGGTCCTAAGCCTCTGTGGATCCAGTGGAACCAGCGCATCTCCTCTGCTGCATGGCCAAACCTCAAGCAGGACCAACCTGTCAGCACCGCTGCATGGGTTTTATCCATTGCCAAGATCCCTCTTGCATCACAATAATCATTGGAACCACCACTGCGTGACACATATTAGGCATAGGTTCTCATCTCCCACATCCATGGCAGTCTCGTGGATGATGCCAGACTCTTCATTGCAGCCTTGCAGCTCCTCAGAACCAATGCATTACCCCCACTAAGCAACACATCCTTGACTCTGGCCTTTTGAAATGCAAGCCTTTGTCAACAGGATTCTTAATGATGACGCAGGACCTCGCATTGCAGACTCGCTGCATCTCGGAACCGATTCATCACTTCCGCTGCACAACACATCTTCGATTCGGACCCTCACAATGCGCCGCAAAGCTGGACTTATGGTACTTTGTTCAGTGGGCCTAACTGGGTCCCTGTAGGTGGCCTGCACTCCATTGTGATTCAAAGGCTTTAACAGTGGTAATAAAATTGTCCTACATGGAACTTCATAAAAACCACTGAAAAATGCAAATTGCATAAGATCTTGGGCAGAAAAGATATCACTTGTGCATGGCTTGAGCTTTCTGTGCCAAATGCTAGGCTTGGGATGAACTAGCAACAAATCAAATTGGTTAAACCAGAATCTGGTAGGAGAAACCCATGATGAAAATGAGACACATAGAGAAGTATGGTTTAACAGCGGGCCCTGTTAAACACTGAGGGCTTCTTAAGTTCTAATCCCTCTCTCTATGCTTTCCTAAGTACCTGGAAGTTGCTACAAGTCAAAGAAATATCTGCTTTCAAGATATTACATGGTGAGTCGAACAGTGTTGCTCTGCCTACTTTGATAAGGGAGTCGTGTATATATGGCAGCCATTTAATACATATCCACCCTTGAAGCTGAAAACAGTCCAAAAGTATCTCCCTGTTAATACAATTCTCAGGTCTCACCCAAATGGTGAGCCACCTTATCAAGGGATGCACAGCAATAATACCTGGCAAGTTTGGAAATCCCAA